>NC_064931.1:38163459-38786855 GCF_023897955.1 Schistocerca gregaria | reverse complement strand
CAGTCAGCTATCACGTATAACCTAGTGGATATATCGCAGAACCTATGGCGTGTCATCGAGACAGAATGCGTTACAAATATTGGAGAAGTATCAAGCAGCGGTATGAGAGAGTTGCAAATACCAGCTTCATACCACGTTCCTTAGCAGAATCACTTTCCAAATTTGGTGATTTTATTACGAGCTTACACCGCGCCAACGTGTAACCGCATCGTTGGTCTGTTAATATACACTCCAGCGATCACCATCTACATTCACTATCGCAGTATTTGTCTGGAAAAACCACTTCATTCGGAGATGACGCCATACCTCGATTTATAAGGCTTGTATAGTTTTTGACATGGATATCACTAGCAGTACTTGTGAGCACCTGTAGAACCAAGACCGTTTGTGACAGCAACACAGTCATTTCGATCGTGTTTTTAATATCTGGCAGTTTATAAAGGGTTACATTTCTCTTTCTAAGACACTGTGTTTCGTATCGCCAGCAATCAGTTATTGGCAAAGTATTATACTTAGTAGTAGGGGATGCACGATAGGTTCGCCTTGAGCAGCAGGCTCATAAATTATGTGTGTGTATGTTCTGACATGTGCAAAGAAAATGACAATGTCCAGTCGTAAGGAATGTATGGATTTGACATGGAATACTGCGTTAGCAAAGGGAATGGAAGTTTTTTTTTTTTTCTTGGAAAAGTATGTTGAGCCATAAGAATGGTACAGATATTTCTATTTCCAGATTCAGAGCCGTCAGCAGGGGGTATTTCCTATACCTTGTTCATTGTCGAATGTCGTCCAACTGAGATCGCAATTGTAATATTTACCTGTAAGTACTGTGATAAAATATATATGTAGCCGGTTTCCTAGGATGATTCTGTCTGAAAGTGTGTGGCGCGCGGTGGTGATGGCCCGTGGCGGGAATGATTCATGTTTCGGGCTAACGGCAGCAGCTGTCCAAATAAAAATACCAGTTGGGGTACAAGAATGTAGTCGACTTAAATGTGTCGCCATCTACACGGATGAATAGTGAACTAATACTCAGTATGTGTTGGACAGTCTTCGTGATCGCGTGTGTTCTCTGTGGAAACTTGAGAAGATTCAATATGGACGTGTGTTTGCGCTGGGCCATTATTCCCTCCTATGTAAATTGTCTGGTTGACTGCTTCTACGCATTTCCCGCCTTCATTTGGTTGAGAGAACATCGATTGTTGTGTGTGCATCTAGCAGGTGAATGATGGGTGGAAGACACATTTGCTGGTTTCTAGACATGAGAATCACCTTAACTGACTTTGTAAATTGTAGGGATGATTTAGAATCAGTTATATCACCAACATCGGTATTCGTGAGTGGAAACATCAGTTTCCTCTATTTTTTTCGAGTTTTCACGTAAAGAGTTTCTAATTACTCTGTGGTTTACAGCACGCTGTAGACAAAACAGTAACACCTTTGTGCAGAGGGGATCCGACTCAGCCTTTGTACAACAGTTTGGTGAGTGACCTCGGTCAGTTGAGGGTGCTCTGGTCACACGCCAGCCAGTGTGAGTGTGCGGAGGCAGATGACTAGTGACGTCGGCTGCGGTGGATGACTTACCGAGCTCGCGGAAAATATCTAATGCTGCGAGGACTACATACGGTCCATATGCTTATCCTATCTGTCTTCGCGGTATATGTAAGAGTGTCGCGGTCGTTAGCTATATGTAGGATCGTGTTTACTACATCGATACGGTATGTGGTGATATATAGCCGGGTTGGAGGTCGGTTTCAGGCTAAAATATTCAAGCTTTCGTCGTCAGTGGCAGAGCAGTGTAATTGATGAAGTCTCTTCTCATATTTAACGATATGTAGACTACTTATGCAGGTTTTAATGCACCTTGGCGATCTGTACAAAATAGTTTTTCCTCTGAAAGTCTCGTCTGCAGAAAAAACAGGCGGACAGTGCTTCCACACAGGCAGCATCAGTAATTTGGCGGGTAAATTCAGTAAGAGCCAATCAGGATGCTCCACTCGTTCACAAGAAATCCTTGGTAGTGGGACATACGAACCACTACAGACTGGTTGAAACAAGATGGGGCAAGGTATCTATGGAAATTTCTGAGAGCGTTCAAGTGTTTGAAGACAAGTTGAAGCAGACCATCCATCTCTGGTGGGATGCTGTCCCTCATCCACCAATGGAGCATTAGGACATCTCCATACCAACTGCTGTAGGACACCGAAAATTCCGGCCATTTTTCTCTTGTTTAGGACAGTGCTTTGAATTATGATTGTGTAATTGCTCTGATTTTCCCATCTGTCCTTAGACAGTGCTCTCTTCCCAAGCAACAAGAATGCTTTTATGATTAATGGTGTTTCATATGTTGAAGGCTTTTAGGAAACGTTTACCGTTTGTGAGACATATGTTGAAAGCAGGATGTCATGATTTCCACGCAGGGTAGCATGTGATGTCTCATTAGGACCATCAGGAAGAATGCATTCGGTGTTATTCTGGACTATTTTCATAAACAGGTCCTGTTAGGACAAGAATTTCCATGCAGACAGGCTGAGACATCACGATAGCTCCTACAACAACAAATGCGACCGTTAACTATTTCTGCGACACATTACGATTTGCAAGAGGGAGACTTGGCTCTTATTTACATAGATATGTGACGTCAGTATAACAGTGGCAATCTTTTAGCTGCACCTGCGAGGGTGAGCCATTATGCAAACATCTCCATCGGCGCTGGACTCGTAGCCCTGAAAGCTGTGTCAGCTGCAGTGGCTAGCTAAATATGTGCACAGCTAGAGGCATCTCGCATTTGGAATGGGGTGTCCTGTCAGGATCGATAGGGAAAATGCATCCAGTCATCATTCTACCCTCGAACTCTGTAGGGAACAGTTAGCTGACACGTTGTGGTCCAGTTTCTTAACAATAGTTCTAAAGCATTTTTAAGTGCAGTGAGTGTGCAGTGCATTATTTCCGCTGTTTAAGAGTTGTGAGAGTGTTTCCAGGTGTAATACATGAATTACTTTTGACAATTTTATGCCTAGTGAACATGTCTGTTGCATTATCTTGAGAACAGGTCTGCAGGCTGTGCAATGCATTACTTCGACAATTTATAATTAGTGAGCATGTCTGCAGAACGTTTTACATGCATTATTTTGACAGTTTGCAAGCACGTCAGTGTACTGTATTATTTCGGTAATTTACAAGTAGTTTCCAAGTCTGTAGGCTGTACAGTGCATTATTTCGACAATTTACGATCAGCAAGCATGTTTGCAGGGCGTTATACATCCATTATTTTGACAATTTACGAGTTGTTTTCGTGTCTCTAGTCAGTGCACTGCACTATTTGCGTAATTTACGAGCAGTCTGCAGGTCTTTATTCTATTTACCGTGAACCCAAGCACGCCATGGCGATTGGTTTATTTCAGCGTAATAAATAAACTACGTGTATACCGTCCCTAAATAAATTTTTCCAACTTCTCACTGAAAATAAATAATGCACACTCCTTCTTCTCTCCAGCAGCTGGACACAGACTGAATCCTTTTTTCGCCATTTTCCCCCCAGACAGCCACAGGATGACAGCGCCCTCTGGTTGCAGTACTGTGTGCTAGGTTAGTCGGTCTCCAGACCTCACGGTGAGCACACTGGATAGAGCTACTGCCTATGACAACTCAGATTATTTAAATAAACACTGCATGCAAAATAAAGATTTACGTCCATATTATCCAGCAACCCAGCACAGGCTGAGTCCTTTTCCCGCCAATTCCAAGGAAGAGGTGGTGGTCGGCTGATTTAGGTTAGTGGAGGTACCCCAATTGACATATTTTCCCGCCAAAATTTTCCCGCCACTTTCTTAGGTTAGTGGAGGTAGCCGAAGTGACCTTTTTCTCGCCAAAATTTGAACTTACAGCCATTTCGAGGAGAAGGGAGGGGAGTGCGTTAGGTTAGTGGAGGTAGCCCAATTGGCCTATTTTCCCACCAAAATTTGATCTTCCCACCATTCCCATCTCGAATTAATTCCGTAAGAATGCAACGTGGGGTGACACGAACTTCGTCCCACAACTAACGACGAAGCCCTCGTCACTGAGTGAAGGCCGTCGGCCACTGTATCGCCCATGGTGAGAGGTAAGACCTAAAATTTGGTAATCTGTGCGCGCTCTTGACGCTGTGATCTCGGAATACTGAGTTTCGCAACGATTTCTGAAATGGAATGTCCCAAGCATCTAGCTCCAACTACCATTCCGCGTTCAAAGTCTGGGCCCATAATCACGTAGGGAACATTTTCACATCAATCACGCGAGTGCAAATGACAGCTCCTCCAGTGCACTGCCCCTTTTATACCTTGTAGAGGCGATATTACTGCATATAGCTATCCCATGACTTTTGTCACCTCGGTGTACTATGATCTGTTTACATTTTCTTGTTCTCTGAGAACCATAGTTCTGCTCGGAATTCGTTGGCTTACTTCGGAACGTTTCGTGCGCTTTGAAAAGTCTGCCAACGTATACAACCTACCACTGTTCAGCAGGGCAGTAACAGTCGTTCAGCGTAAAGAAGTTTGTATTTTCGTTTCTTTGTCTTTGTGGTGTGCTATGAATAAGAACTGCATGTGAAGACAATCGTCTATGTAAATGAACGCTTTCTGGAAACCTGTCTCTCCTGGGCGTCATTTACACCAGAGCAAGCAATCGGCACGGAGCGCTAATAGGGAGCGTTAGAAGTAGTCCGAGACTTGCATCTGCTCGCCGCTTGTTTATCTCCCCACGTCGGTCACGGTACTACCTCGGCACCGAACGCTCCCCTCCGGTCAGGGAACGAGAAATTTTTGAAAGATTTTAGTTATATTCTCTGCGAGTGACATCACTTAATTTTGGAGTTATTACTCAAAATGTATTGCACTGCAAACGTTCACTTCGGTTTCACAGACTGGTGCCCATATCTGTCTCGATTCACGCCAAAAAGACATATGAGTAAATGTGATATGTGAAAAGAAGACGGCATGGACGTATGACATTGTGAGAAAGGTTGACTGTGTCTGAAAGAGTAATAACCCAGAAACAGCCAAATATTATAAAAACTACTGTGCTACATTAAGAAAGGTTATTAAAAAGTCCAGAAGCATTTGCATCATGTCTGAGATTAATACCTCTGATAACAAAATCAAAACAATTTGGAATATTATTGCAAGGGAGACAGGACAACCAAGAGTACAGGATGACGGCATCACCATCAAAGCGAATGGAAACTTGATAAACAACAAGCTGGAAGTGGAAAATATTTTGAATAATCATTTTTTAAATGTTGGAAAGAAAATAGGATCTAAATGTTCATTAGAAGACGCAAGGCAGTTAATGGAAGAGGCCTTACCCACACCATTTTATACAATTGAAATTCCACCCACCTCTCCATCTGAAATTAGGAAGATGATAAATTCTCTCAAGAATAAAAGCCCACATGGGATTGATGGCATTTCCAGCAGGATAATAAAAGCTTGTTCCCAAGAGATAAGTGGTATTCTTAGCCACATATGTAATAGCTCTCTGAAGCAGGGTATTTTCTCAGAGAGACTGAAGTATGCCATTTTTATACCACTGCATAAAAAAGGGGATACGTCTGATGTCAACAACTACCTCCCAATCTCTCTTCTGACTGCCTTATCCAAAATTCTTGAAAAAGTAATGTATTGTAGAGTAGCTTCACACCTTTGTAAAAATAAAGTTTTACTAAAGTGTCAGTTTGGTTTCCAGAAGGCGTGGCGTGCTATATACACTTTAACTAATGAAATATTAAATGCTCTCAGTTACCGGAAGTCACCCGTTGGGATTTTTTGTGATCTATCAAAGGGTTTTGATTGTGTAAATCATGGAATACTTCTAGGTAAGCTCAAGTATTGTGGTATGAATGGGACAGTGCTCAAATAGTTTAAATCATACCTAACTGGAAGAATGCAGAAAGTTGAAATAAACAGTTCACATAATACGCAAAAACTGGTGATTTCTCAGACTGGGGAACAATCAAGAATGGGGTGTCGCAAGGTTCGGTCTTGGGTCCTCTGCTGTTCTTAATATATATTTGTGACTTGCCATTCTGTATTCACGAAGATGCAAAGCTAGTACTTTTTGCCAGTGGTACAAGTATAGCTATCACACCCGACAGACAAGAATTAACTGGTGAAATTGTAAACGATATTTTTCAGAAAATCATTAAGTGGTTCTCTGCAAATGGGCTCTCATTAAACTTTGACAAAACACAGTATACACAGTTCCACACACTAAATGTAATGACCCCATTAATAAATATAGACTTCGATCAGAAATCGGTAGCTAAGGTAGAATATTCAAAATTTCTAGGTGAGTGCATTGATGAGGGGTTGAACTGGAAAAAAACACACTGAGGATGTGCTGAAACGTTTGAGTTCAGCTACTTATGCTATTAGGGTCATTGCAAATTTTGGCGATATACTTCTGAGTAAATTAGCTTACCACGCCTATTTTCATTCTCTGCTTTCTTACGGCATCATATTCTGGGGTAACTCATTATTGAGTAAAAGATTATTCATTGCACCAAAGCGTGTAATCAGAATAATTGCTGTAGCTCATCCAAGATCATCCTGCAGAAATCTTCACTGAAGCCTCACAATATATATGTTCACTTATGAAATTTGTTATTAACAATCCGAAAGAATTCAAAAGTAATAGCAGTGTACATGGCTACAACACTAGGAGAAAGGATAATCTTCACTACTCAAGGTTAAATCTAACTTTGGCTCAAAAGGGGGTAAATTATGCTGCCACAAAAGTCTTGCATCAAAAGTCTGACAGGTAGTCATATAGCATTTACAAGGAAATTAAAAGAATTTCTTAATGGCAACTTCTTCTACACATTAGATGAATTTTTGGATAAGTGGGTAATTTCCCAAAGTAAAAAAAAATGAGTGTCATGTAATATATTGTCTAATGTAATATCTTTTATAGACACCTTTTATTAACCTGACACGTTCCACATCATTACTAAGTGTCGTATTCATGATCTATGGTACAAGTACTAATCTAATATAATATAATCTGAAAATTCAAGGATGGGGAGGAGAGGGGCATTTACAATTTCGTACGGGAGCCTGCCTTGCCCCTGTGTCGGCCGCTGCAGCATTCAAACTGCAGCAGTCAATAACGTTGTACTAATGAAGTTGTAATTACAGTACGGATGGTTGAAAACCCGAAATGGGTCTTAGCATAAACAAAGCTGTATAAGAAGAGGCTGGATACTGTATTTCTTCTAGCAATAAAATCTCGATAAGATTTCAAAGTGGTGCAATGATTGTCACCGTTCTTTAAATTTTCTGAAATGTAAGATTGTGCTGGTTATTAAAAAGAGAACACGTAGTTTTCTACCCCTACACCCTCAATGAGTCACAAATGTACTCAATCAACTCATAAAATTATCTGGGTGTAACAACCTCTAGGGATATGAAAAGAAATAATTACGTAGGCTACGTAGTAGGTAAAGCAGGTTTCGAGCTTCATTCCATTGATGCGATACTGGGGAAATGCAATCATTATACATACAGATTGCTTACAAAACGCTCGAGCAACGAATCCTAGAATAGTGCTCAAGTTTGGTGGATCTACAGCAAACAGTACTAATTGGAGAAAGGCAGAACAAATGGCCACAGATTTGTTTCACTGATGGGAGAACCCCACGGAAATGCTGAAAAACCGAAATTGGCAGAGGCTTGAACATAAGTGCCAAATGTCCTGTGAAAGCATGCTTAGAAAGATTTAAGAACCAGCATTAACTGTTTGAGCACCAGTTGTTTCCTGCTGAAACCGCCATTTTATTATTATTATTATTATTATCATTATTATTTTGACGTACCAGTGCCTTTCGCAAGAACAGTATAGTGCATTGCAGCGTTCAAAGCAACAGTCGGCGCATAGATTGTGCTACATGATTGTAAGAGATTGTAACACATGATTTTCTTTATAGTGATCATATTGAGGAGTCATAGACAGTATAAATATATGTTAAGTTACTGTAACATAAATTTGAGTTTGTACTACTGACGTTAAAGAGTGGCTTCGAAATGAAACCAATGGAGCAGTATGTGCTTTTGTTAGAAATTCATTAAATTTTAGAATCATTTTTGTTTGTTATGTAGAACTATTATTTGTTTTAGGCATCATGGGTTCATGGAATTTTCGAGAGGTGGTACTGTGTCTCGGAAAAATGCGAAACTTTCAAATATACCTCATGAAATGATGGCTTGTTGAAAACTGTACACCCCAGTAGCTCCAAAGTGAAACCACAGTTTGAAAGCGATTGATGGTTTACATTTTGCCAGTTTGTACTTGTATTCATTAGTTTCTGTGGTAATAAAGGTTAATTTTGTGAAAGATTTTTAAATTATATACGAAATTAAAACAACTTCCTTAAAATAAGAGGTTGTTTACTTTCTGCCAATTTCTTCTTGTATTCGATGCTTTCTATGATGACAAAGGTCAGTTATGTGAAAAAATGTATTTTTTTTGTATTGCTGGGACGAAAGGTTTAAGTGAAGAATCTAGAACTGTAACACAAACCCTGACTTATCGCTCCTGTAGGAACCTCGAATGCAGGATTAGATCTACTACAAGTCTGACAGAAGCGTTTAAGCCATCATTCTCCTCGCGTTCCTCTGGCGAATACGAGGAAGCGTTAATAGGTAGTACAACTCAACACATCAGTCATGCATTTCACAGTGGTTTCACAGTACAGATATTGATGTGGATGTACAAGGAACGTTCAATAAGTAATGTAACATTTTTTTCTGAAGGCAATTTGGTTTTATGCACGAGTCCAATACACCATATAATTTCCCACTCTTTTGGCCACAATACTCTATTTAATCTCCATTCAATGGGACGGTCTTAAAAGCGCCATCTTACTGGGAGGCCCTGAATGGTACCACTCCACTGATCGACGTCGGAGCCAACGTCATCATCCAAGTACTGCTTCTACATCTACATGCTTACTCTGCAATTCACACTTAAGTGCCTGGCAGAGGTTTCATCGAACCATTTTCATACTACTTCTCAACCATTCCACTCTCGAATATCACGCGGGAAAAAGGAACACCTAAATCTTTCCGTTCGGGCTCTGATTTCTCTTATTTTATGATGATGATCATTTCTCCCTACGTAGGTGGGTGTCAACAAAATATTTGCGCATTCGGAAGAGAAAGTTGGTGATTGAAATTTCGTAAATAGATCTCGCCGCAAAGAAAAACGCCTTGTTCAGTGACTGCCATCCCAACTCGCGTATCATATCAGTGACACTCTCACCCCTATTACGCGATAACACGAAATGGGCTGCCCTTCTTTGCACTTTTTCGATGTCCTACGTCAATCCTATCTGGTAAGGATCCCACACCGCACGCAATATTCCAGCAGAGGACGGACAAGTGTAATGTACGCTGTCTCTTTAGTGGGTTTGTCGTATCTTCTAAGGGTTCTGCGAACAAAGCGCAGTCTTTGTTTCGCCTTCCCCACAATATTATCTATGTGGTCTTTCCGATTTAAGTTGCTCGTAATTGTAATTCCTAGGTATTTAGTCGAATTGACGGCCCTTAGATTTGTGCGATTTATCGTATACCCAAAATTTATCGGATTTCTTTTAGTACGCATGTGGATGACCTCGCACTTTTCTTTGTTTAGTGCCAATTGCCACTTTTCGCACCATACAGAAATTTTCTCTAGATCGTTTTGTAATTGGCATTGATCGTCTGATGATTATACTAGACGGTAAATTACAGCGTCATCTGCAAATAATCTAAGGGGGCTGCTCAGATTAATACCTAGATCATTTATGTAAATGTGGAACAGCAGAGGGTCTATGACAGTACTTTGCGGAACGCCAGACATCATTTCTGTTCTACTCGATGATTTACTGTCTATCACTAAGAACTGTGACATCTCTGAGAGGAAATCACGAATCCAGTCACACAACTGAGACGATACTCGTTATGCACTAAGTTTGATTAATAGTGGCTTGTGAGGAACGGTATCAAAAGCCTTCTGGAAATCAAGGAATATGGAATCGATTTGAGATCCCCTGTCGACAGCACTCATTACTTCATGGGAGTAAAGAGCTGTGTTGCACAAGAACGATATTTTCTGAATCCGTGTTGATTATGTATCAATAAGTCATTTTCTTCAAGGTGAGTCATAATGTCCGAGAACATTATATGCTCCAAAATCCTACTGCAAATTGAAGTCAGTGATATGGGTCAGTAATTCAATGGCTTACTACTATTTCCTTTCTTGAATATTGGTGTGACCTGTGCTACTTTCTAGTTTTTAGGAACAGACCTTTCGTCAAGTGAGCGGTTGTATATGATTGCTAAGAAAGGTGCTATTGCGTCTGCATGCTCTGAAAGGAACCTGATTGGTATACCATCTGGACCAGAAGACTTGCCTTTCTTAAGTGATTTGAGTTGTTTCGCAACACCTAAGATATCTACTTTTATGTCACTCATGCTAACAGCTGTTCTGGTTTCGAACTCTGGAATATTTACTTCATCCTCTTCCGTGTAGGAATTACGGAAAACTGTATTTAGTAATTCCGCTTTAGCGGCACCATCATCGGTAACATTTCCATCGCTATCGCGCTTCCCGCGGAGGTTCGAGGTCCGGTCTGTGTGGTGGATGCGAAAGAACAGTTCAATGAAGTTTTGTGAGCTCCTCTTATGTGGGCCCTTGCGTTGTGCTGCAGAAGGAGAAGTTCGTTTGTCTTCTTGTGGCAACGAACATGTCGAAGTCACTTCTTCAATTTCCTGAGGGTAGCACAGTACACTTCAGCGTTGACCGTTGCACCGTGAATGAGGATATCAAACAGAACAAACAGTTTTATAGTCCCAGAAGGCCGCCTCATGACTTTACCAGCTGAGGGTGAGGCTTTGAGCTTTTTCTTACGAGAACTGGCGTGGCGCCAATCGAATGAGAGTGTCCGTACGTCCTGGATTGCTGTGTGCTGCCGGGCGGCATGCGGGAGTTCGGAGAGGTTTGCGCACCTTGTTGGATGACAGACGCTTCGCCAAACGACTCGCAGTGCTTTTGTTCGCCACCAGATATTCGTAGACATTCTGCAGGTACCTGGAATAACTGCGAAGCTATGGTTTCCCGCATAAAAAAGAAACACCCTCAACGACAGCTCCCTGCTTGGACTGCACTTCCGTTACTGTCACCATTTTGAAGGTTACGTACAGCACCGGCTCCTGTAGTTACTTCGTGAACCTGTAAGGGCCGAACCAGGAATATTCCGCGATGTCCCACAACAAATTCCGTACTTTTTCAACCGAAATTGGTCGAGAAAAAAAGTGTTGCGTTACTTATTGAACGCCCCTTATACACGTAAGAACAATATCATATTATTCCTTCTAGCAATCCGTTCCCAGCAGAGTCACTACTATTGGGAGGCAGATTGATCACGGAGAGAGTTGGTCTGGGCGGGGCAATGGCTATCCTGTCCCGCGCAGGTGCGGTAGCGGCGGCTGGTTACGTCAGCGCCAGGGGGAAGGGGGAGAAAGCGCTGCAACACGACACGGAGTCTCATCTGGCGCTGTCCCGCCGGCACGCAACTCCACTCGCACACGCCAGCATGCATTCTGTGGACTCGAATATAACTGCTGGCAATAAAGCAGTTCTTACCCCGCAACGCAAACTGTACTCACCGCTGAAGCAGCATCATCACTCTCTTAATGCTCGACAAACAGTTAGACAGGAGGAAAATTCTCGCAGTGTAACACGGCATGCCATTTACAACGTACAGAAATCTTCAGATTTAAAAGTAACTTTCAGGTGTACCCGAAAAGAGCGTTATTAACCATTAATTTTCACAATATACAGTATATAAATCACCTCACGGGCGCTGGCTTTTGAAAATCGATGTGGGTACTCTAATTCACACTTCACAAATGTTAAAAACTAGCCCTCCTGAAAATCCACTTTCAGATATTTTCAATGAGCAACACCCGATAAAAGTAAGCAAACTATTGTTTATTGGGTTCTTTTTCCATACTAATTAAGTAATACAAAATAGAATCCAGTATCCACGTAGAATTCTTTTATTAATTTTTTCTGATCTTTGTCTAATTACTAATTCCCATTCATAAAGAATGTGTTCCCACGAACAGTGGATTGCCTGATAAAAATGTTCGCCCCAGTGTCAGGGTTCAATTGCTTTTAGTTCTCGTTTACGGAGGTGCGTGATAGCATTATCGTTCAATTTCTCTTGCGTCATGGCGTTGCGCCATTAAGTTTTTAAGTTTCTAAGGGCGGAGAAACAAAGTTCTGCTGACATACAGAAACTGGTAAAAGCGATCTTTATCAGTTTCATCACCTCTGGAATCAATTCGCTAACGTGCATATTTGAGGAAAAGAACTGCAGTAAGTCTTCCGCACTTCAAGCGAAATGATTTTTAGATTTACACACATCTAACATCATATTTCTATTCAAAGTTTTTCTTTATGCGTCCAAGTCATCCTTCTAAAATTGTATTAATAACTACAATCTTTAATTTTTGAAAGAAGAATTTTTTTCTGTTTCGTTAAGGTGAGTCATAACAGCTTTAGAAAATAGATCCTCAAAACACAGAATCACAATATATGAAACCTCAAAATAAATTATCGGGGAATAATCATGAGGGCTGGCAGAAGCATAGGGCACAGCGCCGTCATCAAGTTTTCGAGGATGCTTTCGAACTTTTGGAAGTTTCGGATCTTCTACATCAAATTTTTTGGTCAGTTCCACGCAAAAGTTCCTTATTTCATCGAAACTTTTGTCAGTTAGAGACAGCTTCACAACGTATCGTACTTTTAATACTGTCCACGAGTTTTTGGAGCTATAGAGAGAAATTTTGTAGAAAAGCGGCCAAATTGTCTACTGGCTCTAAAATTTTAATGAGAAGTGTAGTGACTGAGATAAATTCAAACGAACACAGAAAATTTACGAAACCTTTAGCTGCAGCACAGGCATCGGGTTTTTGGAGCTCTAGAAACAAAATTAACTGTACATAACTCTAGAGCATAGCTTTCAACGAACCTATTCTGTAACATCACCTGACCCAGTTTAGAAATCGAGTTGAACTTACGAGGGCTTAAGTGAGGGGAGTTCAGTAGGTGGTATAGCACATAGCAGCCCCATCAGTCAAACAAATCAGTAACAGCTTGCACTGCACGCGCTTGAGCATTGTCCTGAAAAATGATGGTCAGGTCCCACAGAAAGCGTCATCACTTCTGTCTCTATGCTGTTCGTTTTTGGAACACGACCTACGACCAGCTTAGAGACAGGAGTGATGACACTTTCTTCAGGACCTGACCATCATTTTGCAGACCATGCTCAAGCACGTACGGTGCAAGCTGTTACTGATTTGTTTGACTGATGGGGCTGCGAAGTGCTATACCACCTACTGCACTCCCCTCACTTAAGCCCTCGTAAGTTCAACTCGATTTCTAAACTGAACGCATTCGCTTCAGAACTGTTACAAATACGTCGGGCTATAGACCGCGCCGCTCGAACTGTCAACACAACTGGGACTGCTAAGAGTATCCTACGACTTCCACGTCGCTGGCAACGGGTTATTCACAATGCTGGTGACTACTTTAAGGTCAGTAAAACTTTGAAACACATATCTGTTTTTTACGAGTTGTAAATAAATAGTTGTCACTATTAAAGTTCCAACCCTCGTATAAATACGGATCATGTGACTGGACCCTCGAGTTTATCTGAAGGCAATCTTGGGACGCAAATCAGTGACATAACAAAAGTATCTAATAAACGTTGCATTTTTGGATCGAATCGAACTGGAGGTCATTTCCAAAACAACTTAATTAGCATAGTATTTTACAGATAAGTCGTTTCCCTACCAACCGTCGCGCTGTGTAATAGTATACAACGGTCGTCGCCTGAACGACGTACACACGGCAGCGGAGGTACCTAAGATTTCACGGTGAGAAGAAGGGAAAGAAAATTATCAGAGCTGAAGCAATACAAAGAAAAATGTTCATAACGCTTTAAGAAAATAATCCTGTACCGTCCACAAGCTCTACTATTTTTAGGCACATCTTCCCATCTTCATACACGCTCCTTTAATTTAATTTTTCCGTCCACTTAACCTATTACTTCCGGTCCTACTCCATGTGAGACAGAATAATTTATCCTTTTACAGAACCTATTTGCTTAACCGCTTTCGGCTGAAGTCCCTCTTGGGATGATACCGTTTTGCAATGACCTGTATTTGCGTTTAAGATTGAACTTTATAGTTTCACTACAATTAAACGAGAGACCAACAATGTGGAGAGATTGGGAATACTACGATAATGTCACCCCTCTTCAAATGTAGCAGTTTCAATCTAAGTCCCTGCCTCAGTACTCGGATTACGTGAGTAGGAGACTATAAATCACTGTTGTTTGTGACCAAGAAGTATGCTTTTACCTTTATTGTGTTTTCAGCCATATCAAATAGCTCTTTCTGAATCACTTATATTATTGTAGCCAGTTATTACAGCAAACAGCACCTTTAGTTAGCGCGGCAGACTTTAGAAAATCGCTTTCAGTCGTTGATTACATATGCACTTCATCATTATTACTAGTTTCGGCGTCAGCCATTTTCAGATCTGGTACAACAAATAAAGAAAGAAAACTATAATTAACGAAGCGTCATAAGACGGCGTTCACGTTGCAGACGGACGAAGAAAATAAAACTAAATTGTTACTAATACATTTAAAAAAGAAAATTTCTTTAACTGTATATGCCTAAATTAATTCTGAACCACAGAGATTGTTCTGCTAGTGTTTCCATTACTTGAACAGGTACAAGTTAGTATGCATGCTTGTCACTGTTTTCCTTGGCTTTGACCTTTATTACGTTTATACTTGTAAAACCTAAGTCAGTATTTACGTCAATATTTTGACGAAAACTTATTTGTTTTATAAACAATTGTTTATTTTAAAAATATCAGGTATTACAAATCAAGTCTCCTAACGTGTTTATGTATGATCATATAAAGATGCCAATATCATCCACTTGCAGCACTTTTAAATTGTAACGTGGAAAAGCTGTACAGAAAACATTTACAACCGAACATATTTTAGACTGAGCTGTGGGATATATTGGCATGTTTGCATACTGTGTTTACGTTACTCGTAGAGGCTACACAAATGTGAATTGTGATTTATAATGTTTGTTATCCCCCCCATGAACCATGGACCTTGCCGTTGGTGGGGAGGCTTGCGTGCCTCAACGACACAGATAGCCGTACCGTAGGTGCAACCACAACGGAGGGGTATCTGTTGAGAGGCCAGACAAACGTGTGGTTCCTGAAGAGGGGCAGCAGCCTTTTCAGTAGTTACAGGAGCAACAGTCTGGATGATTCACTGACCTGGCCTTGTAACATTAAACAAAACGGCCTTGCTGTTGTGGTACTGCGAACGGCTGACAGCAAGGGGAAACTACAGCCGTAATTTTTCCCGAGAGCATGCAGCTTTACTGTATGATTAAATGATGATGGCGTCCTCTTGGATAAAATATTCCGGAGGTAAAATAGTCCCCCATTCGGATCTCCGGGCAGGGACTACTCAAGAGAATGTCGTTATCAGGAGAAAGAAAACTGGCGTTCTACGAATCGGAGCGTGGAATGTCAAATCCCTTAATCGGGGAGGTAGGTTAGAAAATTTAAAAAGGGAAATGAATGGGTTAGAGTTAGCTATAGTGGGAATTAGTGAAGTTCGGTGGCAGGAGGAACAAGACTTTTGGTCAGGCGAATACAGGGTTATAAATAAAAATCAAATAGGGGTAATGCAGGAATAGGTTTAATAATGAATAAAAAAATAGGAGTGCAGGTAAGCTACTACAAACAGGATAGTGAGCTCATTATTGTGGGCAAGATAGACATGAAGCCCACGCCTACTACAGTAGTACAAGTTCATATGCCAACTAGCTTTGCAGATGATGAAGAAATTGATGAAATGTATGATGAGATAAAAGAAATCATTCGTCTGAAAATTTAATAGTCATGGGCGACTGGAATTCGACAGTAGGAAAAGGAAGAGAAGGAAACGTAGTAGGTGAATATGGATTGGGGCTAAGAAATGAAAGAGGAAGCCGCCTGGTAGAATTTTGCACACAGCATAACTTAATCATAGCTAACACTTGGTTCAACAATCATGAAAGAAGGTTGTATACATGGAAGAGGTATGGGGATACTGGAAGGTTTCAGATAGATTATATAATGGTAAGACACAGATTTACGAACCAGGTTTTAAATTGTAGGACATTTCCAGGGGCAGATGTGGACTCTGACCACGATCTATTGGTTATGAACTGTAGATTAAAACTGAAGAAAACGCAAAAATAAAGTGGGAATTTAAGGAGATGGGACCTGGATAAACTGAAAGAACCAGAGGTTGTACAGTTTCAGGGAGAGCATAAAGGAACAATTGACAGGAATGGGGGAAAGAAATACAGTAGAAGAAGAATGGGTAGCTTTGAGGAATGAAATAGTGAAGGCAGCAGAGGAACAAGTAGGTAAAAAGACGAGGGCTAGTAGAAATCCTTGGGTAACAGAAGAGATACTGAATTTTATTGATGAAAGCAGAAAATACAAAAATGCAGTAAGTAAAGCAGGCAAAAAGGAATACAAACGTCTCAAAAATGAGATCGACAGGAAGTGCAAAACGGCTAAGCAGGGATGGCTAGAGGACAAATGTAAGGATGTAGAGGTTTATCTCACGAGGGGTAAGACAGATACTGCCTACAGGAAAATTAAAGAGACCTTTGGAGAAAAGAAAACCACTTGCATGAATATCAAGAGCTCAGATGGAAACCCTGTTCTAAGCAAAGAAGGGATAGCAGAAAGGTGGAAGGAGTATATAGAGGGTCTATACAGGGGCGATGTTCTTGAGGACAATATTATGGAAATGGAAGAGGATGTAGATGAAGATGAAATGGGAGATACGATACTGCGTAAAGAGTTTGACAGAGCACTGAAAGACCTAAGTCGAAACAAGGCCCCGGGAGTAGACAACATTCCATTAGAACTACTGACAACCTCGGGAGAGCCACTATTGACAAAACTCTACCATCTGGTGAGCAAGATGAATGAGACAGGCGAAATACCCTCAGACTTCAAAAAGAATATAATAATTCCAATCCCAAAGAAAGCAGGTGTTGACAGATGTGAAAATTTCCGAACTATCAGTTGAATAAGTCACAGCTGCAAAATACTAACACGAATTCCTTACAGACGAATGGAAAAACTGGTAGAAGCCGACCTCGGGGAAGATCAGTTTGGATTCCGTAGAAATGTTGGAACACGTGAGGCAATACTTACCCTACGACGTATCTTAGAAGAAAGATTAAGAAAAGGCAAACCTACGTTTCTAGCATTTGTAGACTTGGAGAAAGCTTTTGACAATGTTGACTGGAATACTCTCTTTCAAATTCTGAAGGTGTCAGGAGTAAAATACGGGGGGCGAAATGCTATTTACAATTTGTACAGAAACCAGATGGCAGTTATAAGAGTCGAGGGACATTAAAGGGAAGCAGTGGTTGGGAAGGGAGTGAGACAGGGTTGTAGCCTCTCTCCGATGTTATTCAATCTGTATATTGAGCAAGCACTAAAGGAAACAAAAGAAAAATTCGGAGTAGGAATTATAATCCACGAAGAAGAAATAAAAACTTTGAGGTTCGCCGATGACATTGTAATTCTGTCGGAGACAGCAAAGGACTTGGAAGAGCAGTTGAACGCAATGGACAGCGTCTTGAAAGGAGGGTATAAGATGAACATCAACAAAAGCAAAACGAGGATAATGGAATGTAGTCGAATTATGTCGGGTAATGCTGAGGGAATTAGGATTAGGAAATGAGACACTTAAAGTAGTAAAGGAGTTTTGCTATTTGAGGAGCAAAATAACTGATGATGGTCAAAGTAGAGAGGATATAAAATGTAGACTGGCAATGGCAAGGAAAGCGTTTCTGAAGAAGAGCAATTTGTTAATATCGAGTATAGATTTAAGTGTCCAGAAGTCTTTTCTGAAAGTATTTGTATGGAGTGTAGCCATGTATGATAGTGAAACATGGACGATAAATAGTTTGGACAAGAAGAGAATAGAAGCTTTCGAAATGTAGTGCTACAGAAGAATGCTGAAGATTAGAGAAGTAGATCACATAAGTAATGAGGAGGTATTGAACAGAATTGGGGAGAAGAGGAGTTTGTGGCACAACTTGACTAAAAGAAGGGGTCGGTTGGTAGGACATGTTCTGAGGCATCAAGGGATCACCAATTTAGTACTGGAGGGCAGCGTGGAGGGTAAAAATCGTAGAGGGAGACCAAGAGATGAATACACTAAGTAGATTCAGAAGGATGTAGTTTGCAGTAGGTACTGGGAGATGAAGAAGCTTGCACAGGATAGAGTAGCATGGAGAGCTGCATCAAACCAGTCTCAGGACTGAAGACCACAACAACAACAACAGTGCTTGTTATGATGCAGCAGTAAACTGTAGTGTTTTCTTTTAAATTGAAGAGCCAAAGAAACTGGTACACCTGTCTAATATTGTGTAGGGCCCCCACGAGCACACAGAAGTGCCGCAGCACGTTGTGGCATGGACTCGACTAATGTCTGAAGTAGTGCTGGAGGGAACTGACACCATGAAGCCTGCAGGGCTGTACACGAATCCGTAAGGGCACGAGGGGATGGAGATCTCTTCTGAACAGCACGTTGCAAGCCATCCTAGATATGCTCAATCATGTTTATTTCTGTGGAGTTTGGAGGCCAGCGGAAGCGTTTAAAGTCATAAACGTGTTCCTGGAACCCCTCTGCAGCAATTCTGGACGTGTAGGGTGTCGGATTGTCCTGCTGGAATTGCCCAAGTCCATCGAAATGCATAGTAGACATGAATGGATGCAGGTGATCAGACAGGATGCTTACATATGTGTCACCTGTCAGAATCGTATCACTCTAATTGCACATGCCCCACACTATTATAGAGCCTCCACCAGCGTGAACAGCCCCTGCTGACATGCAAGGTCCATGAGTTCATGAGATTGTCTCCATACCCGTACACGTCCATCCTCTCGATACAATTTGAAACGATACTCGTGCAACCAGGCAACATGTTTCCAGTCATCAACAGTCCAATGTCGGTGTTGACGGACCCAGGCGAGGGGTAGGGCTTTGTGCAGTCATCAAGGGTACAAGCGTGGGCCTCCGGCTCCGAAAGCCCATATCGATGATGTTTCGTGGTTCGCACGCTGATGCTTGTTGATGGCCCAGCATTGAAATCTCCAGCAATTTTCGAAATGGTTGCACTTCTGTCACGTTCTTTCGTCGTCGATCCTGTTCTTGCAGGATCTTTTTCCAGCCGCAGCCACGTTGGAGATTTGATGTTTACCGGATTCCTGATATTCACGGTGCGCTCGTGAAATGGACGTACGGGAAAATCCCCACTTCATCGCTACCTCGGAGATGCTGTGTCCCGTCCTGAATCACGCGGTTGCTACGGTCGCAGGTTCGAATCCTACCTCGGGCATGCATGTGAGTGATGTCCTTAGGTTAGATAGGTTTAAGTAGTTCTAAGTTTAGGGGACTGATGACCTTAGGTGTTAAGTCCTATAGCGCTTAGAGCCATTTGAATCATTTTTGCTGTGTCCCATCGTTCGTGCGCCGGCTATAACACCACTTTCAAACTGCTTAAACCTTGATAACCTGCCATTGTAGCACGAGTAACCGATCTAACAACTGCACTTGGCACATGTCCTATATACGCGTTGCCTACCACAGCGCCGTATTCTGCCTGTTTACATATCTCCGTATTTGAATAAGCATTCCTATGCCATTTTTTTCCGCTTCAGTATATATTTACTTCACAAGATCTGAAGATGGTTAACGTGTAACCGATGATCATATGAGACCATTTACTGAAAATCATTATGAAAAAAGTGCCACCATGACAGCGGGGTCACAATGTGACATTATGTCCGTCTTAATTATCTCCGTCTAAGAAAATTAATATTGGATTACAATAGCATATACACTGGTGTGCAAAACTAAATGATGAAAGTATAATGTGTCACTGCCGAGTAACATAGCTCGATGGAACTTGGATCATATATAGAAATAACTGCTGCAAATAGTACAGAAGTTAATATAAAGAAATACGCAATGAGGCGAATAAAAACGACACTTTTACGTAAAGAGAATGATTACTCTGAAGTCACCACGTTTCATGACGGTCCCTTTTGCAAAAGACGGGGCAAGGATCATGATACTGTGCCGAACACCTTCTCTCCTCCTGCCAGCAGTTCCTGTGGTTCGGAACGTTCACCGTGCGCATGAAATAATGCTGTGAGCAATACCAAACTCCTGGACTACATTCGTCACACTTTGTCCAATTTCCCGATGTTTCTTTCCCGTGTGAAATCATCCAAATGTGGTCTCTGGGCAATGTTGTAGTGAAGAAGACCACCGCAGTGCACCGTAACTGCTCTTTGACTAAAACACACACGAGCGGGCGCACACACACACACACACACACACACACACACACACACACACACACACACATCTGTCCTTCCCCGCTTTTTCGACTGTACTATAGTCACGCTGACATCACACCACACGACGTCCAACTTTCTCTGCACGACTGGTAGACCTCTGGCAACATTTCCTTCACTTTCATTCATTTTCCCCTAGTAGTTAATATGTTACGTAATATTATATAGCTCGTCGTCAAGTTTTACACAGTAATATATTAAGAATGAAATTCCAAATTATGGGGATACTCTGATAAAAGGAGAAATTAATTTTGGTTTTAGACAAACATCAGGCGAGATGATGCAGTATAGAAGAAAATGGACTTGCATTCATTTGGAAGGAAGGAAGACTAGGATTTTACGAGCAGTCGACGATGAGATTATTAGGGACGAAGTTAAAACCCGGATTCGGTGATGGGGGGGAGGGGGGGGGCGGAGTTAGTAGCGACGGAAATCTGCACTGTTCTTTTCAATACGACCAACTCGGAATTTGGCTTAAACGATTTACGAAAACCATGGAAAACCTAAATATGAATACCTGTACGTGTATTTGAACTGTTGTCGTCCCGAGAAAGAGTCCAATGTATTGCCACTGTTCTTCCCCACTCACTCAGAACATGGGAGTGAGGTTCCAGGCCCGTTTGGTTTCCTAGATGTAACATTTCTGTCCTTTCCACCATTCGCTTACCACAAACGAAGGACATGACAGATTTTCTTCCACATCCTCCCACAATCCAAGCTTCTGGTCCGTTGTCGGTGGAGGAATGTTTAATTCCAATCTTCCTTCCTTTTTCTGTTTCACACATTGAGCAATATAATTTTAATCGGTCGAAAAATTTAAAGACGCAGGATTGGGTTAAAAAGGAAATAAAGTCAAATAATTATTTATTTATGACACATCTTCCACTTTCTTAAGTATGTCAGTGCCTGAGCAGAATTTGCCTTCGACGGTATATAAACCTTGTGTAAAAGTAATTTTTATGGATTTGTCTTCTAAAATTACTACAGTATTCTTTGTGGAATTCCTGTACACTGTCAACACGTATACTGAATTTCGTAAGGGTGTCGTGACCGCTCCTACAATACACGCCTCGTTTTACAACGCCGTGCGAGAACGAGGAAAACTTATCGCTTTTCAGTTAAGATTTACCAGCACCTTCAATGAATTTTTTTTGCAACGGTCGTAAACTTCTTTATGGCGAGTCCGCTCTTTGTTGCCACGCCGGCGGAGTCGACTTCGCTGTTGAACAATAGATTTGCAGTTCAGAACTTGCTGCGTTGGAAGGAACTTCTATTATGATACCGCGATTTCCCAATAAAATAACGAACAGTGGCACTGAATGCCATTTCCGTCTAGGCCTTTATAGCTTCCACCAGTAGAAATAGTCTCGGGGAAAGATTAAAATTTGTTTATTTTTCTCAAATACGCCTGTAATTGGACGTCTCCCCATCGGCATCATTTTTCAAACGTATAGACCATCATTTTTTTTAAAGACGATTTCATCTCTGCGACGAGGCCGCCAAATTTAGGTTACGCGAAGGAATAATAACCGAAGGTTGCGCCTCGTATGCTGGAGGCAGGAGGTTTTTGTTTTCCAGAATCAGTGAGAGACTGCGGACTGTAGTAGGCGGTGAGGTGGAGGCGCTGATCTTTAACTGAATTAGGCTATGTCCTGGCTCCGGCACTCACCGCACACTCACCTATTTCGAACAATGACACTAAAGGCGCCTGAGTCACACCTCACTAAGTAGGGATGCTTACACAGCGAACGACACAACACGTTTTTAATTACCGACTGCAAGGGCTTCCTGAGTCAGCAGTGTGAAATGAATTCTTTATTTAAATTTTTTAAGACTCTGTTTTACTGTCGGGAGTAAGGTGACGATTTTCATTCCTCCTGTACGATTACTTTCATAATTTTCTACTTATACTGCTGAGAAAAGGCAATACCTGACTCCTTATGATAGTCAGTTTGACTCCCTTACTTCCTTGATTACGGGCTGCAAAATGGCAGTGTGGTGTTTAAACTTAATCGTCTCGGTTGTGTGACAGGATTTGTGATAACTTTTCGGAAAAATCACAGTTCGCAGTAATTGATGAAAAGTCCTCGCGTGAAACAGGAGTGATATCTGGCGTTACTCGAGGCCCTCTGCTGCTCCTAATTTAGTTAGTTTGGCGTCCAGTGAAGTCATCAGAAGATCAAAATCAATTGCAAAATGATTTAGACAAGATATCTGTATGGTGAGAAAAGTGGCAATTGATCCTAAATAATGAAAAATGTGATTTCATCCACATGGCAACTAAAAGGATTCCGTTAAATTGTGGTTACACTATAAATCACACAAATCTAAAGGCCGACAGTTAAACTAAATACCTTAAAATCACAATTACGAACAACTTAAATTAGAATAATCACATAGAGATGTTGTGGGGAAGGTAAACCAAACACTGTGTTTAATTGGCAAAACAGAAGATGCAGCAGGTCTACTGACGTGACTGCCTGCCTACACTACGCTCGTCCGTTCTCTGCAGAATGGAATCTTTACCAGACTGCATTAACGGAGGACGTCGAAAAAGTTCAAAGAAGGGCAGCTAGTGTTTTATTATCGCGAAATAGGGGAGAGATTCTCAAGAGTGTGATCCACGAATTGGGGTTGCAATCTTTAAAACAAAGGAGTTTTTCATTGCGACGAGATCTTTTCACGAAGTTTCAATCTCCAACGTTCTCTGCCGAATGCGAAAATATTTTATTGGCGAGCACGTACGTAGAGTAATGATCATTATGATAAAATAAATCAGAGCTCGCAAGCAAGATTGAAGTATTCGCTTTACCCGCGCACTGTTATAGACAGAGTGAAAGTGATTCGATAGACCCTCTGTCAGGCACTTATGTGTGAATTTCATAATGTTGACGTAGATGTAACTTGCAAGGCATTAGTCTCAACTCGCTCATTCCACCTGTTTTCATGGAACGTACTGAAATATTAATGTAGAGTCTTGTCTGTTTCACTAGCTCGAGTCGTTTGCACCGTGCGAGTGAGAGTGATGAGCGGTTGTGTTTCCACTGTGTCGCGTTTGTTAAAATAAAAGCAGCAGTGGGTAAATGCTGTGCCGGCACATCTTCCAGTCCTCTCGAATAGCACCAAGGGGTGACGCGAAGCTTAATATCAGGTCAAATCGTCATCGACAATACCACATGCTATTACTCCATGAGAGACTACGGATGGATTTGGGATTGTACTCAGGATTTTGTGTTATGTGTGATGACTAGGGCTTGTACTGAGTTAGCACTTTTCCCCTTGTTAGCAAAGATTTTTTTTCCTCCACCAGCTGGATTCGAAGCGGCTTTCTTCGTGTCGACTGTCACAGCCATAAGTTGCTTCAATGACCTCAGTTAAAGTTAACAAGGAGTAGGAAAGAAAATACAAAAAAAATCGAATCGTGCAAACCTGCAACGGTAATCGTATCAAATTAAACCTCCCTTAGACATAAGTCTGTTATGTGAACTCAACCCACATTCACGTCGGTAAAAATCACTTTATCTACGAGTAACAGTTGCACTTCCTGCAATAGGAATAGCTCGAAGTCCACAGTTTATTTTATGGACGTTTACAGAGTGAACTTTAGGAATCGACGTACAGATATCGCAGACGTCGGTTTGTTGGTAGGATACTCAGAAAATGCGATCACTCTACAAAGGATATTGCTTGTTAAACACTGGTGCAAACCATCCTACAATATTGCTCAAGTGTGTTGTAACCATACCAAATGTGACTATGCTGGGAACTACATAGGCGATAATGAACTATACAAAGAAGGGCAACACGAATGGTGACAGGACAGCTTGGTACAAGAGAGACTGTCAGCGAGTTGCTGAAAAACCTTACACAAGATAGACCTCAGTGATCCTGCGTAGCCGGCCGCGGTGGTCTCGCGGTTCTAGGCGCGCAGTCCGGAACCGTGCGATTGCTACGGTCGCAGGTTCGAATCCTGCCTCGGGCATGGATGTGTGTGATGTCCTTAGGTTAGTTAGGTTTAAGTAGTTCTAAGTTCTAGGGGACTGATGACCACAGCAGTTGAGTCCCCTAGTGCTCAGAGCCATTTGAACCATCTGATCCTGCGTAAGCTTATTTACAGCATTTCAAAAAACTGGTATTAAGTGTATAATCTAGGAATATATTGGAGTCTCCTATGCATAGCCTACCTTGCGTAGGAAAAACGAAGATTTTTTAGACTGATTAGACTGTGGTCAAATGGTTCAAATGGCTCTGAGCACTATGGGACTTAACATCTGAGGCCATCAGCCCCTAGAACTTAGAACTACTTAAACGTAACCAACCTAAGGACATCACACACATCCATGCCCGAGGCAGGATCCGAACCTGTGTCCGTAGCGGTCTCGCGGTTCCAGACTGAAGGGCCTAGAACCGCACGGCCACACTGGGCGGCGATTAGACTTGTGCATTCATTCTTCCTGCACTCCATACATAAATGTAGCAGAAAGAAATCCTAATACGTTCTTAGTATAATGCCACCTGCAACGCATTTCGGAGTGATTTGCGAAGTATGGATGTAGATGGTGAAAGGAATCCAAAAGTGACATACTATTTTTTCAAGCAAATCGTATTTACAGGGCTCTCGTTACTTTTCTACTGCTCACGAATAACAGGACGAAAGAACATGTAACTACGTAATTACCTTGCACATAAAATGATCACATTATAAAGATTTCATGGAGCTGCTTCGTCTATACAAAGCACGTTGCAAATGGCAAGAAGAGTTTCAGCCGTGAGCAAAGCGAAAGCGAGTAGCAACTGTGAGGATATTGTAGTCCCTCCAGGCTATGGAGAGAACTGAAAGGTGCTACTTTGTGAATGAAGTCGAGCCAATGCGTCATACGAGTGCGTCACGCACTCCCCTTTTGTGGGTTCGCTCTTGCCTCCCCTGAAGTCCGAGAGCCAGCCCTGTTCGAACCACAAGATATTTCCAAAGGCCGTTTCTAGAAATATAAACTTTTATTTTACTTGTTGACTAAATCGTTGAGCGAACAAAAACATGGAAGATGAATTTCCGTCACCAAAGTGCCTACACTTCCCACAGGTGACTTTTCCGTACTTATTATGAAGCCATCCAGTACGTGTGTAGCCGTGTGTGTTTCTGTAGTTACGGATGTCGAACTGGGTGACTGACGATTCTATTCTCCTACATTGTGCTTCCAAATACTGTACAGAAGATAGACACTTCACGCTCCGTTGTTTATTTTAACCGTCAACGAGCACTTGACGACAGTGTTGCCTCCTAAATTTCGTTAATGAAAACTATAGAATGGATGAATGTAAGGATAAAATATTACTCATCAACTGCATATTGATAGTTGAATTCTAGTTAATGACAATGACTATCAGTTAATGGGTGCTTCATCAGTGTATCAGTCTAATAAAACACTAGCGACCTGGCACTACCGAGACGACTTGCATAGCTTTGTTTGCGGGCCACTGCATATAATTAAGTATAAATTCAAGGGAACTATTTTAAATGACTGCATATCGCCACTCTCATATAACTTACTCGATGCAAGCAGCTCACCGCAGGATAGTTGTCTGGGGAGCAGAACATTGTGTTTTCCGTATTGAACTGGCGTTTGGAGCTACGCCTCATGGCAATTATGGAAGCACATTGTGATGTAAGCATTATGATTACGATCATGCAAATATTGCATACGAACCACCGGTGTACGTGTGTGATAATTACTCAATATCCAATGCACATCTAGGTTTGATTCACGTAAGGCGGAAGGCTGAAACCTCAGTCATCTGCTGCGGTGCTGAAAGAACGAACTGTATGTAAACAAAGTATAGTTGCTGAAGTAGTTTTTCGGAAATCCTTTTACTCGTAGCATAAGAAATTAAACAGCGCTTATTGTGGATTCGCATGTTTTTTCGCTATGAATCTGTCGTCAAACAATTGCACGGAAACTATAAGTTAAAAGTATTGATTATTTCTAATTGTAAGTCTCACATCACACCCTGATGATGAGACGGTTATCTTTTCGATATCGCAGCACCGAGAAGGATTTGTGTGACATAAACGAAACTTGGTAGGCGAGTCTCCACATCCGAAAGATGGTGTCTGTTCAAACTTCGCGTCAGTCGCATAAGAGTGGCTCCAACAGCGCCTCTATGACGATGCAAATCGAGTTTGGTTTAAATACACTCTGTAACGGTCGTGAGCGTTAGTTACCGTTGAGATTGGTCGTGATGAGTTGGTGTTAGTCAGGAATGCCTTTAAGGCGACAAAGGCGCCACTACCAGCACCTCACTCATATTGAGCGAGGTTGTGTAATAGGGCTACTAGAAGCTGAACGTTCCTTCTGCGATACTGCAGAAGACTTGGCAGAAATGTAGCAACTGTACATGGCTGCTGGCAGAGGCAGTCACGAAAATGCACGGCCACAAGAAGACCGGACTCCAGACAGCGACGTGGCACTACCGAGACGGAAGACCAACGTGTTCGGTATGTAGGTCTGTCGCATCGTACAGCATCTGCAGCAGAAATTTGAACAGCAGTTGGCACCACAGTCACGCAACGAACTGTTACAAATCCGGTACTTCAAGGACAACTCAGAGCCAGACACCTGTAGTGTGCATTCCACTGACCCCAAAACGACACCATTTGCAATTTCAGTGGGGTCAAGGGAGAGCTGGTTGGAGGGCACGGTGGAGGTCTGTTGTGTCTTCTGATGAAAGATGGCAGTGCCTCGGTGTCAGTGATGGTCGTGTGTGGGTTACAAGAAGGCCAGCTGAGCACGTGCACACAACCTGTCTGTGTGCTAGACACACTGGAGGTTATCGTCTGGGGTACGATTTTTTATCTCGTGTTGTTACAAAAAATTAGTGGGCAATGGAACATTTCTGAGTTAATTTTTTGATTTGGCAGATGCAAATACACTCCTGGAAATTTGAAATAAGAACACATTGATACCGGTGTGTCAGACCCACCATACTTGCTCCGGACACTGCGAGAGGGCTGTACAAGCAATGATCACACGCACGGCACAGCGGACACACCAGGAACCGCAGTGTTGGCCGTCGAATGGCGCTAGGTGCGCAGCATTTGTGCACCGCCGCCGTCAGTGTCAGCCAGTTTGCCGTGACATACGGAGCTCCATCGCAGTCTTTAACACTGGTAGCATGCCGCGACGGCGTGGACGTGAACCGTATGTGCAGCTGACGGACTTTGAGCGAGGGCGTATAGTGGGCATGCGGGAGGCCGGGTGGACGTACCGCCGAATTGCTCAACACGTGGGGCGTGAGGTTTCCACAGTACATCGATATTATCGCCAGTGGTCGGCGGAAGGTGCACGTGCCCGTCGACCTGGGACCGGACCGCAGCGACGCACGGATTCACGCCAAGACCGTAGGATCCTACGCAGTGCCGTAGGGGACCGCACCGCCACTTTCCAGCAAATTAGGGACACTGATGCTCCTGGGGTATCGGCGAGGACCATTCGCAACCGTCTCCATGAAGCTGGGCTACGGTCCCGCACACCGTTAGGCCGTCTTCCGCTCACGCCCCAACATCGTGCAGCCCGCCTCCAGTGGTGTCGCGACAGGCGTGAATGGAGGGACGAATGGAGACGTGTCGTCTTGAGCGATGAGAGTCGCTTCTGCCCTGGTGCCAATGATGGTCGTATGCGTGTTTGGCGCCGTGCAGGTGAGCGCCACAATCAGGACTGCATACGACCGAGGCACACAGGGCCAACACCCGGCATCATGGTGTGGGGAGCGATCTCCTACACTGGCCGTACACCTTTGGTGATTGTAGAGGGAACACTGAATAGTGCATGGTACATTCAAACCGTCATCGAACCCATCGTTCTACCATTCCCAGGCCGGCAAGGGAACTTGCTGTTCCAACAGGACAATGCACGTCCGCATGTATCCCGTGTCACCCAACGTGCTCTAGAAGGTGTAAGTCAACTACCCTGGCCAGCAAGATCTCCGGATCTGTCCCCCATTGAGCATGTTTGGGACTGGATGAAGCGTCGTCTCACGCGGTCTGCACGTCCAGCACGAACGCTGGTCCAACTAAGGCGCCAGGTGGAAATGGCATGGCAAGCCGTTCCACAGGACTACATCCAGCATGTCTACGATCGTCTCCATGGGAGAATAGCAGCCTGCATTGCTGCGAAAGGTGGATATACACTGTACTAGTGCCGACATTGTGCATGCTCTGTTGCCTGTGTCTATGTGCCTGTGGTTCTGTCAGTGTGATCATGTGATGTATCTGACCCCAGGAATGTGTCAATAAAGTTTCCCCTTACTGGGACAATGAATTCACGGTGTTCTTATTTCAATTTCCAGGAGTGTACATAAGAATGAGCTAAAATTATTTGTTCAAGGTTTTCACTTTTGAGCAGTGTAATCATATTAAAACCTTCTAAGATCTCTGCTTAGTTTTGAAAATAAATTACTGGTGAGAATAACTTCAGATCTGCCCTAAATTAACAGGTATGCCACCCCATATACGACATATAGACCCATGGCTCAAAGTAGTAATGCAATTTACAATTTAACTACAAAGAGTTTGCAGAAAATTGCATAGGCAGAGAACACTCACTTCTTTGCGTAACTGTTTGTAGCAAAAGGAAATTGAGTTTACGTGAGCCAGAATAATTATAACCAGCATCTCACTCTGTGTGAAAAATACGTAATGCAATGTTTCTTGTATCCGTGTGTAGTGCTGTGACATGTATACCCAGTCTGTTAACATAGCTCACAATTACAAAATATCAGATAATCACACTTCATAGATAATGAAGGACTGTCGCTCTGACATACATTTTCTGCTGAAAGTTTGTGCAAGGAACGTGCAGTATGATAGTAGTTTTGATACTGATGGCAGTAAAAAATCCATTAAGATTCTAGTTATCGCTGGCAGTGCCAAATGATAGTATGGTCACTGCTAAGAGCAAGTCGTCATAAACGCGTCTAAAGAGGGAAGTCACTGGCAAGAAAAAACTGATTTGCGGGAATATTTGATTGTAAATCCATATAACTCACTTGTAAATGGAATTAAATTACAACAGCATGTCTAACTAACATCAATGCTCTGAAAACACGTGGTACACAGAGTTCCAACACATAAGGAAACTAAACAAGGCAAGGTCACTACAATTAACAAAAAATTGACAAATGTTCAGCGGTAGGGACTGTGACGAAATTAACTGTTCTACGTTCAGATGAAATACTATCAAACAGATTATGTACCGAGCATCAAAACACTCTCTTTTCATAAAGACGAGAGACACGTAAGACATGTGTATGAATCATCAAATTTTTAGTAACTTCGCGATTAAAATCTAGAAAAAAGTTACGCATTAACAAACATTCTCTGTTAATGATTAACAAAACCGTATTGCAAGTGTGTCTTTCTGTTCATAACGTAACTACATTTGACCACCACACTGCACAACAAATATCAACCCACACCATCAGATTGCAAAGCAAGTGTTACTCCAGTCATGCTAGGACACTGAAGTGGTTATTCAAACTCGTGACCCAGCATTCCCAGCAAGGCAGGCCATGACTTAATTGGTCAGCTCATCAGGAACTCAAAGAATGTATTCTCAACACCCTACAGACTAACCCAAACATACATAACTTCTTAGCAATCGGTAACTAGGCACAGCACTGCATATTTTCAGAAGGCCTGTGTTAACGAATATGGGAAATAACTGTATAGTGAAAGTAGCAAATTAAATATTGAAAGTTGTAAGTGTAATATCCAACTTCCAAACTGTATCAGAAAGATGCTCATGTGACTGATACACAGCAGGTAAATGTTTAACACTAAACAGATATTACCTGTATCACATTACCTGTAGTAGCAAATCTACAAAGGAGTTAAGAGAAGGTAATAATTGCTTAAAATTTTCCATACGTAACCCAGCTACTATAATATTACTATTTTGGAATTTACACGAAATATATTATAGAATTGAAAAACAAGTTTTTGGATTCCGTTTAGAAATATTATTCAGGAATTTCTTCAGCTGCAGAGAAGGACATCATTGTGTGAACTAAAATTGAGTAATCGATATTTTTAAATAGTATTCCTTGAGGACAACATTAGATAATAGCTGACAAATTTTATAAAGTGTCACTTTGCTAATAATATCTACATTACAAAGACTTAGTACACATATTTTAGATGGACAACAAATGTGAACATTTAGAAATAGGCAAAATATTCTTACTAGGCAGACTGGCAAACCAGAGTGTCAATAAAAGAAGCTCAAGGAGTTATGTAGTTCCAAAAGTACACTTACGGAAAAATAATCTCTACCCCAAGGAGTAGTTGTGTGATATAAATGAGAGTTGGTAGGGGTGTTTCTACACTGAAAGATGATGCCTATTAAAATTCGCACCAGTCACATAAGAGTGTAGCTAGCAGCGCCACTATGAGAATTCAAATCAGGTCTGCTTTAAATGTACGCTGTAGCTGTCTTGAGGGTTAGTTACCTTTGAGGGTGGTGAGTTGATGATAGTCAAAAATGCCTTTAAGGCGACAAAGATGCCGTTATCAACACCTCACTGAATTTGAACGAGAGAGCTTCGAGAAACTGGATGTTCCTTCTGCATTATTGCATAAAGACATGGCAGAAATCTAGCCACTGTACTTATTGCTGGCAGCGGTGGTCACGAGAACGTACACTCGCAAGAAGACAACCACGTGGTACTACCGAGAGGGAAGACCATCGTGTCCGTCATGTAGCTCTGTCGCATCGTACTCCATCTACAGCAGGAATCTGAGCAACACTTGGCGCCACAGTGACACAACGAACTGTTACAAATCGGTTGCTTCAGGGACAGCTCCGAGTCAGACGCCCTGTACCGTTCATTCTACTGACACCAAACCACTGCCATTTGTGACTTCAGTGGCGTCAGGCGAGAGCTAATTGGAGGGCACAGCACAGGTCTGTTGTCTTTGCTGATGAAAGCTGGTTCTGCCTCGGCCGTGCGTTGGTTACAAGTAGGCCAGTTGAGGACCTGCGTGCAGGACACACCAGACCTACTCCTGGAGCTATGGTCAGGACTGCGATTTCATATGATAGCAGGCGCACTCTCGTGGTTATCTCACGCACCCTGACTGCAGGTTTGTACGTCAGTCTGGTGATTCGACCTGTTTTGCTGCCAATCATGAACAGCACTCCAGGGGGCGTTTTCCAACAGAATAACGCTGGCCCACATACCGATTTAGTAATCCAACATGCTTCTCCTGCTCGATCACCAGATCTATCTCCAATCGACGACATGCGGGACATAATCGGAAGACAACTCCAGTATCATCCACAACCATCATAAACGTCCCTGTATTGAGCAACCGTGTGCAACAGGCATGGAAATTCATCCCACAAACTGATAGCTGGCATCTGTACAACACAAATTATGCACTTTGATTTCTTTCATTCAACATTCTGCCGGTTACACCGGTTATTAATGTACCAGCACTTCACATTTGCAATGGCTTATCTCGTGCTTACATCAATCTGTGATCTTGAAACTTTGATCATTTAGATAAGTTACCTAGGCAGAGGTATTCACGAAATTTCATTACCCTACATTATTTACTTTTTGGTGTTGCGATTTTTTCCGCCAGTCTATAATATACTGGCTGAGTCCTCGGTGTTGCCTGGGTGTATATATAATCCAATCTTCTCTTAATCCATCTTCTCTTCCCCCCCCCCCTCTCTCTCCATCCTCTCCTTCACCCCTTTTCTCTCCATCTTCTCCACCCCTTCCGTCTATCCCCCACTCTGTCCATCTGCTGCTGTCCTCCATCTGTCCATCTCCTCCTGCCCCTATTTGTGCCGACCCCTTCCTTCCTCTCACATCTTTTCTTTCCACGTTATCACGCTCACCCCGACAGGAATCTAGTGGTTCTTAACTCAAAGTTTTTTTTTTCAGATCGTAATTAATATGTGTACGAAATTTGATTGAATTCGTTCCAGAGGTTTAGGATGAGCTTTTTACCAGTGCCTTTGCCTCCAAACGCACATGTCAAATATATTTCACGCATATTTAACAAATTTCAGACGTCCTTGTACACATATCTCTCATTTATTTCTAGCGAATTTCGCCTCTAAACCACATTTTCACGACGGTCGATTATTTATGACGTCGTATCTCCTTAACTATGTGTTGTTCAATGAAATATATTGTAGGTACATCCAGTGGTTTATGTGGCTACTGTCTAAGAAATATGTTGTGAATAGATTTGGTAATAAAGAAGTAATAAATGAAAACGTTATGCATGCCGCCGAATTTTTTCACGCATCTCAGCATTAATGACGTCCATATCATCTGAACTCTGTGTCATACTATGATATAGTTTTTCTAGGTATATTCATCAGCCGGCGAAATGTGCTGCAAGCAGAATTAGTAGTAAATAAGTAATAAATTAAAACGTCATCCATGATGCAGTCGTTTTTCACGCATTTCAGTATTTGATGCCGTATCTCTTAAACTGTGTGTTGTACAACGATACATTACTGTAGGCACATTCTGTGTTACATGTGGATACTGTCTGCGAAATGTGTTTCGAATAGAATTTGTAGTAAAGAAGTAATAAATTAAAACGTCATGCACGATAAGGCAGTTTTTCATGGATCTCAATATTTAACGTCATATCTCCTGAACTAGTATCTTACAATGATATGTTATTGTAGGTAGATTCAGCGGAGGATGTGGCTACAGTCTGCAAAAAGGGTTGCGAATTCAGTTGGTAGCAACGAAGAAATAAATTTAAACGTCTTGTCTGATATAGAAGGTTTTTACGTCTTCCAGAGTTCATGACATCTTATCTCCTGAATCCTGAGTCGAACAATGATATAATTTTTCTGGTACATTCAGTGGTGTATTTGAATACTGCTTGCAAAATGTGTTAACAATACATTTTGTAGTAAAGGAGTAATAAATCAAAACGTCATGCTTTATGCGGCAGTTTTACTACACGAAAAGCGAAAATGTGGTAAGCGAGAAATTTTTTTCCTTTAATAATATTGTGTGGGTCGTCAGCAAGGAAAAGTTTTGTAAGGATTTGAAATTATGTATGAAGTTTGTTGCCAGTCTCTAAGTGCTCTCGTTTTGAAGTCCTGGGTAACTAAAGTATGAGTATTCTTGTGTCATGGACTACTCTGCTTTTTCATCTCCACGCCTTTGACAGGTACAGGGTGTTTCAAAAATGACCGGTATATTTGAAACGGCAATACAAACTAAACGAGCAGCGATAGAAATACACCGTTTGTTGCAATATGCTTGGGACAACAGTACATTTTCAGGCAGACAAACTTTCGAAGTTACAGTAGTTACAATTGTCAACAACAGATGGCGCTGCGGTCTGGGAAACTCTATAGTACGATATTTTCCACATATCCACCATGCGTAGCAATAATATGGCGTAGTCTCTGAATGAAATTACCCGAAACCTTTGACAACGTGTCTGGCGGAATGGCTTCACATGCAGATGAGATGTACTGCTTCAGCTGTTCAATTGTTTCTGGATTCTGGCAGTACACCTGGTCTTTCAAGTGTCCCCACAGAAAGAAGTCACAAGGGTTCATGTCTGGCGAATAGGGAGGCCAATCCACGCCGCCTCCTGTATGTTTCGGATAGCTCAAAGCAATCACACGATCATCGAAATATTCATTCAGGAAATTAAAGACGTCGGCCGTGCGATGTGGCCGGGCACTATCTCGCAGTGTCGTCTAAGGCAGTTTGTATCGCCACAAATTCACGAAGAATGTCCAGATAGCGTGATGCAGTAATCGTTTCGGATCTGAAAAATGGGCCAATGATTCATTTGGAAGAAATGGCGGCCCAGACCAGTACTTTTTGAGGATGCAGAGACGATGGGACTGCAACATGGGGCTTTTTGGTTCCCCATATGCGCCAGTTCTGTTTATTGACGAAGCCATCCAGGTAAAAATAAGCTTCGTCAGTAAACCAAATGCTGCCCACATGCATATCGCCGTCATCAATCCTGTGCACTATATCGTTAGCGAATGTCTCTCGTGCAGCAATGGTAGCGGCGCTGAGGGGTTGCCGCCGTTGAATTTTGTATGGATAGAGGTGTAAACTCTGGCGCATGAGACAATATGTAGACGTTGGCGTCATTTGGGCCACAGCTGCAACATGGCGAACGGAAACCCGAGGCCGCTGTTGGATCACCTGCTGCACTAGCTGCGTGTTGCCCTCTGTGGTTGCCGTACGCGGTCGCCCTACCGTTCCAGCACGTTCATCCGTCACGTTCCCAGTCCGTTGAAATTTTTCAAACAGATCCTTTATTGTATCGCTTTTCGGTCCTTTGGTTACATTAAACCTCCGTTGAAAACTTCGTCTTGTTGCAACAACACTGTGTTCTAGGTGGTGGAATTCCAACACCAGAAAAATCCTCTGTTCTAAGGAATAAACCATGTTGTCCACAGCACACTTGCACGTTGTGAACAGCACACGCTTACAGCAGAAAGACGACGTACAGAATGGCACACCCACAGACTGCGTTGTCTTCTATATCTTTCACATCACTTGCAGCGCCATCTGTTGTTGAAAATTGTAACTACTGTAATTTCGAAAGTTTGTCCTCCTGAAAATGTACTGTTGTCCCAAGCATATTGAAACAAACGGTGTATTTCAATCACTGCTCGTTTAGTTTTTATTGCCGTTTCAAATATACCGGTCATTTTTGAAACACCCTATAGATGCTTCTTAATTGCAAAGTGGTTATTTACAGACAGTAAGTGCTATGTGCACCAAAATACAGGGGAAGATGTGAAACATACATACCTTCATACATGCCCATTTTTTACTTATATTATGTATGGATTTTAATTGGCAACATTTAGTAGTACAGTCCAACGTTTTTAGTAAAATTCAAGAAACATACGATAATGCTCCACAAAAACCAGAGGCACACTTTCTCCAATTATTGAATATTAATTTTAATTATTACCTCTTTCTTCACAAAACTACAGTGAACAATTTCACTTGGAGACTTCAAATCAGAAATCATAATTATTATCATCTCGCAAAATTTGATCATATAAGTCTCATGATTTTGTCTTATGTCTGTTTTTGAAATAGTGAAGGATTTTTATGATAATATCGATAGTTACATAAAAATTGAATCAATGAAAAGTACAGTTTATAGGGCCAAGAAAGACTAGATATTAAGTTCCTGAACAACAGTCACATTCTCATGTTTAAGATAAATGTGTATTTCTTAATTTTTAATTCTTACTATCAGATGTAATAAGCATCTGCTAAGGTACCAACATACTTGATTTGAAAACTTTTCCACTGTTCAAGTAGTCAAACATTGACCATGAAATCCTAAAGTACACATGTGAAATTAACCTTTTATTCAGTTCCAGTCACATTGGTGCTGAATGAAATATGTACACTGATTTATTTATTGAAACATTCATTGTTGATGAAGGTTTAACCATGTTAACTTTAACTTGGAAACTTTTCGTTTTTGAATGTCTAAAATTATATAACTTCAAATCACACTAATGTGAGAATTTGCTTTCTATATACCAGCTATTTAAAAAAAATTCATTAACAAAAGAGACAAAAGGGAAATACAGAGACAACTGCCTAAGATTTTATAATACTGAGACATACATATCTAACGGTATCAAACACCATTTATAGAGTATTAAAACGTTTTCACAGAAACCATTCAATTTTGTTGGTTTTGTAGTATAGTTACTCCAGTTATTTAAAAATAGCACATACACATCAGATAACGAAATATGTAAACACATAAAATACGTAAACACTCTAGAACATATCATTAGCTATATACAGTAAAGGACTGTTTTGGTTTTCGTAAAAAAGTTCGTCATATTAGTAATTAATAATCCATTTCCCTTTTGCAGCCAAACTCATAGCAGATAAACAATTAATATTATTTTTCTTTTATGTGGAATGGTATAAATATTTTTACAATGTTTATATTAAAATAATTTATAAGTATAATGTTTATTACACTCCTGGAAATTGAAATAAGAACACCGTGAATTCATTGTCCCAGGAAGGGGAGACTTTATTGACACATTCCTGGGGTCAGATACATCACATGATCACACTGACAGAACCACAGGCACATAGACACAGGCAACAGAGCATGCACAATGTCGGCACTAGTACAGTGTATATCCACCTTTCGCAGCAATGCAGGCTGCTATTCTCCCATGGAGACGATCGTAGAGATGCTGGATGTAGTCCTGTGGAACGGCTTGCCATGCCATTTCCACCTGGCGCCTCAGTTGGACCAGCGTTCGTGCTGGACGTGCAGACCGCGTGAGACGACGCTTCATCCAGTCCCAAACATGCTCAATGGGGGACAGATCCGGAGATCTTGCTGGCCAGGGTAGTTGACTTACACCTTCTAGAGCACGTTGGGTGACACGGGATACATGCGGACGTGCATTGTCCTGTTGGAACAGCAAGTTCCCTTGCCGGCCTGGGAATGGTAGAACGATGGGTTCGATGACGGTTTGAATGTACCATGCACTATTCAGTGTCCCCTCGACGATCACCAGAGGTGTACGGCCAGTGTAGGACATCGCTCCCCACACCATGATGCCGGGTGTTGGCCCTGTGTGCCTCGGTCGTATGCAGTCCTGATTGTGGCGCTCACCTGCACGGCGCCAAACACGCATACGACCATCATTGGCACCAAGGCAGAAGCGACTCTCATAGCTGAAGACGACAAGTCTCCATTCGTCCCTCCATTCACGCCTGTCGTGACACCACTGGAGGCGGGCTGCACGATGTTGGGGCGTGAGCGGAAGACGGCCTAACGGTGTGCGGGACCGTAGCTCAGCTTCATGGAGACGGTTGCGAATGGTCCTCGCCGATACCCCAGGAGCAACAGTATCCCTAATTTGCTGGGAAGTGGCGGTGCGGTCCCCTACGGCACTCCGTAGGATCCTACGGTCTTGGCGTGAATCCGTGCGTCGCTGCGGTCCGGTCCCAGGTCGACGGGCACGTGCACCTTCCGCCGACCACTGGCGACAACATCGATGTACTGTGGAGACCTCACGCCCCACGTGTTGAGCAATTCGGCGGTACGTCCACCCGGCCTCCCGCATGCCCACTATACGCCCTCGCTCAAAGTCCGTCAACTGCACATACGGTTCACGTCCACGCTGTCGCGGCATGCTACCAGTGTTAAAGACTGCGACGGAGCTCCGTATGCCACGGCAAACTGGCTGACACTGACGGCGGCGGTGTACAAATGCTGCGCAGCTAGCGCCATTCGACGGCCAACACCGCGGTTCCTGGTGTGTCCGCTGTGCCGTGCGTGTGATCATTGCTTGTACAGCCCTCTCGCAGTGTCCGGAGCAAGTATGGTGTCAATGTGTTCTTTTTTCCATTTCCAGGAGTGTAGTTATAACTTGTTTAATACTACATTTAGGTTTTGGACCCAAATGTAGTTAGCACATTTGTAGTAGAAAATTTAGTAGTGTGTTTGAATTTCATCTATGGCTGAAATTTAGTTTCATTGACATTTAAATTAAGGAGAAATCCTGTAAAAAGGTTTGTGCAAACAGCACTGATTGTGAGTGTAAGATGTTCTAGATACATTCATAAAGGGCTGGTGAGAGCTACAAATCACAGATTTCATTCTCTGTGTTTGGTATTTTCAGTTCACAAAAGATAGATACCATTTCGGAATTGGATATCTGTAACTCATATAGCCATAAGTACTTCCTAAATTGCCATATTCTGTATTCTGTATAAATGTGTGTGTGTGTGTGTGTGTGTGTGTGTGTGTGTGTGTGGACCAATACCATATGTGATCAAAAGTCATATCCTTCACTTTTTTACAATATTATGCCAAAAACAACACAGCGAGCTCAATGTTCAGCCAATCATTGGCTCCAAAAATTCTCGCACTTGAAATTTATTTGCGGCAATTCTAAACCATGGTATATGATGTGACGTAGCACTTCAGCAGCTCAACTGGCAATTCTCAGATCGCACCGAGGTGTAGTCAAGTACAAAGTCAATCCGTAGGTCAGGCAATTAACCTCTAGCCACTCAGTTACAAGATGTCGATTAATGGTCCACTAGATGTTTTAAAGAGCACCATATCGGTGTCCAGACACTAAATGCAGAAATATTAGTCACTTATTCACAATTCGACAATCCTCTGTTGCTGAGGTAGGACTTTAGCGATAAGATATTTGAAAAACATCTGAGTATTCTAACGTTTACAGTGTTTTTAATATAGGACTGCCACGACATTAGAAGTACCTATGTGACACATACCCCTATAATTCAGCCAAACAACTTCTTCACATTCGCATTACGATCCTTTCTAAACTGTATAAACTGTATGACCCTCACACCTTTAGTGCATTAATACATCTCGTTTACCTCCCTGAAAACCACAGAGACTCTGCTGCATAATTTCCTAGGTTACAGGCCTGGATCTATTATTAACGGGATTATCAACATCAAGAATGTACATTTTATCTTTGTAAATATAGCAACATGTACCTGCTATGATTTTTTTTTAACAAGCTGATTCAAAATCGGTAGGACGACACTTGATTACCAGGAATATTTAAATAAGCGTTCTGGATCATGTTCATGGTAACCTATGGCAGTTGGCGAAAGTTGAGGTACAAAATGTTGTGTACGACATTGCACACAATTTTAAGGATAGGTGCGCTAGAGAGTAGTATGGTAACTGTCACCAGAGGAAAGCTGGACAGCAGCAGAAACTATTAGCAAACAAGGTAACGTTGTAAAAAGAAGATTTGCTTAGCTTGTATTTTTTCAGATGTGTTATGACTCATTACAGATAACAGAGTAAGAAACAGAGTCCATCCGGCTGGTCCCGGCGGAGGTTCGAGTCCTCCCTCGGGCATGGGTGTGTGTGTTTGTCCGTAGGATAATTTATGTTAAGTAGTGTGTAGGCTTAGGGACTGACGACCTTAGCATTTAAGTCCCGTAAGATTTCACACACATCTGAAGATTTTTTGACAGAGTCCATCTACCACAATGTCAACAAGGGTGAGGCTCCCAGTACTTCAGCACGAACGATGGAGTCATATCCATGACGAGGCAACGTCTGCGTAGCATCATATAGCAAATAGGTTCCAAGTGCGAGTGGGCTGTCGCTGCAGCCGTTTCGTCGTCTATTTAGCACCAGGGGGAGTTCGTGGCACAGAGCCACTGGAGATGTTACTGGTGTCTGACGCAAACTCGCAATTCCATTGCCAAATGTGGCACCTGTATGGCGGTATCGATACGTGATATCACACGAAAAACACCACCAAAACGTCATAGAACCTTCACTAGCCTGGCCTACATCCTAGCACATATGCCTCATTGGTCGCCGGTGCACTCAGTGACCTGAGTAATTTGAAAAACAGGCAAAATCGTGACTCATCGAACCACACCACACCTCTGCATCTACCTACTGCCCAGTTTCTCTGCTGTTTGGCCCAATGAAGACGTTCTGCTTTATGTGAGAAATTACCTTTTTCACGGTACCAAATTCTAAACTCCAAACTTCTATTACATACAGTTCCTTTCACGTTCGCTCAGAAACTAAGATGGACCTTCCTGACAACCACAGTTCCTGTCGTTTTTGAAACCGGTCGTCATTGGCAATGGAATACATTCTTCTCTGGTCCGTGTAGATTATGATTTTTTTGACGACCACTGTTCTTACACCGTGTTACATTATTGCGAAAAGTACACTTTTCCTTATAGATATGATGAACAGTCCACAAAGATCAGAACTCCCAATAATTAAATTCCTTTTCGTAATTTAGTTATTCACTTTGAGCGGAGTGCAGCTTGCTCTAAATATGGAAAAATGTAATTTAATGGAGCTGAGAAGAAAAATCAATCCTGTTCGAATATAGTATTAGTGGTGTGTTGCTTGACACGGTCTTCTTCTTCTTCTTCTTCTTCTGGTTCCTATACGATCGGGATGTTGGCAACCATCTTGGCAGTGGTTTCCCTGACACTTGCAGCTCTAAATAGCTCTGTAGAGGTTTTAAAAGTCCACGTTCTGATGTTCTTAAGCCAGGATATTCTTCTCCGGCCAACGCTTCTCTTCTCTGGTATTTTTCCTTGCAGGATGGTCTGGAGGAGATGGTATCTGTTGTAGTTTCGCATGACGTGTCCCAGGTACTGGATCTTCCTTGCTTTCACGGTGACCAGTACTTCTTTCCCTTTTTGTTCATTCTTCGTAGAACCTCGACATTTGTGACCTGCGCTGTCCACGGTATTCTTAACATTCTCCTGTACAGCCACATCTCAAAAGCCTCCAGCCGCTTACCCAACGATTCTGTCTGAGATCAGGTCCCTACACCATAGAAGAGGGTGGAAAATACGTAGCAGCGTAGAATTCTGATCTTCGTCGTCATTGGTAAGCCATGATTCTTGAAAAGGTTACTCATCTTACTGAAGACAACCCTGGCTTTTCCAATTCGAGTTCTCACCTCATCAGAAAGATCCCACTGGTCACTTATTGTAGTGTCAAGGTACGTGTATTTATGTACTTGCGCTATGTGATTTTGGCCTATCTTAATGTGACGTACAGAGATTCTGTTTTTTACTGATTATCATTGTTTTCGTTTTTTGGGGGTTGACATCTAGACCATATTCAGGGCTTTTTTGTGCAAGTCTATCGACAAGTTTCTGCAAACTATCCTCACTATCGGAAAATGTTACTGTGTCGTCAGCATTTCGGTTGTTGTTGATATATTTTCCGTTTAACAGCACTCCCATTTCTACTTCACGACGAGCTTCCTTAAAGATGGCCGACCGCGGTGGTCTAGCTGTTCTAGGCGCTCGGAACCGCGCGACTGCTACGGTCGCATGTTCGAATCCTGCCTCGGGCATGGATGTGTGTGATGTCCTTAGGTTAGTTAAGTTTAAGTAGTTCTAAGTTCTAGGGGACTGATGATCACAGATGTTAAGTCCCATAGTGCTCAGAGCCATTCAGCCTTAAAGATGTGTTCTGAATAGATGTTGAAAATCAGTGAGGATAATATACAACCCTACCTTACACCTCGTAGAATGCCTATGTCTTCTATATTTTCTTTGTCTAGCCTCACAGAAGCCGACTGGTTCCAATATACGTTCACAATTATACGTAGGGCTTTATCATCCAAACCAATGCTTCTTAAAATGTCAACAATCTTCTGGTGCTTTACTCTGTCGAAAACCTTCTGATAATCAATAAAGCAGCCATAAATGTCGCAATTCACGTCTCTGCACTTCTGAAATAGTACCTGGATACTAAATAATGCTTCACGCGTGTCAAATGCATTTCTGAAACCAAACTGTGTAGAAGAAATTTTTTCTTCACAAATGTTGTAAATTCTCTGGTGAATGACCCTCAGAAAGATGTTTAGCAGGTGACTCATGAGGTTGATGGTCCTGTATTCACCACAAGTCTTAATTCCGGGCTTTTTGGGCAATGTAATAAATTCGGATTTAAGCCATTCCCGTGGAATGTTACCAGAGTCGTAGATGTCATTGAATATTGCAATCAACCATTTTAAATTATCCTCACAGAGCAGCTTGAGAATTTCGGCATTCAAATTGCCGGGACCAGAGTGATTTACCATCTGCCATTCCATTTATCGCAGCTTATATTTCTTCCAGTAGAATTCTAGGCCCTGTTTCGAATATATTTGAGGAAGTTCTGGCCGGTTGTTATAAAAGAGTTGTTCTATGTATGTTTTCCATGTTTCTTTAAGCTCATCTAGTCCAACTATTATTTTTCCTTCATTATTCACCAACCTGTTTCCTGTCCTTTTTCTCTAATTTCCTCTCACTTCCCTGACTTTTTTATGTATACTGAAACTATCATGCTTCAATTGTAATTTCTCTATTTCACTGCACTGTTCCTGTACTTCTCTTTCCTCAGCCTCTCATATCCGTTTCCTGATCTCCTTGTTGATATGCATGCATACATGCATGTCTGAAGGACATTGCATAGAGCACCGTAAAACGCAGGCATCGCAGATAGTACCATTGAAAAATTTACTGTACTGGCCTTTCCCACAGACTGCAAAATCATTCTACTGCCATCAACATGCATCGCACGTATGGACCGCGAAGACAAGATAATAGAACTGAGGGCTCTTATGGAAGCACAGACAGGCGCGCTTCCCTATCTTCTTTTGCGAGTGGAACAGGAAAGGAAATGACTTGCATTGGTCCAAATGGCTCTAAGCACTACGGGACTTAACATCTGAGGTCATCAGTCCCCTAGACGTAGAACTACTTAAACCTAACTATCCTAACGACATCACACACATCCATGCCCGAGGCAGGATTCGAATCTGCGACAGTAGCAGCAGCGCGGTACCGGACTGAAGCACCGAGAACAGCTCGGCCACAGCGGCCGACACTTGCATTGGTACAAGGCACATTGTTCCCGTGTACAAATCTTTGAAAGCAATAGACATTGGTCTTGCTGGACAATTCAATAAGCAGCAGCTTATTGGTGGTCCAAATGTCTTTCGTGGATTCAGAATGCAGTTCACCTGTGATGTTACTGGCCGCACGGTCTGGGGCGTCTTGTCACGGTCCGAGCAGCTCCCCCCGTCGGAGGTTCGAGTCCTCCCTCAGGCATGGGTGTGTGTGTTGTCCATAATGCAAGGTAGTTTAAGTTAGATTAAGTAGTTTGTACGCTTAGGGACTGATGACTTCTGCAGTTTGGTCCTGTAATATCTTACCCCAAATTTCCAATTTTTGGGATGTTACTGCTGTTTTTGGAGGCATTACATGGTTGACCTTGGTTTTTGTATGTGGAAATCATGCAGATTACGGTGCTCTTGAAGCTTTCCCTGGTGCAAATATTCTTTCGTGGAAGAGCTGTACTATATCAGATTCCTCCTGATTACTAGCTAAGGTCCCATACGGTACTTTGGTTCCAGATAAGCCCTTTGTTTTGTCAATTAGAAGAAAGAAGAAGCTGAATGCTGACGAGTACTTGTTTATTTGGGTCACATACGCAATAACAATTGTAAAATAAAGATTGTTGGAGACTATGCTGTATTATAGACAACGCGACCAGTGAGCTGTTTTGAGAAGGATGACATATATTTTTCACCGGTGAGTTTATTTCTCCTAATGTGTAACATGAATGGTCTCTATACACCGAGCTGAAACTGAAAAAATAATCGGGTGTGGTGATGTTATTTTTGTGGTCTTCACTCCGAAGACTAGTTGATGCTGCTCACATTGTTCTGTGCAAGCCTCTTCATATCCGAATAACCACTGCAACCCACATCCATTTGAACCTTCTTACTGGGCTCGTCTCTCGGGCTTCCTCTGCAATTTTTATCCCACTCACTTCTCTCCAATACTAAACTGACGATTCCTTGATATCTTAGAAGGGGTCCTATCAACCGATCCCCTTTTTTAGTCAAGTTATTTCCCAGATTTCTTTTCTGCCCAGTTCTGTTCAGTACCTCCTCGCCGCGCGGAGTGGCCGCGTGGTTTGAGGCGCCATGTCTCGGATTGCGCTGCCACTCTCGCCAGAGGTTCGAGTCCTCCCTGGGCATGGGCGTGTGTGTTGTTCTTAACATAAGCTAGTTTGAGAAGTGTGTAGGTCTGGGGACCGATGACCTCAGCAATATGGTCCCTTAGGAATTCACACGCATTTGGACATTTGAATACCTCCTCCAGCAGTTATGCAATCCACCCATCCAATTTTCAGCATTCTTCTTTAGCACCACATTTTAAAATCTTTTGTTCTCCTCCTGTCTGAACTGCTTATCGTCCACATTTCACTTCCGTACTAGGCTACACTCCAGATAAATGCCTTCATAAAAGATTTGATAACAATTTATATTCGATAGTAAGAAATTCCTCTTCTTCAGAAACGACTCTCCTGTTATTGACATTCTACATTTTATATCTTCTCTACTTCGGCCATCGTAAGTTATTTTACTCCCCAAACAGCAAAACTCAACTACTACTTTTAGTGTCTCATTTCCTAATCAATTTCTCTCAGAATAGCTTGATTTAATTCGACTGCATACCGTTATCCTTGTGTTGCATTTGTTGACGTTTTTCTTATACCCTCCGTTCGAGACACTTCCCTTCTATTCAACTGCTCTTCCAAGTCCTTTGCTGTGTCTACCAGAGTTACAATGTCACCGGATAACCTCCAAGTTGTTATTTATTGTTTTGATGGGATATAAAATACAAGCAAAAATTCTTATCATGCCGAAGTACATATTTGTTCATGTATTCGCTTCGTTGTGACTATAAAGTCACTGGAAATGTGGCAGAAGATGGGACAGGATAGTAATCAACGAAATATTCTGCTAGAATCTTCCTCAAGCAGCCGTCTTGTGCCTGATGTGCGTAAGACTGCAGAGCGGTCCGCTGCTGCGCGGGTATGGAGCCAGCACACCTTCACTGAAGAGGCGCTCTGTCTGCATTTGCCGTTTTATGGAATGGCAGCCGCTATTTGATACTGCACGGCTTCGAAGACAGGCCTTCCGTTGGCTTAGTGAAGAGGAAGTAGCGTGCCAGTTAGAGCTGTTAGGCAGTCACGACTAAAATTTAGGCACGTGTATTCGTTACACTCTAGTCACCTCGTAGTAGCGAAGTATTCACTGAGCGGTCAGCGCGCAGGTTTTTGATAGCATAAGAGGGTCATTATCTGGTGAAGGCAGAGGATAAATGTGAGTGTATATAGTGTGTGTATAGTATATGCAGTGGGCAGGGTATGATACACCGGGGCAATTATCCGCTTATGAATCTCTAGAGCCAACGTGTCGCTTACCAACAACTGTTAACTGATCACTTCACAATTTCTGCTGCAAATAATAATCCTATGTGGAACTGTAGTCCTAGTATGCCATATCGAGTCTTGCAATACATACGCTCTAGACACCTCCTGATGTTAGCCATGACGTCTGACATTGTTTGCACATCGCGCTTATTACATGACGAAAATAGAGATAAATAAAGATTCTTTGTTAGGAAATGTTACGTTACGGAGTCTGTGTCAACACTGTTGTTATCTACAAATAATAAATAATATGCAATCCTCGAACAATTATTGGGCATAATAAATGCACAAATTAAGTAATATTACGCCTTATGTCGGTGGCGGTTCAAGAACACACGAGAAAGAAAGAAGTAACTGAACTAAATGAAACGCGAAGGAGAGTGCAGAATTCAGTTTAAGAACCTGTTGATACTGTCCCACCCAGGCACGTACTGGTGAGCTCCCAACCGGTACTTCCCTCGATGGAAAATATCCCCACTGCGCTTGCTGAACGATGGTACAGGAACTCAGCCGGTAATCTTTCGGAGGAACTATTTCGACATACGCCTTAGTCTTAAATGATTTGTGTAAATCAAGAAGAACTAATATCAAAACAGCCTGAGAGAGGTTTCGTCCCTGGTTGAAGGTATGTTACACACACGATTAGAATGTGTATGGGTGTTTTAATTAGTATCCTTATTCAGTTCCATGCGTAATACCAGGATTTAAAAAAAATCCATCTCTTGTATACAACCGTCATCCAAACGCAGCTCATAAAACAAAATTCAGTCTCAGTGACTTAATTCGACTGAATTCAATTACCTTTGTTTTATTTGTATTAACATTCATGTTATAAACTCTTTTCTAGACACAATCCATTCCGTTAAACTGATCTTTGAAGCCTTTTGTCGTCGTTGATGGAATTACATTAACAACCCACCTCACAGTTTTTATTTATTTTTCCCTGTGCTTTGAAACCTTTTCCAAATTACGCCTTATTTGGCTGAAACCCTGTCTGATTTAACGAGTTCCTTTTATTTTTACAAACTGCAGTCTGGTTTTTGAACAAGCTGTAGACAATTTTTTGTTCCCTGTGTTTCATGACTGATAATTTCAGAATTTAGAAAAAGTTAAGTCCAATCAATATTGTGAAAAGGCTTTTTGTAGTGGTACAAACACAATAAATATAGGTTTTTCTTTGTTCAGTTTGTCTTGTAAGGCAAGTGGTAGGGTCAGCATTGCCTCTCGTTTTCGTACATTTCTCCTGGAGCCAAAGTGACCCAGAACGGCTTCTATCAGCCTATCACATTACGAAAAGCAGGCTCGAGGAGCGCAAAGCAGTGACGAGTGCTTCCAGCTGGCGGGTGAGCGCAGGAAATGAAAGGTGAATATTATATTGTCAATGAAACTAAGTTACCGACCGTACAAATATGATACACTGGAACCAAGTACAGAAGAAAAATCACTCCGATGGAACCAGCATGAATCTAGGTTAAATGAATAGTGGTTCTCACTACGACAGATTGTAAAATTAATAAGAGCTCAAGCACTACTGCGTCCTGATCATATGTAGTGTACTGTAAAATGACATCATACGAAGCTGCTTTTCAAATGACGCATGTGTAAAGAAAATTACAGATGAGGCTTATAAAGTTAATATGCAGATGTTCTGAGACTATAAATCCTCCACAGTTACACGCAGTATGAGGGCAGTAAGAGTTCCCGAGATCCTTACCTAATTTTCATAGTGGATAAGCACCCAGTTAATTAGATTAGGTAGTAATAAATGAGTTTTGCCATTTGGGGAGGAAAACAACTGAAGATGGCCGAAATAGAGAGAATATGAAATGTAGACTGGCGATAGCGAGGAAAGCGTTTCTGAAAAAGAGAAATTTGTTAACATCGAGCATAGATATAAAGGTCACGAAATCTTTTCTGAAAGCGTTTGTATAGAGTGTAGCCATGTACGGGAGTGAAACATGGCTGATAAACAGTTTAAACAAGAAGAGAATAGAAGCTTTAGAAATGAAGTGGTACAGAAGAATGCTGAAGATTAGATGGGTAGATCACGTAATTAATGAGGAGGAACTGAACAGAACTTGGGAGAAGAGAAATTTCTGGCACAACTTGAGTAGGAAAAGGGATCGATTGGTATGACACGTTCTGAGGCATCAGGGGATCATCAATTTAGTACTGGAGGGAAGAGTGGAGGGTAAAAGTCGTAGAGGGACACCAAGAGATGAATACGCTATGCAGATTCGGAAGGATACAGGTTGCAGTAGTTACTCAGAGACGAAGAGAGTTGCACAGGATAGAGTATCACGGAGAACTGCATCAAACCAGTCTCTGGGCTGAAGACCACAAAAAAGTACCCACAATTTACTATTTGGCTAGTAAGTACCCAGCGTTACCCCGTTATGTATTTATTCCAGTCTTCTATTGGTGCGTTTCCTCCTTCCCTCTGTCTCTGTCCATCACCTCCTCCTCTTGTCAATCTGCTCCACCCCCTCTGTCCATCTGCTCCTCTCCCTCTACCTCCTCCTAACCCCCTCTAGGCCCATTCCTCCTTCCCTCTCTCTGTCCATCTCCTTTTCTCCTCACTTTCTGTCCATGACATCCTCTTTACTTTCTCTGTCCATTTCCTCCTCTGTCCTCTCTCTGTCTATCTCCCCCTATTTCCTTTCTGTCCATTTCTCCCTCACCCCTCTCTGTACATATCCCCCTATCCTTTCTGTGTCGATCTATTCCTAACCTCTCTGTCCATCACCTCCTCCAACTTCCTCTCTCCATATCAGTACTCTTACTGCAGTAGTGGGTTGCTAGTTCTTACCCCCATAGTACCTCTTTCTCGACTGTAAGTAAAGTGTCTGCCAACTTTGTTTGAAATCGATCCACGGGATTACCCACGGCTTAGCAGGGGTACGCACGTGTCACATATACACGAAGGTGAGACAAGTCATGGTATACCTTCTAATATCGCGTCGGCCCTTCTTTTGCCAGGCGTATTGCAGCAGCTCGACGTGGAATGGACTTAACAAGTTGGTGGAGGTCCCATGCAGACATACAGAGCCATGCTCCCTCTATAGCGAAAGTGTTGCCTGTGCAGCGATGTGTGGACGAACTTGCCTCTCGATTACGTATCGTGAATGTTCGTTGAGATTCACGTCGGGGGATGTGGGTGGCCAAATCATTCGCTCGATTTGTCCAGAATGTTCTTCAAACTGGTGACATGGCGCACTGTTTGGGAAATGAAGACTATGAATGGCTGCAAATGATCTCCAAGTAGCCAAATTCCAGACAAAGATTGGTTCAGTTTGACTAGAGGCCCGGACCAATCGATGTAAACACAGCCCACATCACTATGGAGCCACCAGCAGTTTCCACAGTACATTGTTGGGTCCACGGCTTCGAGGGCTCTGTGTCACACTCGAACCCTACCAGCAGCTCTTACTAACTGAGATAGGAACCCATCTGACCAGGCCTCGATTTTCCAGTACTCCAGGATGTAACCGATATGGTCACGTGCTGGTGAGAGGTGCTGCAGGCGATGCTGCCATAACCAAATAACGCCAAATTTGGCCACACTGTACTAACGGATACGTTCGTCGTACGTCCCACATTTATTTCTGCAGCTATTTCATGCAGTGTTGCTCGTTTGTTAGCACTGATAACTCTACACAAACGACGCTGCTCTCCATCGTTTAGTGAAGGCCGTCGCCACTGTATTGCCCACGGTGACGGGCAATACCTGAAATGGTGATCTCGTCACACTGTTGACACTGTCGATTTCGGAATATTGAATTTCCTAAAGTTTTCGGAAATAGATGTCCCATGCGTCTACCATTTTGCGTTCAAAGCCTTTAATTCCCTTCTCGCGGCCGTAACCACGTCGGAAACCTTCTCACATCAATCACCTGAGTACAAATGACAGCTCCGCCAACGCACTGCCCTTTTATACCTCGTGTAAGCGATAATACCGCCGTCTGTATTTGTGCATATAGCTATCGCATGACTTTTGTCACTGTAGTTCACATGTCTTTAACATAAAATGGTTCAAATGGCTCTGAGCACTATGGGACTTAACATCTGTGGTCATCAGTCCCCTAGAACTTAGAACTACCTAAACCTAACTAACCTAAGTACATCACACACATCCATGCCCGAGGCAGGATTCGAACCTGCGACCGTAGCAGTCTCGCGGTTCCGGACTGAGCGCCTAGACCCGCTAGACCACCGCGGCCGGCTGTCTTTAACATATTTCACACGTATACATACACATATTTTATCTGTACTTCCAGTCAATTTCGCCCTTCAGTTTCGTTTCTCTCGCATCCCAGTGTTATGACGTTACATCTCTGAACTATGTGTCGTACAATGGTATAATTTTACACCTACATTCAGCAACAATGTTGTACGCTGTCTGTGAAACGTATGGTGAATTGAGTTAGTAGCAAAGAAGTAATAAATTCAAACGTCTTCCCTGATGTGATTTTTTTTACTGTAATGAACAGCGAAAATGTAGTAAGCGATAAACTTTCTTCCTTTTATAATTTAGTGAGTGTTGTGAGCGAAAAAAATGTTCGTAAAAGTTTGAAATTATGTGCAAAGTGTGTGCTCTCATTCTCCAATTCCGGGGTAAGAAAGTCTCGGTATTCGAGAGTCGTTGACTAAGTTGCTTTTTGATTGCCACCGCCATCCCTTTGATAGGTAGGTGGTTCTTACCCCGAAGCGATTCTTTCCAGGCAGTAAGTGATACGTGTACCAAGTTTCGTTGAGATCGGTCCAGTGCTTTCATCAGTTATGTGAATTGTCATTAATAAAATTGTGTAAAACCATCATGGATAAGTGTATTGCAATGAATAAAACATGAAAATAAAAAAAATTCCAATTAAAGAACGTAACTCTCGTTTTCCAAACTGGCCGTATGTATTCATAATTTTACGTAAATTTTGTCACATTGCAAAACCGGATGAAGGCCTGTTTTGTGAATTTTGTTAATAACTTGTTTAATAGTGCTTTATTATTTTAATAAGAGGTGGAAAATTGCCGCTATACTTTTAACTGTATTCCAGTATCATATATGCATGTGCAATCAGATATCAGTTTGAATGGTGGCCATTATTTACGTACCTAATATAGATTTAGTAATGTGCGACATCACAAAGTATTTAAGGGAGAGCAGTAGGGCACGAGAGGTGTTTCTCTTTTGTCTTTTGATGATTAGCTATCTTTGGGGAGTTGGTCAAGAGGACATCGTTTAACTTTTAGTTGGACTCGGAATAATTTTTCAAAGTAGGAGTTACAATCTTTAACTTTTCACTGGACTGACACTATATGACTTTATTTTCGGTGACTGATTTTGCGTGTATATAACAACTTTAACTTTGTTTATGGGATTTTAGACAGATGTGAAGTTCAATATTTTCTGCAGTTGAAACTGATATTCGAGTATGATGGACTTGATGCATGATTTTGTGGTAGTTATTTGGTATAGATGAACTTTAGTTTATGTCGTTATTGACAGAGAAACTGTTCTTTCGGACTTTGAGTGTTTGTTGTTGATTTTCGTGGATTAATGTTCAGTTAAATGAAATATGGGCCTGGGAGATTACCTGGGGGAGTTGCTGCTACAAACTTGCGACTTTGGCTAAAAGGGGGGGGGGGGGGGGAGGGTGAGATGCGAATACAAGAACTCAACAAGAGAGTTCTCTTAGCCTGTTTCACCTCAGTTCTCCACAATCCTACCTACACGCAGTGCCCCCGTTAAGAAGAGCAACCCAGTGGAAGGTTGGGTAACTAACCCCAGCGGGAAACTGTGTCAGCGAGCCGACAGGATGGGGAGGACAGTGGAAGGCAACAGGAAACCACCACTGGACTTACTTCCCTAGACTTTCATGGGATAGACCTCTTCGCACAATATTCCGGAGGTAAAGCTTCCCCTCAATCGGATCTCTGGGAGTGAAGAGGACTCCAGAGATTAGGGCAAATGGAAAAGGAAGGAAGGAGAAGAAGAAGGAAGACTTATTGAGGATTGGAACTAGGAGTGTTTTAACCCTTCTCCAGGAAGGGAAATTAGAAAACGCCAAACATGAAGTGACAAGAAACAAATTGGATGTACTCGGAATATGTGAGGTGAGATAGAGTGGTTGTGGAGAACTAGAAAGTGAGGACGTCCGATTATACTATTATGGGGTTTGAATTTTGATAGGTAAAGGACTGAAGGACAAGGTTATTAAGGTTGAATATGGTAGTGGAAGAATAATGATGATGAGACTGAAACGGAAAAAGAAAGACTTAGTTATCATCCAGTCTATATGCCAACAAGTAATCATTCATATGAAGAGGTAGAAGAATGTTATGAGACGATAGAAAACGTAGCAGAGAGAGAAAAGAAATGCATCTATTGTTATAATGGGTGATTGTAATGCTGTAGTTGGCGAAGGACCAGAAGGAAAAGGTCTGGGAAAATTTGGACTGGTAGAAAGATATGACAGAGGGCAAAGATTGTTGGAATATTGCAATGAAAATTTCATGATAGTAGGAAATACCCTATTTGATAACCACAAAAGACGACAGTATACTTGGATATCTCGATTTTGCAACAAAAGATATCAAATTGATTACATAATGATACAACAAAGATGCCAAAATTGCCTAAAGAGTGTCAAAAGCTATCCAGGGGCAGATATTTATTCAGATCATATATTAGTAATAGCTGAGGTTCTAGTTAAATTGAAAAGAACCTGGAAAGGAAAGAAGAGAGAGCAAATTAACTTTGAGAAACTGAAAGACAAAGGCAATTGTGAAAAATTAGAGATTTCATATTGTGAAATCATGATGAAAGGACAGGAGACGGAATGCTCAGAAGGAAGATGGTATCGTTTTAAAAATGGGATAAAAAAGGCAGCTAAGGCAACGCATGGAGTCAAGGGCAGGAAAAAAGCGAAGAAAAAATGGGTAACACCAGATATGATAACCAAGATGGATGATTGCAGGAAATGGAAAACTGTAAACACAGAAGAAGGGAAGCGCAACTACGGGAAGTTAAATAATGAATTAAGAAGGGAGACAGAAAAAGCAAAGGAGAAAGGGCTGACAGAAAAGTGTGACAAGATGGAGAAATTACAGAAAGAAGGAAAATATGATTTGATGTACAAAGAAGAAACGGATTTGACATTCATAGAAAAGAAAAACAACAGTGGACTTAAGGAAGTAGAGGCAGCAGACAGTAAAATGGTGAGTGGACCCCAAGAAATAATGAGAAGATAGGAAGAATGTATAGGATGGCTATATGCAGCAGAGAGCCGACCAAGTGAAGAAGACCTTGGGATAGAAGAAGAAAATAAAGTTGCAGATGATGACAAAGGAAATGCAATACTAACTAGAGAGATTGAAGAATCTATGATGGAGATGAAAAATGGAAAGTCGATGGGAATTGATGAGATTCCTGCGGAACTGTTAAAATCATTGGAGAAAGAAGGGAAAAGGGAGTTGATTGAATTGTGTAATCAAATATACATGAGAGGAAAATGGCCACAGGACTTTACAGAAGGTATCTTAATCCCTATAAAAAGATAAAGAACAGCAAAAAGAGTGAGGAACATAGAACAGTGAGCCTGATATCACATGCAGCCAAAGTCTTGCTGAGGACGCTCAACAGAAGGCTCTATGGAAAGCCGAATTGCGTAACAGGAGATGGAAAATTCGGTTTCATGTGAGGAGTTGGAACTAGAGATGCCATTGGGCTACTTAGAGTGATAGGGGGCGGTACATGGAGTAGGAAAGGAAGGAGTATGTTGTGTTCATTGATTTTGAGAAGGCCTTTGTCTGAGTCAGATGGGACAAACTGATGGAAATCCTAAGGAAATACGGAGTTGACTGGAGGGATAGACGGCTAATTAGAAATTTATATTTCAACCAGAGAGCAGGAGTAAGTATAGGAGGTGTGATGAGTGACTAAATTGAACTGGGAAAAGGTGTAAGACAAGGTTGTTGTTTATCACCAATACTGTTCAATATATACACTACGGGCCATTAAAATTGCTACACCACGAAGATGACGTGCTAGAGACGCGAAATTTAACCGACAGGAAGAAGATGCTGTGATATGAAACTGATTAGCTTTTCAGAGAATTACACAAGGTTGGCGCTGGTGGCGACACCTACAACGTTCTGAGATGAGGAAAGTTTCCAACCGATTTCTAATACGCAAACAGAAGTTGGGAGGCATTGCCTGGTGAAACGTTACTGTGATGCCTCGTCTAAGGAGGATAAATGCGTACCATCACGTTTCCGACGTTGATAAAGGTCGGATTGTAGCCTATCGCGATTGCGGTTTATCGTATCACGACATTGCTGCTCGCGTTGGTCGAGATCTAATGACTGTAAGCAGCATATGGAATAGGTGGGTTCAGGAGGGTAATAAGGAACGCCGTGCTCGATCCCAACGGCCTCGTATCACTAACAGTCGAGATGACAGGCATCTTATCCGCATGGCTGTAAGGGATCGTGCAGCCACGTCTCGATCCCTGAGTCAACAGATGGGGACGTTTGCAAGACAACACCCATATACACGAACAGTTCGACGTCGTTTGCAGCAGCATGGACTATCAGCTCGGAGACCATGGCTGCGGTTACCCTTGACACTGCATCGCACACAGGAGCGTCTGCGGTGGTGTACTCAACGACGAACCTGGGTGCACGAATGGCATAACGTCATTTTTTCGGATGAATCCCGGTTCTGTTTACAGCAGCATGATGGTCGCATCCGTGTTTGGCGACATCGCGATGAACGCACACTGAAAGTGTGTATTCGTCATCGCCATACTGGCGTATCACCCGGCTTGACGGTATGGGGTGCCATAGGTCACATGTCTCGATCACCTCTTGTTCGCGTTGACGGCATTTTGAACAGTGGACATTACATTTCAGATGTGTTACGACCCGTGGCTCTACCCTTCATTCGATCCCTGGGAAACCCTACATTTCAGCAGGATAATGCACGACCGCATGTTACAGGTCCTGTACGGGCCTTTTTGGATATAGAAAATGTTCGACTGCTGCCCTGGCCAGCACATTCTCCACATCTCTCACCAACTGAAAACGTCTGGTCAATAGTGGCCGAGCAACTGGCTCGTCACAATACGCCAGTCACTACTCTTGATGAACTGTGGTATCGTGTTGAAGCTGCATGGGCAGCTGTACCTGTACACACCATCCAAGCTTTGTTTGACTCAATTCCCAGGAGTATCAATGCCGTTATTACGGCCAGAGGTGGTTGTTCTGGGTACTGATTTCTCAGGATCTGTGCACCCAAATTGCGTGAAAATGTAATCACATGTCAGTTCTAGTATAATATATTTGTCCAATGAATACCCGTTTATCATCTGCATTTCTTCTTGGTGTAGCAATGTTAATGGCCAGTAGTGTATCTGAAAGAAGTTATTAGTGAAAGTTTTGATGGAAGGAGAGGAGTTTGTATAGGGGGTCAGAGACTGGAGTGTACAAGATTTGCAGACGACATGGTTGTGATGGCACAGAGTGCAAGAGAGATGGAAGGAATGTTAGATGATCTAAACACAAAATTAGACGAATATTTCATGAAGATTAACAAGAAGAAAACGAAAAGCATGGTAATTGAAGGAAAGTGGAGAAAACGCCATATGAAAATAGGGGGAGAGGAAATAGAGCAAGTGAATTACTTCAGTTACTTGGGAAGTGTGATAATGGATGATATGTATTGCTCAACGAAAATTAGGAAAAGAACTGTAATGGCAAAAGAGGGAGTCAAGAGGAAACAGAAATTGCTTTGTGGACCACTAAACAAAGATCTGAGGAAAAGACTTGCCAAATGTTACATCTGGAGCGTTGTACTATATGGTGCGGAGACCTAGACATTGAGGAAGGAAGATGAAAGAAGATTGGAGGCGCTAGAGATGTGGATATGGAGAAGAATGGTAAAAGTGAAATGGGAAGACCGAGTAAGGAATGAAGAAGTATTAAGAAAAATTGGAGAAGGAAGAAACATGCTGAAAGTAATTAGAAAGAGAAAACAGAACTGGATTGGACATTGTTTAAGGAGGGACTGTTTATTGAAGGAAGGAATAGAAGGAATGGTGGAGGGTTAAGGGGGAAGAGGAAAAAGAAAATATCAAATGTTGGACAATATCAAAGGGGGCAATTATTCATAAATGAAAAGACTAGCTATAGGCAGACAAAAGTGGAAGAGACTTAACTCATGACAAGACCTGCTGTAAGGCAGAGTACCATACATACAAATGAAATATGCGTGCACGTGTATTTACACTCGATGTTCTGCTCGCAATATATACATTAACTAGCTGAGGACACGGCGTTGTCTTTCTTCCAATCTTCTGTTAGTCCAGTTCCTCCTTTTCCCTCCTCCCTCTCTCTCCATCTCCTGCATCCCCTCACTATGTCCACCTCCTCCACCCCCTATTCTCTGTCCATCTGCTTCTGCTCCTCTTTCTTTCCACAGCGTCCTAACCCTCTCTGCCCATCAAACCTCCACCTTTCCCTGTCGATCCGCTCCATCCCTTTGTGACCATCTCCTGCTCACCCCTCTAATTCCATTTCCTCCTTCCCCTCTCTTTGTCCATCTCCTACTCCCCATCCACCGGTATACCTCCTCCTTTTCCCTCTCTCTGCCCCTCGCTCACTCCTCCTGTCTCTGTCCCTTTCTCTGTCCATCTCCCTCTCCTCACTTTCTGTCCGTCTCCTGCTCCCTCCTATCTGTGTCCATCTACTTGTACCCCCTCTCTGTCTGTCTGTGTCCTCCTTCCCACTCCTCTCTCCACGTTATCACTCCCACGTCAATAGGAGGCCAGTAGTTCTTATCCCCGCAGTGTTTCTTTCCAGATCGTAACTAATATGTGTACTAAATTTCCACGATTTTAGAATGAGCTTTTTTCCCGCGGATCTGCTCGCATATATATTTCACACGTATTTAACATGTTTCACACATATTTGTATACATAGTTCACCTACATCTCTAGCGAATTTCACCGTGCTGTTTCATTTTCACACAGCACAGTGCTTATGATGACATATCTCCTGAATTATGTGTCATGCAGTGATATATTCAGCAACATACCGAGCGTGTATGCTGCCTGCGAAATGTGTTACTAGTAGACTTAGTAGCAAATAAGTAATAAAATTCAACGACATACATGATGCAGCGGTTTTTCGTGCACCTATGTGTTTATGGCGTCAAATAGTGTTAGTAGTAAAGAAGTGATACATTAAAACGCCATGCTACAATGCGGCAGTTTTATCGGATGAACAGCGAAAACGTAGTAAGCAGTAAACTTTTTTTCTTTCATCATAACAAGTTTCTGGTAAGTCACTAAGTGCTCTCAGTCTCAAATACTGGATGTATAAAGTAGGGGTACTCGCGCGTCGTGCGCTACACTGTTTTTTCACCCCCACCCCTCCCCTTTGATACGTCGGTAGCTGAAACCTCACAGAGATTCTTTCCTCAAAGTGACATGTGTATCAAGTCTGGTCGACATCGGTCCAGTGGAGTAGGAGGAGATGTGGATCATACATACATATCTGCACACATATATGCATCCATTTTTGTAATACGTATGGATTATTGTTTAAAAGCTTTTTTTACATCCACAATTTACGTGAGGCCGTCGTTCACACATTTATGAATATTATTTACTAAAAATTTATTTTGTTTGAACTATAGTCCGCTGCATTTGTCAACATTATTAATCCTGTAGGACTTATGAAGTCCTTTCACTACCCTATATATATATATATATATATATAGCTGACTTGTTCATTTGTTTAAAATTATATATTAAAGATCAGCTATGCGACAGGAGTATATACCAGCAATATTTTATATCAAAAATGTGTATCCCAAACTTTTAAGGTCAAAATTATAGAGATTGCCTATTCAGTGTTATAAGATAAGAAAGTAATGGCCGCAATAAATATTTAATGTGGCATGGCGTCTTGGACGAGCAGTGTGAATGATAGATTTTACTAAGAACTATTATGTTTCACAGCAAGCAAATAGCTGCTGCGTATGCGTTGGTTACGCTACTTTCAAAATTTTTAAATAAAAACCAATTTTAATACAGTACGTTTCATATCAGAATAAACAGTATAATTTCTCCTAGCCCTATATAGATTCCTAGTCACATTTATATGCTTCTGGAAATATGTGATTTTGAACTTTTATTAGCTATGATAATACAGTATTTGTTAGATTTATAACGTAAAACATGGGGCAGATGCAACAGATAACAGAAAATTAACTATTCATGCATCAATTATGTATTGTCTGCGCCTCACATTTTTCGTTTTAAATCGTACAAGTATTTTCACAGATATTAAAAACTGATAATTACATTTTTTCAGGACTATCTGCAGGGAGTTATACATCTCTATGGAGCTAGGAGAAATTATTACATAAGTCTTATGCCGATTTAAAAAGTGGTACGTTAAAAATGGATTTTTATTTATATAATCATGTTCACCTTTTTAGTTTTGTGTGTCCAATTTTTCAATCGATTTCAAACATTTTGATGAGATAACAACAGAGACACGTGGTAAATTTCAAGTTTATATCAGCTTCTCTTCGCTTGAGTCAACCAATACATTGCTCCCTCCTACAAATATCTGGCGAAGAGACCGTGAAGGTAAAAATTCGGTAGCTTCGAACTCACACGGACTCTTAACAGCAACCGTTCTTCCCATGAATCTTTCGCAACTCGAGTTGGAAAAGGGAAAAATAACAGCAGTACAAAAAGTGTCCTCCGCCATATACCAGACAAGAAAGCGAGTTGATATTACAGTGTCATCAACTTCTGAGCTATGTAGAAATTTTCAAGTGTCTAGCTCATCGGGATGCTGCTTTAAAATCAATTGCAATTTTACACTGAACTGTGGGATAAATTATAAATAAAGAATTTTTGGACTTTTTCCTTTACACGTATTGTGAACCCTTACTTTTAGCAAATTTCATCGTTCCAATTCAACTGGAAGTACCCTGTAGGTTCCGATGAGTGAGTTTGCGAGTATCAAAATATGTGACATCTTACTGACTGCTCTCACTTATTGTACCGCCAGAGGCCATAGAACTTAGTGTGTGAAATAAATTTCAAATTGATATTCCTACCCGCTCCTGAGAAAAAGCTGTCGTAACAGACCGATGAATAGACAGGCAGACGAGAAGTGACAATATAATTGCAGATTTACTTTTTTCTAGTTTTTTATTTTGGTTGTTTTGTCAACGGGTATGATGTCGACCCCTCCCCCTCAAAAACAAACAAAAAATCACGCAGAAGTGTCGCAACATGAAGTGACATGGACTCGACTAATATATGAAGTACTGCTGGAGGGAACAGAAACCATGAATCCTTCAGGACTCTCCATAAATCCGTAAGAGTACGACGGGGTGGAGATCACTTATGAACAGCAAATTGCAAGGCATCCTAGATATGCTCAATCACGTTCATGTCTGGTGAATTTAGTGGCCTGCGGAAGTGTTTAAACTGAGAAGAGTGTTCTCGGTGCCACTCTGTAGCAATTCTGGACGTGTGGGGTGTCACATTGTCCTGCTGGAATTGCCCAAGTTCGTGGGAATGTACAATGGACATGAACGGCTGCAGGTAATCAGACAGGATGCTTACGTACGTGTCACCTGTCAGATTCGTATCCAGACGTATCAGAGGGGTTCCATATGCTCCAACAGCACACGTCCAACACCATTACAGAGCCCCCACCAGCTCGAACAGTCCCCTGCTGACATACAGGATCCATGAATTCATGAGGTTGTCTCCATACCCGTACACCATACCCGTACACTTCCATCCTCTCGATACAATTTGAAACGAGACTCGTCCGACCAGGCAACATGTTTCCAGTCATCAACAGTCCAATGTCGGTGTTGACGGACCCAGGCGAGGGGTAAGGCTTTGAGTCGTGCGGTCATCAAGGGCACACGAGTGGGCCTGCGGTTCCGAAAGCCCATATCGATGATGTTTCGTGGTTCGCACGCGTTCTATTTAGTGACAAAGCGTCATTTACCAACAGGGGTAACGTAAACCGGCATAATATGCACTATTGGGCAACAGAAACTCCACGATGGCTGCGACAAGTGGAACATCAGCGACGTTGGCGGCATTATGGGAGGGAGGATAATTGGCCCCCATTTTATCGATGGCAATCTAAATGGTGAAGTGTATGCTGATTTTCTACGTAATGTTCCACCGATGTTACTACACTATGTTACACTGCATGACAGAATGGTGATGTACTTCCAACATGATGGTTTCCCCCTGCAAGTTAGACAAGTTTCGTTCTTTGTAGTTTTTTCGTTTGACGCTTATTTCGTGAGATATTTTGCCCATTCACGATCAGTGGACCACCCTGTATTGGCGTTGCCAACTGCAGCGCCGTATTCTGTCTGTTTACATAACTCTGTATTTGAATTCGCATGCCTGTACCAGTTTATTTGGCACGTCAGTGTATATGACCATATATTTTGACTGCATGGACTTAGAAGCTTCAATTTTTTACACAGCTACGGGACCATAGACCTCAGTATGCGACATAAATGTTAACTTGATACGTCTACCCGTTCCATTTTTAACAGTCGGACAGTCAATCAATATACCTACTATGATAACATATGATCACTATTTGTTTTATTGCAGTCTTAGATGGACACACATACACACTTACAATTTAGTACTATCCAAAAGTATGTAGTTCTCTGTACGTTCCGTACGATATCGGCCACCCCGTCTTGTCCAACAATATTTTGCTGCCACCAGACAGAATGGCGCCGGATTAGAGCTTATCACTGATTTGTGTCAGTCTTCTTGGTACGCTTCTAAGCACCTTCCTTTACTCATTGCGTTACAGATCCATGTCTTCGTAGAGCTACTGGGCTTCGTTCGCGTTGCCTAGGATCGTATACAGGCCTTAATAGTCTCGCCACGCGGGATTGCCGAGCGGTCTAAGTCGCTGCAGTCATGGCCTGTGCGGGTGGTCCCGGCGGAGGTACGAGTCCTCCCTCGGGCATGGGTGTGTGTGTGTTTGTCCTTAGGGTAATTTAGGTTAAGTAGTGTGTAAGCTTAGGGACTGGTGACCTCAGCAGTTAAATCCCATAAAATTCCCCCCCCCCTTCCCCCCCCCCCCCCCCATTTAATAGTCTCTGGTGTGATGGCTGTTGACTACAGTTGCGCCTTGCTTTTCCTGAGACACCATCAGCTACAAGATGTAAAGTACCCAAATGCTATTTTACTTTAATTATGTTGTAAACAGTTTTACCCCTTAGAGCCTGCTTACCAGTCCTTGCTGCTTACTCAAATAGAGGACATTCCAATAGAACATGGTTTGGTGTATCTATATGCCCACAGTCGCAGTTGATCCTTGAACTTTTACCAATTCTGTTCAGCTATGTAGGATGTTGCCCATGTCCGGAAAGGTACTGGACCAGTCCCCTACTTGGCACAAAATGCGTCACCTGAAGCCTTTTAATTACATCGAAAGAAGTTGAAACGTTCCCATTCCTATCTCTGATAAGTTACATCTCTGCTGCCGTTCTGCAAATATTAAATTCTTTATTAGTATCGGATCTTTCGCCCGTTCTCCGAGAATTTCGTGTATTTTTTCCAATTGTTTCGTCTTCAGTCAATAAATGAAATCCTTTTTTGTTATTTGTAGGTCCAGGTTGCGTGCGCCAATTAATATAGTTAGGACTTCTGTAAATGCGGTAGTGAAGGCTCCGCAGCATCGTAGAATCCCTGGCTGTATTTTTCTTACTGCAGTGGAAGGATGACCAGTGCGCCCAAACTCTAGCACCATAGCCCACAAATGCAGTTAATATACACTCCTGGAAATTGAAATAAGAACACAGTGAATTCATTGTACCAGGAAGGGGAAACTTTATTGACACATTCCTGGGGTCAGATACATCACATGATCAAACTGACAGAACCACAGGCACATAGACACAGGCAACAGAGCATGCACAATGTCGGCACTAGTACAGTGTATATCCACCTTTCGCAGCAATGCAGGCTGCTATTCTCCCATGGAGACGATCGTAGAGATGTTGGATGTAGTCCTGTTGAACGGCTTGCCATGCCATTACCACCTGGCGCCTCAGTTGGACCAGCGTTCGTGCTGGACGTGCAGACCGCGTGAGACGATGCTTCATCCAGTCCCAAACATGCTCAATGGGGGACAGATCCGGAGATATTGCTGGCCAGGGTAGTTGACTTACACCTTCTAGAGCACGTTGGGTGGCATGGGATACATGCGGACGTGCATTGTCCTGTTGGAACAGCAAGTTCCCTTGCCGGTCTAGGAATGGCAGAACGATGGGTTCGATGACGGTTTGGATGTACCGTGCACTATTCAGTGTCCCCTAGACGATCACCAGAGGTGTACGGCCAGTGTAGGAGATCGCTCCCCACACCATGATGCCGGGTGTTGGTCCTGTGTGCCTCGGTCGTATGCAGTCCTGATTGTGGCGCTCACCTGCACGGCGCCAAACACGCATACGACCATCATTGGCACCAAGGCAGAAGCGACTCTCATCGCTGAAGACGACACGTCTCCATTCGTCCCTCCATTCACGCCTGTCGCGACACCACTGGAGGCGGGCTGCACGATGTTGGGGCGTGAGCGGAAGACGGCCTAACGGTGTGCGGGACCGTAGCCCAGCTTCATGGAGACGGTTGCGAATGGTCCTCGCCGATACCCCAGGAGCAACAGTGTCCCTAATTTGCTGGGAAGTGGCGGTGCGGTTCCCTACGGCACTGCGTAGGATCCTACGGTCTTGGCGTGCATCCGTGCGCCGCTGCGTTCCGGTCCCAGGTCGACGGGCACGTGCACCTTCCGCCGACCACTGGAGACCTCACGCCCCACGTGTTGAGCAATTCGGCGGTACGTCCACCCGGCCTCCCGCATGCCCACTATACGCCCCCGCTCAGAGTCCGTCAACTGCACATACGGTTCACCTCCACGCTGTCGCGGCATGCTACCAGTGTTAAAGACTGTGATGGAGCTCTGTATGCCACGGCAAACTGGCTGACACTGACGGCGGCGGTGCACAAATGGTGCGCAGGTAGCGTCATTCGACGGCCAACACCGCGGTTCCTGGTGTGTCCGCTGTACCGTGCGTGTGATCATTGCTTGTACAGCCCTCTCGCAGTGTCCGGAGCAAGTATGGTGGGTCTGACACACCGGTGTCAATGTGTTCTTTTTTCCATTTCCAGGAGTGTAGATTCGTTGTACAGTCTAATTACATTCACGGGCAAGCTAAACCTCCTTTGACCCATATTAATATTTTTATTCGTTATACAATTCCCTTTCCGTGCTACAATTTCCATGTGGGCATTAAATGTCTACTGTTCGTCCAGGTTTGCACCTAAATATCGGTTGACGGTATGCCTTCGAATTATCTTTTGATTTATTTTAATCGGTGAGTCTCTTATAAGTCTTCCTTTAAGTATCATACTTGGTCTGTCCAAAAACTTCCGGAACATTAGTAATTTCGTGCCAATGGTGTGTTGGAGCGAAATGCTACTGGCATCCCTGCACACGCCTGTGTTTAATGTGTAACTACCGGTTGTTTCATTATTGTATGTCTGTTAGTTATTTTTCAGTACTGTATTGAGTAGAACTATGTGTCGCACAGTTTGAGAATTTCGAGATAGAAGAGTTAAAGGAGCAACACGTCTAAATTAAATTTTTCGTAAAACTCTAGAAAAACATCACAGAAACACACCAAAAGATGCAGAAACCTACGGTGATGAGTACTTAATCCATACTCGGCGCTAAGAATGGTTCAGACCCTTTAAAAATGGCCGGACTGAAGTTAAAGATGACCGTAGTTGAGGACGCCCTTCGACGTCAACCGGCGACGCTTATGTCAGGAAAGTCAGTGAAATAGTGTGTGCCAATCGAAGACTGATTGCCCAGGAGAATGTAGAAGAATGTAACATTTCAGTTGGATCATCCCATGAATCCTGACACAGCATCTTGGAAAAGCAACGTGTTGACGCCATGTTCATCCCACGGCTCATTAGTCAAAACCAGAAAGACCTCGCAATCTGCGAAGAATTTTTAAATCGCACAAATGAGAACGAGATGTTCCTGAACAGAATCATAACGGGGTGTTGTGGTCAAAGTTCAGTCTCTACAGAGGGTCGGGAAAGGATTTCCAAGACCGAAAAAGCTCGTCAGGTCTAATGTCAGAACCATGCTGATAGTTTTCCTTGACTCTGAAGGATTATTTCATCAGTAATTCGTGCCACAGGGACAAACTGTTAATCGATGGTACTGTGGGGACGTGTTGCAATGCGTGCGAGAAAATGTGAGAAGGGAACGGCCTGAAATGTGGCGAGACAATTCGTGGCTCTTGCATCACGATAATGCACCCTCATATTCTTCCCTGTTGGTGCGTGACTACTGCACAACAAACGAAATCACTGTGCGCCTTCATGCTCCCTACTCTTTAGACATGGCTCTTGTGGACTTTTTTTCATTTCAGAAGTTGGAAACCCCGTCCAAAGAACGAAGGTTTGCAGTGTTAGACGACATATAAGAAAATTCGCAGACGGCGCTTCTCGCGATCCAGCAAGAGGTGTACCAAAACTGCTTCCAGAGACGGAGACTGGTTGGGAGCGGTGTATCAATTGTGGAGGAGAATGTTTCGAAGGAGACCGTGCACAATAAGTAAAACGTAAGTGTAGAAAAATTTTGTGCACAAAGTTCCGGAATTTTTTGAATAGACCTCCTATATGTTGATTTTTGTGGTGCTACACTGAGTCGCACCTGCGAGCACTACTCGTGCAAGATTCCAAGGAGTTTGCCACATTTATTTTCTAGAGGATCTCGGCTGTTGGCGTGCACTAGAAGTAGCAAATCATCGGCATATGCAACAACTCCTAACAGTTCCTGACTGCTCTGTGATCTATCGAGTGATTCGGTAGGCAATAGCATAACATTCTTGGGCAGCCCGTTCCCTCTAGTATCCGTGGCCGCGCTTGCTGGTAGGATGCTAACTGCCTGTCTGATTATACGAAACACAGGGCTATTCAAAAAGAAGGAAGAGATTTCAGACATTTATTGCTCCCAAACTACAAAAGATAGAAACACGATTCCAATGTTCCTGGAAAGAGGGAACTTCAAATTTTTATGCATTCAACGTGAGCACCGTGCGTTAGGCGGTAAATATCAGAACAGTGACTCATTTCCTGCCACACACGTAGCAGCTGGTCTCTCGTTTTCGGCTTCGCGTCACGCAGACTTTCAAGAGTGTCAGGCATAGCGGGGATAAGTCCCACAGATAAAAGTGACAAGGTGTGAAGTGTGGAGACCTGGGAGGCCACCGGCGATGAAGTACATCTCTGCTCCTCCTCTTCCAACTCTACGTCCTAGAATGGTGTCATTCAGCTAACGTCGGACGTGCTTAGAGAAATGAGGCGGGGAACCATCTCGCATGAAATCATATGAATTATCTTCAAGTTGAGGAAATAACCAGTTTTAAAGTGTGCCTAGATAGGTAAGTCCCGTAACAGTTTTCTACGCGAAGAAGAAAGCAACGGCGCCAATGTGGCCGTGATTGGAACGTCTACATGGACTATTCAAATTTTAAACTGTTTTCTATCCAGGGACGTCGGAATTATGGTGCTGGCTTTTGTAATTTCGAAGATATAAATGTCTGAAATTTGTTCCTTCTTTTTGAATGGCCCTGTACATCGGAGATATCTGAGAGGCAGCGGCTAAATGATTTGCTCTAATTTAATGCATACACTGAGGTGCGGTCGTCATTTGTAGCAGCTGCTATCAGATCAACGTGTAAGTTACTCGTGTTGATAAAAAACTAAATCATCATTTCCGACCATTAGTCCCTTACTTCATAGTCCTCAGTTTATGGTTCAGTATGGTTTATAACTTTGATGCTAATGATTTGCGACAGCTCGTTGTTTCGCTGCAGTTCTTGCTTATCTGCTGAGCAGTATTCGGACACCCATATGTAATGCGGAAAAGACCGCCGGACGTCACGACAGGCGGACTCGCCAGAATAAAAGGAGGCGGAGACAGTTGTATTGTCGGCTGAGCAACAAACGTCGGCGAGCCCCTGCATATCAGCAACGTTCTGGAAATACCAGCTGCTACTAAAGCCGACCAAGAGGCTATAGCAGGGAAACCGACGAGATCGCCCACTGACGCACAAAGAAACCGCCAATATCACCGGCCGGCCGAAGTGGCCGAGCGGTTCTAGGCACTTCAGTCCGGAACTGCGCGACCACTACGGTCGCAGGTTCGAATCCTGCCTCGGGCATCGATGTATGTGATGTCCTTAGGTTAGTTAGGTTTAAGTAGTTCTAAGTTCTAGGGGACTGATGACCTCCGATGTTAAGTCCCATAGTGCTCAGAGCCATTTGAAACATTTGAGCCAACATCACCCTACACTGTACATGTGATATATGACCTATCAGACACAAAACGGTGATGAACCTAACTGTTACAGGTTTGTCGACGCTGACCGAGAGATCAACACAGGCACCCAGCGGCAGCCGCCGAGTAATAGCAACGCAACGACGTCAGAGGTTTCGACAGGCATGATACCCATTACTAACAAAGCCTTTGCATAACCTGTCACAGGCAGCAAGACATCCGCTAATGTTCTTACCACCCGACCTAACTATTACAGAGGTTTTTTCCCCTTGGATCTTGCCTTGGCACTTTTTTTCCTCTGCCCTTCAAACCGCTACCATTCGTTCGACTTTCGACCCAATCTATCTCCAGAGGAGCGCGTATTAATGGTTAACCTTAACCACACGTACGCAGATATCTCAGTACCCACATCCTGGGACACCTCACTTTATTGAAAACTAACCCTTATGCAGAGATGGCGGTAGACCATTTGAGTTGGCCATCATGCTGGTGTGGGCGTGGAAGGACTCCACCTCTTGAAAAGAAAATGTGTTGTTGGCAGAGCGAGGTGCCTACAAGTCGATGACACTAACAGTCCCAGACATACTAAATGAAAGACAGTTAATGCTTATTCAAGAATCACAGAAGAGGGTATAGAAGCAACAATAAACGCTGGCAAAAACACTGCTTTGGCAATGGATGGAATTAGTAGAATACATCTCACAGCAACTCCAAGGAAAGAAATTATTAGAACATTACATTGCCTCTACAACAACGCACTAAAATTAAAACAAATGCCGCAACAGTGGAAGACAGCAAAAGTAATCGTGATACGAAAACCAGGACACCATTAAATAATCGGACATCTTTTCGACCCATAAGATTATTATCAAGTACTGGAAAGTGCTTTGAATCCATTTCAAACAGACGCTACATACATTTGCAGAATATCAAAAACTAATACCAGTTATACAAGTGGGCTTTAGGACACAGCATTCAGCTATAGATCCGATCATAAGAATATTTTATCAGCATCACCAAAGTATTAAATATTACAGATTTTGCGTCAACTTTGTATCTGGACATAGAAAGAGCGTTCAATAGGGTGTGACGGCAAGGATTATATTACAAACTTATTAATTTTGGCGTTACAATTCAATTCATTTCACTTCTCAACTCTATCATTGACAACAGACCTACGTGTGTATCCATCAGTGACAATATTTCCAGCTCTTTCATTGCAGAAGCTGGTGTGCTATTCTGTCACCTCTACTATATAGCTTATATGCAGCCGATATTCCACAGACCACTAATTGGAATGAGGGCAGATGATACAGTTTATTAGTGTCATGAGAAAACAACAGAAGACCAGAATCATACTAATACATAATATCTATCAAATTTAGAAAAATGGCTTAGCACCTGGCATATTAAACCCAAGGCTCAGGAAAGGCAGCTGGTGATATTTAGACAAAGAAATTTCGTGAACAACAAATTACAAACGCCAGACAAAGTAAAATTAAGACTCTGGGGAGAAGAAATTCCACCACAGCCAAAAGCAAATTATTTAAGTCTTGCAATGGATACCACTCTATCATGGAAGCCTCATCTAGATAATATTGTGGCAAAGGCATGGAGAAGACTAGACCTTCTAAAGGTAATTAGAGAACGTATAAGAGAAGCGCCCAACAATACACTAATCTACAACTATAAAACGGTTATAAGAACAGTTCTTGAATATGGTGCACTGGCATGGATGTCAAATAAATACCAGACAGAAATAGTTTTAAATAAGTACAGAAAGGAAAATCCTGCGAATTACCCCTTACAATACAAATCGTGACATTTATAACTCTGCAAACAACAGCACCGACTCATCGAGCTTCCCAGCAATATAGGACAGAACAGATTTTACTGCAACACACTGACAACCAACACGCTAAAAGAATTTATGCATTTTAACTTTCCACGTTATCAATACAAATACTCTTCGCTCACCATAGCACAATTCATTAGAGAAATTAACGAAGAAATCGACGAGACAATTCCACTTGGACCATCCAATAATATTAGCCATTTACTGAAAGGTAAAGTGCAAATACAAAGTACTATAATCCACTAATAGGGAATTAAATTAAATACCAAGAGATTAATATAAGTACATTGTTAACAAAACAACAGAATGTAAGACAGATTTTCCCAGGTGGCGTTTTATAGGGGTTTCCCCTACCCGTAAGGCGAATACCGGGATAAAACACCATTCCCCTCACGAAGAAGGTTCAGATGGCTCTGAGCACTATGGGACTTAACTTCTGAAGTCATCAGTCCCCTAGAACGTAGAACTACTTAAACCTAACTAACCTAAGAACATCACGCACATCCATGCCCGAGTCAGGGTTCGAACCTGTGACCGTAATGGTATTGCGGTTCCCGACTGTAGCGCCTAGAACCGCTCGGCGACTCTGGCCGGCCGGGAAGAAAGAAGGAGAAGATAATAGTAAATAGGAATAGAAGATACAGAGAATAAAAAAAGAATAAAAATACGTATGGCTGAAAAGAGCTAAGCTCTAGATGCAGCCCGCCCTCAGCAAAAGGGATGAAAGATTTATAAAAAAAAAAAAAAACGGGCCTTTTACCAGAGCTCATTGCCTTCGAACGTGAACTAATCATTGGGTACCACCTGGGTAACAAATACATCAGTGACATTTAAACACTTTTAAAGCTGGCCAAGTTGACTGTCGATCACTGTGGCAAAGGAACAACCGCAGCCGAACCAAGACCAGGCGACCGGCGATCACAGCGGAAGATGCTCATAAAAATCGCACGAAATTAGCGGAAGGCGTTACAAAGAGCTACAAACAGTCCAGCTAGCACAATGACTGTGCGTAGTTTGTTAAAAATAATGGGGTACAATGGTCCTAACAAGCCACACATTTCTGTAATCAGTGGTGAGCGGCGCCGAAGATGATGTAAAGAGCGTCCAGTCGATGACAGGGGACGAGTGATAAACCACGCTATACTCTGTGGCAATCCGAGGGAAGGGTGAATGTCTCGAGGACGTTATCTGTCACCACGCATAGCGCCGGCAGCTAGTGTTACGGAATAGCAGTGTTATCGTGATTGGGGTGTGGTCCTCTCAGTGCGCTCAAGAAAACGCTGAATGCCCAAGGATATGAACACGTTGAGGACTGTATACAATAGAGGAACAGCTCGAAGACGATGACTGTATCACCACGATACAAGCAACATCTTCGGTTTGTAGGCAAAGCATAAATGAAATGGACTGGACTGCCCGAAGTCACGACCTGAACCGAATGGATCACCTTTTGGATGAGTGATAACGTCCTAGACCCCGGCGTACAACATTAGTTCCTTCTCTGCTTTTGGACCTCGAGTACAAGTGGGCAGCTATTCCTCCATAGACATTCAAATACCTGATTTAAAGTGCCCCCAGCAGAGTTAAAACCGTGGACACACCCCATATTAATGTTCACCAATAGGTGTCCGGATACATTTGGGCAAACGAAAATTTGAATCCGGAAGGACACAGTGGATTTCCTTCCGCAGTCAGAACTTGTGCATCGTCTCTAATCACGACATCGTCGATGGGGCGGTGAACCTTGTCTTTTCTTCCTTCTTAATAAGTTCCATGCTTTCAGAACTGAAAAACTTTCCTTCGAGTAGGAAACTGTCTTTTCCAAAATAATTACAACTGTTATTGAGAGCTTAGCTTGTCGCTAGTACCGAAAGGTCATTGACTTTTTCAGTTTTCTACATCGATTATGCAGCGCACGACGGTGCCACCGGCAATAAAAAAAAAGTTTAGCACTCTCGTTGACGCTGTCTGGAGTTAACAAGTTCTTCGGAAAGGGTATAGCGGTGTGTCTGCTACGGACGAGAAACCAGAAGACGTAAGGAAAGCTATATCTTAAGGGGCGATCTCTTACGAAACGGGAAGCAGATCTTTTACACTCACAGTATTAGCACACATCTGAATTTCCGTGATTCGCTATTAAGGTTCTAGAAGTCCAACAAGAGGGAAAATAGCACAAAATGCGACGACCTACTGCTACGACGAAATTCGCGCTCTTGATCTCGCGAATTCCGAGTATCATAATGCAGCATATCCAGACCGATTTAATCTCGACAATTCGACCTAATTTTGTCGTCGTCTTTCACGGTACAGAATGGGCATCCACGATTACAACTCTGAAAAAAATGCCAGTTAAATTATTACTTTCGATCACGAAATATCACTCGTCTGTTTTATATTTTCGCGGAACCACAGGCGGTGGGAAGTTAAATTTCTACCGCGGGCTGCAGAATATTTGCCGTGCGCATTGTACCGTACGGGTGTATAATGGGTAGGCAATATATGGGCGCAGAGCAATGTTTTTTAAAATGCAGTGGATTGCGAGAGCAGTGCAAAGAGGCGCAGGTGGGGCGGCTAGCGGTCACTGGTTCCGCAGTGCACCTCCACCTCGTGCCTCGCTCACGATCGATGGTCGCCGGTCAAAGAATAGGTCCCTGCCGCGGCCGAGCTGCACCAGCCGACGCATTACACACTCCCCATTGTCGCACACGCCGATAACCCGCACATTCCTATTTGTATAACACGACGAGAGTAAAATGTGTTTTCAGCGTGTTATTTGCCATCTGACGTATGATACTTTATTGTCTGAATCGTGGACAGCATAGGAGCGATAAAGAGCGTCGGACCAACGCACGTTTAAAATGCTTCCGTTGACACAAACTGCAAGTATTTACTAACGAAAAGTACCGACATAATAAAATTCGTATTTTTTGATTCTTCCGTCACTTCTTTGTAGAAAAATTTCATATTTAAGATTGAAAAACAAACTACATTTTTGTTCTGTCGATATTTATTTTGAACTGAAACACTCGACCGCACGTGAAATGGTAGGGGAGAAACTGGTTCCTATTTATGTTTGCAGACACAAATGGCAATATTTAAAACTGGCGAATCCAGCTGACGTGCAGTAGAAGCATTAGCACAGCACAACAACCAAAAATTATTCGTGATGCGACAGATTCTGTCATAAAATTAACCGACGCAGCAATGTGTAAATGTTACATTAATGAAAAAATTTAAAAAAAATTGACAGAACACTGGTAATTGGTGAGGACGGGGAAGAAAACTGCAGTGCTCTTTTGTAGAAACCGCCCCGGCATTTTGCTAAAGTAAGTTAGGGAAATCGGCAAAAGATAAGTCTTTAGAGCCAGACAGGATTCGACCCGCTGTCCTCAAGAATACGAGCCCAATCTCTTCACTCTGCCTCCCTCTCTCGGTCTGCAAAAACAGTTTTCGAGCATTCTTCCTGATATAAATGTTGTCATTGCAGCAACCTGTAAAACACCTTCGGAAGCACTAGTAAGGTTGTGGAACATCGACACGAAACCCAATGTTAAGAGTAGGGAGAGGAGAAATCAAACTGGTGCATTAATGATTAGTGGAAGAGCATTGTGCAATAAAGAAGATGGGCAGCGCTTCATATCCATTGTCACTTCTAGGCAGAGGGGAATTGTGATAACGAACACTGGCACCCGTTATTTTTTATTGCCTTCTGAATAAGCTATGTACTTCAAGATCGGAAACCCAACACGAAAACCGTACACTATTATTATTATTATCACTGTACTACAGCAATTATATTTTTAAGGAGTCTTGCACAGTTCTCTTGGTTGGTTGGTTAGTCAAGCGGATTTTTTTTGGGTGGGGGGGGGGGGGGTGAGGACGTAACAGGGAGGTCATCATCTCATCGGATTAAGGAAGGATAGGGAAGGAAACCGGCCGTGCCCTATCAAAGGAACCATCCTCGGATTTGCTGAAGTGATTTAGGAAAATCGCGGAAAACTTAACTCAGGATGGCCGAATGCGACACAGTTCTCTCAGAGAGAAGGGTGAACATTAGTCAAACTGATAAACTGTGGGGTTGGATTCCTGGCTGCAAATGAAGGAAAAAGCTCTTTTCCTATGAACATGTGTTCAAGCAGCGTAGCCACGGTAGATGGCGCTGACTAATGACATTTCCTTTGAAATGTGCTGTGTGTTCCTTGTGTGTTGCAGGCTGTGTGGTTGTAAGCAACCGAGTGGTCCGGCATTAATGTCGGGAACAAGCCGAGATGGTGTTTGTGTACGGCGAAGCAGATAGAAGCGATCGAGATACGGCAAGGCTACATACACTTAAGCCGCCAAAGTACGATAATGTGTGTCCGGCACAACAAACGCTATTATCCCTATCACATGCAATCCCGTGGAGGTCGCTTTGAACGTCTCTTGTGATGTGGATGCGATGCATCTCTGTACTGTGTTCCCGGATGATTTGTTGAAGTTGCACGCACACCGTCCATTTCTGGACACATGTCCACATTCACAGGACCTTTCCTCCTCAATTTCCAGTCAGGAATCCGTCCTGAAGTTTGTCGGTTTTACACTACTGGCCATTAAAATTGCTACACCAAGAAGAAATGCAGATGATAAACGGGTATTCATTGGACAAACATATTATACTAGAAACGACATGTGATTACATTTTCACGCAATCTGGATGCATAGATCCTGAAAAATCAGTACCTGGAACAACTACCTCTGGCCGTAATAACGGTCTTGATACGCCTGGGCATTGGGTCAAACAAAGCTTGGATGCAGTGTACAGGTACAGCTGCCCATGCAGCTTCAACACGATACCACAGTTCATCAAGAGTGGTGACTGGTGTATTGTGACGAGCCAGTTGCTCGGCCATCATTGACCAGACGTTTTCAATTGGTGAGAGATGTGGAGAATGTGTTGGCCAGGGCAGCAGTCGAACATTTTCTGTATCCAGAAAGGCCCGTACAGGACCTGCAACATGCGGGCGTGCATTATCCTGCTGAAACGTAGGGTTTCGCAGCGATAAATGAAGGGTAGAGCCACGGGTCGTAACACATCTGAAATGTAACGTCCACTGTTCGAAGTGCCGTAAGTGCGAACAAGAGGTGACCGAGACGTGTAACCAATGGCGCCTTATACCATCACGCCAGGTGATATGCTATTATGGCGATGACGAATACATGCTTCCAATGTGCGTTCACCCAGATGTCGCCAAACATGAATGCGACCATCATGCTGCTGTAAACAGAACCTGGATTCATCCGAAAAAATGACGTTTTGCCATTCGTGCACCCAGGTTCGTCGTTGAGTACACCACCGCAGACGCTCCTGTGTGCGATGCAGTGTCAAGGGTAACCACAGCCATGGTCTCCGAGCTGATAGTCCATGCTGCTGCAAACGTCGTCGAACTGTTCGTGTATATGGGTGTTGTCTTGCAAACGTCCCCATCTGTTGACTCAGGGATCGAGACGTGGCTGCACGATCCCTTACAGCCATGCGGATAAGATGCCTGTCATCTCGACTGCTAGTGATACGAGGCCGTTGGGATCGAGCACGGCGTTCCGTATTACCCTCCTGAACCCACCGATTCCATATTCTGCCAACAGTCATTGGATCTCGACCAACGCGAGCAGCAATGTCGCGATACGATAAACCGCAATCTCGATAGGCTACAATCCGACCTTTATCAAAGTCGAAAACGTGATGGTACGCATTTCTCCTCCTTACACGAGGCATCACAATAACGTTTCACCAGGCAACGCCAGTCAACTGCTGTTTGTGTAGGAGAAATCGGTTGGAAACTTTCCTCATATCAGCACGTTGTAGGTGTCGCACCGGCGCCAACCTTCTGTGAATGCTCTGAAAAGCTAATCATTTGCATATCACAGCATCTTCTTCCTGTCGGTTAAATTTCGTGTCTGAAACACGTCATATTCGTGGTGTAGCAATTTTAATGGCCAGTTGTGTATTAATGTTCACATTGTATACGAACGTCTCTTACAATCGACGATGACAAGAAACAAAAGTGGCTGCAGACATTGTTAAAATAAGCTACAGAACAGTAACTTAACCATCCGGCTGGGACCACGTGGCCCTCCTACCCGATCCAGTGACATCCATCGGCTGAGGACACACGGTGGTCGATCGGTACCGTTGGGTCTTTCGAGGCCCCTTCGGACGGAGTCTAGTTTAGTAACTTAACGATACTGTCTTAATTGATTGCCTAATGCAAAGCAAAGGGAACAGGTGATCAAACTGTTTTTTGCATTTATGTATGCACGATTCGTAGCATTTTACGTACTATTTTGTTCATTATTTTTATGCCGTTTGTCGATTTCTGTAAAACCCTCCCATAAATCTTCCAAATATCATTACCTACCACTGTTTGGTTATAACTGTCCGCTGCCGTCACGGCTTCTTCTGAATAAACTTTATATGTTATGAAACTATGCGTTATTAGTGTCTAATGTAATAAAAATTCTGATTCATCACTGATAAAGTAGGTGAATTATAAATTGTGGGAATTACTCTCAGATATAAGCTAATATTCAGCTCAACTTAAGTTAAAGTAAGCACTGTGCTTCAGCGAGCGTGGAAACATGCTATCCCATAGTTCATTTACCCGATCCATTATTCTGTTGCACAACTTGTACAAATTTTACCAATAGTCTGTCGACAAATTATCATTGAAATTATTTCATTATCGCTCTGCAAGTCCAAACTGCATACCACCAACACATCACAAATATTACGCGTGAGATCAGGCTGACGAGTGAATAAGCGGACCCAGCTAATGTTCACACCATTACAGCATCTGTTTTTTACACCTTCGCTATTCAAATAGCCCTTAGGATTCCTAGTGGTAATTCCCCAGATTAATTCCAGTACAAACAGTTTCAGGAATCATGAGACGAAGTTAGAATGTCTGCCCAAAGTGCTGGTGTAATTCGAGTCACACATACAGTTCAAAGTGACAATATTAATTCATTCATTTGTTTCGTCTGGCATCCAGCTGTACACAGAGATTACTGTTCCCTGCTGATACTGTACCGCCGGCCATGGTGGCCGAGCGGTTCTAGGCGCTACAGTCTGGAACCGCGGGACCGCTACGGTCGCAGGTTTGAATCCTGCCCCGGGCATGGATGTGTGTGATGTCCTTAGGTTAGTTAGCTTTAAGTAGTTCTCAGTTCTAGTGACTGATGACCTGAGAAGTTAAGTCCCATAGTGCTCAGAGCCATTTGAACCATTTTTTGGTACTGTACCAACTGCACTATATATTTAAGATTTCCCATCATAAAACATTACAATCCTTTATTTAACAAATATTTAGCCATTAAATTTATTATACAAAAGAAAGGAACAAATTTTACTTGTGAACATAGGTAATGTACCGCTGATCACCAAAGCGCTCCACTCTCTCTCTCTTAAACCGTGTGTTAGATATAACAAGTATCACTGCCTTCTGAATGAGAATATGATTGTCCGAATCCTTACTTCGGACTGTTATCAGTCGTTCCGTCTCTTGCTCCGCTGGCGAATGGAGGGAAGATAAATTATTTTTTTCACAGATTCGTACATACTCTCATCTAACCTTGAGATTAGAGATCTGTAATTATTTATGAGGGTGTCGGACTCTTTTACAGCCTACATTTAAAATAGTACAAGAAAATGGCGCAAAAGAGCTTTGGTGTTCTTTAAACGTTTGCAGGCTAAATATACTTACTTAATAGATGCGTAATACTCTCATACTGATGGAATGCGTTGCATACAGCCGGCCCGGTGGCCGAGCGGTTCTAGGCGCTTCAGTTCGGAACACGCGGCTGCTACGGTCGCAGGTTCGAATGGTCATGGATGTGTGTGATGTCCTCAGGTTAGTTAGGTTTAAGTAGTTGTAAGTTTAGGGGACTGATGACCTCAGATGTTAAGTCCCATAGTACGTAGAGCCATTTGAACCATTTTTGTCGCATACAATTCTAGTGGTCCGCTTAAAATTTCTCCTGATTGTTCCTTTAACGACATATGGTGAGGCTCTCAAACACTCAAGCAGCAACTAAGTGTAGGTCCCCCGAGAGCACTGTACGCGCTCTACAACACAGATAGCCACTCTCTGACTTCTCCCAGTAAATCTAAGTAGGTACACTTACCAGTTAGTGGTTTCCGAAATAAAAAATATGAAAATTGTCTCCAACTGGATGGTCTGTTTGGACACCACAGTGCTTCACTGGGAGTGGTAATATTGGAGGTGGTGCCCTCTTGCCTTCCTCCGACCACTAGCAGTTTGGGGGAATTTGCAATTAAAAACAAAACTCCGAACGAGTGTACAACTAGACTTTTTGACATACGCATATCATTGCCTAAGCAATAAGTGACAAAAAAGTGTCCTTGCACTGAATGAAGTCCGAATTCAGCACATTTGCATATATTGTCTGAACCCATCTAGCCGCAGGGGCGCGTTTTTTTTACAGAATCTTTTATCTAACGAAATAATCTTGATCATTTTGTGCATCCGCAGCTGAATAATGTGACCGTCGTAGGCGAGAATGACGACGACCAGGCGAGAATGACGACGACCAGGCGAGAGGTCTTACTGTTTCAACGTTGTGGAGAGTACAGTGGTGTTACTCCTAGCCTCATCGGAGTCGGATGCGACTTCTGGCTGCTGGTGATCGAGGGAACTCTGATGGCACAACGGTACATCACGGACGTCCCGGGTTACCTTCCTTGCGACCATGTCGTGATGGCGTTTTTCAACAGGACAATGTTCGTCCACATACGACATGTATCTTCATGAAATGCCTGCATGATGCTGAGGCACTCCTGTAGTTATCAAGATCCACAGATTTGTCCCTGGTAGAACATGTGTGTGGCCAGCGTAGACGTTAACTGCTACCCAGTGCCAGTCTGCAGGACATCGAGGACTAGTTGTGAGCCAGCCTGGCTCCATTTTTTTTTTTAGAAAAACATATCAAACAATAAAAACCACATTTTCCGTATTATGATCCGCTACGAAAGTAACACACAAAATATTATTTGGTTAAATCATTAAAGTGAATGAATTGTTACGATTGGCCGGTTAAGGAATCATATTATACACATATCAAAAAAGTTTTGCATCATCTCGGTTCTGAGAGTTCCGGAACCTGTACAGAAAAATGGAATAGAGATCAACATAAACATCATTTCGCCCATTTTATTGCTCATGAAAACCACACATTGCATGTTGTACCAACATACACCGAGACCTTCAGAGGTGGTGGTCTAATAGCCAGTAGCATGTTCTCTTGCATTGATGCATGCCTTTATTCGTCGTGTCATACTATCCAGAAGCTCGTCAAGGCACTGTTTGTCCAGATTGTCCCATCCCTCAACTGCGATTCGTCGTAGATCCCTCAGGCTGGTTGGTGGGTCACGTCGTCAGTAAACAGCCATTTTCAATCTGTCCCAGGCATGTTCGATAGGGTTTATGTCTGGAGAACATGCTGGCCACTCTAGTCGAGCGAAGTCGTTATCCTGAAGGAAGTCATTGACATGATGTGCACGATGCGGGCGCGAATTGTCGTCCATGAAGACGAATGCCTCGCCAATATGCTGCCGGTATGGTTGCACTACCGGTCGGAGGATGGCACTCTCCTATCGTACAGCCGTTACGGCGCCTTCCATGACCACCAGCGGCGTACGGTGGCCCCACATAATGACACCCCAAAACAGCAGGCTGCACTCGCTGGACAGTGTGTGTAAGGCGTTCAGCCTGACCGGTTCAAAATGGTTCAAATGGCTCTGAGCACTATGGGACTTAACATCTGTGGTCGTCAGTCCCCTAGAACTTAGAACTACTTAAACCTAACTAACCTAAGGATATCACACATATCCATGCCCGAGGCAGGATTCGAACCTGCGATCGTAGCGGTCACGCGGTTCCAAACTGAAGCGCCTAGAACCGCACGGACACATCGGCCGACCAGCCTGACCGGGTTTCCTCCAAACACTTCTCCGACGATTGTCTGGTTGAAAGTATATGCGACACTTATCGGTGAAGAGAACGTGATGCCAATCCTGAGCGGTCCATTCAGCATGTTGTTGGACCCATCTGTAACGCGCTACATGCTATGTGGCTGCAAAGATGGACCTCACCATGGACGTCAGGAGTGAAGTTGCGCATTTTGCAGCCTACTGCGGCCAGTTTGAGTCGAAATACGACGTCCTGTGGCTGCACGAAAACCATTATTCAACATGGTTTGTTGCTGTCAGGGTTCCTCCGAGCCATAATCCGTGGGTATCGGTCATCCACTGCAGTAGTAGCCCTTGGACGGACTGAGCGAGGCATGTCATCGACAGTTTCTGTCTCTCTGTATCTCCTCCATGTCCGAACAACATCGCTTTGGTTCACTCCGAGACTCCTGGACACTTTCCTTGTTGAGAGCTCTTCCTGGCACACAGTGTAAAAAATTTAGAAACTAAAAAATTTTGTGTAGAGCAACATATGGAAGCATGTGCCACTGAACTAAATCTAAAGGATGGCACTTTCATAATTGTAACAGTGTATAGGTCCCCCTCAGGGAATTTCCAGCTATTTCTAGAAAACTTGGATGCGTTGTTGTGCTATCTGTCAGACAGGGGGAAGCAAATTATCATTTGTGGGGATTTCAATGTTGATTCCCTGAAAGAGTGTAATAGGAAGAATGACCTTGTAGTATTACTCAGTTCTTTCAATTTGAGCTCCGTCATTGATTTTCCTACTCGGATAACAAAGAACAGCAGGACACTGATAGATAACCTTTTTATAGACCAAGATAAATTTAAGGACATAAAAATCTTATCCTGTTGAGAATCGTCTTTCAGATCATGGCGCACAGTTAGTTACAGTGCATGACATAGCTCCATGCAGTATATCAAATCAGAATTTCAAAGCAGTGCGTTCAATTAACAATATAAATATTGCAAACCTTAGGGAAAGCCTAAAGCAGCTAGAATGGGATGAAGTGTATAAGGAACCTGATGCAAACTTGAAATATAACTTATTTCAAGATACATTTTTAAGGGTATTTGAAAATTGTTTTCCCAAGAAAATAGTTAAACATAATTCCAAGAAAACATATAAAAAACCTTGGCTAACTAAAGGAATCATAATATCTTGCAACCGTAAAAGAGAACTGTATCTAACAGCAAGAGGGAGCACTGACCCCGAAATTGTTCAATATTATAAAAACTATTGTGCGGTACTAAGAAAAGTTATTAAAAAGTCCAGAAGCATGTGTATCATGTCTGAGATCAGTAAGTCTGATAATAAAATTAAAGCAATTTGGAATATTATTGAAAGGGAAACAGGGCAACCAAGAGCACAGGAAGACTTTAATGCCATAAAACTTAATGAAAAATGTACTAACAAACAATCAGAAATTGAAAATATTTTCAATAATCATTTTTTAAATGTTGTGAAGAAAATAGGATCTAGATCTTCACTAGAAGAGGCAAGGCCTCTAATAGAAGAGGCCATACCTGTGCAGTTTGAAACAACTGTATTTCCACCAACCACTCCCTTTGAAATCAGTAAAATAATAAACTCACTAAAAAGTAAAAGCTCTTACGGAATTGATGGCTTTTCCAGCAAGATACTTAAAGCTTGTTCCTCACAGATAAGTAAGATTCTCAGCCACATATGTAATAGCTCTTTGGAGCAGGGTGTTTCCCCGACAGACTGAAATATTACATTGTAAAACCATTGCATAAAAAGGGGGATACGACGGATGTCAACAACTATCGCCCAATCTCTCTTCTGACAGCTCTATCAAAAATTTTTGAGAAATTAATGTATTCAAGAGTAGCCTCCCATATTTGTAAAAATGAAGTACTAACAAAATGTCAGTTTGGTTTTCAGAAAGGCTTTTCAACAGAAAATGCTATATACGCTTTCACTGATCAAATATTAAATGTTCTGAATAACCGGACATCACCCATTTGTATTTTTTCTGATCTCTCAAAGGCCTTTGAGTGTGTAAATCATGGAATTCTTTTAGATAAGCTAAATCATTATGGTTTGAGGGGGGCAGTGCACAGATGATTTAATTCATACTTAACTGAAAGAATGCAGAAAGTTGAAATAAGTGATTCATGTAATGTTAATACTACAGCTGGTTCCTCAAACTGGGGGGCTATCAAGTACGGGGTCCCACAGGGTTCGGTCTTAGGTCCTTTACTGTTCTTGATATACATTAATGACTTACCATTCCACATTCATGAAGATGCAAAGTTAGTTTTTGTGCTGATGATACAAGTATAGTAATAACATCCAAAAACCAAGAACTAAGTGATGTAATTGTAAATGATGTTTTTCACAAAATTATTAAGTGGATCTCAGCAAACGGACTCTATTTAATTTTTGATAAAACACAGTATGTACAGTTCCGTATAGTAAATGGCACAACTCCAGTAATAAATATGGACTTTGAACAGAAGTCTGTAGCTAAGGTAGAACTTTCAAAATTTTTAGGTATGGCCATTAATGAGAGGTTAAACTGGAAGGAACACATTGATGGTCTGCTGAAACGTCTGAGTTCAGCTACGTATGCTATTAGGGTTATTGCAAATTTTGGTGACAAGAATCTCAGTAAATTAACTTACTATGCCTACTTTCATTCACTGCTTTCGTATGGCATCATATTCTGGGGTAATTCATCGTTGAGTAGAAAAGTATTCATTGCTCAAAAAAGTGTAATCAGAATAATTGCTGGAGCCCACCCACGGTCATACTGCAGACATCTATTTAAGGATCTAGGGATCCTCACAGTAACCTCACAGTATATATATTCACTTATGAAATTTGTTGTTAATAATCCTACCCAGTTCAAAAGTAATAGCAGTGTGCATAGCTATAACACCAGGAGAAAGGATGATCTTCACTATGCAGGGTTAAAATCTGACTTTGGCACAGAAAAGGGTAAATTATGCTGCCACAAAAGTCTTTGGTCACCTACCAAACAGCATCAAAAGCCTGACAGATAGTCAATCAACATTTAAAAATAAATTAAAAGAATTTCTAGATGACAACTCCTTCTACTCACTGGCTGAATTTTTAGATATAAATTAAGGGAGGAGAAGGAAAAAAAAACTAGCTTAAACATTAGTGTCATGCAATATTTTGTGTAATGCAATATCTTGTACAGAAATCTTTTATTAACCTGACACGTTCCACATCATTACGAAGTGTCGTATTCATGATCTATGGAACAAGTATTAATCTAATCTAATCTAACAATGCAGACGCGATCGAACGGCGTTATTGACCGTCTAAGCATGGTTGAACTACAGACAACACGAGGCGTGTACCTCCTTCCTGGTGGAATGACTGGAAGTGTTCGCTGTCGGACCCCCTCCGTCTAATAGACGCTGCTGATGCATGGTTGTTTACATCTTTGGGCGGGTTTAGTAACAAAGCTGCTGATGCATGGTTATTTACATCTTTGGGAGGGTTTAGTGACATCTCTGAACAGTCAAAGGGACTGTGTCTGTGATACAATATCCACAGTCAACGTCTATCTTCAGGAGTTCTGGGAACCGAGGTTATGCAAAACTTTTTTTTGATGTGTGTATAATGTAGGCTTTCACGGCCTGTGTTTACATCAGTTAAAACTGCCGGGCTGATACACCGTGGTATATAGAACTATTCCCTGACGTTTTGTTTCGGGCTGCGGGAGACATTGTAGGAGGTAAAACGGAAAATGTAGCAGAGTTTCGAGGGCGTCCCTAATTTATAGGTCAGCATAGAGAGTGCCACCATTTCTCACGTGAAGATGATTGCTCGATTATCCCTGAGTGGCGCTAACCGTTCTGGATTAATGTAATCACTCGTCATTCTATTGGTGCAAATCGACATTCATATTTTGTCTGTCTTAACATCATCTTCTTCGCTGTTAAAATTATTACCTCGTTTGTAAATATCTGCGTCCTCTATACGTGTGTGCAGCGATAATACGTTGTGTTAGCTGAAACACTCGGCTTAGTGAATTTTATTTCGTGGTTTCACCTCCGGAGACATGTTCTGCTACTGCCTGTATGTGGCAATTTCTTTTGTGTTCAGCTAAGCGAGTATTAATATTACCTTTTATGGCGCCAGTATATACAGCCCCACAAGTACACTGCTTCAAATGGTTCAAATGGCTCTGGATACTATGGGACTTTACATCTGAGGTCATCAGTCCTTTAGACTTAGAACTACTTAAATCTAACTAACCTAAGGACATCACACACATCCATGCCCGAGGCAGGGTTCGAACCTGCGACCGTAGCAGCAGCGCGGATCTGGACTGAAGCGCCTAGAACCGCTCGGCCACAGCGGACGGCAGTACACTGCTATGCAAAAATTAAGGACGATATAGGTAAAGTAACACAACCTGCTAACAACGAATTAAATTGCACGAGCATGCGGCCAGAGGTCTCCCAATCGTGCACAAAATGCTGGACGTCACATGAAGTGGTGCCTGCGTGATTATAGAGCCACATGGGACTGATCCGCAACACGAGGCAGTTGAAGGAGGGAAAAGGCAGTTTGTGGCAATGAGCTAGTTACGCTGCGCTGTGGTGGTGTTCTTCGTTTAACATGGCCCGGAGACAACATTTGTATGACTTCACACTAGGAAAAATAATTGGGAAACCGGAAGGAGGACGTTGTGTGGGGAGTGTAGCCGAGGAGTGTGGTACTGTATTGCTCACAGCATTGTTTCAAGTGCCTAGGAGAGTGTTTCGAAACAGAGGCATTGCAGCCTGATGGAAAGAAGGCGGTCGACCACGCTAACTGCAGCAGTAGATGACCGCTGCATTGTGCAAAGGACAAGAAGGGACGCACGTCAAACAGCGGGTGCAATTGCAACTACGGCTGCAATGGCGGAACCTCACACTCCACAATGGCACGGCGAATACATGTGGTTTTTTCTTTATCCGACGACCAGTTCGTTGGGATTCGTTGACACTCGCACATCGGCGGTAGCGTTCGCGATGGTGCCAAGAGCATATTGACAGACCGAACGAGGAGTAGTCATTCTGGGCGTACTTTCATATAGTGAGAGCTGGAAACACGTAAAGCACCCAGGAATATTAGCGAACATGAGCGTTTTGGTGGTAAAAGTGTTACGGTGTGGGAAGGCATAATGTTGCACGACCTGCAGATCTTTGAACACTGTACTGTCACCGGCCTACATTATTCTGACACTCTACTCCTTCCCCATGTGCGTCTTTGGGAACGAGAAGATATTCGGCGAATGGGCTGAACTGCGCGTTCCCTAGACTTAAATACCATCGAGTATGTGTGGGATGCGTTGGGAAACGTACCGCAGTACGTGGTGTTACAGTCGGCGCACGAGCGACGGGATACAGTATCTCTCAGTTAGCGATGAAGTGAGGATTTTCCCATACTACCACTTTACGAGTGTACCGAGAATATCAGGAAGCCGGTAAAACATCAAATCTCCAAAAAAGGTCCTGCAAGGACGGGACCAACGACGACTGAAGAGAATCGTTCAACGTCACGGAAGTGCAACCATTCCTCAAATTTCTGGGCCATCAACAAGTGTCAGCGTGCGAACCATTCAACGAAACATCATCGATACGGGCTTTCGAAACCGAAGGCCCGCTCGTGTACCCTTGATGACTGCACGACACAAAGCATTACACCTCGCCTGGGCCTGTCTACACCGACATTGGACTGTTGATGACTGGAAACACGATGCCTGATCGGACGAGTCTCGTTTGAAATTGTATCGAGCGGATGGAGGCGTACAGGTATGGAGACAACCTCACGAATCCATGGACCTCGCATTTCAGCAGAGGACTGTTCAAGATGGTGGAGGCTCTGTGATGGTGTGGGGCGTGTGTAGTTGGAGTGATATGGGACCCCTGATACGTCTAGATATGACTCTGAAAGATGAGACGTACGTAAGCATCATTTCTGATCAGCTGCATCCATTCATGCCCAGTGTGCATTCCAACGGACTTCGGCAATTCCAGCAGGACAATGCGACACCCCACACGTCCAGAATTGCTAAAGAGTGGCTCCAGGAACACTCTTCTGTGTTTATACACATCCGCTGGCCACCAAAATCCACAGAAATGAACATTATTGAACATATCTGGGATGCCTTGTAACGTGCTGTTCAGAAGAGATCCCCATCCCCTCGCACTTTAACAGATTTATAGACAGCCCTGCAGGATTCATTGTGTCAGTTCCCTCCAGCACTACTTCAGACATTAGTAGAGTCCCTGCCAGGTCGTATTGCGGCACATCTGCGTGCTCGCGAGGGCCCTACACGATATTAGGCAGGTGTACCAGTTTCTTTGGCTCTTCCGTTTAATAAGAACCAACAAAGAAACACACAATACAACCCAAAACGTAAGTACAGAATGAAACGTGTTATTTCGATTACTCTTCGGACGACATCGTGTCAAGGCATAAAAGGTGTATAGGCAGCCCAACCTGCAGAACCCCATCTTTCAAAATAATGTAGTTTTTAAGTGAGAAGTCACAACAAAATAAAATGTACATGTTATAGTTTATAGGTGTATAATAGAAAAACCGACCAAAAATTTTGTATAATACTTTAAAGAAATAAACGAGTCGCATTGAAGATGACACATAGGTGTCGAAACATATTGAGTAGGTCACAGAAAACAAAAACACTGTGTTTTGCATAAGACGGAATTTAAAAAAAATATTACTAAACCGATACCACTAGCAAATGAAATCTGAATTAATTCCGATACCAAAGCTTAGGAAAGTGCGTAGGATTGCAGCCTAACAAGCTACTTTTAACGCGGTCGATGCGTCTGGGTCTCGTCTTTATCGTTCCTGCTAATGAATTCACCGAGTGAGCCGCCCGCATGGCTGAAGCACAGCGCGCAGGATTGTGGGTGCCGCCACCGGCAGGTGTGCCTCACGGACTGCCGGCCTCGGCCTGGCAATCCCCACTGTTTCAGTGCGCTTCCTACCTCTGCCTTACAACTTCAACAAAGACAGGGAATGAAAACAATATGGAAACGCCATAAACACAACACATTACCACGCCTAATCGCCTAATAGGGTGGCGTTCGAAGATTCAGTAGTTTCGAAATGGATAAATACATGCCGTAAATGATTTTCGGGGGATTATTATAGCATTCTTCCTGCAAAATAGGGACAAGTTCAGATAACGATGACGGAGGTGTATAACTATCACGCACCTTTCTCCCCAAAGTAATCCACAAAGCCTCAATAATAATAACATCTGGCGACTGTGATGGCTAGAGGGGATGGAACAAGTTCATATGGTACAAATGGCTCTGAGGACTATGGGAATTAACTTCTGAGGTCGTCAGTCCCCTAGAACTTCGAACTACTTAAAACTAACTAACCTAACGACATCATAGTCATCCGTGCCCGAGGCAGGATTCGAACCTGCGATAATAGCGGTCGCGCGTTTGTAAACTGTGGCGGCTAGAACCGCTCGGCCTCCCCGACCGGCGATGCGACAAGTCATCCTCGTACTCGCAGAAACGAGACCTGGACGATGTGAGCTCTCTGCCGTTTTGGAACACAGCTTCACCATTTGGGAACAAACATTGTACCACGGGATGGACCTAATCAGCTAAAATTATCACACGATCCCTGGCAGCAGTGTGCCCTTCCCCACCCCCGCCTCCCTAAGCACACAATGTTTCACTCTTTGGATGTAAGCTCGGCGAGAAGCTGGAAACAGTGTGAAACGAGACGCATCCGATGAAATGACATTCTTCTACTGCTACACAGTCCAGCTCTTATGGCGTCAGCATCGAGTTTACATGCCACGGGCATGATGAATGGTTTTGGAACTCCGGCTCGTCGTACAGTTCCCTGCTTCTGAAGCTCCCTTCGTGTTGTTTTGGTGCTGACAGGATTTGCAATCGCGACATTCAGTTCTGTAGTGAATTTGCAGCTGTTGTGTTTTTATTTTCCATTACAATTCTCTTCCACGACCGTTTGTCACGATCGCTGGACAAACACGTATCCCTGGGTGCCGTATAAATCTTAGTTACGTTGCCTCTTGAAACACCAAACTCTTCGGCCGCCTCGATTACGGAAGCACCCACCATACGAACACCGACAATTTACCCACATTTGAAATCACGTAGCTCCGACATAAGGCGCTCACAAAGACACGGAATAGTGTTTTTACCACTACTGACACCTGCAACGTCTTGAGTACATTGCACGGCTGCCGTTTGTGGTCAAATGCAACAGTGCAGCCTGCAGATTTGTTTCGCATCTGCGTTAACGTTCGAGCATGCATTTGTCACAGTGTTTCCAACTTCTGTCCAAGCCCTGTAAATAATTGGAACATATTTACACACATAGCAAAGTTTCCACTGTTCAGACAGACTTCCACTTAGGATATGACGTTTGTGGCGACAGTAAGGAGCCGCCGGACAAGGAATTAAAAATAGCTTCGACATCTTGGGTGGATAATGCCCTAGCATTAGAGGATGCTGCATCTATTCAGGATTTTCTCTCTTAAGAAAATGTACAGTACAGACATGCATTGGAATTCAGAAGTAAACTGGAACAAATGAGAAATATTGTAACTCCAGCTGAACACGGTGATCCTTATTATAGTTTAAAAACTCCGAAGCGACGTAGATGACGCAGAAATAGACGATTTAATATAAGACAGACGGGGCCGCAGATGTCGGGAAATATCCCAGAAGTGGATGACAAATGTTTAACACGTGAAGTCACAAGGTGATGCACTTCGCTGCACGTGCTGCAGTTTGGCATGTCGTGAAGGGACAACTGAGCGATGTAATACTCGCATTAAGTAAGCGCTGCAAATTTCGAACCGTTTTTGTAAATGTGACCAGTTGTAAACGTAAAAGTCACAAAATTATTGCCCTCGCTGCAACCGAGCAAAAGCTTTCTTTATTTTGTGTTTCTTTCCTTTTTGTACCTTCTATTTGTGTTTACGGACTTCATTTAGTAAAAAAAAAGTAGGTCATTTACCGGTAGCGACGCCATTCGGAAGCTTATACTCATTTATTTGTGACGCAATACGGTAGGTTTTTGCTGTACTGTACTCTGCAATACACCAGCGGAGAACGCGAGACAGATAAACTAAAGTAATGTACACATTATTGCCTAACGCAGCGAAAAAAAAATACTACCGCGCAGAGGTAAATTTTCGTTTTAACTCGCTCATTCACTGACTCACAAAAACTTACCCAGAATATACACTTATCATCTACTATAGTCCATTTTTTTAGGTCTAACTCACTTAGTTTCATTAATAAAAGGTCTGTTTTATAATAAATTACTTAGACAATTATGAAAATTGAATATCTTTTATTACCACATTCACTTATTAATAAAAAAAATTATTCCACAAAAGGTGAACGTAAGAAAAATATTTAATATCCTTTTTTTATAAAAGGTGCATGTTAGAAGGAAAATCAATTCATTCTCACAAAGAATAATTAATATTAAAATTCTGCTGGCTCACAAGTTCAGAGTATCTTTTTATAAAAATTAATTCAGTATCGAAAACTATAGAACAATCCTCACATTGCCCTTAATAAAGAGTAAGTCCTTCATTTATTTTGGCTGTTATTAAGTACTTAGGCGAGGGTGTTGATTGTTCTAGGCAAATGGCTTGCTCTCTTCACACACTTGCATTTTAATTACCTCCGGTAGTGCGCATTCCTGTTGATCAACATTAGTGTGAAATTTGACTGATGTAAGAGCGTACGAAAATCGTATATATGTTACAGGCCAAACCCGATTTCAGGTTGAACTAGTTTCGCCTAGGTCAAACTCGTTCATCCTGTTACTGATAGGATAAAACAGTTTAGCCTAGGTCTGATCGGTTTATCCTAGTTAAAATTTACATGCTTCAGGATAAGCTGGTACGTCCTAGTCTGAACTAATTTTGCCTAGTCGGAACACATGTCGCTGCCTGTACGAACGGGGATTCCCCAAATCATCTCTGGCTTGCCCCTCGTACCTCTGAACCGCACTTCGCTCGCACTGTTCTTTGTTTTGAACGGTATTTTGCATCGACGAGAGTGCGTGTTAAGTTGCTGGTTGCATTGAAAAGATTGTATTATATCCTAGTATAATTATTTCGAGGCATTTCATCATGGATGAGCCTTTGTGTAGTAGACAAGTCAATCAAAAGCAGTGGAGAGAAAAATTTCTGGAGGAAATTTTGCAGAGTGAGACAAAAAGTCTTCTCATTATAATGTGTTATCAGTAGACGAATATGCTGATTTGGTTAAACAAATAGAAGATGCGGAAAAGTTGTAAAAAAGAACCTCATTTCAAAGAAGAAGACTGAAACGTTTTGCTGTTTTGAAAAATAGTGATGTGAAAAAACTCATTGCATGGTATGAAGGGAATATAAAATACTTTGTTCCAGCTGATGAACTTTATGATATGACTGACACAGCTCGTGTAGCTGTGGCTCATGGTGGTCACAATAGGATATTAGCTGACACATCAGAAAAATATGCCAATATCACAAAGTAAATGATAGCCTCTATTTATAAATGTTTGATGTTTGTCAACAACAGAAGACAAAAAAGAAAAGAGGGATAGTTTCAAAGCCATTTCCCCATTCGGAAATGAATAGCAGATGCTACATCGATTTAATTCATTTCCAAACACAACCAGATGGGAATTTAAAATTCATTCTAGTTTACCATCTCACAAACTTTGTTTTTCTTCGTGTGTTAACATCAAAGAGGGGTGAAGAACTGCCGTATCATTTCAATGACATATTCCTAACTGTAGAGTCCCAGAAAAGAAATGAAAAAACAAACATGGTAAACTTTTACCAGCCTCTATTCGATGAGCAATCATTGGATCAACTGTTTGTGGTAAGACTACATCAATAATTGATAATTATATTCTAGCTCCGGGATAGTTGAATCATAAAAGTTAGCAAGTATGTTCTTTCACTCTTCTTGTAGGAACGCAAAGTTGGCTCCTGTGGCTCGGTTTTGGATCTTCGCAGGAGAGCTAACCATGTCGATGTTCATCGTAGCCAGACGGAAAGCTCGGTGGTGCGGTGGTTGTGCAGGGTGATCCACGGTGACAGTGGAGAGAAGTGGACGTCGCGAATAGCGTTATACCACCGACTGCGGCGCTCCCGGTGTGGTTCAGATCTCAGCAAACCCTGTAACAGGGTCCTTCCAGATCTCGACGTGGTGGGCCCACGATATGAGCGCGGAAGTCTGTTCGTATTCCACAAGATTGTGACGGTTGATAGGAAGGGACTGAGTGGCTGCGCAGCCAGCACTGGAATCGTCCGGCTGATCGCTGTTCGCCGCAGACGACCAGTAGGCAGATTCCGCCCGCCCCGCCGTCCGTGGTGCAAGGATGGATTCAGTGTCAGCCTCGTGGTTGGCGTTTCGGTGAACTTTGTTTCCGTGTGTGGCCTTCCGTGTCGGGTGACGCCACTGAGCGCCGCCGCTTAAGTTACTGGGAGGATTGTCGGTGTCGTTCGGGTGCCACGTCGTGCGATGAAAGTTGGGTGATCCTACGTCGGAGGCACTCGGAACGGGTTGTTGTTCCTCGCCATAGCGCTGTCGGCAGAGGTTAACTGAGCGGTGAATATTTTCCGGGACGAATATTAACTGGAGGTCAGATAACACAGAATGAACTGAATCATACACGGACATCTCGGGAGTATCTAATAACAGCTATAACTTTGCTCTATGAGCCCAGCACGCAATGTAGATGATACCAACGGCCATTTCCTGAGAACTAGAATTATTTATATGAGAATGCAGGCTTTCTCGGCGAATCCCGCTGATAAAATCATCTCGGGTTGACGAAGATGGCAAGTAAGAAATTTCCTGAAACATTGCCGTAGAACAACGCATTGGCTCGGCTGTCAACCCGAGAAGATTTTATCAATTATGTCTTTTCGACAATATTTCGCAAAGACATTGCTTCGAGAACATCGGTCGTATAAAATAATGTAACACGGAGCGTGGCTGCTTATTTGAATCCCAATGTGTGCACGTTACGAAGTCCAAGTAAGAGATATGGAAGGACTGAGGCAAAAGGTTTCAATAGTGCTTAAACCTTTTGAGAAGACCTCTACGAACACTTTTCCATTGCCAGCAGAATTTTTACTATTGCACGATAGAAGCAAACTACAAGACGGACAGTTTCTCGCGACCACATATAAGAAAGAGAAACACAAAAATGGTGTCTAAATAGCCACAGGAGCTGTTTATATTAATTTCTTCTTTTTTTAACTATACGTAAGAACCCGGCGTATTGTATGGTGACGTTTGTCTGAAAGTCATTTTCTTGAAAGCAACCAGTCTCTGTAGTTCGAATATTCTTTTAGCTTAGAAAGTCTTGCGTTTTTTCGGAAAAACTACATCCACTTATTAGGAAAAGATAATGCGCTTCAAGCACAAATACTCAGATTTTTATTATACGGGTGTGGCAATGAGAGCTTTGCAAGAAAATAAGTGTTATTTTTTTATGGAAGAATTTGACTGCGAATCTAAAGTATACATTCTTCTAGGAGGTTTTAGGCTTGCTACCTAAATACAGTGAAAAGTCTCCTTACCAAAATATCTACCATAAACAGTGTCCTACTCGAGCTGAACTCCAGAAAAGGACATTCGTGTGTATAAATTTATTCGTGTGATTGATATAACATTGATTGGTATACACTCCATGGAATACTGATCTTGTAAGTGATAACACACAGGGAGGGAAGGGTTGTCTACAATTTGTCCAAAAACTAGATTGCTGTTCTATGAGCCGCAGGACATGTGTGGGAGGTAGTTACTGAGAAAAGGATGAAGCACGACCGCAGTCTCTACCTCAAGTTATTCACTCTGTACACTAAGTAAGCGGAAAAGAAAAGTATGGAGAAATTCTGAAAACGCTGTTAAAGTACAGCGAGAATAAAAAAAAATTAATATGAACATGAAAGTAAAATAAAAGTAATGGAATGTAGACAAATGAAGTGAAGTAATGATGAGGGAATTAGATCAGTAAATGAGACGTTGGAAGTAGCAGATGATTTTTGCTACTTTGGGCAGCAAAGCAACTGAATAAGGTGGAAGAAGGATAATATTATAATGCAATAATAAAAAAAATCTTCCTTGAAAAAGGAAATATGTTTGCATCGAATATTAATTGAAGTGTTATGAATATTTTTTGTGAATATAGCCTTAACCAGAAGTGAAACGTAGGCCGTAAACAGTACTGACAAGATTACAATTGAAGCATTTGAAAATATGCTGCTGTAAAAGAATGGTGAAGATTAGATGAGAACATCGAATAACTACACTACTTCAAGTAGCAAAGGGTACAGCAAACAACGTTTGTTGCAAATCCAAATTTCGGTCACAGTATGCCATCTTCAATGCTCAAAGACATGTAGAAAGCAATTACAGTTAGGTAATTTACTTATTATGTGTACAGGTGCATGATGTCTAAATGTGAATCAGCGAGAAGATAATAAAAGTAAATGTAAGTTATAACACTGAAACCACTTATATATACACATAGCCCCAACTGGACAATTCATGTCCAAGGTTGATTTCACACTGAGGCCGCTGTTTACAGTTACAACACAGTTGGTTTCAGTGTAAAATGGTTCAAATGCCCCTGAGCACTATGGGACTTAACTTCTGAGGTCATCAGTCCCCTAAAACTTAGAACTACTTAAACCTAACTAACCTAAGGACATCACACACATCCATGCCCGAGGCAGGACTCGAACGTGCGACCGTAGCGGTCGCGCGGTTCGAGACCGTAGCGCCTAGAACAGCACGGCAACACTGGCCGGCGGTTTCAGTGTAGATCATACCAATCTACAGCTGCCTCTTAACATATGTGATGCGTTGACAACATGTATTAACTTTATTTTACAATTCATATGATTTATTATTTTATATTTTTAAAAACTTACGTAGATAAGACAAATGAGGTGAAAAGTGAAACAGTGTATAATTTTTTACAGTTGTACATACACAGTGGTAACTCTGTGAACTAACGGGTGGCATCAGTTATTGCTGCGCAGTTTACAGTTGATCATAGATAAAAAATAAAAAAATATATTTTTCATTGGCCTGTTGTTGTTGTGGTCTTCAGTCCAGAGACTGGTTTGATGCACCTCTCCATGCTACTCTGTCCTGTGGAAGCTTCTTCGTCTCCCAGTACCTACTGCAACCTACATCCTTCTGAATCTGCTTATTGTATTCATCTCTTGGTCTCTCTCTACGATTTTTACCCTCCATGCTTCCCTCCAATACTAAATTCGTGATCCCTTCAAGCTTCAGAACATGTCCTACCAACCGATTCCTTCTTCTAGTCAAGTTGTGCCACGAATTTCTCTTCTCTCCAATTCTATTCAATACTTCCTCATTAGTTACGTGATCTACCCATCTAATCTCAGCATTTCTAAAGCTTCTATTCTCTTCTTGTCTAAACTATTTATCGTCCATGTTTCACTTCCATACATGGCTACACTCCATACAAATACTTTCAGAAACGACCTTCCTGGCACTTAAATCTATACTCGATGTTAACAAATTGCTCTTCTTCAGAAACGCTTTCCTTGCCATTACCAGCCTACAATTTTAAATCCTCTCTACTTCGACCATCATCGGTTATTTTGCTCCCCAAATAGCCAAACTCATTTACTATTTTAAGTGCGTCATTACCTAATCACCCGACTTAATTCGAATATATTCCATTATCCTCGTTTTGCTTTTGTTGATGTTAATCTTATATCCTCCTTTCAAGACACAGTCTACTCCGTTCAACTGCTCTTCCAGGTCCTTCGCTGTCACTGACAGAATTACAATGACATCGGCGAACCTCAAAGTTTTTATTTCTTCTTCGTGGATTATAATTCCTACTCCGAATTTTTCTTTTGTTTCCTTTACTGCTTGCTCAATATACATACTGAGTAACATCGGGGATACGCTACAACCCTGTCTCACTCCCTTTCCAATCGCTGCTTTCCTTTCATGTCCCTCGACTCTTATAACTGCCATCTGGTTTCTGTACAAATTGTAAATAGCCTTTGGCTCCCTGTATTTTACCCCTGCCACCTTCAGAAATTGAAAGAGAGTATTCCAGTCAACATTGTCAAAAGCTTTCTCTAAGTCTACAAATGCTAGAATCGTAGATTTGCCTTTCTTTAATCTATCTTCTAAGATAAGTCTTAGGGTCAGTATTGCCTCACGTATTTCAACATTTCTACGAAATCCAAACTCATCTTCCCTGAGGTCGGCTTCTACCAGTTTTTCCATTCGTCTGTAAAGAATCCGCGTTAGTATTTTGCAGTCGTGACTTATTAAGCTGATAGTTCGGTAATTTTCACATCTGTCAGCACCTGCTTTCTTTGGGATTGGAATTATTATATTTTTCCCTAAGTCTGAAGGTATTCCGCCTGTCTCATAGACCTTGCTCACCAAATGGTAGAGTTTTGTCAGGGCTTGCTCTCCCAATGCTGTCAGTAGTCATATTGAATGTTGTCTACTCCCTGGGCCTTATTTTGACTTAGGTCTTTCAATGCTCTGTCAAACTCTTCACGCAGTATCATATCTCCCATTTCATATTCATCTACATCCTCTTCCATTTCCATAATATTATCCTCAAGTACATCGTCCTTGTATAGACCCTCTATATACTCCTTCCACTTTCCTGCTTTCCCTTCTCAGCTTAGAACTGGGTTTCCATCTGAGCTCTTGATATTCACACAAGTGGTTCTCTTTTCTCCGAAGGTCTCTTTAATTTTCCTGTAGGCAGTATCTATCTTACGCCTAGGATATATCCTTCTACATCCTTACATCTGTCCTCTAGCAATTCCTGCTTAGCCAGTTTGCGCTGCATATCGATCTCAGTTTTGAGACGTTTGTATACCTTTTCGCCTACTTCATTTATTGCAATTTTATATTTTCTCCTTTCATCAATTAAATTCAATATATCTTCTGTTACCCAAGGATTTCTACTAGCCCTCGTATTTTTACCTACATGATCCTCTGCTGTCTTCACTATTTCATTACTTAGCGCCACCCATTCTTCTTCTGTTGTTTCTCTTTCCCCCATTCCTGTCAATCGTTCCCTTATGCTCTCCCGGAAACTCTGAGCAACCTCTGGTCAGTTTATCCAGGTCCCATCTCCTTAAATTCGCGTTGACAACATGTATTTTCTTCATGCATTTTCTTCATTTTAAATCTACAGTTCATAACCAATAGATTGTGTTTAGACTCCACATCTGTCCATGGAAATGTCTTACAATTTAAAACCTGGTTCCTAAATCTGTGTCTTACCATTATATAATCTATCTGAAACCTTCCAGTATCCCCATACCTCTTCCATGTATACATCTTTATTTCATGATTCTTGAACCAAGTGTTAGCTATGATTAAGTTATGCTCTGTGCACAATTCTACCAGGCGGCTTCCTCTTTCATTTCTTTCCTCCATTCCATATTCACCTACTACGTTTCCTTCTCTTTCTTTTCCTACTATCGAATTCCAGTCACCCGTAACTATTAAATTTTCGTCTCCCTTAACTATCTGAATAATTTCTGTTAACTCATCATACATTTAATCAATATCTTCGTCATCTGCGGAGCTAGTTGGCATATAAACTTCCACTACTGTGATAGACGTGGGCTTCATGATTCTTGAACCAAGTGTTAGCTATGATTAAGTTATGCTCTGTGCACAATTCTACCAGGCGGCTTCCTCTTTCATTTCTTTCCTCCATTCCATATTCACCTACTACGTTTCCTTCTCTTTCTTTTCCTACTATCGAATTCCAGTCACCCGTAACTATTAAATTTTCGTCTCCCTTAACTATCTGAATAATTTCTGTTAACTCATCATACATTTAATCAATATCTTCGTCATCTGCGGAGCTAGTTGGCATATAAACTTCCACTACTGTGATAGACGTGGGCTTCATGTCTATCTTGGCCACAATGATGCGTTCACTATGCTGTTCGTAGTAGCTTATCCACATTCCTATTTTTTTTATTAATTATTAAACCTACTCCTGCATTACCCCTATTTGATTTTGTATTTATAACCCTGTATTCACCTGACCAGAAGTCGTGTTCCTCCTGCCACCGAACATCACTGATTCCCACTATATCTGACTTTAACCTATCCATTTCCCTTTATAATTTTCTACCCTACCTGCCCGATTAAGGGCTCTGACATTCCACGCTCCGATCCGTAGAACGCCAGTTTTATTTCTCCTGATAACGACGTCCTCCTCAGTAGTCCCCTCCCGGAGATCCGAATTGGGGACTATTTTACCTCCGGAATATTTTACCCAAGAAGACGCCATCGCCGACCGGAGTGGCAGAGCGGTTCTAGGCGCTTCAACCGGTCGAAGTGGCCGAGCGGTTCCAGGCGCTGCAGTCTGGAACCGCGAAACCGCTACGGTCGCAGGTTCGAATCCTGCCTCGGGCATGGATGTGTGTGATGTCCTTAGGTTAGTTAGGTTTAACTAGTTCTAAGTTCTAGGGGACTAATGACCTCAGAAGTTGAGTCCCATAGTGCTCAGAGCCATTTGAATCTAGGCGCTTCAGTCTGGAACCTCGCGACCGGTCAGGTCGCAGGTTCGAATCCTGCCTCGGGCATGGATGTGTATGATGTCCTTAGGTTAGTTAGGTTTAAGTAGTTCTAAGTTCTATGGGACTGATGACCTCAGAAGTTAAGTCCCATAGTGCTCAGAGCCATTTGAACCATTTTGAGGACGCCATCATCATTTAACCATACAGTAAAGTTGTATGCCCTCGGGAAAAATTACGATGTAGTTTCCCCTTGCTGTCAGCCGTCCGCAGTACCAGCACAGCAAGGCCGTAGTGCTTCAAGGCCAGATAAGTCAATCATCCAGACCAGGGCTTCCCAACGTGTGGTCCGCAGACCCCTTAGAGGTCCGCCTGCTCTTTCTAGGGGCTCCGCGGCCACATTTCCACAAATCGTGTAAAATAATGAATAAAATTATTGAATACACTCCTGGAAATGGAAAAAAGAACACATTGACACCGGTGTGTCAGACACACCATACTTGCTCCGGACACTACGAGAGGGCTGTACAAGCAATGATCACACGCACGGCACAGCGGACACACCAGGAACCGCGGTGTTGGCCGTCGAATGGCGCTAGCTGCGCAGCATTTGTGCACCGCCGCCGTCAGTGTCAGCCAGTTTGCCGTGGCATACGGAGCTCCATCGCAGTCTTTAACACTGGTAGCATGTCGCGACAGCGTGGACGTGAACCGTATGTGCAGTTGACGGACTTTGAGCGAGGGCGTATAGTGGGCATGCGGGAGGCCGGGTGGACGTACCGCCGAATTGCTCAACACGTGGGGCGTGAGGTCTCCACAGTACATCGATGTTGTCGCCAGTGGTCGGCGGAAGGTGCACGTGCCCGTCGACCTGGGACCGGGCCGCAGCGACGTACGGATGCACGCCAAGACCGTAGGATCCTACGCAGTGCCGTAGGGGACCGCACCGCCACTTCCCAGCAAATTAGGGACACTGTTGCTCCTGGGGTATCGGCGAGGACCATTCGCAACCGTCTCCATGAAGCTGGGCTACGGTCCCGCACACCGTTAGGCCGTCTTCCGCTCACGCCCCAACATCGTGCAGCCCGCCTCCAGTGGTGTCGCGACAGGCGTGAATGGAGGGACGAATGGAGACGTGTCGTCTTCAGCGATGAGAGTCGCTTCTGTCTTGGTGCCAATGATGGTCGTATGCGTGTTTGGTGCCGTGCAGGTGAGCGCCACAATCAGGACTGCATACGACCGAGGCACACAGGGCCAACACCCGGCATCATTGTGTGGGGAGCGATCTCCTACACTGGCCGTACACCTCTGGTGATCGTCGAGGGGACACTGAATAGTGCACGGTACATCCAAACCGTCATCGAACCCATCGTTCTACCATTCCTAGACCGGCAAGGGAACTTGCTGTTCCAACAGGACAATGCACGTCTGCATGTATCCCGTGCCACCCAACGTGCTCTAGAAGGTGTAAGTCAGCTACCCTGGCCAGCAAGATCTCCGGATCTGTCCCCCATTGAGCATGTTTGGGACTGTATGAAGCGTCGTCTCACGCGGTCTGCACGTCCAGCACGAACGCTGGTCCAACTGAGGCGCCAGGTGGAAATGGCATGGCAAGCCGTTCCACAGGACTACATCCAGCTCTCTACGATCGTCTCCATGGGAGAATAGCAGCCTGCATTGCTGCGAAAGGTGGATATACAGTGTACTAGTGCCGACATTGTGCATGCTCTGTTGCCTGTGTCTATGTGCCTATGGTTGTGTCAGTGTGATCATGTGATGTATCTGACCCCAGGAATGTGTCAATAAAGTTTCCCCTTCCTGGGACAATGAATTCACGGTGTTCTTATTTCAATTTCCAGGAGTGTAAAAATGTGAAAATGAAATTCATCATTATTTCTTTTTTTTTCCTGTGAAAAACATGTGTACGTTTACTTCAGGTCGTATTCCCATGCAGCCTTTGCGGTTCCTAAGTGAGAACGAATACATAGTTTAGTGCCGGAGAATGCGGCTTCTCTGATCGAATGTTTCGCAACAATACGGGGGTCGTTTGTGCGCTGGCTCACGGCGCTAGCTGCGCTGAAACCTTTTACGCATGCACGGAGCGAGTTTTGTCGGATTTATTATGTGAAAACGCTGCAAGTACTCCATTGGGTGCAATATCCTGTGGAAGTGGAATAACCAAGAAGCATAAGTACAACGAAAGCTATTTAGAAGTGGGCTTTATGGAGACAAAAAACGGTAAAGATCAGTGTGTAATTTGTGCGTGAGTCCTTCCGAACAGTTCAATGGTTCCAGTTAAATTGCACCATCATTTTGAAGGTACTCACTCGGATTTCCAGGCTAAAGACATCGATTTTTTCAAAAGGAAGAGTGCTGAACTAGCTGCTTCTCAGCATTGCATGAAAACTCATGCAAAAACAATTAATAAAAATTTATTAAAAACTTCTTTCATGGTTTGTTATCGAGTGGTAAAAACAGGCAAAGCTCATACCATTGCAGAAAATCTCATAAAGCCGTGTGTTAATGATATTGTTTCTTGCATGCTAGACGAAATGGGAACATGGCACGTACATTAAGAAGTTTCCAGTTCCGATGGGTTTCGCTCTGAAATTTAAAGTTACTGTGCTCTTGATTGACGAGGGGTCCGCCATGGAATTTCGACTGAAAAAGGGGTCCGCCAGCTGAAAAGGTTGGGAAGCCCTGATCCAGACTGTTTCCCCTGCAACTACTGAAAAGGCTGCTGCCCCTCTTCAGGAACCACACGTTTGTCTGGCCTCTCAACAGATACCCCTCCGTTGTGGTTGCACCTACAAAACGGCTATCTGTGTCGCTGAGGCACGCAAGCCTCTCCACCAACGGCAAAGTCAATGGTTCATCATTGTCCTACCTTAGTAAAATTTTTATTAAAACAGTGTTGTATTCTAAGTACAGTTGAAGGAACTGGAACAGACTAGAATACTGTTAGACAAGATTGGTGTTATAAATTATCGTACCATCAATGGTATGACAAAAGGACCCGAAATCTTCCTGCATTATAATATTCTCTCTCATAGGTTTCCTTTTACTGCTTGAAATAAATACAGTCGCTGGGAACATTCGCTTCCACATGGAATCGAATCTGATAAAACTACGTGAAGACAGTTTGACAAGCTATGGTAGCTGACTTACTATGCCCTGCCACTCTTACGAGAACCCTTCTCTCTCCTTCAGAATGTGTGAAAATTCTTTCTTCTGATTGGCTGAAACATACTATTGCCAATCTGCTTCATAGTTCTTTTTGCCGAAAACATGGTAAATTCCCTCCTTCACCAATCCCACTTCAAAATTTTTTACACTAGTTCCCGCAAATTGAATTTCCCGAAAAATAAATGTGTCGTAAACAATCTCTGCTCGATTCTTTATGATCTTGATTACACATAATTCATCTGTTCATTCACCATAAATTGTAGCAAATTTCAAGATTCATACATATACACGCTGTATTCAGCCCCTCACTAACTCTAACAGCATAACAAACGGAAATAATTATATCAAAGAACTGAAAAGAGTCATTGCTATTTGTGAACTGAAACGTTATGCAAGTTTCTCTGTTCTGAACAAAACATTGTTTAATTATGTGTTTGGGGATTAAGTATCGGGTCAATCATTCTGCAGTGCATATTAAAATGTCAGAATATTGATTGTAAAGGGAAACTATAAATTTTAGTTTTTGTGTGATTTTAAATATCACCAAAATTATTTTAAGTACGAAGCTGAGACGCGTACAAAAGTTAAGCATTGCTGTCCTGAAAGGCTCTATAAACTCTCATGTCGACTGTTGTATGGAAAATGAGTTTATTAATTCACGGGTAGGTTCAAATGTGTGTGAAATATTATGGGACTTAACTGCTAAGGTCATCAGTCCCTAAGCTTACACATCACTTAACCTAAGTTACCCTAAGGACAAACAAACACATCCACGCCCGAGGGAGGCCTCGAACCTCCGCCGGGACCAGCCGCACAGTCCACGATTGCAGCGCCTTTGACTCACTGGTTGGTGTTAAATATAGACTATCCGCAAAGCAACTAGGCAAGCGAGACCGGTACGACAGACGGCTCCTTCCCAGTTTGGAAACGCTTGCGGCATTGCCTCATAGTCTCTGAGACGAAGCTCACGCCAACCTACGTGTGGATGCATATCTCTACGCCCCAAAGGGATACTTAATTTGGTAATGATGGGAAGTTCTCGGGGGGAGGGGCGAGGGAGGGGGCAATTGTAGAGGAAGACGGAGGCTTTAGTGCAGCAAGTGAGTAGAAACTGATAAAGGGAAGTTATGCAGATATGAAAAGTCTTGATAAGAACAAATTAGCACGGAAATTGTGGTATAATGTTGAGTTCTGTTCAAAAATAATTAATTTTTCCTCCTTGGGAGCACAATTTCCCACACAGTAATAATCTATGTAAGTCTTCTTGCCGCAAGGGGTAGCAGTGCGGTCTAAGGCGCCTTGCCACGGTTCGCGCGACTCCCCCCGTCCGAGGCTAGAGTCCTCCCTCGGGCATGGGTGTGTGTGTTGTCCTTAGTGCAAGTTAGATTAAGTAGTGTGTAAGCCTAGGGACCGATGACCTCAGCAGTTTGGTCCCATAGAACTTACCACAAATTTCCAAAAACATCTGTTTTTCCAGTTGTTATTGCTACCTCATTAGCAACATTTTTCCACGTTTGATTTTTCCCTGTGTGGTTTCATTAGATAGCTTCCAATTCCACTGAGATTAGAAGCCGTTGTAAAACCGTAGAGACGGAAGTGATACCGAGTAAATGGGTACGTGTTTGACAAAAACTATCAACAGACAGAAACAGATAACAGAAAAGGAAGGCAGGTTAGAATATAACGTCTCGTTGACGGCAAGTTAGAGAAGGATGTGGAAGGAAGTCGGTCACGTATGTTTCAAAGGAAACATCCCGGCGTTCGCCTTAAGCGAGTTAGGGAAATCACAAGAAACCTAAATCTGTACGGCCGAACGGGGTCTGAACCACACCTTGCTCAGTCACAGAAACGTATTGGCCATCCAACCCAAAGCAAGTGGTGTACAGTGGTCAAAATAAATGTTGCATATTGCTTTATTGTCAATACTGGACAGAACAGGATACAAAACAGATTTTGTTCTGTCACGTGGAGACATAAGATTGGTTCAAAAGGCTCTGAGCACTATGGGACTCAACTGCTGTGGTCATTAGTCCCCTAGAACTTAGAACTACTTAAACCTAACTAACCTAAGGACATCACACACATCCATGCCCGAGGCAGGATTCGAACCTGCGACCGTAGCAGTCGCACGGTTCCGGACTGCGCGCCAGAACCGCGAAACCACCGCGGCCGGCGGAGACATAAGAAAACAAAATTAAAGAAGTTAAACACATTTCTACTTGATAAACTAAAATAAACCGTTACGAAAAATTCCACTACAAACACTGCAGTTTTTTCTCGCAACCATCTTGCATAACACATTGTTTGTAAACCAACTGGCCCTTCTCGTAACCGAAGACACTATGCTCCACAGGGAAAGTATTCACAAGATTGTGACAATGGGGGCGTGCATTGTCGTCCATCAATGTGAAACCCACGTCAATATGTTCAACAAATGGAGTCATAAAGCGAGCAACAGTGTCATCCACATACTTCACACCACTCATCCTCCAATGTATTGGCGTAAGGGGTATCTTGCGGCAAACATGATTCCACCCAAAACACGGCTGATACATTTAGTGCAAACGTTGTCCTCGTTGTTTCCACCCACCAATATTTGTATTCTCAGGCTGTAGAGTGATACGGGTCTCATTAGAAAGCCCAGTGCTGCCTAGGTCACAGAGTTGTTTGGTGCACGTGAGACACGAGGCCCCTCTCCAAACCCAGCTTAGAGGAAGGAGCTAGGAGCTTTGAGCGGTCTTCTGGCACGTAATCCCTGCTCACAGGGCCTATTCCCTGTCATTTGTGTTTACACCTGCACTCCTATAGCTGTTTGAAACTGCCACCGTAGACGTGTAGCGCTATGTCGAGGGTTTCTGCACGCAACTATCAGTCTGACACAACACGTTGGTTTCCTCTTCTGTGATGATCCTCAAATGATCCTGTGACTAGGAACTTGCTCCAGATTCTAGAGACATCGTTTTGACTCACAGCGAAATTTGCTGCGACATCCACCTGTCTCATTCCATTAGAGTGACTATACGGAGCCTATGATCGTGCGTTACTGTTGTCCGAACCATCCCGAAGCAACACAGTTACCGTAATGACACACAGCACAAGCACTGCAACATTTACAGGTGACAAGGTTGCCGTGGACTGTACGTACTGCCCCCTCAGGTCGGAGCATGACTGTTTCAGTTCGAATTACGTTTCAAACAAACTAATGTATTGATATCATAACGTATTTCTGTATCACAACGTTCAGTACTAAAGTTTCCGCAATATGCAAAATTTACACTAAGGTGACAAAAGTCGTGGGATACCGTGTCGGACCTCCTTTGCCCAGCGAACTGCTGCAATTCGACGTCGCACGGACTCCGCAAGTACAGCCGTGCCCCATAGCCGTCCACTATTGCGAAAGTGTTGCCGGTGCAGGATTTTGTACACAAACTGATCTGTCGATTGTGTCCCATAAATGTTCGAATTGCCGAGAATGTTTTTCAAACCAATTGCGCACAGTTGTCGCCCGGTGACATGGCTTATTGTCATCCATAAAAACTGCACCATTGTTTGGGAACATGAAATCCGCGAATGGCTGCAAATGGTCTCTAAATGGCCGAACATAACCATTTCCAGTGAATAATCGGTTCATTTAACGAGAGGACCAGTCCATTCCGTGTGAATACAACCCACACCATTATGGAGCCACCAACAACTTGCACAGTGCCTTGTCGGCAATTTGGGTCCGTCGCTTCGTGGGGTCTGAGCCACACTCGAACCCTACCGTCAGTTCTTACCAACCGAAATCGAGACTCGTCTGAGCAGGCCACGGTTTGTCAGTAGTCTAGGATGTAACCGATACGGTCACGAACCCAGGTGAGGCACTGCAGGCGATGTGCTGCTAGCAAAAGCACTCGCGTCGGTCGTCTGCTGCCGTAGCCCATTAACGCCACACTTCGCCGCACTGTTGTAGCAGACACATTCGTCGTACGTCTCACATTGATTTCAGAGGTTATTTCACGCAGTGTTGCTTTTTTGTTAGCACTGACAACTCTACGCGAACCCGTTGCTCTCGGTCGTTAAGTGTAGACCGTCAGCCACTGCGTTGTCCGCGGTGACAGGTAATGCCTGAAATTTGGTATTCTCTGCGTACTTTCGACACTGTGGATATCAGAATAACGAATTCCCTAACGATTTCCGAAATAGACTGTCCCGTGCGGCTAACTCCAGCTACTATTCCGCGTTCGAGGTCTGTTAATTTCTGTCGTGCGGCCGTAATCGTGTCGGACACCTTTTCGCACTAATCACCTGAGTACAAATGATAGCTCCGCCCTTTTATACCTCGTGCACGCGGTACTACCGCCGTGTGCACGTCGCTATCCGTGAATTTTGTCACCTCGTCGTATTTTGGCCACGGTACAAAGTCTGGGAGATAGAGCGACTGGAGCCGCTCCGGTAACCAGATAACGAGGCAAAGGTTACCGGTTCGTGTCCCTAACAGTTTTAATGTGAGAGGTAGCTCCGCACTCGACTGCAGCGTGGCGCAGATAGCAGCAGAGAGCGCATCGTGTCTTGGCGGGCTGGGGAACAGCACGGGCGAGGCCGCGCCGCGCCCCGCCTTATCCGTTATTGATCAGGTAATGCGGCGCCGGCCGCTCCCAATGCAAAAAATTTGGAGCTTTCGGCTGCCGCGCCGGCCCTCACCCTCTGTGAACTGTGGTGCTCGGTACCGACGGGGACACGTCCCACCCGGCGTCGTGTGCAGCGTGTCAGAAATGGGGCTCAAAAACAAAAGATAAGCCTCATCAGAGGCACGACAATAATTTGTCTCACGCTTCCCGAGTAACTTTTATGGGGCCTCTGTGGTTCCTGATCTACATAAACGATTTCGGAGACAATCCGAGAAGCCCTCTTAGATTGTTTGCACAAAAATGAATTGCAAAATGATTTAGACAGGATATCTGTACGGTGTAAAGAGAGACAATTAACTCTAAATCGTGAAAAGTGTGAAATCACCGACATGAGCACTATGCAATAAACCGCACTAATCAAAAGGCTGTAAACTCGACTAACTACTGAGGGAGAACAATCACGAGTAACTTAATTTGGAAAGATCACATAGATAATGTTGTGGGGAAAGCAAACCGAAGGCTGCGATTTAGTGGCAGAACACTTAGAAAAAGTAAGGGGTCTACTAAAGAGATTGCTTACACTACGCTTATCCACCCCCTTCTGGAGTATTGCTGTTAGATGTAGGATCTACATCGGACAGCATTGACGGAGGATATCTAAAAAGTTCAAAGAAGCGTAGTTCGTTCTATATTATCGCGAAATAAGGAAGAGAGTACCACAGATATGATACACGAATTGGGGTGGCAGTCATTAAAACAAAGGCGTTATTCGCTGCGGCAGGCCTTTCTCCTGAAACTTCAGTTGCGACTTTCTCCTCAGAGTGTAAAAATATGTTTTGGCGCCCACCTATAGTGGAAGAATTGAATAACATAATAAAATAGGAGACATCAGAGTTGGCAAGGAAAGATTTAAGCGTTCGTTTTTCTCGCACTCTTTGCGAGTGTCGAACGGTAGAGAAGTAGCTTAAAGTTGGTTCGATGAACCCTCTCCCAAGCACTTAATTGTGAATTGCAAGGTAATGATGTAGATATAGATGTAGCCAGAGAGAACGAATCGTCCACCTGCAGCTTTCATCCACTTGCAGAGTCAATGACTTTAGATTGTATGAATAGTGTCCTTCGAACATACCACGTACCAGGTGTGTTCAAAAAGGAAGGGGATATTTATAATTTCGTGTGTGTTGTACTAGTTCCACTCCGGTGATATTTTTCGTTTCTGTATCAGTAAACATGTCCGAAAAGTATCTGCCGTTCGGATACTTAGTCTGCTATCAGCTGTCAAAAATGTCTACATACATTTTGGTGCACAAAGATGTATCAAGGAATTTGTATTAAATTTTGCTATAATAAAGGGGTAAAGTGGATCAAAGTTTTAAAAATGTATAATATTGCTTTTGGTAACTCTGCGATGTGTAAAACCTGCACACAATTCGTTGCTTTTTCGTGAATTTTTGCCCAAAAGAAATACTGTAATGATGTCCCAGCGTCGATATTCTCCAGATGTGGTCCGATGAGGCTTTTTCTGTTTACAGTAATAAAGAAAACTTTAAAGGGTCATCGTTGTATAAGCACAGATGAGAGCTAAAAGCTCTCTTGGATTGAAAATAAAGTTATCATTAGTGTATAGTATCTGCTGGGGACTACTTTGAAAGGCATAACGTTCATGTAGACGAATAAACAAAATTAAAACCAAAACTTCCTTTATTTCATGAACACACTTCGTTTACTCCAGTGTTTATGAAAATGTCAGCACCAATAAGGATACATGTGACTGAAAGGAGCTTTATACTACTTACTAAGGATAGAGAAGCACTCAGATTCTGAGGATTATGGAGCTGTACACGATCCCTCACTTCAAATGTCCTGCAGAGATTTCAAGGATGCGGGGAAAGGGGGTGGGTGGGTGAAGAAGGACAGACTAAGGTTTAACGCCCTATCGTCGACGAGGACTTTAGAGACGGGTTATAACCTCAGATATGAAGGAATCATCCCATCATTTGTCTTAAGCTACTTTCGGAGTTTTGAAATTAAGTTACAGGTGTCGTCCCAAGGTAAGAGCACTCCGTAACAAGAGTGGTGCATTGTCAGAAGAGAGTACATATTCCGGGATCCTGCAGACACAGTTCTCTGCGGTACGTATAAAAGCTGCATCACAGTTTGCGAATGAAACAGCACGGTAACTGGAAACCTACTCCAAAGTGGAAGTATGCGAGGCAGTTTGGCTAATGTGGGTAAAACGTGGCGACTGCACACAGATTCACCGTGAGATATTGGCGATGTATGAACCAAATGCAATATTGCGTCCATCTGTAGTGAAAGGGTGCCAAAGATTTGACCGAGGCCTCAAAGACGTGGATGTTACTGATCGATAAGTCCATATCTTGCGCTATGTCATTTCCATCTTTTTGAAACGTTGAAAAAACATTTGAGGGAAAAAGAGATCTTCCAGGGATGAGGATTTTCACACAGATGTTTTCTAAAGTCTCCGTGATCGAGGAGCGGACTTCTATCGTCGAGAAACTTAACGATTGACAAAATGTTCTCACCGATGTTTGCAGAGACTGTGACTATAATGAAAAACTTTGACATGTACAGAGTGTTTCACAATGTTTTGACGATTTCAGATTTGAAATACAGGTACAGCACCGTCTATTAGTATTTCGCAAGTATCCCATACACAAGTAAGTAATCATGTCAGACAGGTCGAAGAAACATCATGCGTTCGCGGTGCAATAGTATTTTTGCCAAGGCGAATCTGTCGTGCGCATGCAATGTGCCCTTCGTAAGCATTTCAAGAGACAGCCACGATATCGACTCCCAGCTGGTGGAACAATATTGAATTGAGTTAGGAACTTCCCAGAACTTACAGTGCATCGAATCGAAAGTCAAACGGCCCTCGGAAAACCGTCCAAACTCCGTGCCATACTTTACCTGTGGGATTATTTGAAGGCGAGAGTGTACTCCACCCGGCAGAGAAGTTTGCTGCAGTTAAAAGATCGAATTCAGATGAAATATCCCCAGCAGCTATGGAAGTTGTGTTCAAAAAATAGGTGTAACGCCTCGAGTATTGTCTAGTAGCGAATGGTCTTCATTTGTCCGATGTAGTATTTCATAAGTAAACTTGAATAAATGTTGTACAGCCGTGCTCAAAAGTATCCGAACGACCTGAACTGCATTTCGCCTGATTCGCATGCAATCGGCTTAACGCGGCTGTCTAGCAGGTCCTCTAATCGCTCCTTGGTACAGTCGTTTGACCATTGAAAATGGTTCTAACATGTCACCACTAGAAAACACTGCTCTGTATCGCAGTAACTCATGACGTAAAGTAATACAACGGTTCTACCAATATCAGGAAACACCTTATCACAGATAAGACTGTCCTTAAGGCTTGTAACCTCACATTTATTACAATAAATGGCATACCTGAAATGTTACCACTCTCATTATTACGTCAGATAGGTAATGCACGTAGTAAGTTCGTCGTATTCATGATTTCCTCTTCAAAGAAACATACAGTGCTTATTATTTAACACATAAAGACATTAAAAATTTAAGTTATTCACGAGCAGCTAGTTCAGAATATGTATGAACTGCAAATGACACGACGAACCGTCTTGTTCTGCATGTGGATTCAAACCCAGGTCGTGCAACCTAAGCAAAGATTTCGTGACTGACGCAAGCTAGCAGTCATTCCTGACTAGGCATACAGAGTGAGGTATACCACGATTTTAGACAGTATCAGTTAGCAAATATCAACTTTAAATTATATAATGCAAACATTTTTAACGGACGCGAATTCCTACCCACCATCTATTGTCCCTCTTGATGAACTACGAGAGATGTTAAATACTACTTCTTCACAAGTAACTTACTTGAAAGGCCGTGAGGCAAAGCTTTGTGTTGTACAGGGATTCGAACCCAGAACCTAATCGGATTGATATCGAAGCACAACCAACTGTGACATATCGGATTTTCTCGGCAGTAGCTAGATGTTTTAACTGAAATGACGAGACGCAACATTAATTTTTTCCTTCCCAGGACTCCAACCCGGCCCCTTTCGCTGTTATATTCTAGAGAAAACGAACGTTAAATATGGGCTTGTTGCACCAGCAGCGACATGTGAGCATGTTTGAACTAGAAATAATATGACGAAGAGTTCAGTGCTCACTGGGAATAGAGCCCCACACAAAGAGACGTCAGATACCGAAATTTTCTCCACCAGCAGCTCGGAATAACACCTTGAACTTACAGTCATCTCGCAAATAGTTCTGTGTCCCACTGGGAGTCAAGAACCTCAGATACCGTTAGTGTTGACAACGAATGAAAAAACATTAAAAATCAAAATTATTGTCCAACAGCAGATAGGTGTTCTCATGCTAGAGCTTGATCATACATAATGAAAACTTAAGTGCCGGGCCAGGATTCGTACCCATTCACGCGCAGTATGTGGAGATGTTGAGGGATCTGCAGTTTTGAACAAACAACAAATTGTAGTCGAGCTGTATTGTCACGAAGGGATCAAATTCCGCGTTAAGTGTAAGGTCAATGAGTCGGATACGAGTTTTGCAACTGAAATAATTTCCTACATTACAGAAGTGAATATTAAATTTGAACTAAAACTGCGAAAATTTTGTACTTTCATAGCTTAGAACGAAAACCTTTCTGTTTATTTCAAACGAAAACAATTTATTTTCTGAAACATTGTCTGTCATACACAACTTGAAACAGGTCATGTCGACCAAATCATATGGAAGAACTGAAAGTGACGTATATCGGAAGGCAGTAAGATCTCTTGCCCTTTGGTTTGGTAGGATTCGATAGCCATTTCTAGGCGCAAGTAAATGAACAAAGGCAGCTCGTTTTTGTTATCAAGTAACGTCTTCATCAATTACTTTAGTTTTAGTGGCTCTGAGCACTATGGGACATAACTTCTAAGGTCATCAGTCCCCTAGAACTTAGAACTACCTAAACCTAACTAACCTAAGGACATCACACACACCCATGCCCGAAGCAGGATTCGAACCTGCGACCGTAGTTAGTTTTAGTGTAATCTACGAGTAACTGCTGATGTTTGATATTAACATGAAAAGGATTCCGTAGACAGGGAAAGAACCTGTTCTTGGGAAACTATTTCTATAGTCACCAAAAGGCATTAAATGATCTTCAAGCGCGTGTGTTCCAGCAGCGGTATGAATAAAATGATAGTAATAATGACGGTAATAATCGAATTATCCGGTAACTTCACACTTCACAGTGGATTTTCTCGAAGTAAGAAATTTGCTCAATTTGTGAAAATTTAAAATGGCTTTACTTCGAGCCTATGATGCCTAGAAGAGTCTTTACATCCTGCTGACATGAGAATAGCATAATCTCTGAGTCATCAGCATGCTTCTACTTGACCATCTAATAGACTCGCATTTTTTCCACCGTGACTAATTTTGTAAGCCAAGCACATCATCCGTTTCAACACACTCTTTAGGCTGCGAAATGTGGCCACAATGGTGTGGTGGAACGAATTACCACAGGTGCACTGCGTGGGTTCAGGAATTTACTTTTAAGAGGCAGAAACAGATTTATTTTACCTCTGGTAACCTCAAGAGAAAGACCTTATAATCCATAATCCGCATTAAACATCACGTTCCTTCATTACCAACTGGGCAGAGCCGGTTTACGTTGGGTAATGACATAGCGGCCCGCATCTCGTGGTCGTGCGGTAGCGTTCTCGCTTCGCACGCCCGGGTTCGATTCCCGGCGGGGTCAGGGATTTCCTCTGCCTCGTGATGGCTGGGTGTTGTGTGATGACCTTAGGTTAGTTAGGTTTAAGTAGGTCTAAGTTCTAGGGGACTGATGACCTAAGATGTTAAGTCCCATAGTGCTCAGAGCCATTTGAACCATTTTTTTTAATGACATAGCGGAAGTCATGGCAAACAGAAATACAGCCGCCAGTAAACTTACCTACATTAGAACATTTTATTTTATTTGATAACCGATAGCCATTTAAAGGAACAGGTCTCTTATTTTACGTGTACTTGATTGAACTAGAGACGTTGAAAAATTTGGTGCTGGACTGTGATTCGAATTCGTATCTCCTCTTTCGAGGATCTGAATCTCTCAGAACAGTATAGTTCAATCATGGCGTTCCTTTTCCCAAGACTGCAATCTTCTCTAGGTCTCCTCTAAAGGATCCAGTACAAAAAGATTCATAATTTCATTTCAAGCCCTATCTAGTGCACACCCACCTGCTAGCGAAAATTAACGTGCATTATTAATGTCTGTTCATGTGTTGCAAACAATCGCAATAGGGGTCGTTATTTCTGGTCAAACAGGCACACATCTTGCTGTTGGTGAGTAAGCAACTGATACTTAAGCTATATTCGTGGCTGCACGGTAGGTGTGCAGTTCGATTGACGCTTAGGCACAAAAGTTTCTATCATTATTTCAGATTCAAACACCTAGCAGCTCGTAAGAAAAACCGATACGTAATATTTGATTTTTCTTAGTTAACAATCCGATTACGTGTTGGATTCGTATCTCCGTCACAGAACTTCACATCATGCACTTCACTTTTAAATGCAGGCACACTTTGTTATTTCAGAATGGAGGTATATCAGACATCTTTCATGGTTAGCTAACAGGGACGAAAGGGTCTTGATAGGATTCCCAGTTTATTACAAAAATTGTCGTCTTTTATTTTCAAGTTTAGATTTGGTTACTGGTACTGGCAAAAATTTCGGAAATTCATGACTCTTCATGGCTAGTCATCAATATTTTGTTATTAGATTAGATTAATTATTGTTCCATAGACCACGATACGACATTTCGTAATGATGTGGAACATGTCATTTGAAATGAAAGATTTCTTTACATACCATGATTCAATTTCTTTGCAAGAATGTTTTACACACTCTCTCTCCCTCTCTCTCTCTCTCTCTCTCTCTCTCTCTGTGACACACATACACACACACACACACACACACTTTTTTTTTTTTTTTTTTTTTTTTTTTTTTTTTTTTTTTTTTTTTTTTTTGTGCTCGACTACCGGCGAGGCACGAATACGCCTGCAAATGAGTTTCTTAGTTTTGAGTACACTTACGAAAGAAATATAAAAACAACTATGACAGTTACTGATTTATGATGCTTAGTTTGCAGTCAATTCTGAGTATTATTAGTAACTACGCTCCAGTCCCTAAACCTAGTTACAGAAATGCGAATCAGACGCATTACATATTCCAGGCTGTAGCAACTGCGACTTGGAGACACCAGCTATGGTCACTTCCCAGCCCGCTGTAGGATCACATCGGTTCGTCTTCTTCCTGCTGGTACTGTAACTGAGATTTGGCAACAAGGCAAAGTATGTTTGACAACTCTGTGATCGACGAGTTACTTCCTTGTGTGCACGGAATTAAGCCTCAAAGTTCACTTGATTTTACCTGTCATTTCCATTGAATAATCTCAGTTATTATCGCTTGAGGTGTAACAAAAGATTGTAAACTTACGGTTTTCAGCCCAGGAAAGTCGTTGCAGGTGGAAATCGCAACAAATCTCGTCCTTTAAATAGCGGTTTACGAGTTCTTGCCACTATTGGCCTCGTAAGAGGAAGCTCAGACACATACCTCTTTGCCAGCTCTGTGGTAACGTGCTGACCTGGGAAAAAGCGTCTGTTATGGTTTGCAGTTCCTGTCTCACTGACTTCAACGTCTTCACCCCCCTCTGTGAAAGAGCTACAAGCAGTCAGATCAATCATCAATAAGGAAATCGCAAGAAAATACTTTCAGATCATAGTGCAATGGTGAAAAACTTACAATGCTGCACAGCAAGTAACGCCTCTTTCCGCTGCTCACAAGCAAATTTTGGGTTTTTAGAAATACACAGCTATATTTATGAAATGCCACATTTCCATACCTCTTGAGTATGACACAGCATACCAATTAAACATAGACCCAATCGAAATGTAAGTGAGTAGTATTTTACTAATTCGTGTCGATAGAGGCATGCTTGTGTACAGATACTCAGTTTTATTAAAACAGACTTTCTTCGTAAGGTTATAGTGGGTAGTTTTATTTCATTTCTTATAATACAGTGAACATTTTTCGTAATGTTTCCTTTAGTGTTGTTGAAACACTAGTAAACATGAGAGCGAAATTATTCATCAACGATATATGGGAATTCTCTGATGTTGTCTATAACAGTCTGACGATGCACATGCAGTTTACTGATTACGTGCATGTATAAAACTTGTTCTGAGTTGAAGCTGTCAAACAATGTTTGAAGGAGAATGAAATGCCACTATCACACGAGAGTTAATGTAGACAATACTTTTCTGACGTATTTGGGCACGATGCGCTCTCCCGATACATAATACAAAAGCTTCCAGATGCATCTGCTGCCTGGCTGTCTATTAAACCTGTAAAGAACAAAATGTCACAGAAGTTAGCCCTTTCTCAACATGCGACTATTTTGGGTTGAGAAGTGAAGGGAATTATGTTCGAAGTTCCATTAGATTGGTAACTTCAGCAGACAACAGAATTTAGTTTAAAAAAAAATTTAGCAGTAAATGTATTCGAACTCGCGACATCTTATCGATGTTGCACAACACTTACCATTACGATACTTGCTAACACATAGCTACAACCGCTCCAGAACTGAACAACAATTCCTCCAGAACTTCTGCACACCACAGCGCTGCGAGATAATGCAAATGGCCGGGTCTAGACTTCTGAGAGAAACAGTTACAGCTTTTCTTTTCTGGTCCACGACGTTTTTCACAAACAGATAGCGCAATAGATTAGCTCAAGTGGAAAGGAACACTTCATATTTAAATTTCTGCATCCTACACTGTTGGCAGTTCTGTGTAGGTGGCAGTTATGTGATTTTATTTCGGTGATTACAAAATAGAATCGAATGTATGCACTGGGTAGCCGAGGCAGCTAGTTCATGGTGATTCGGTCAACCAAGTAAATGAATGTACTGAACATGCTGCAATTTACTGCAGGGAGCCTGTGTGTCAAAATTATCATCTAGTGTGTTGCAACGGTGTTACGTCAGGAAAATTATTCACAGAAAAGAGTGGTTTGTTGGTCTGATGAAAGGTTCTTATACCTATGGTCTGGGTTCGATTCCCACTTTTGTCAATGATTTTAGATAGGGAGAGAAAGATTCCATTCTCTTCTGGCTACACCAACTGAAGAAGATATAATGGCAATGTGGTCTGAAATTCACATTAAAGGTGAAATTCTTTCTCTGCCAAGTAGACGTCAGGTTGAACCAAAATAAAGTCTGGAGTGGCGGCGACATGTAGAACCTTTCTTATACTAGTTATTTATTTCTAGTGACGAAACAAACGCTATGTAGGGTCACAGGACACTTACTTCATCTTTTATTTGAGCTTCTGTATGTCGATGAAATTGGTTCTGAACTGGGAATGCAACTCAGGCCGCCCTTAACGCGGAATTTGATCCCTTCGTGACAATACAGCTCGACTACAATTTGTTGTCTGTTCAAAACTGCAGATCCCTCAACATCTCCACATACTGCGCGTGAATGGGTACGAATCCTGGCCCGGCACTTAAGTTTTCATTATGTATGATCAAGCTCTAGCATGAGAACACCTATCTGCTGTTGGATAATAATTTTGATTTTTAATGTTTTTTCATTCGTTGTCAACACCAACGATATCTGAGGTTTTTGACTCCCAGTGGGACACAGAACTATTTGCGAAATCACTGTAAGTTCAAGATGTTATTCCGAGCTGCTGGTGGAGAAAAATTCTGTAGCTGACGTCTCTTTGTGTGGGGCTCTATTCCCAGTGAGCACTGAACTCTTCGTCATATTATTTCTAGTTCAAACATGCTCACATGTCGCTGCTGGTGCAACAAGCCCATATTTAACGTTCGTTTTCTCTAGAATATAACAGCGAAAGGGGCCGGGTTGGAGTCCTGGGAAGGAAAAAATTAATGTTGCGTCTCGTCATTTCAGTTAAAACATCTAGCTACTGCCGAGAAAATCCGATATGTCACAGTTGGTTGTGCTTCGATATCAATCCGATTAGGTTCTGGGTTCGAATCCCTGTACAACACAAAGCTTTGCCTCACGGCCTTTCAAGTAAGTTACTTGTGAAGAAGTAGTATTTAACATCTCTCGTAGTTCATCAAGAGGGACAATAGATGGTGGGTAGGAATTCGCGTCCGTTAAAAATGTTTGCATTATGTAATTTAAAGTTGATATTTGCTAACTGATACTGTCTAAAATCGTGGTATACCTCACTCTGTATGCCTAGTCAGGAATGACTGCTAGCTTGCGTCAGTCACGAAATCTTTGCTTAGGTTGCATGACCTGGGTTTGAATCCACATGCAGAACAAGACGGTTCGTCGTGTCATTTGCAGTTCATACATATTCTTAACTAGCTGCTCGTGAATAACTTAAATTTTTAATGTCATTTTGTGTTAAATAATAAGCACTGTAAGTTTCTTTGAAGAGGAAATCATGAATATGACGAACTTACTACATGCATTACCTATCTGACGTAATAATGAGAGTGGTAACATTTCAGTTATGCCATTTATTGTAATAAATGTGAGGTTACAAGCCTTAAGGACAGTCTTATCTGTGATACGGTGTTCCCTGATATTTGTAGCATCGTGGTATTACTTTACATCATGAGTTACTGCGATACAGAGCAGTGTTTTCTAGTGGTGACATGTTGGAACCATTTTCAATGGTCAAACGACTGTACCAAGGAGCGATTAGAGGACCTGCTAGACAGCCGCGTTAAGCCGATTGCATGCGAATCAGGCGAAATGCAGTTCAGGTCGTTCGGATACTTTTGAGCACGGCTGTACCTTGTGTCAAATGTTCAGATTTGTTTAGCAATTAATTTGCGTATTATTCGAATTTGAAATAATCAAAACATCGTGAAACACCCTCTATTTGTGTGATTTTGAAATTCAGTGTAGCATTCAAGAAAAGTTACTTGGCATGCCATAATAATGTGTCACATTTTCAAGTCCCGTCGTATTTAATGCTACCGTAATTTGCTTACCGTTGGCATGGGAGATGGAACGGTAACGTCGGTCATGGATAGATACCTCACTGGAAATGGAGGGGAACATGTGGCCGCAAATGAACGGCGTGTGTGCAACGACAACAAATCTTACCGGACACACTGTACAGAGCTGCATCACACCCAGGTCACAACATCCGTGGGATGCAAAGCACGCGTTCACACCATAGACTACCGCACTCTTTCACACGTTCCGTACTTTACCTTACACCATGTTGACGGGCCACTTGTCAGGAGCTTATACTAGGGTTCGTCTCAATGTCCTGTAGAAAGCAGTCCTCGAAATCTGGTGCACGCACACTCCGCCGTCTCCCTGCACGTTCGTCTGTCCGAAAGGATCAATGATCACTTTAACGCACAAAACGGGCTTGACATGTTGTGTGGTGCGGTTGGCATACGAGAAGGTACTTGTTTTGGTATAGCCGGGCTGCCTCTCAACCGCTTCCATCTGCTTGGCCCTACACAAACACCAGCTCCGCTTGTTCTCGATAGGAATGCAGAACCATTCTTCTGCTTACAGTACACTGCGTCAGTCACACAGTCTGCAACACACAAAGACCACACGGCACGTGGTCAGAGGGACTCTCATTCTTCACCCCCATCTAACGAGGCAACGTAGAAGAAGGTGTAATTAGATGAATTACGAACACTAACTTCACTTAACGATGGTTCATTCAGCACTTGGACATACAATAGCGCGGAGCGAACTGCCTCCAGTTAGAACACATACAGTATATATACAATTACAGAACATTACAGTACAATGATTCTTGACATTTGTGGATACTTCTACAACGCAGTCGAACCGAATGTAGTAAGTAAAATTTTACAGTCCAGGTGGGTTTAGAACACACGACCCTCCATGCAACAGTCTAGGATCTAACCACCACGCCCCAGTGAGTGTGTTACTGAGCTTCCTCAAGAGAACAGGGTATCGGTGTTGCATCCTAGTCCGGGAACGAGTCATCGGTCCTTCATACTCCGACCCCCGATGACTGATGCTCGCCCTGGCGGTGATCTTCTTAGAACTTCCTTTGCAGCTATGCTCTTCGTCACCTTTCCTCTTGTTGACTGTCGCTGGAGCTTCCAATTTACGCTGGGATGCAGGATTGTCATAGGGCTTCGTTCGAAGGACCTGGACCGTATCTCTGAATCAAATGGTTCAAATGGCTCTGAGCACTATGGGACTTAACATCTTAGTTCATCAGTCCCCCTAGAACTTCGAACTACTTAAACCTAACTAACCTAAGGACATCACAGACGTCCATGCCTGAGGCAAGATTCGAACCTGCGACCGTAGCGGTCGCGCGGTTCCAGCCTGAAGTGCCTAGAACCTCTCGGTCACAACGGCCGGCTCGTGTCTCTGATCTTTCGTCGTCTTGTGTCGGGGTCGGAATCTTCAACATCATAAGTAACATCAGACAACTGTCTTACAACCTTATCACGTCCAAAGTAGCGCCTTCCGAACAGGAGTGAAGATCCAGACGAGGTCACCAGGCTGGTAGACACCTGGGAGGTGGCTCGCGTCATACCTTCGGCGATCGTTTTCTTGAGCCTGCAGCGTGCGGAGTCGAGCTAACTAACGAGCTTCCTCAGCTCTGGTTGACACCTGGCCGATGTAGTCGTCGTCCACGCCGTCAGGATGTAACGGAAACGAAGTGTCCATCGTCATAGTCGCCTCACGCCCATTCAACAGGAAAAATGGCGTAAATCATGTGGTGTATTGTTCGGCGGTGTTGTAGGCAAACGTCACGAAAGGTAGCACCTCATCCCAGTTGCTCTGCTCAACGCTCACGAACATTGATAGCAAGTTGGCCAAGGCGTTCAGTAAGCCCGTTAGTTTGCGGATGGAAGGCAGTCACCATGTGATGAGTGATGTTGCACCGACGGTTTATCTCTGTCACAAGATTCGATTTAAAAACTTTCCTTCGATCCGTAATTAACGACCTTGGGGCACCGTGTTTTAATACAACGTCTTCCACGATGAATTTGGCTACCTCGGATGCTTCGGCTGTATTTACGGCTTTTGTAATGGCATAGCGTGTCAATAATCAGTGCAAACAATACTCCATCCATTGCTAGCAGCAGACGTTGGAAAACGTCCGTAGAGGTTAATTCCAACACGCTCGAAAGGCGTTTCGGCCAGGTGGTTTCTGAGGAAATGCCTTTCTCCTCTGGCACTCTCGACAGTGCAACACATAGTGACGGACACTCCTCAATAAACCTGGCCAGAAAAATCTCTTAAGGATCCTGTCGTATGTCGTAATAAATCCTAAACGTCCGGCCTCAGGTGTGTCATGGAATTTCTGTAGAACATATAAGCGCATGTGTTTAGGAATCACTGGTAGCCACCTCTCTCCAAACGGATCAAAGTTTTTCTTGCAAATTGATCCATTAACTACGTTAAATTGTCCTTTCACATCCTCTGACCGATTTAAGGCACCAGAATTTGAGATATCTTGGCGTCCTTCTTCTGATCAGCAGAAAGATCCTGGAGTGCAGCGAGACAGTTACTATTTTCATCAGTCTTGATTGTCTTGCACAGGGTTTCTTGAGGGACAGTCAGCATCTTAGCGTTTTCTCCCACTTTTGTACACTATGGTAATGTCATACTCTTGAAGACATAGTGCCCACCTGGCGAGTCGTCCTGATGGATTCTTAAGACCTGTCAACCAGCATAGTGAGTGATGGTCTGTAACAACTGTGAATGGCCTTCCATAGAGATACTATCGAAATTTGCACATGGCCCAGATCACAGCAAGACATTTTCTTTCTGTAGTTCAGTAGTTTCTCTCGGCTTTTCTAAGTGTCCTAGAAGCATAGGCTATACCCTTCTCTTTTCCATCCAAAATTTGCACCAGAACAGCACAGATCCCATACCCACTGCCATCTGTATGTAGTTCTGTAGGTGTTCTCTCATCATACAGACCAAGTACGGGGTCTGTCGTCAGAGCTTTTTGCAGCACATCGAAAGGATGTAGTTGAGCACCACCCCAGATCAATTTAGCATCAGGTTTTAACAACTCTTGGAGTGGTCTGGCTTTGATACAAAAGTCTTTGACAAAACGACGATAATAAGAACATAATCCGAGGAAGCTTCTCACATCTCTAACACTTTTAGGAATAGGAATTCCGTTATGAATCTCACCTTTTCTGGGTCTGGCCGCACACCTTCGTTTGACACTAAATGTCCAAGTATTTTGATTTCTTTTGCTCCAAAGAGACACTTTCTTGGATTAAGTTTCAGTCTGCCATATATATATATACTGAGGGCCGTTCCTAAGTTTCTCCAACAAGGCATATATATATATATATATATATATATATATATATATATATATATATATATATATATTCATCAAATGTCCCTGAGAACACTATAATGTCATCTAAATAACAAAGACACATCGTCCATTTAAGGTGACTTAGAAGATTATCCGTCATCCGTTCAAAAGTTGCTGGTGCATAACACAAACCAAACGGTATTACCTTAAACTCATACAGGCCCTCAGGGGTGATGAATGGAGCTTTTTCACGATCATCTTCGTCTACTTCGATTTGCCAGTACCCTGAGTACATGTCCATGGTTGAGAAAAACTTAGGCCTCTTCAGACAATCTAGTGTATCGTCAATTCGTAGAAGAGGGTAAACGACCTTTTTAGTTATCTTAGTAAGCTTCCTATAATCAACACAGAAGCACCAACTGCCATCCTTCCTCCTGACGAGAACCACTAGTGACGACCATGGGCTCTGCGAAGGCTGAATGATGTCATTCTTCATCATTTTCTCTAACTCGTCGCGAATTATTCTACGTTCCGTTGTTGACACATGGCATTCTCTCTGGCTTATTGGTTGATGGTCTCCAGGGCTAATCCGGTGCTTCACCGTCGATTTGTCTAATTTCCTCTTCACCTGCCGATTGAAGCATTCGGAGAACTCTTGAAAAATGGCAACTAGGTTCTTCTGTTGATCCTTGGTGAGATCTGGTGATAGTCAAGCTAGAAGATCTTGTCTTGTAGTGGTAGCGCTAATTTCGCCCACAGACTCGGCCCGGGAGGTACCTATGACGTTCAGCTGTTCTGCAATTAACGGCTCAGCGTTTGCTATGCACATGCGTCTTGGAAGTATCTGCGGTATCCGGCGACACTTAACTATCCCAAATTCACCGAATCTGTTCTTAAACGACACGACAAAGACTGGATGACCAAGTTATTCTTTAGTGGTATGCTTCTCATACATTCCACTACAAGATCCATGGGGTTGTTGCATGATATGGCACATGACAGTTACCTTTCTAGAACTGACTGCAGGAATGATCACTTCATCCAGCACACATAATCTCCACACAAGCGATGCACATCTTCCTGTCCACAGTATCTCATCTCGTCTAGCATAATCTTCGAGCGACCACAATCTATAATTGCCTGAGAAGCTTTCAAAAAGTCCCATTCGAGAATGACGTCATGACTACACTCTTGTAAGACAATGAATTCTAAGGGCTGTGTATGGCCGCTTATACCCACACGAATGATACATCTTCCTGTAGGCTTTACATATTTCCAATTAGCCACCTTCAGCACAGATGTTTTGCTGTCGACGAATACGGTTTTCTGCAACTGGCGACGGTACTTCTCCAAAATGCCTGAATATGATGCTCCAGAGTCCACAAGATCTTGGGCTGGTCGGCCATCCGTGAGGATATCGACGTAGTTTCCTATCATTTTTGTAGTGATCGATGGTGGAGGATTTTTCTCTTCGGCGGCCTCACCTCCAAGGAAGGCCGCACTCTTTAGGTTTCCAGGTTGCGGCGACTGGGTGATCGGCTGGAGCTTCTAAACGGCGATGGAGACCTTGATCGGCGTGTCGGGGAGCGTCCTCTCCAGCGGCTAGCTTGGGGCGATGGTGACCTACGTCGTCTTGCAACCACATCTTCTTGTTCTCACCGACCTGGATTTTGCGTCGGCTAAGATCGGTCTGCTGTCTTCTGGCGCTGACGTCATCAAATATCCGCCGGCTTTCTCGACAATAACACACCACATGTCCCGGTCATCCACAGTGGAAAAATATTGGTTGGTTATCCTGGGTCCTCCATACGTCATTCTTCCTTGGTGCTCAAACAGGTTCCTCATGCGGCATTGTAGGGACGTGACTCCGCCTGTGCTCAACTTTTTCACCGTTTTAAAGGGAAATAAAGGACGAGAGATTGGGTTCAATGTCTGTTCCACTTCCTCCCTTATGACCTCTTGAAGAGTCTCGGTTGTTTGCTCGCCGTGCAATCCAAGTGCCTTCTGAACTTCCTCTCTCCCTATCTGACGATGAACAGTTGTGAAATCAGTTTCTTCTTCCATCACAGACATCGATACGACGTTTGGAAGCCGTTCAAACTTCTTGCGTGTAATTCTTTTTTGATGCATTATCTCGATGTACTGTCACCATTCCTTCACGAGTAGGGCTTGATACATGACCTCAGCAACACCCTTTATGAGATGTACAAACTTATTTTCCTCCTTCATTTCAGGATCCACTATTTTAAAAAGCTCCAAGACGTCTTGCATGTCGGATGCTGTAGTTTCTCCTGAACGCTGTACCCTGCACTTTAATTTATCTTCAGCCTTGCACCTCTGCCGTTGTGTGTCGCCGAAATACTTGCGCAGTTCCGTCTAGAATACTTCCAAGCTTGTGAACTTCTCCTCGTTGTTCTAATACCATTGCTTGGCAGTGCCCTCCAAGTAGAAAAATACATTAGCCAAACACACGGAGCCATCCCATTTGTTAAATTTAGCTATACGCTCATATACCTTCAGCCACTTGTTTGGATCTCGGCCATCATCACCAGAGAACCCGGAAGGATGTCTCATGTGGTAGCATACAGTTGCTGTCATCGTAACGTCCTCTGCTTCTTCTGTCTCCGATAGATTGCGATCTGCCGAATATGGCACGAACTCGGGTTTCTCGCCACGCAAACGTCGGGTCTGTCGTGGCCTGATGGTAGCCACTGTGTCATCGATAATGTGCGCTTTTCCAATACCCAGCGTCTCCACCAGAATAATGTCACTTAGAAGAAGGTGTAATTAGATGAATGACGAATACTAGCTTCACTTAACGTATGTTTATTCAGCACTTGTACATACAAGAGCGCGGAGCAAACAGCCGCCGCTCGCGATTAGCCGAGCGGTCTTAGGTGCTGCAGTCATGGACTGTGCGGCTGGTCCCGGTGGAGGTTCGAGTCCTCCCTCGGGCATGAGTGTGTGTGTGTTTGTCAAAATGGCTCTGAGCACTATGCGACTTAACTTCTGAGGTCATCAGTCTGCTAGAACTCAGAACTAATTAAACCTAACTAACCTAAGGACATCACACACATCCATGCCCGAGGCAGGACTCGAACCCGCGACCGCAGCGGTCGCTCGGTTCCAGACTGTAGCGCCTAGAACCGCACGGCCACTGCGGCCGGCGTGTGTTTGTCCTTAGGTTAATTTAGGTTAAGTAGTGTGTAAGCTTAGGGACTGATGACCTTAGTAGTGAAGTCCCATAAGATTTCACACACATTTGAACACATTTTTGAGCGAGCTGCCTCCGGCCAGAACACATACAACATATATACAGTTACAGGACATTCCTGTACGACGATTCTTGACATTTGTGGATACTTCTAGAATGCACTCGAACCGAATATAGAAAGCAAAATCCTACGGTGCTGGTGGGTCTAGAATTCACGACTCTTCATGTAACAGTCCAGTATCATAACCACTACACAACGGTGACTGTGCCACTGAGCGTTTTCTGCGACAATATATATAGATATATGTACACTTCTGGAAATTGAAATAAGAACACCGTGAATTCATTGTCCTAGGAAGGGGAAACTTTATTGACACATTCCTGGGGTCAGATACATCACATGATCACACTGACAGAACCACAGGCACATAGACACAGGCAACAGAGCATGCACAATGTCGGCACTAGTACAGTGTATATCCACCATTCGCAGCAATGCAGGCTGCTACTCTCCCATGGAGACGATCGTAGACATGCTGGATGTAGTCCTGTGGAACGGCTTGCCATGCCATTTCCACCTGGCGCCTCAGTTGGACCAGCGTTCGTGCTGGACGTGCACACTGCGTGAGACGACGCTTCATACAGTCCCAAACATGCTCAATGGGGGACAGATCCCGAAATCTTGCTGGCTAGGGTACTTGACTTACACCTTCTAGAGCACGTTGGGTGGCACGGGATACATGCGGACGTGCATTGTCCTGTTGGAACAGCAAGTTCCCTTGCCGGTCTAGGAATGGTAGAACGATGGATTCGATGACGGTTTGGATGTACCGTGCACTATTCAGTGTCGCCTCGACGATCACCAGAGGTGTACGGCCAGTGTAGGAGATCGCTCCCCACACCATGATGCCAGGTGTTGGCCCTGTGTGCCTCGGTCGTATGCAGTCCTGATTGTGGCGCTCACCTGCACGGCGCCAAACACGCATACGACCATCATTGGCACCAAGGCAGAAGCGACTCTCATCGCTGAAGACGACACGTCTCCATTCGTCCCTCCATTCACGCCTGTCGCGACACCACTGGAGGCGGGCTGCACGATGTTGGGGCGTGAGCAGAAGACGGCCTAACGGTGTGTGGGACCGTAGCCCAGCTTCATGGAGACGGTTGCGAATGGTCCTCGCCGATACCCCAGGAGCAACAGTGTCCCTAATTTGCTGGGAAGTGGCGGTGCGGTCCCCTACGGCACTGCGTAGGATCCTACGGTCTTGGCGTGCATCCGTGCGTCGCTGCGGTCCGGTCCCAGGTCGACGGGCACGTGCACCTTCCGCCGACCACTGGCGACAACATCGATGTACTGTGGACACCTCACGCCCCACGTGTTGAGCAATTCGGCGGTACGTCCACCCGGCCTCCCGCATGCCCACTATACGCCCTCGCTCAAAGTCTGTCAACTGCACATACGGTTCACGTCCACGCTGTCGCGGCATGCTACCAGTGTTAAAGACTGCGATGGAGCTCCGTATGCCACGGCAAACTGGCTGACACTGACGGCGGCGGTGCACAAATGCTGCGCAGCTAGCGCCATTCGACGGCCAACACCGCGGTTCCTGGTGTGTCCGCTGTGCCGTGCGTGTGATCATTGCTTGTACAGCCCTCTCGCAGTGTCCGGAGCAAGTATGGTGGGTCTAACACACCGGTGTCAATGTGTTCTTTTTTCCATTTCCAGGATTGTATATACAGTACAATACACCCTCCGTGGGCATTGTATATAAACAAAACGCCCTCTGTGAGCATATATATTCAATACGCCCTCTGTGAGCATTGGTGATCGAAACGTCAGTATAAAATTGAAAACTGAATAAATCACGGAATAATGTAGGTAGGGAGGTACAAATTGACACACATGCTTGGAATGACATGGGGTTTTTTAGAACCAAAAAAAAAAATACAAAAGTTAAAAAAATATCCGACAGATGGCGCTTCATCTGATCAGAATAGCAATAATTAGCATAACAAAGGAAGACAAAGCAAAGATGATGTTCTTTACAGGAAATGCTCAATATGTCCACCATCATTCCTCAACAATAGCTGTAGGCGAGGAATAACGTTGTGAACAGCAGTGTAAAATAATGTCTGGAGTTATGTGAGCCATTGGCGTCGGATGTTGTCTTTCAGCATCCCTAGAGATGTCGGTCGATCACGATACACTTGCGACTTCAGGTAACCACAAAGCCAATAATCGCACAGACCGAGGTCTGGGGACCTGGGAGGCCAAGCATGACGAAAGTGGCAGCTGAGCACACGATCACCACCTAACGACGCGCGCAAGACATCTTTCACGCGCCATCTGTCGGACATTTTGTGAACTTTGTTTTTTGTTGTTCTAATAAAACCCCATGGCATTCCAAACATGTGTGTCAATTTTTACCTCTCTGTCTACATTATCCCGTGTTTTAAGTTTTCAAATTTGATCACCCCATATATATATATATATATATATATATATATTCAATACGCCCTCCGTGGGCGTTGATACATGCATCAACCCGCCGTCGTAGTGAATCTCGGATGCACTGATGTATCCCTGGAGTATTGCGTGTGGTTTCGGAGCCTTCCATAATACGGACACATGGACTCTTGAACGTCTTGTGCCGGGGTTCCATACACAAGAGCTTTCAAATCCCTCCACAAATAAGGTTCCAGTGGGGTTAGTTCCGGAGAGCGTGGAGGCCAGGCAATTGGTCCCTCTCTGCTATCCATCTGTCGCCGAACCTGTTATTTAGAATCCGACGGACATTAACCCCAAAATGAGGAGGACCTTCATCGTGCATGAAGTACATGTTTTGTGGCACAGCTAAAGGCACATCTGGTAACAGATCAGGTAGAACTTTCTCTGCGAAATTATGTCCTTTGGACCTATGTGGAAGAAAGTGAAGCCCTACCAAACAGTCACAAACAACGTCGGCTCAAACACTCACGGAATATCTTTGTTGGTGACTTGCTTCAACATTTGCGCGAGGATTGACGTCTCCCAAGCACTTGCAGATTGTGAAAATTTACAATCTGATCTCTACGCTTCATCTGTGAGCAAAACCGCTGCACTACAGTTAGGGTTGACGCCTCGTTGAATAAATCATTCGCAGAAGAGTACTCGCGCAGGAAAGTCAGTTGCTGATAGCGCCTGTACACGCTGTAAATGCTATAGTTACAGCTGGTCCTCGTGTAAGAGTCGCCAGGCAGTGCTGCGGTCAACATCCAATGTTCCAGCTACAAGTCTTGTACTGACGCTAGGGTCGTTTTCATGAAGAACTACATGAAGAACTGCCGCCTCCCACTGCGGTGTCGTCGTCCTTCTAGGCATCCCCCCCCCCCCCCCCCCCCCCACCGAGGTATCAGACTTAAATGCCCCAAGTTCCCTAAGACGACTATCAATGGCTTCTAACGTTTTCCTGTCGGGGCACGTTCGTCCAGGGAATCTCTCCCGATATAAACATTGAATGCGAGCGCCGTTGCACGCAGCTAATCCGTACAACAAATGGGCATCTGCCATCTCTGCCACTGCACGTGCCAGGTCTGTGATTAACTCTGCGTAGTAACCGGTGTGCTTGCAACGGTCGTACTGATTGCTGATGTTGCCTGTAACCAAACAGGGACGTATGTCGCGTGGCAACAGGGACACGTCAATAAAAACACTGGCGATGCACAAAGTAACCAGACGTCACCAAGAGTGCATGTTCCCCACGATTCTAACATTCTGTTCTTGTGTGTTTCCCATGATTGTTGAGTGGGAGAAAATGAATTGTAACATGGAAACTGCACTACTGGCCATTAAAATTGCTACAACACGAAGATGACGTGCTAGAGGCACGAAATTTAACCGACAGGAAAAAGATGCTGTGAAATGGAACTGATTAGCTTTTCAGAGCATTCATACAAGGTTGGCGCCGGTAGCGACACCTACAACGTGCTTACAAGAGGAAAGTTTCCGACCGATTTCTCATACGAAAACAGCAGTTGAGCGGCATTGCCTGGTGAAACGTTATTGTGATGCCTCGTGTAAGGAGGAGAAATGCGTACCATCACGTTTTCGACTTTGATAAAGGTCGGATTGTAGCCTATCGCGATTGCGGTTTATCGTATCGCGACATTGCTGCTCGCGTTGGTCGAGATCCAATAACTGTTAGCAGAATATGAAATCGGTGGGTTCAGGAGGGTAATACGGAACGCCGTACTGGGTCCCAACGGCCTCGTATCACTAGCAGTCGAGATGGCAGGCATCTTATCCGCATGGCTGTAACGGATCGTGCAGCCACGTCTCGATCCCTGAGTCAACAGATGGGGTCGTTTGCAATACAACAAACATCTGCACGAACAGTTCGACGACATTTACTGCAGCATGGACTATCAGCTCGGAGACCGTGGCTGCGGTTAACCTTGACGCTGCATCAGAGACAGCAGCGCCTGCGATGGTGTACTCAACGACGAACCTGGGTGCACGAATGGCAAAACGTCATTTTTTCGGATGAATCCAGGTTCTGTTTACAGCATCATGATGGTCGCATTCATGTTTGGCGACATCTGGCTGAACGCACATTGGAAGCATGTATTCGTCATCGCCATAATAGCATATCACCTGGCGTGATGGTATGAGGCGCCATTGGTTACACGTCTCGGTCACCTCTTGTTCGCACTTACGGCACTTCGAACAGTGGACGTTACATTTCAGATGTGTTACGACCCGTGGCTCTACCCTTCATTTATCGCTGCGAAACCCTACGTTTCAGCAGGATAATGCACGACCGCATGTTGCAGGTCCTGTACGGGCCTTTCTGGATACAGAAAATGTTCGACTGCTGCCCTGGCCAGCACATTCTCCACATCTCTCACCAATTGAAAACGTCTGGTCAATGGTGGCCCAGCAACTGGCTTGTCACAATACGCCAGTCACTACTCTTGATGAACTGTGGTATCGTGTTGAAGCTGAATGGGCAGCTGTACCTGTACACACCATCCAAGCTCTGTTTGACTCAATGCCCAGGCGTATCAAGGCCGTTATTACGGCCAGAGGTGGTTGTTCTAGGTACTGATTTCTCAGGATCTATTAACCCAAACTGTGTGAAAATGAAATCTCATGTCAGTTCTAGTATAATATATTTGTCCAATGAATACCCGTTTATCATCTGCATTTCTTGTTGGTGTAGCAATTTTAATGGCCAGTAGTGCAAGCGTTTCCAGATCTATGCCCATATAACATAGTTTCTTCGTCTATATGTAAGGAACGTGTCTTGCAATTTGCGCCGAACATTTTTGTTCGGTTGAAATCGTACAGCTATGCATCTGCTCCTTCGGTTAGCAGCTACCGATGCAGTAGAAGAATCCATTTCCGTCGTTGTATGTCATCAAGTGGCGCGCGGTGCCTCGTCGTCAGTCTGTGCTGTCATCGTCGCCTCGCATCTCGCATGACATTATCTTCTCATCGTCTCCGTCTCGTCGCCCAACTGTTTTCGCTGCCCCACTGTTATTTTTTCCCCGTAGCAGCCGCTACTACTGACCGTCTGCTTTTACGGTAACCCTACTTCGCAAATAGACACTGCAGCAGCCTCTGCCGTATCGGAACAACGTTTATTTAACTTGACGTCGCAGTTTTAACAGATTGCCGGGGCTTACCCTGCCTGTACATCATTCTCTTCTTGCGCCAATGTGTAGGTCCCTTTAATTACTTAGCACATTTTTCTGCTCGCTTCTAACAGTGTACTTCAACTAGTAACATATACTCTTTACGTAAAAGCACACTCATTGTAACATGCAAGTCATTCAGACGAGAAGGCATTCTCTTCTTGCGCCAATGTGTAGGTCCCTTTAATTACTTAGCACAATTTTCTGCTCGCTTCTAACAGTGTACTTCAACTAGTAACATATACTCTTTACGTAAAAGCACACTCATTATAACATGCAAGTCATTCAGACGAGAAGGCATTATCGACTAACTAAAAAGTAATTGAAATACGTTGCCGTTTCACTGTTCATAAAAAAATTTGCAAATCACAATCACTTATGAACGTTTAGAGCTCCAATTTCTATAATATGATTACGAGTGTATTTCCCTTTGTGGCCGACTTACATCTGTCTATGACTTATTTCTGCTCTTTTGATTTAAGATGAATTAAGTTGTGTACTGGTTTCGAGACAGATGCATCCCTTACGAAAATTAATCTTACAGAATTACTTGGAGTTAAATTGCATTGAGAAGCGAAGATGCTCTCAATCTATTTTTAAATTTCTTTCTATCGTTTCTATGTTTCACGTAGGTTGGTAGCTGGGCTGCTAACTGCACAAGGAGTTATGAGTTACAGCAGAGGGGGCGGAGGGGGGGGGGGGGGGGAGGGAAAGGCGGTCCCTATAACTTCCAATACACAATAATCAGCCAAAACATTGTGATCACTCCATACTGCAAGGTTGGATTCCTTATGGTGGCGTTACGGGCATGTGATGCAGTAAGAAAAGTATGTAAGGGGGTTGCCCTAGCCAAGACAGGCGCTGCAAATGGAGAAATCCACTGAGATAAGCGACTTTGCCAAAGGGCAGTTTATTGTTACGCAGAGCCTGTGAACGAGTATTTCGAAAACGGTGAAGCTGGTCGAATGTTCACGTGCTAGTGTCGTGAGCATCTACAGAAAGTGATAGAAGGCCAGTTAAACTACCACTAGGCTAAAAGTGGTTGGACGTCCAGAACTCTCCAAAGGACGTGGATTCTGAATGTCCGCTCTGTAAAGTAGGATAGATGGCCAACTGTGGCACCTCTGGCAAAAAAGCAAAATACCAATGGACGCACATGTGTTTTGGAGCACACCATTCAGCTCACATTGGGGCTCCGCAACAGACGACTCCAACGTGTTGACATGTGGGCCCAACGATACCGTCAATTACGATTGCAGTGAGCACAGAAACATCAGGATACGACCGTCGATCAATGCTGACTAGTCTGATGAATCATGTTTTAGCTGCACCCGACCGATAGTCGTCTCCAGGCGAACGGCTGCTCGCAACATGCACCATGCCAGCAAGCAGTATTATGTTATGATAGACATTCACCTCAGCTTGTATGGGACCTGTGATGGTAATCGAAGACATCATGTCAGCTGCGGACCACCTCCATCCGTCCATGCTTCTTGTTTTTCCTGACGACTATGTCATTTTTCAGCAGTGTAATTGTCCATGACTCGAAGCCAGATTCGTGCAACAGCGGTTCCAGGAGCACGACAGTGAAATCACGTTAATGTCTTGGCCACCAAATTCGTCTGATGTGAATCCCACGGTTCCCACCTGGGTCGCCATCGAGCGCCATCACCGCGTACACAAATCAGAGGCCAGTTATTTACGGAAATTACATGACTTGAGTGTAGACACCGGATGCCAGATAGCTCCACAAATCTACCAACGAACTGTAGAATCGACGATACGCAGAATAGGTTACAAATATGGCCCAACAAGCTATTAATCAAGTGGCCATAATGTTTTGGCTCGTCAGTGTACACTTCGAACTTCCTCTTCCCCGTCACAACGACATAGAGATTCCTCCTTAAAAAGTCTCTACAATCATTTCCATGATAGCAAACTTCCAGCTCCAAAAAGTTGCTTATTCTCAACACTTTTGGATCATCTCATTGTGTGACATTTATCATAGCCTTCTCGTCACCCGCTGACCTGTCCGTTTCAAATTTCTTAGGACCTACAACAAAAGTATCCTCAAACGCTCGCAAGAGTTGCATCCGACACCATTAATCTACAACACTCTACCAAATTCCTCCAGCAATCCGCCACTACACTCACCATCTAATCAACCCAAAGCCTCCGAAACCTATCAGTACAGACAGATCCGCCAATGAATAAATAAAAATAACGACCCAGAACAAAAAATATAAAACAGAATATGTAAACGGTCCTCGCCCAGCACAGTCCATATTACTCACTGCCTCACAAAAATACGGATCACCCAGAAGGAGAGAAAGAAACGAAGTAAAACTTCACGGTTTGAGATTATAGGTGATTTTGTTTCAATGATTATAATATCGAGTCAAATTTGCTTAGTATTTGGCAGTGTGAGGCGACTTATCAGTACGACGTTGTGCACACTCTGGCTAGGATGCAGGCACTGATACAGTTTTGACGAATGTCACAGCTCCAGTCTCAATATCCCGGATACTGGTATACTGGTGCAGGCGCGGATTTGAGGTCCGAGATGTGCCCATGTGTTCTATTGGGAACAGACCGGGTACCTTGCTAGCCACAGGAGTACCTCAACATTACGCAAATAGTTTATAGAGACACATACGACGTGTCAATGAGCGTTGAAAACTCGCACCACAATATTTTTGCATGGCAAATAACACACGAAGATGCAAGATTGTGTTGCACAGTTCCGTCGATCACTAACAGGAGTGGCCTCAAGTCATGCCAGATGGCTCTCCAGAACGTGACACCACGAATAATATCACTGTGCCTCTCCTAAATGTTGGATGAGAAGAATGGGATCTCTCCCCATACCGCCACCATACACGACGGCAATGGTCATCTGGCGTTATTCACAACCGAGATTCAGCGCTGAACGCAATGCGTCACCGTCCGTCAGCAGTCCATGCCTCCCAGTCATAACACCACAGCTGTTTGTGTATTGCTTGAGGTTTTCCAGAAGGACTAGTTGACACATCCATGCCCGAGGCAGGATTCGAACCTGCGACCGTAGCAGTCGCGCGGTTCGAAGCGTGTGACTTTATTATCGGGAATCACGATTTGTAGCAATTGCCTGTGGAGACGCTTCAGCTTCAGTCATTTCCTTCTGTTCTTCCAAACAGTCGGATGTGGTATGTTCAGTTCTCTGATTGCTCTGTTCGTCGCCCGCACATAGTCAATCATTTCTTCATTCAATGCCGGCCGACCCACTGATTTCCGCTTGCAGAGTTATCCTGCGAGCTCCATTCAGCTATAGTGTGCAGAGTTTGTGGACCTTTGTGGAACCTCGTTCTGAAGTGTCGTTGCACTCTTAAGGCGGAGTGTTGTGAATGCATTTCACACGCAACATATGATTTCTCAGTGCTAGTCACCATTTTGCCTAACTGCTCACTGCTACACTCTCGTGGCATAAATCTGAAGTGAGGCTGCAACAGTCCTAAACGTTTTGCGTTTTTCTATATCAGTGTTGAGTTTTGTGACAATATGTAAATTAATGTAGCTACAGTAAGTTTATGAAATCGCTCCAGTCATTTATAATAACCTTGCATGTTATCTCATGTCCACATTCCGTTATCAGTAATCCCAAAATTGGTATCTTTGAAAGTAAAGGTTACACTACATCAGTCATAAGTTGCGGCATGGTTTCGAATACAGGCTACACTGTAGACCTCTGTTACTGGTTGAGGAAGTAAGTTCAGAGAGCGAAGGATTCCAAGAGAAACAACATAAAATAAAACCACGTGTACAAACTAATAATGAGAGCATCATTTTTAAACGAGAATCAGATGTGAAATGTCTCAATAGGTGATAGAAAGACAGCTTTTTATCTCAGTGAAACTTGGTGTCAGGTAAAAATTGTGTGCTATACAGGTATTGGAACAAAGATAATGGTCTTATAGTGTGGAAAATTCAGGCAAGTCCCAAACCCTCATCAATGCTTCGTTCTTCCTGTACCTCCCTCCAGCACAGAGGCTTCTCTGTATACCTCGCCGTACCGCTATCCTTGCGAGAAATGATAAGGTGGGGACTCACTTAGTCACAGGCTAAGGCTTGCAGAGTGCCCACTGTCACGTAACTTGCCGACAGATTAAAACTGTCGGCCAAATCTTGCCTTTCACTGGAAATGTTGTTAACAATCTCTCCATACATGCATCACTTTCCTACTAATGTGAATCTCTGACACCGTAGGCATGGTGAAGAGCCAGAGGGATTAGAGGGAAAACGTGGGGACGACGGGGCTGGATAGTCTATTTATCATTACTCACGAAACACGAGAGTCGGAATTAGATTCCCAGTAAAGCCCGCAGTCTTACTGTGCCAGGAAATTAATTACAACATACATTTTGTTGCGCATGCATTAGATTCGTTACGTTTTATGTTGCTTCGTTACCACGATCACATATGCCTCCATAGTTATTTCGAATCCTGGTGATGGAAGAAAACTGCACCTCCAGTATATGACTGGCAAGGGAAGGGAAATAGTGACGTAAAGTTCCTGATCAACAAACTTTGTACCAATATCTAGGGATTAAATTTCGAATTCCTTCACATTGTGTAATCGAGTGAGGGTATGTAGCAGTTTTGACAGTATTCCGTCCCTCAGAAGATGTTAAACTAGGGGACCTCATACACGCTGTTCAAGAGGAACAGAGTATAGGTTGACACCAGGAATAAGTTATCCCCATGGGAGTGTCTAATTTTCTCTGGCTTGTTATTATATCCATTGCGTTTCGCTTGGTTATTCATTTTCCCTTTTTTCTAAACTCCATGCTTATGATTTATGATCCATGACTTTAGGATATTTTTGGTAGTTACCCTTGTGTTACTCTTGGCACCACCTGAGTGTTAAGATTACTGTTTGTACGTGTAATTTTAGTATTGTATTGCTTACAGGATAGCTCAAAGTGTATAGATTTGGATGAATACTAACACATAATATAAATTTACATTATTTATTATTTTTGGATTGCCCCAAATTAACGTAATTCAGTCATTAGCCACCCACATGTTGCCCGATGCACTCTTAGAGCTTTACCGTGTTGTTTAAAGACTAGATCAATATGTGTTGACTCCAACTAATACCTGCATGTTATATAAATTTCCATTATTTGCTTATTTTTCGATGTTACTGTTAAAAGCACTTTGCTTCTTAACATGTAGACAGTGTTAGTTTCTCAGTCATTTTTATTCTCTGCCTCTCTGACACTATCACACAAAGTCTCTGGAGGAGGGAATAGCAATTTTGCACTAACTCCAAAAATTCGAAAATACTTTTTAACGTGAAGCAAATTCAGACCTTTCTTTTCAATATGGCCACTAATATTGGTGAGCTAGTTCTGGCATCTGCAGCGCTGACTAGCAGTAGCCGTTTGAACTGTGGGCCAGAATTCCTGTATCTGCCCTACTTATTTATTTATTTATACGTCAGGTTCTGTAGGACCAAAGTGGGGTGCAAATCTCCAAGGTCATGGAACGTGTCAGCACATGAAATTACAACATAAAAGTATTAACAGATAAAAATAAATGTTTATGAACCCGAAAAACGTCAGTCCATATGTTTAAGTAAACGCAATCAACAATACAACAAGAATCAGCTTAATTTTTCAAGGAACTCCTCTACAGAAGAGAATGAGTGACCCATGAGGAAACTCCTCAGTTTCGATTTGAAAGCACGTGGATTATTGCTAAGATTTTTGAATTTGAGCGGTAGCTTATTGAAAATGGATGCAGCAGTATACTGCACACCTTTCTGCACAAGAGTTAAGGAAGTCCGAACCGAATTCAAATTCGATTTCTGCAGAGTATTAACGGAGTGAATGCTGCTTATTCTTGGGAATAATCTAATATTATTAAGAAGAAATGTCAGTAAGGAAAATATATATTGAGAGGCCAATGTCAAAATACCCAGACTCGTGAACAGGGGTTGACTAGAGGTTCGTGAACTTAACACCACTTACTGCCTGAACCGCCCGTTTCTGAGCCAAAAATATCCATTTAGAATGGGAAGAGTTACCCCAAAATATAACACCACACTACATAAGGGAATGAAAACAATCAAAGTACACTAATTTTCGTGTCGAATGATCACTCACTTCAGATACTGTTCGAATAGCAAAAATGGCAGCATTAAGTCTTTGGACAAGATCCTGAACGTGGGCTTTCCACGACAGCTTACTATCTATCTGAACACCTAGAAATTTGAACTGTTCAGCTTCACTAATCATATGCCCATTCTGTTAAAATGTCAGGTTTTGTTAAATTGTGTGTTGTAAACTGTAAAAACTGAGTCTTACTGTAAACACTAGTAGTCACACTTAATACACAAACTAGTGCTTCGCAAAGATGCCAATATTTCTGATTTAGGCAACTGACTCACAGCACTATATTCCAGCCAATAATGTCATATGCCATTCCCATTTCAACACGATCATAAGATCCAGCAATCCACACTGTTCAGAAATTAACATAAATGTCTAAAAACAATTTCTGTGACATCTGTGGAGTTTGGTACTAGGGGAGCAAGGAATGAAATAATAAGGTTTATTAAGCTAAAATTAAATTCTCTGTGAAATAAAAACAAAAAATTACTATAATAAAGGCTGCCTCCTCGATAGTCCACACATCTGCGATACATGTGAAATCAGATTCTTTGGCATGCTGTCTACAGGGTTGCTGCACAAGCCTGTCCCAGTCTTCGACAGCGGTCCTTCTCAGGTTATTCAGTGTGTGAGGAGGGTAGCTGCTATAATGCACTGAGAGTCTCCCAACAAGCTTTATTAGGTTCATGTCAGATGACATCGCAAGCCTTTCTCTTTGCTTTAATGTTGCCTTGTTGCCTCCTGGATGAAGATATTCAAAAAGTTGGCAAGCTGTGCTCGTGCATTTGACCTGAAAGACGAACCCATTGTCAATATGTGGACTGTAGGGTTTGCCCATAGGTTGGAGGATTCTGCTCCAATACTGCACTCGATAGCAACGAAAGGCATCTGACATCCCTATATAATGTTGTTGTTGTCGACTTCAGTCCAAAGACTGGTTTGATGCAGCTCTCGATGCTACTCTGTGCTGTGCAAGCCTCTTCATCTCCAAGCACATACTGCAACCTACATCCATCTGAATCTGCTTAGTGTATTCATCCCTTGGTCTCCCTCTTTGATTTTTACCCTCCATGCTTCCCTCCAGTACTTAATTCGTGAGCCCTTGATGCCTCAGAACGTGTCCTACGGATCCATCCCTTCTTCTAGGCAAGATGTGCCAAATATTCCTCTTCTCCCCAATTCTATTCAATACCTCCTCATTAGTCACGTGATCTTCCCATCTAATCTCAGCATTCTTCGGTAGCACCACATTTCTAAAGCTTCTATTCTCTTCTTGTCTAAACTATTTATCGTCCATGTTTCACTTCCATACATGGCTACACTCCATACAAATACTTTCAAAAAAGACTTCCCTACACTTAAATCTAAACTCGATGTCAACAAATTTCACTTCTTCAGAAACACTTTCCTTCCCACCGCCAATCTAATTTTGTGTCCTCTCTTCTTCGACCATCATAAATTATTTTGCTGGCGAAATAGAAAACTCATCTACTAATAGTGTCTCACTTCCTAATTAATTCCCTCAGCATCACCTGATTTAATTCGACCACATTCCATTATCCTTGGTAATTTTCACACCTGTCGACACTTGCTTTCTTTGGAATTGGAATTATTATATTCTTCTTGAAGCCTGAAGTTATTTAGTCTGTCTCATACATCTTGCTCACCAGATGGAAGAGCTTTGCATGGCTGACTCTTCCAAGGCTTCCAGTAGTTCTCACGTAATGTCGTCTATTCCCGGGGCCTTGTTTCGACTGTGGTCTTTCAGCGCTCTGTCAGAATCCTCACGCAGTGCCATATCTCCCATCTCTTCTTTGTCTCTGTCCTCTGTCATTTATATAACATTGCCCTGAAGTACATCACAGCATGGTGTAAGACTAAACAAAAGTATTTTAAAGGAAACTTTTATTACTTCTATAACAACAATTGGATGGCAATGAAACTTTTACACAATGTTACCAAAATGTCAAACTAGGTGTTGCATGTGTAACTGATATGATATTGCTGGAAGTTTTTTTTAAATATTTAGTAAAACCAAAAATGAGTACTTTTACCCCCATCTACCCTATCCGTTAGTGATTGGTTTGCTTCCTGTATCTCCAGGTCTGCTGTTGTACTTAGTAGATACTATGTTGCTATCATCTGCAAACATACGAGGCGTATTTTATAAGTAAGTACCGTTTTGAAATTTAAAAAAGACGTGCTAAGATACCTCAATAATTTTATTTTTACATGAAAGCCTGTACCTTAATCTACTTTTCTACATAATTTCTGTCAATATTGAGGCACTTCTCATAATGTTGTACTAGTTTTTGAATACCCTCCTCATATATGTCTTCTGCCTGACTTGTTAATCACTGCATCACCACTGTTTCGACTTCGTCATCGACTTGAAGACGCTGACCACCCAGGTGTTTCTTCAAGTGCAGGAACAGATAGTAGCCACTGGGCGCAAGATTGGGGCTGTACGGAGGATGACCTAGAGTTTTCCATCGAAAAGATGTGATGAGATCTTTTGTCTGATTCACCACATGCGAACGGGCATTGTCTTGCCGCAAAATGATGCCCTTGCTCAACTTGCCACGTCGTTTGTTCTGAATTGAACGGCGCAGATTGTGCAATGTCTTACAGTAAGCTGCTGAATTGATTGTCTCATTATGAGGCAGAAATTCCACAAGCAATACTCCTTTCCTGCCCTAAAAACTGTGCACATGATTTTCCAGGCAGAAGTTGTTTGCTTAAACTTCACTTTTCTGGGTGAATCTGAATGCCGCCATTCCATGGATTGTTGCTTTGATTCTGGTGTGATGTAGGCCACCCATGTTTCATCGTCCGTAACAATTTGGCTTAAGGAATCATCACTGTCGTTGTGGTACCGCTTAAGGAAGACAGACGCCCACTCCGTTGTTCATCATGCACATTTGTGCGGCCATCTTTAAATGCTCTCACCCACTGTCTAACCATTCCATCACTCATAATGTTTTCTCTGTAAACTGCACAGATCTCACGATGAATATCGATCGCTTTTTGGCCTTTAACACTAAGAAATCTTATAACAGCCCGTACTTCACAGTCGGCGGGACTCGCGATTATCGGAGGCATCTTAAACACTCAGTACACAACGTAAACAAGGAAGAAACAGACTGTAATGGCGTCAGTGCGTAGACAACAGATGTAGGTTGTGCGCATGCGCAGAACGCCGACCGCAGCGCTGCGGCCGCTGTGTGCCAAAACGGTACTTACTTAAAAATCACGCCTCGTAATTAAATTTACGTGACTGACATTCTTTATTCACTCTTTGATGCGAGTTAATTACATTAAATTAATACTTTTTTAATGGACCATGAATACGGCATTTCATAATGATGTGAAACGTATCAGTTTCTTTACATGATTACATGATACAATACACTGTGGTTCGTGGAACCTCACCTCACAGAGTTCTTTCTTAACAGATATTAATCATGCTTGTTATGTTACACTTAAGAATGAGAATGGCCGTGGAAGTCCAGCCTCATTTACTGTACAGAACTAAGTACGCAATATTTTCAATTGTAGTTTGCGCTGTTGAATTTCAAACGTTTCGCTTTCGTCAGGAGTGGCACAAAATACAAGAATGTTGTGAAGATGATCTCAGGACTTGTATTAACTCTCTAGTATCTTATTAATTCTGATGTTAAATGTATACATACGTCTGAACATCTCAAAGGGGAGATTTACCACTTCAGCTACATGTCCACGACCTAAAGGGAGTCTAGATGAAGATTAATAAAGCAAAGGCAAAGCTGTCTTTCATGTCTTTTCTTGGGTAACGGAGAGCATCAGCCGAATTCGACAGGAATAACGAAGCAAAATAAATCTATAAATGGATGAAAGAAATCAGAGGCATTGTGTGATTGACAAGAAACAAATAATACCTCTTTCCTGTACCATTAGAGTATGACATCCATATATATGCAGGAAAATATGACAGGCTGACTAGGAAGCACAAAGGAATCAGCGACAATTGCATTCGAAAAATACTGCTGTGACCGGCCGTCAGTTGTGGTTATCATGACATCCATTTTAGTACTGCACCGTTTCTGGTTAACACTGACAGTTACTGTGTTGGTTTATCAGAAAATCTACCGAATTTGTTAAAATACCAACAGTTTCCATGGAGATGAGCCTAAATACCTAAATGTACACTCCTGGAAATGGAAAAAAGAACACATTGACACCGGTGTGTCAGACCCACCATACTTGCTCCGGACACTGCGAGAGGGCTGTTCAAGCAATGATCACACGCACGGCACAGCGGACACACCAGGAACCGCGGTGTTGGCCGTCGAATGGCGCTAGCTGCGCAGCATTTGTGCACCGCCGCCGTCAGTGTCAGCCAGTTTGCCGTGGCATACGGAGCTCCATCGCAGTCTTTAACACTGGTAGCATGCCGCGACAGCGTGGACGTGAACCGTATGTGCAGTTGACAGACTTTGAGCGAGGGCGTATAGTGGGCATGCGGGAGGCCGGGTGGACGTACCGCCGAATTGCTCAACACGTGGGGCGTGAGGTCTCCACAGTACATCGATGTTGTCGCCAGTGGTCGGCGGAAGGTGCACGTGCCCGTCGACCTGGGACCGGACCGCAGCGACGCACGGATGCACGCCAAGACTGTAGGATGCTACGCAGTGCCGTAGGGGACCGCACCGCCACTTCCCAGCAAATTAGGGACACTGTTGCTCCTGGGGTATCGGCGAGGACCATTCGCAACCGTCTCCATGAAGCTGGGCTACGGTCCCACACACCGTTAGGCCGTCTTCCGCTCACGCCCCAACATCGTGCAGCCCGCCTCCAGTGGTGTCGCGACAGGCGTGAATGGAGGGACGAATGGAGACGTGTCGTCTTCAGCGATGAGAGTCGCTTCTGCCTTGGTGCCAATGATGGTCGTATGCGTGTTTGGCGCCGTGCAGGTGAGCGCCACAATCAGGACTGCATACGACCGAGGCACACAGGGCCAACACCCGGCATCATGGTGTGGGGAGCGATCTCCTACACTGGCCGTACACCTCTGGTGATCGTCGAGGGGACACTGAATAGTGCACGGTACATCCAAACCGTCATCGAACCCATCGTTCTACCATTCCTAGACCGGCAAGGGAACTTGCTGTTCCAACAGGACAATGCACGTCCGCATGTATCCCGTGCCACCCAACGTGCTCTAGAAGGTGTAAGTCAAGTACCCTGGCCAGCAAGATCTCGGGATCTGTCCCCCATTGAGCATGTTGGGACTGTATGAAGCGTCGTCTCGCGCGGTCTGCACGTCCAGCACGAACGCTGGTCCAACTGAGGCGCCAGGTGGAAATGGCATGGCAAGCCGTTCCACAGGACTACATCCAGCATCTCTACGATCGTCTCCATGGGAGAATAGCAGCCTGCATTGCTGCGAAAGGTGGATATACACTGTACTAGTGCCGACATTGTGCATGCTCTGTTGCCTGTGTCTATGTGCCTGTGGTTCTGTCAGTGTGATCATGTGATGTATCTGACCCCAGGACTGTGTCAATAAAGTTTCCCCTTCCTGGGACAATGAATTCACGGTGTTCTTATTTCAATTTCCAGGAGTGTAATTGGCACGTGTCGCCGCTACGTCGATCTCCATAGATTCCTATAAAATGAAACGCAGCTAAACACCACTTCGTTACATATACAACAAATTCGCTTCAAACTGAGATCTAAATACCAATTATAACGTTCAGTAACACCTTGGCTGATATGTAATAAACTGCTGCTACGTTCAACTTCCGGATCATAATCCTTTTTAGTAACCAAATATCGTGCAGTATATGCTCGTAAATCCACAGTGTTTTAAAATGAAAAAGGACATAAATCTCCCAGTACAACAGATGCCAGATTAAGACTCACTGGAAAATTCTGACTAAGTGTAATGCAGTCATAAATAGAGTCGATTGCAGAACTCTCGTCTAGCCTTACCTTCAAAATATTTTCGTCACTCTGGTACCTTTACATATCTGGATAAACCGAAGGTAAACAGGCAGAAAGAGAGAGAGAGAGAGAGAGAGAGAGAGAGAGAGAGAGAGATTGAGAATTGAAAGTAAAACTGTGCAACTCGTCATGAGTTTGTTATAATTATTGTTATTATTATTAGTGTAAAACAACTGCGAGCAATATCAGCCCTTTATTGCAGATGTAACAATATTTTGTCGATCTTATATTATTAAAACGTTCTTTCCAATTAGTAATTGTCAAAAATTAGATCATCGTCTATATCATCAAAAATTTCGTTTTCTAATATTGTTGTGGAAGTTGTTTTCCTCCTGTGAATTTTATTACCACCGTCTCGATAACCGCGATCTTGTGATCTCATTACATGATCATTCCACCCAATGTTCATCGGCCTTTTCCCCACTATGTAAACTTCCTTCACAGCTGCAAAAATGTTACATATGTGTTCACCCTCGAGTATCTTGGGAATTTTATCGTCCTTTTTTACCGCAGTCCGTGTTTCTGATGCTTTAGTTAGATTTGGTCTTACACACGACTGAAAACTGTTTATTTTGTTTTTCCTATAAACATTTTTACTATCTAGCTATTTCACTGGGCATATCCCGTTTCATATCTTTTATTTAATTGTTGCTTCGATTAAATTCGTTTTCTTGTTCCCGTGTTTCAGTTTAGTTTTACAAATTGTTGTTATCTCTGCTATATAGCTTTTGCGACACTGGTTTTATGGGATTGAGGCCATCGTCTAAGGCATATTGCTTGTCTAGCATTTCGTACCATACTGCAGGAGACATCGTCAGAAGCTTTAAAGATGTAGTTAGGTAGATCCCATTCGTAGTGTTGTTTAGTTAGGTACAGATACACGCCTTAGACCACGGCCTAATGCCTATAAAAGCTAGTATACAAAAATACACAAAAGCTCGCATAGTGTGAACAAAATATTTTATTTTGTTGACATTTAATTGCAAAGCAGTTCGTATGAGGGCTTGGGTTCAGTGCTGTTCGAGAGCTACACTATGTAAAATAAAACAACACAGAGTTAACATGTACAAGATAAAGTGCTGCTTTCCCAGCATACACTAATTGCTCAAGACCACGATGGTGACTTACACTTCGTGATCAAAAGTATACCTGGCTGAAAATGACTTACAAGTTCGTGGCACCCTCCATCAGCAATGCTGGAATTCAATATGGTGTTGGTCCACCTTTAGCCTTGATGACAGCTTCCAGTCTCGAAGGCATACGTTCAATCAGCTGCTGGAAGGTTTCCTGGGGGATGCAGCCCATTCTTCATGCAGTGATCCACTGAGGAGAGGTATCATTGTCGGTCGGTGAGGCCTGGCACGGAGTCGGCGTTCCAAAACATCCCAGAGGTGTTCTATAGGCTTCAGGTTAGGACTCTGTGCAGGTCAGTCCATTACAAGGATGTTATTGTCATGTAACCACTCCGCCACAGGCCGTGCATTATGAACTCGATCGTGTTGAAAGATGCAGTCACCATACCCGAATTGCTCTCCAGCAGTGGGAAGCAAGAAGGTGCTTAAAACAACAATGTAGGTCTGTGCTGTCATAGTGCCACGCAAAACAACAAGGGGTGCACGCTTCTTCCATCAATACAGGACACACCATAACAATACCGCCTCCGAATTTTACTGTTGGCACTACACACGCTGCCAGGTGACGTTCACCGGGCATTCACGATACCCACACCCTGCCATCGGATCGCCATATTGTGTACCGTGATTTGTCACTCCATACAACGGTTTTCCGCTATTCAATCGTCCAGTGTTTACGCTCTTTACAAGAAGCGAGGCGTCTTTTGGCATTTAACGGCCTAATGTGTGGCTTACGAGCAGGCGCTCGACCATGAAATCCAAGTTTTCTCACCTCCCTCCTAACTGTCGTGGTACCTGCAGTGCATCCTGACTTAGTTTGGAATTACTGTGTGAAGGTCTGGATAGATGTCTGCCTATTACACATTACGAACCTCTTCAACTGTCGACGATCTCTGTCAGTCAGCAGACGAGGTCGGCCTGTACGCTGTACGTATCCCTCCACGTTTCCACTTCACTTTCACATGGGTAAAATTGGATCTAGGGATGTTTAGGAGTGTGGAAATCTCGCGTACAGACGTACGACACAAGTGACAGCCAAACACCTAACGACCTTCTAAGTGCGTGAGTTCCGCGGAGTGCCCCATTCTGCTCTCTCACGATGTCGATTGACTACTGAGGTCGCTGATGGAGTAGGTGGCGGCACAATGCATCTAATATGAAAAACCTATGATTTTGGGTGTTTCCGGATACTATTTATCACATAGGGCATAATTTCTTTTATATTCTCTCTTGAAAGAACTGTTGTATCAGTATAAATCAATAGTGAGCTTTAAATTTTTAATTACATGCTCTTATTTAGATGTGTAATGTGTCGGATCACTTTATTGTTACTTGGGTGAAGTGAGCTGCTGATAGGGAATCTCGCCCTTTGACACAATAGTTGGTGTTCAAACTATTTGTAATGCATTGGACGCGTTTAGTCAGTGCTTAAATGGTAGGGAGGTTCTTCAAGGGCTCAGTCACAAACGTTAAAAAAGGTTGCTTTATTCACATCCAATGGACACCTTTCCTTTGCGAAGTGCGAATTCTTTTTAGAAGTGTTGCTGTCGGGTGTAGGCGACTGTAGTAATTGAGTGTAGAATATACTATAGTGTTTCTTTTGTTGGCAAAGATACAAAAAAGGGAGAGGCTGAAAGATAGTGCCAACACATATTCGGTTTCTATTGATTGTAGGTGCACTTTTCAGACTTACGCCTCTAGCCATTCCAGCAATATAAGTCTCATACATTTTCTTATTCCATTTTTAAATGATGACGTTCACTTTTTATGTGCCACGGTCTTTTTCTGAAGTTACAAAAATTACTCCGGAAAATTAAGGTTTTTGCAAATGTGAAAACATGTTCCAAGGTACAGCAAGCTCAAATATTCGACTGAAATTTTAATAGTGCTGCAATCGAGAAAATCTTGACAATACTGTATTTAATATTCTATCTGTTACATACCAGTAATCAGTACGAGAAATCAAATCAAGCAGAAGTATTATCAAAAACCAGTTACAAGTTAAAAAGCTATCGAAACTAATCAAAAATTCCATTTTCCAGGCAGGTGAAATTATTAAGATATTAAGAAAACTCATTTTGTTTGCAAGTATCACATGTTTCATTGTAAAAGACCTTCTTCCCTTTCAAGGTCGAAGATGATGCATAGCTGGCTTAACTCTCAAATGTTATGTAAATAGTCCTAACAATATATATATATATATATATATATATATATATATATATATATATATATATATATCATTTTACTCACCACAAAATTCTGTACCTGAAAAATTAACAATATTCTTGGAGATAGCTTTAATATATTGCACAACACTTAAATGTGTAGAAGGTGAAATACGCAGAAGTGCTGCGAAAAGCACAACCTCATATCTAACAACAACAAAAACTGTAGAAAATGGCGGAAACCACTTTCAACACTCCCCTCAACCTAATGGACGCTGACCAAAACGTCCCTACTTGACGGACAGCTCATCATAAACCCTGCAGTGTATTTTCAGCGCATGCGATACTGCATAAATGTCCGATAACTAACCAGTAATAATGGCGTACTGCCAAGTGGTCAGGAACTTCATGCCATCCTTTCTCTTCTCTTTTGCACCCAAATACTTATGCAGAAAATTGCTTCAGTCACCTAGAGTCGAACAGGCTACGTCAGGGTCAAGTACTGCAGTACTTTAGCGGCCTCGGCTACGTAAAGAGAGGCCCGTTTAATCAGCGCGAGAGCGTCACAAAAATATTTAACAATCTTTTATAGGAAAAAAGTTGTTCCAGTCTAAGATCGAGATCTTGACGTGTGAGCGCCAGGGGTTGGCCTGTAACCACTAGACGAAATAAAATTGCGGCTATTGACTAAAATAATATTTTCTGACTGTGTTTGTTCCTACTGCAACAGACATTATGTCGAGAATATGTGATTTTTTTGCCTCTCTTAAAGGATTATACGGAACATTCTAAAGCGTATATTCCAAGACTGGCTGGGATACACTGCTTCTTCTCACATTCATTCCCCGTAACGATGGAGGCAGCGGAATTAGAGAAATTACAGTGTGCACGGAGTCGCTCCTACAGTCTTCTTCCTGCTCGGCACTCGTTAATGGTCTGACATGATGATGCGGATGCAAAATTATATTTAGCCTCCACCGCACATCGTGGTGTATCTTGCAGAGTACTTATGTTTACTTAGTTGAGAAAATAAAACAGCGACTTCAGTTTCGTCCGTCTATACAGAACAATTCTCAATTTGGAAAACGAAGAAAATTTTACCCTTCAGAACAGATACGAACTGCTGCCGGTCTTCCTGATGCGTATGTCCTAGACGATTTTATGTACCACGGTGAAAGCCATAGTATACTGGAAACTGCGAGTGTGCAAAGTCACGACTGTTAAGCGAAAATAAGGTGCACGTGGCCCGGAGACACTTTAGCGACGTGCCGCAGCCCTTGCAACAGATATTAGATTTAAAACCCATCAACGTCAGGATATTCACCTCCCGGCACGCTGTCTGCGTTTCGAGTCCCTTGTAACTACTACGTCACCGTTTGGTTACATCATGAAATACAATTCTGTTGAATTTTCTGCTCTTTTCATGAATCAAAGATCGATCGTCATCACTCGATCTGTTCCAAATCGTTTGCTTCAGAAGGAAGACAGTTTGTTCATCATATTCTAAATTCTCGTGTATTAAAAGTTGCTTCTGATCTAATGTGGCAGACGCTTTTGTCTAAAACATAAAAGTAATTGGAACTGTCCGTCTCTTTCCGTATCAATCTTTTTTCTTGCATTTGCTGTATCATCTCTCCACCTGTCATTCAACTTTTCGTATTTGGTTTCTCTTTTACAAATTATCCACAGAATTAGTAACATGTACTAGAAGTCAGAACTATCTCTTATTCACAGTGGCGTAATAGGTATTTCACCCACACAATCAATTACAATGTGATGCAAATGCATCGATAGCATACGAGATACTCTGTTGTCGAAAAGTCAAATGCGGATTTATAATCTGTGTTTAAAATGTAAATAGCAATAGCTTGCGTTTTAACCATAGATTAAACATCTGAAATTTTCCAAGACAAAGTATCTTGTAAGCTATCGAAGCATTTGTATCAATGTTAAAATTATTATTACATATTATTATACAGCTAATTATGACATTTCTGTAGTGATTTTCGTTTGAAGCCCTTCTACCCCTGTGTCAGCTGGGTTTCATCAATACTTTGTAAACGTTATTTGCATACAAACAAAACGGGCGACCTATGAACGTCTCTGAACACTGTTTAGTTCCACTGAATCATATGAAAAACTAGACTTCAGCTTCATTAAAAATTGTAGAGATAATTATTTCATTCATAAGACACTTAGTAATTACGACCTAGGGCTTGTTTGATCCCATAAGAATTACTTCACACACCGCCGTAATAAAAAAAAAATATGCCTCAGCTGAAGGTATGTAGTTGTAGACGGCTGTGAGGAATGTTCACTTAGGTAGGTCAGTGATAATAATATTTCAACTTTATTAAGTACTATGGTGGCAACAAAAACTCTCGAGAGGAATGTGCTGGGAAAGAATGGAAGATTTGAAAGATATGGAGAAGGCATTAGGATGTGACAAGTACATGGAACTGAAATGAACTGCCAATGACAAAAGAGAGAGGCTGCAACAACAAGGCATGAGCCTTTAGAATATGTGTGGTGAGAACACTGACTGTTCCAGGTAGAAGTGGAGCTGTGCGTTATCCAATTAAACAAAATGCGGACACCCGCATGTAACGCAGAATTGACAATCAGATGCCATGAGAGGAGACACAGACTACAGTGTTGTCAGTATAGGAGTAGTAAGGAGAACTAAGTGACTTCGACAAGGACTTGTCGTTGGATGTACCTGGGTAACAAATCCATCAGGGACGTTTCAATCCTTCTAAAGCTGGCCAAGTCCACTGCTGGTAATGTTACTGCGAAATGGAAGAACCACAGCCAAACCATAACCAGGCGGACCACATGTACTGACGAATAGGGGTGGTTGTGAAATCAGCAGAAGGAATTATGAAAGGTGGAAGGTCACTGTCTCACTTTAACTACCCTGTCGGTCAGATTCATATTCAATTTTTAGATGATGACCTCCGTGTTCCCCAATACTACATTTGGTATGTATGGCTCATAACTTTTTTTACATGAAGGAATTGTCAGCAGAGTGTTCTTATAACTGCATGCCTAGCCTGTGGAGTCGATGGAGAACAGGGAGAAAGATAGATTGTGAGCCATAAATGTTGTGTCCAGCGACCTGGCTGAGTGAGTGGCAGCCCTGTTTGAATTGTACCGGCAGAGAGACCTCGGCTGTGGCACTCCACTCTTCCCACTCAGGGTAGGAGCAGGAGGGCGCATTTTACCTGGGCAAGGTGGCAGTTGATCGCAATGGCGGCCAGATAGCAGAAAGTGGCTGGAGGAAGCCATTTAAGAGAGACTGCTCTAATCTGAGCTTTTATGCAAACGGTGGAACGGTCATGAAACTATAAGCATTCTCATGTTAGATATGATATGATCGGTGCAGCTGGTGCACGTGTTTAGGGGAGCCGAGAAAAAAAAGAGAGAGAGAAGAAGAAGAAGAAACATAATATATATCACAGGCACGACTGTCTAGGAAGCTTAACAGCCTTCTTTCAGGAATTGTAAATAGTCGGTCCCAGGTTCGAATCCTGCCTCAGGAATGTATGTGTGTGATGTCCTTAGGTTAGTTAGGTTTAAGCAGTTCTAAGTTCTAGGGGACTGATGACCTCAGATGTTAAGTCCCATAGTGCTCAGAGCCAATTTGTAAATGGTCGGCCTGGAAAGATTAGCTCTCTAAGTAAATGGGGGAGCATGGTCCAGTCTAGGTAGACGTTTCTTGCCGAAACACAGCCATGCTTACCGTGAGAACGACGCCTTCCTAGTCTAAAATTCTTTTTTCAGACTAGAGTCACTTATTGGCTCCCCTCAGGACATGCGAAGCAGAAGTTTGCTCCCCCAGTGTGGGAACCCAGGTGCTGGGTTTGGAATGGCTACCAGGCCAGCATGGAAGTTAAGAGGGGAGATTCAATGAGAGGAGGACAATTCGATCGGTTTGTACGATGTGGGGGCGGTTTTTTTCCTGCTAATCTGGCTCCTGTACGAGGCTTGGTGGAAAGTGATTGTGATTCTTTGCCTTCTTCATCTTCTGGTCCTCCCCTGGTGAACTTCGGGTCTTTCCCTAGTGGATGAGACTTGTGGTATGCAACTTTTGGTGGAGTAAGAGCCAGTTGCTGTTTCCAGCTGTACGGACAATGGAACTGCATATCATCTCGTACATAGTGCGTGTCCGAGGGTGAACTTATTCGTCTCTAGTCGGCCGTCTGACGTTTGACAATTTCAGTACGCGCCTTCGTGCCGGTGAGTCAAATTGGTTGGCTGGCCAGTGAACGGGTGTACATCACACTGAAGTCTGCCGGGTTTTCAGGGCTCTAATAGGGAAGCTATCGCGTTCTGATAAACAGAACGCAGTCCGTGTAGCGTGAAAGTTTTCGTGGACGTGTCAGAACATTACAGCTGCCACTGCGTTCCATCCCTCGCCCACAGTGTGCCTGAATTAATGAATTAAGGTGAAATGGTAAAGTATTGCTGTACCGGTGTAGGGTTGTTAAATGACATACAGAGGTACCTTTCCTCCGTGAACCATAATGCGGTGACAGTGTCAGTACTAGTAGAGGGAAAGGGAAATTTTATCAAAATTCAATGAAGACACGGTTGGGCGATGAACTCTGGGGCCGCTGTCTAAGTGTGGTAACAGTCTACAGCCAGCAGGCCAGGCAAGGTAAACGTGGCACTCACTGATGTGGAGCTGCAACGGCGGTATTGCACGCACGATTTGTTTTGAGTGGAGGAACAACGAGGTAGGAAACTGCACCGTTGCTTTAAGTTATTGCGATGAATGAGGCGGAGCACTAGGCCAGATCCGAGAGTGGCGATTTGTAAGTGGCTGACGTGTGGGATTTTATCCCTGCCATAGTTTCTGTCTCTCTCTGACACTACGTCAGAAGCGAGGGAGAAACCAGATGGGCAATTTTAGCTTGGGATAGAGTGTGCCAGGTCAGTGGAGCGTCGGGACGGACCTGTGCTGGTCTTCGCTTGTAGGGGCCAGTCTGGCACCAATGTTATAAGTATTCTGCATAAACTTGTATTCTATTTTCTATGTACTCATTCGAGATACACTCCTGGAAATTGAAATAAGAACACAGTGAATTCATTGTCCCAGAAAGGGGAAACTTTATTGACACATTCCTGGGGTCAGATACATCACATGATCACACTGACAGAACCACAGGCACATAGACACAGGCAACAGAGCATGCACAATGTCGGCACTAGTACAGTGTATATCCACCTTTCGCAGCAATGCAGGCTGCTATTCTCCCATGGAGACGATCGTAGAGATGCTGGATGTAGTCCTGTGGAACGGCTTGCCATGCCATTTCCACCTGGCGCCTCAGTTGGACCAGCGTTCGTGCTGGACGTGCAGACCGCGCGAGACGACGCTTCATACAGTCCCAAACATGCTCAATGGGGGACAGATCCGGAGATCTTGCTGGCCAGGGTAGTTGACTTACACCTTCTAGAGCACGTTGGGTGGCACGGGATACATGCAGACGTGCATTGTCCTGTTGGAACAGCAAGTTCCCTTGCCGGTCTAGGAATGGTAGAACGATGGGTTCGATGACGGTTTGGGTGTACCGTGCACTATTCAGTGTCCCCTCGACGATCACCAGAGGTGTACGGCCACTGTAGGAGATCGCTCCCCACACCATGATGCCAGGTGTTGGCCCTGTGTGCCTCCGTCGTATGCAGTCCTGATTGTGGCGCTCACCTGCACGGCGCCAAACACGCATACGACCATCATTGGCACCAAGGCAGAAGCGACTCTCATCGCTGAAGACGACACGTCTCCATTCGTCCCTCCATTCACGCCTGTCGCGACACCACTGGAGGCGGGCTGCACGATGTTGGGGCGTGAGCGGAAGACGGCCTAACGGTGTGTGGGACCGTAGCCCAGCTTCATGGAGACGGTTGCGAATGGTCCTCGCCGATACTCCAGGAGCAACAGTGTCCCTAATTTGCTGGGAAGTGGCGGTGCGGTCCCCTACGGCACTGCGTAGGATCCTACATTCTTGGCGTGCATCCGTGCGTCGCTGCGGTCCGGTCCCAGGTCGACGGGCACGTGCACCTTCCGCCGACCACTGGCGACAACATCGATGTACTGTGGAGACCTCACGCCCCACGTGTTGAGCAATTCGGCGGTACGTCCACCCGGCCTCCCGCATGCCCACTATACGCCCTCGCTCAAAGTCCGTCAACTGCACATACGGTTCACGTCCACGCTGTCGCGGCATGCTACCAGTGTTAAAGACTGCGATGGAGCTCCGTATGCCACGGCAAACTGGCTGACACTGACGGCGGCGGTGCACAAATGCTGCGCAGCTAGCGCCATTCGACGGCCAACACCGCGGTTCCTGGTGTGTCCGCTGTGCCGTGCGTGTGATCATTGCTTGAACAGCCCTCTCGCAGTGTCCGGGGCAAGTATGGTGGGTCTGACACACCGGTGTCAGTGTGTTCTTTTTTCCATTTCCAGGAGTGTATATTCCGCCTCCAGGGACACAACACCGGGGTGAGATGGCACGGCAGCCCGGAACTTGGCGATCGCACGGTATGCCTGAAAGAGGGTAGTGACAGTGGTGTGCAGTGGGTCCAGGAGGGGCTCGGTTCCACTCGAGTCTACGGGCCACGTTCGCTTCCCACCTGGCCAGGCCGGGGTACTCTGCGGGAGCCACTGTGCAGTTCGTCTGGTTGTTGTGAGTGTTCATTGCACTTTCCTAGGAGAGTAGAATGAAAATTATATTTCAATCCATTGAGAATAATATTTCCACATCATTATGCCTAATTAGGCTGGCAATTGTTTAGTATTTCATTTACATGAACTTTATTGTTTTCTTTACTTAGAAAATTAAAGACTTACTGCTTTCTACTGATGGCCATAGTCACGAAATTCATGATCGAAATTAGGTAACTCACGGTCAAACAATTCTAAATTCCTCCCAGACGGCAATACATACTGTATGTTAAAGCCATATTTGGCATTCCGTATTATGCGCTAGTGTTATACTTGAATGAATTCCTTTTACAACGCAATCAGACTTCGTTTACACGGATCCACTGTGAGGCCAAATTCTGTTGAAATCGAATCAACTACGACCAGGTACACCACAAACTATTGTTGCGGGGTCGGTGTGTCGAACCCGGGACCCCAGATGGCGCAACTGAAGCCGGGACCCACCGCGCCTTATTTTGTCAGGAGGCTGAGCAAGTTCAAGATCGCCAAGGGCAGTGCAGAGTGCTACAGCGGTATTCAGTAACATTTGTTTATTCCGTGCCATCTACGTGCTGTCCCGCGAGCGCAGCCAGCTCAGCAGACTCGTGGCGTGCTGACACGGCTGCTGCCATCATCGAGGCCGCCCTGCCGAAAGTCGGCCGCGTTCGCCTGGCCGCCGCACGCCGAGGCGTTGCGACTTCAGCCCCGCTGCTGCCGCGATTCCGGAGACTGACACAGTCCCTGGTCCTCGCCTCCCCCGGCTCTGTTTGGCCTGCTCTGTCCGACCTTTGGACAAAGGTTGATGTACTGGTCACCTGTAACCCTCGGGCCACCGCTGCTCACAGGACAGCGCCAGACTCGAACCCGAGCCCTCCTGGACGATGTGCCACAACTTGCCACTAGTGGTGTTTGCCGGATGGCAACACCCGCCACCATTCCTGGGATAGCAGTAGTAATCTGTTGCATAGATTGGCAATCACAGAAACATAAATGATACTTTACTCCTGTTAATAGTAATTACTTTAACCAATTAGGTACCTAGATGTTACCAAAGACATTTCAAAACAGAAATTCTACATATACATCTACATCCATACTCCGCAAACCACCTGACGGTGTGTGGCGGAGGTTACCTTGAGTACCTCTATCGGTTCTCCCTTCTATTCCAGTCTCATATTGTTCGTGGAAAGAAGGATTGTCGGTATGCCTCTGTGTGGGCTCTGATCTCTCTGATTTTATCCTCATGGTCTCTTCGCGGCGAGATATACGTTGGAGGGAGCAATATACAGCTTGACTCCTCGGTGAAGTTATGTTCTCGAAACTTCTACAAAAGCCCGTACCGAGCTACTGAGCGCCTCTCCTGCAGAGTCTTCCACTGGAGTTTATCTATCATCTCCGTAACGCTTTTGCGATTACTAAATGATCCTGTAACGAAGAGCGCTGCTCTCAGTCGGATCTTCTCTATCTCTTCTATCAACCCTATCTGGTATGGATCCCACACTGTTGAGCAGTATTCAAGCAGTGGGCGAACAAGCGTACTGTAACCTACTTCCTTTGTTTTCGGATTGCATTTCCTTAGGATTCTTCCAATGAATCTCAGTCTGGCATCTGCTTTACCAAGGATCGACTTTATATGATCATTCCATTTTAAATCACTCCTAATGCGTACTCCCAGATAATTTATGGAATTAACTGCTTCCAGTTGCTGACCTGCTATATTGTAGCTAAATGATAACGGATCTTTCTTTCTATGTATTCGCAGCACATTACATTTGTCTACATTGAGATTGAATTGCCATTCCCTGCATCATGCGTCAATTCGCTGCAGATCCTCCTGCATTTCAGTACAATTTTCCATTGTTACAACCTCTCGATAAACCACAGCATCAGCCGCAAAAAGCCTCGGTGAACTTCCGATGACATTCACAAGGTCATATATGTATATAGTGAAGATGAATTTAACTAATTCCCAAAAAACACAAATACTCTTAAATGACACTCACTGAACATTTCAAGTTCACTATACTGTGGAAATACTTCACATTTCATTAGCAAAAACCGAATTGAAATTAACCTTTTCCTTCTAACAAAGATTAAATTGGGGGCCCTTAAACTGTCCCTTCCTTTACAAGCAACTTTATTTAGTCCTCAATGCTTTATAGTAATTTATACTAGCAATGTTCTTATTTAGATTTCGAAATAAATTCAAAGTAAACTAAAGTTTCAAATAGGTTTGGCATTATGTGCCTTTTTAGTTACTTGGGAAGCAAGTGATTTTAATTACCAACATTTATACCCTTTTGCACTAAACTTTGACACAATCAAAGTAGTAGCAATTCAAAGCAAAATAAATCTTTTTAACAAGTTCAAAATAATATGACTCTCTCTTTATCTATGAAACAATTGATTTAACTAGCAACTTTTACATACTTTAAAACCGAAACTTAGGCACATTTAAATAGAAACAAATTTGCATTTCTTCATAAACAGGATACTTGGTCTTTAGCACTTTTAGGATAGGAGCCTGGTTGGTATCATGAAGGGGACAGTTTCGAAGTTCAGACACAAATTTTGAAACACTTTAATTATTATTGCAAAAGCACACACAAGCACACTGGTTCATACTGGCATACATATGTCTTCCAAAGTAGGTGAAGCAGTGGCGCAATAGAGGTGGCAAGCACGTGGTGGCTATCACGTCTCCTTCTGGCGGTTTTAAGCTCTATTTAATTCTTCTCGGCGACGTATTCATCATCTTTAGAGCCGTTCCAAATGTAAGAGCACCATTTTACAGCCGGAACTACATCCGAGGCCATTCCATCATAGACTTGGTGTCAGAATGCCTCACTTGGCACCTGCAGTGTTGACTGTGCGACTATTGCCCACTGATTGCCTAACGTGCTCTCTCTCCTGTTGCCCAAATTGACCGCCACTTCCACCTTTTCTCTCGCGCCAAGCCACTTCCGTAGAGGAGGGGGTTCCCTATGTCTTTTCTGTTTCACAATACAGGGTCCCTAAGTATGAACCAGTTTTCTACATACAATTTTGTTCTCACAAACAGACATAATTTAATAAAGTTTCATTATTTTAGCACACTGTCAAGTTAAAACAAAATATGCATCACAATTTTCAATTTCCTTCCAACAATTCAAAGAACTTAATGCATAAAGAATAAACACTTCATAGTTATATACACTTAATTACACTGTACTAACCACTCATATCGATAATAGTGTTACACAAGGAAGAACTTGTATAGTTGTCACCCCAATGATGACTTTGCCAATCAAGCATTATTGATTTATGTTTGTCATTTTTGAAAGATTTATCTACTCTATTGTAGTTATAAAAGGATGAATAAAAACTTGTCATTCTTTTTGTATCCTTAAATATGCCACTATTGTCATTCATACTTCTCCAGCCATTCACTGTTTTTATCTTGTTGTGGCGGTACATGGATGCTCCAGCAATTCAGAATGCAATTGTACTAAATTAGTTAATCAGATGATTAATTTTAATTTGAGTTCTGAAAGTGGCGGTAGGTAAAGGCAACAAAAGTGGCACAAGTAAATTCACTAATTCCATATACAAAAATTAAGGTTATAACTCACGATTTCAGGATTGTTGAGAAGATAATACTTTTCTTTATGTAAAAATAAATACACTTTGCATCACTTGGATATATATATATATATATATATATATATATATATATATATATATATATATATATATATATGATAAAGCAAGCGACCTTTTGCAATCACTCATGAGAACCAAAGGTCTATCAGAAGTCCACTTAGCACAAAGAGCATGCGTAGAAGTGAAAGAGAATGAGGTTCAACTGTGAAGCAGCTCAGCCAGCGCTAAGTGAAGCTTGATATGCTGTAAAGACCGACGCCACTGTACACTGGATGACTCAAAACGAATTAATTGAAGTGATGAATTACGCTGTACATTATGGCAATCCGATGGAAGGGTTTGGATTTGGTGAAAGCCTGGAGAACGTTACCTGCAACTATGTGTAGTTCCAATAGTGAAGGACAGAGGAGAAGGCGTTAAAGTATGGCGTCTTTTTCGTGGTTAGGTTGTAGTCTCCTTACTGCCCTTAAGAAAGTGATAAAGCCTAGATATATGACCACATATTACAGCACTGTGTACTGCGTGTAGTAGAGGAACATTTCAGAGACGACGCGCTCTGTCATAAAGCAGCATCTGTGAGACAATGTTTTTAGGACAATAACATTCTTGAAATGGAATGTCCTGCCCGGAGTCCACATCTGAATCAAGTGGACCACCTTTGGATGAGTTAGAACCCCGAATTCGATCTAGACTCCAACTTCTAACATGACTACTTTCTTTGGTTTCCTGTGTTCAGAAAGATGGGCTGTCATTCTTCCATTAACATTGAGACACCTCTCTGAAAGCGTCCCCAGCAAAATTAAAAACGTCATAAATGCGAAGAACGGATACACTACACATCAATGGCCACTAATGGGTGCATTTCATCAGATAGTGTATGTCTTTATTTTTGTAGTGAACAGTAAAAATTAAACATTACACAAAGCGAAACTTCCTGGCAGCTTAAAACTGTGTGCCGGACCGAGGCTCGAACTCGGGAACTTTGAATTTCGCGGACAAGTGCTCCCCAAGCACGACTCACGCTCCGTCCTCACAGCTTTACTTCTGCCAGTATCTCGTCTCCTACCTTCCAAACTTTACAGAAGCTCTTCTGCGAACCTTGCAGAACTAGCACTCCTGAAAGAAAGGATACTGTGGGGATATGGCTTAGCCACAGCCTGGGGGATGTTTCCAGAATGAGATTTTCACTCTGCAGCGGAGTGTGCACTGATATGAAACTTCCTGGCAGATTAAAACTGTGTGCCCGACCGAGACTCGAACTCGGGACCTTTGCCTTTCGCGGGCAAGTGCTCTACAGTATGACAACCATCCTTTTTCTTAAAGGATCCATCCATAGTCCCACAAGTTCAGCAGGAAGACGAAGAAACCATGATTCGGACCGGTATTATATACGGTCCCCATGAGACGTGGACCTTGCCATTGGTGGACAGGCTTGCGTGTCTCAGCGACACAGATAGCTGTACTGTAGGTACAACCACAACGGATGGTATCTGTTGAGAGACCAGACAAATGTGTGGTCCTTCAGAGGACAGCAGTCTTTTCAGTAGCTGCAGGGGCAACTTTCTGGATGATTGACTGAACTGACCGTGTAACGTCCACCAAAACAGCATTGCTGTGCTAGTGCTGCGAACGTCTGAAGGCAAGGGGAAACAACAACTGTAATTTTTGCCGAGTACATACAGCTTTACTGTATGGTTAAATGATGATGGCGCTCTCTTGGGAAAAATATTCCGGAGGTAAAATAGTCCCCCATTCGGATCTCCGGGCGGAAACTAGTAAGAAGGACGTCGTTATCAGGAGAAACAAAACTGGCGTTCTACGGATCGAAGCGTGGAAAGTCAGATCGCTTAAGCGAGCAGGTAGGTTAGAAAATTTGTAAAGGGAAATGGAAGGGTTGAAGACGGATATAGTGGGAATTAGTGAAGTTCGGTGGCAGTAGAAACAAGGGTGAATACAGGGTTATAAATACAAAATCAAATAGGGGTAATGCAGGAGTAGGTTTAATAATTAATAAAAAAATAGGAACGTGGATAAGCTACTACGAAGAGCATAGTGAACGCATTATTGTAGCCAAGACAGACAAGAAGCTCACGCCTACCACAGCAGTGCAAGTTTATACGCCAACTAGCTCCGCAGATGATGAAGAGATTGAAGAAATTTATGATGAGACAAAAGAAATTGATCAGCTAATTACAAGAGACGAAAATTTAATAGTCATGGGGGACTGGAATTCGATAGGAAAAGTAGAAGGTGAGTATGGACTGGGGGTAAGAAATGAAAGAGGAAGCCACCTCATATAAGTCTGGACAGAGCATAACTTAATCATAGCTAACACTTGGTTTAAGAATCATGAAAGAGGATTGTATATGTGGAAGAGACCTGTAGACACCGGAAGGTTTCAGATTGGGTACGACAGAAATTTAAGTTCAAATGGTTCAAATGGCTCTGAGCACTATGGAACTTAACTTCTCAGGTCATTAGTCCCCTAGAACTTAGAACTACTTAAACCTAACTAACCTAAGGACATCACACACATCCATGGCCGAGGCAGGATTTGAACCTGCCACCGTAGCAGTCGCGCGGTTCCGGACTGATGCGCCTAGAAGCGCTCGGCCACAGCGACCGGCAGAAATTTAGGAACCAGGTTTTAAATTGTAAGACATTTCCAGGAGCAGATGTGGACTCTGACCACGATTTATTGGGTATGAACTGCAGATTAAAACTGAAGAAACTGCTAAAAGGTAGGAATATAAGGAGATGGAACGTGGACAAACTGAAAGAACCAGAGGCTTTAGAGAGTATCAGAGAGAGCATTAAGGAACAATTGACAAGAACGGGGGAGAGGAATACAGTAGAAGAACAGGTTGTAGTGAAGGCATCAGGGTCAAGTAGATAAAAAGACGAGAACTAGTAGAAATCCTTGAATAACACAACAGATACTGAATTTAATTAATGAAAGGAGAAAATAAAAAATACAATAAATGAAGTGGGCGAAAAGGTATACAAACGTCTCAAAAATGAGATCGATATGAACTGGAAAATGGTTAAGCAGGAATGGCTAGAGGACAGATGTAAGGATGTAGAAGGATACATCACTAGGGGTAAGGTAGATGCCGCCTACAGGAAAATTAAGGAGACCTATGGAGCAGAGAGAACAGACTCTATGAATATCAAGAGCTCAGATGAAAAATCAGTCCTAAGGAAAGAAGGGAAACCAGAAAGGTGGAAGGAATATATAGAGGGTCTATACCAGGGTGGCTACGCAGGCCTGGGACAACAGTACACAGTGCGTAATGAAAAAAATAAAAAGGATTAAAAATAAATATTTTACATAACAATGGAAAAGTTTTTGTGGATCAGCCGAGGTGCTCACTACCGGTTTTTTAAGACGTTGGCATGTTAGTTTTGGATGTTTGCCATACTGAATAAAGCCAAGAGCTTGATGGTAGAGCAGTGCTGTCAGTGATTGTGTAGTTGATGTTCTCGGTCGGTTTGTACAAAAACAAAGAAAAAAAACGCTATCGAAGACGTGATTATAATCGATGTGTGCTGTTACGACGTAGGTATATTTTAAAAAAAACTACCCAGCGAAAAAACTATTGGTTGTAGGATAAAATTTAGAAAAAAAAGTTTCTTGATGCGGTAAAAGCTCACCGTGCGAACTCCTACCCTAATAGACCTGCGTACTTTTACCCTGTTCCGCTATCTTCGGCAACCAACAGACATTACACACACAAAGTCGTGGAGATCAAGGTGGATACTGGAAGCTTATAGCCGCCGGTTCCGGTACGTAGTTGATTTAATTTTTAAATGGATCTGCGTTCGCCTAACACTCAGTCGAAACTATACAAACATTACATCGAAGAAAGCGACTTCCCGCATTTTCTCCAACAGTAAGCGTCCACCCTATATGCAAATAATCATCACGGAATATAGTGAACATCGATCTCTGAAACTGAAACTCAGAGAGTAAAATTTACATTACTATGTTACACATAATGGAATGGTATATTTTTAGAGGGGCTCAATCCAACCGACACACATTTGTGGGGAACTGAGAAAAACTATTTAATTTATATGGGCTTCTTTATTGATATACTTATGTTCTATGATGCAATGTGATTGTCAGACAAGAGATTGAATCTTTAATGTTATGAAATTAATTGTTAAAAGTTGGAAACTGATGCCTAAAAATATGTAAATGGTGTTGATATCGCACCCTCCCTTCTATTCACATGAACTGCATTCAATGTAACACGTACAGTTGTACAGTATTAATGCAAGGTTCCAGTGTTTGACTCACTCGTCGTGCCGACTGTCATTATTTACAAATTTCTTCACAGAAAGGTAGGTGTTCGTGGCCCACATAACGCTCGAGTTTTTCCAAGTCCTTCATTGTATTCCACGTAATTAGAACCGTTCCCGATTAATAAGCTAATTTTTCTGGCGCAGTCATAGGTTCCGATTGGAGGCCCAGAAGACAAGAAAGAGTAATCAATCGAGTGATCATTTAGAAGCTTTAACACAACCTTTCTTGTGTTAAGAAAAACAGAGTGTGAAATGAACTGGCAGAAAATGTCACATTCTCTCGTCTTCCAATACTTTGATTTTCTTCAGAAATTCTTGACTGCCTGTAGTACGGCTGCCACGATAACTTCTAGTTCTGATTTCGAATTTGTACACATCACCTCTGCGAAGTCAAATACAGTAAACAATGTGTCCCGTTTCCTTAGTTTTCTTATTATAATACAAAAACCCCACATGCATGGTGTTCTCTAACTGTAAATTAATGTTGAATTTTGGTGAACTTCCCAACTTCCGTAAGTAAAACAGAAATCTGCTGAGAATGTAATTCTAATTCTGAGCTGAGCAGTTGCCCGAGAATAGACGAAGGTCAGTGTATTCTTCTAGTATAGTCTTGGAAGCACCTCGTTGGTAAGCGCTACTGCCGATCTATAATGCAATGTACGATTAACTGCGTGGATAACAAAGACAACAATGTACAACAGTCGAAACTATTGCAGCATGTTGTTTTCTTGTGAACAATACTAGGAAATCTATCTAAGAATGTGAGTACAAAGTATTAAGTAATATACAACATTGTCAGTGCCGATATTTAAGCTTTTTGTTTTCAAATGGGCGTGATGTCTCTTTATTTTTAAAAGGGCATGAGTCATTGTCTGATGCTAATATAAAAATACGTTGTTTTTCAGTCTTACAGTATGTACATTATCTGATTGGCTGATAGCCAGTTTGTGCAGTTACATGCGGCACAACTTTGCTGCCCCCCCCCCCCCCCCCGTCCCCAGTTTCCAAGAGGAGAAGAACGCAATACAACTGGGTACACCTGTAACTGAATAATACAGCATAAGTAGAAATCTTGAATATAATGTTTCAATAAGCATCTTTACAGTAGTAATACAGCGTTGTAAGAATATTCTCTTATACAAATGCTCAATAAACGCAGTTTTGCTGACCTTGTACGTCTTCTCAGTGAGTATAATGAAAAGTTGAAACTACAGCATTCTTCTATGTTTGCAGGAGTGCAAAATCTAATATATAATGACTTGACTGCTTCTGCTTCTACATCTACATCTACATCCATACTACGCAAGCCACCTGACGGTGTGTGGCGGAGGGTACCCTGAGTACCTCTATCGGTTCTCCCTTCTATTCCAGTCTCGTATTGTACGTGAAAAGAAGGATTATCGGTATGCTTCTGTGTGGGCTCTAATCTCTCTGATTTTATCCTCATGGTCTCTTCGCGAGATATAGGTAGGAGGGAGCAATATACTGCTTGACTCCTCGGTGAAGGTACGTTCTCGAAACTTTAACAAAAGCCCGTACCGAGCTACTGAGCGTCTCTCCTGCAGAGTCTTCCACTGGAGTTTATCTATCATCTCCGTAACGCTTTCGCGATTACTAAATGATCCTGTAACGAAGCGCGCTGCTCTCCGTTGGATCTTCCCTATCTCTTCTATCAACCCTATCTGGTGCGGATCCCACACTGCTGATCAGTATTCAAGCAGTGGGCGAACAAGCGTACTATAACCTACGTCCTTTGTTTTCGGATTGCATTCCCTTAGGATTCTTCCAATGAATCTCAGTCTGGCATCTGCTTTACCGACGATCAACTTTATATGATCATTCCATTTTAAATCACTCCTAATGCGTACTCCCAGATAATTTATGGAATTAACTGCTTCCAGTTGCTGACCTGCTATTTTGTAGCTAAATGATTAGGGACCTATGTTTCTATGTATTCGCATCACATTACACTTGTCTACATTGAGATTCAATTGCCATTCCGTGCACCATGCGTCAATTCGCTGCAGATCCTCCTGCATTTCAGTACAATTTTCCATTGTTGCAACCTTCAGATACAGTCATGAATAAAATAAGGTAGGTGGTAAGTGTAGAAAATTTTGACTCAGTTATCGTGGATGAAATAACTGATGTACGCAATTTCTAGTAGATCTTCTCAGTATTTTGCTCTGTCGCAGCTGTTGGTCAGGTCGATGGAAGAGTTTTAAAATACACGATCATGCTCCGAATTACAACGGAATTGCAGATGTGGCTACTGATTTGAAAGGTTTGCAATGGAAAGTGATAAACACGTTTTCTACCGCAATGTTCATTCTCCGTTCACATACTGACCGAATTCTGCGCTACCGCAAGTCGTGTCACAGATCCCACATTTTGATTGGTACTGCTACTTTTTTTCAAAGTCAACCAAAAGTTACAGGGTTCTGGACGGGGAAGTATAGAAGCGACTGCTTGAAGTTCTCATACAGTTGAGTTTGCATATAATTTGGTGAAAACCCTATTTCGCAATCAACTGGTTCCTCTTTTCAACAAGATGATGTATGCTGATAATTGGGACGAAGAAGCCTCTACTGCTGCTTGTGAATTTGAAATGGTGACGCAAGTAAGTTTCGTTCTACATATTTTTGCAAATATTCATTGGCGCGTTATTTGATACATTGCAAGCCAGAGCTTACAACAGTGACCAATGTGTACTAAAAATTTATGTGAAAGAGAAATTCGTGGCAAAAATCATTCATGGATGAACCAGTAACTAAACGACCTAAGACTGATAGGTTCAATAACTTGAACTCTGTTATTTTTTGAACTTTTAAATGTACGTAATTCTGATCAATATAAACAGTGTACCTAGAACTTGTATACTGTCACTAACAGATTGCAATGGGTCTTTTCCCCCTGTTTAATATCACAGCTACAGATTGCGCACGTTTTTGGAGAAATGCGTCAAGAAAGTAATGATTTATTGAATTTTATTGTTAAATGTACTCCAGACTGCATATCGTAAAACTGTAAAACTCTTTGAACTTATTTTGACTATTCGTGCATCCAGTGCTGCAATTGGGAGAAGCTTTTTAGCCGTAAAAAGGATAAAAAAACTATGTGTGTAGTTCACAAACCCAGTAACTGATTACAACTTTAATTCCATTATCACCCGAAGAGGATCTCATGTGGCAGCTGGCGTCTGAGTTATCCCCCAAAAGGTAAATTTATGTTTAAAAGTGACGTTTTATTTTTTGTAACTACTTACCTTAACGAAATGTTCAGTGCACGCCACTGCTTTTCTCTCAAGAGCAACATAGCCTTCAGCCAAATGAATCCCCACCTCAACTGACTACTTATTTTATATTATGCCCTGCAAAGTTCTGCCATGTGTTTAACACTGAAATTCTTACTGAGTTGCTTTGAGTGTATTCATGGGATCATTGTCTCGAAGCCATTGGTACTGTATTCTATATTCGTACTGGAGGAGTGTTTGTATGTTTTCAATACCTGTCCTAACTATTCTGGATACGAGGACAGTGTATAAAAGCTGAGATTGTGGGTCCCATAATTTGTAGCCAACATTTCACAGAGTCTTTGTTAAGTCGAATACTGTATCTGAGGCTTGTGGGGTATGAATTCTTGCACAGAACCGTTGCTCTTTGTAACTAAACGTATGTTTGTTTAAGTAGAGAAAATAGAGCGCTGTGTGATACTGGTGGTTTTTCTTTGTCAGTCCGTGGGTAAATGAGATCTCATGGTACTCCATGTGTTTTCGTACACTGGGATTGTGCAGTTTGAGTGTATCTAGAGTCGCACCAGAAACTGCCCTAAGCAGAAAGCAGCATTTTCTACTATCTTTACAGTTTTTAGACATGAGGCTGTGTTTTGTCCAGCGTTTGTAAGTATTACAAGTTCTTCATATTTAAATGCTGTATAACATACTAAAGTTATTTCGATGACATTGTTAATTCTTCACTTACAGAGGCTTGTGGTGAGTAAACAGCTATACACTTTTAGAACTATTTACATAACATATGGACAGTTAAACAATACTTTGTTGGTCGTGCACCATCTTGTACCTCGAAATGGAAGAAGGTGTTTTACCATGAAACATGTGATACTTACATGTTGTTGTGATGAAGTGAGTTTTTTTAATGTATTAATAATTTTACATATCTGGAAAATGGAAATTTGTATTAGTTTCCAGTAGTTTTTATTTATAAATGTATTTAACTTGTAACTGGTCTTTGATAATACTTCTGGTTAATTTGACTTCACTTACTGATTACTGGTGCGTAGTAGGGAATCATGTGACAGATAGACTATTAAATACATTAATGACAAGATTTTTTCAACTGCAATACTTAAATTTCAGTCGAATATTTGTTCCAACGTACATGATCACATTCTAGCTTCGGTGATGGCGGCACAGTCGAACGTCGTCAAGAACATCGTCTTGTAGCTTGTCGCACTGCAAATTGTCGTTTTCAACCGAGAAATGTGTAGGAATCAACGTCCCAAACAAATGGGCGCTCTGAGTCCTTTTCGTGTCGATTCTGAGTGGCGGAGTGTGCAATGTTTTCCTCGGCCACGCGTGCGAAAACCGCGTGATTTCGACGCTGGTTGTCACGGATCTGATCTCCTGCGCTGAGGCGTCAGAAGAAGGGGTGCAATGTGGGCGACGACCTTCACTTCGCGTGACACGTACGGGGTGGCGTTGGGCAGAATTGTGCCCTGTGACATCATTAACCCACATTACAGTTCACATCAACTTCTGAGCTGTGACTTTCTTTTCGCACGTGTCGACACGTTGCTGTCTGAAGCGTCGCTGAGCCCAAGGATGATGTTGCGGGCCGCCACTGTTTTGCACCACTACATAGAAAGGTTGAAGGCATCTTTCTGCGAAATTTCAATCTTATGCGTCCGATTGGGAGACAATTGTGGGGAGTTTCTAAATAGTAATCCTTTAATTTTGTTGCTCAGTGTAGAATTATGGAACATGTTTTATGCTCGTGTATTGTGACGTTTTTGGGGAAGGAAAATCTCTCCTATAAAAATCAGCACGGATTCCGAAAACAGAAATCTTGCGAAACTAAGCTTCTTCTGTTCCTCCACGAGATCCGTGTTGGTGTAGACACTGGCGCTCAGGTTGATGTCGTGTTCCTCGACTTTAGGAAGGCGTTCGACACTGTCCCGCACTCCCATTTAGTGAATGGAATATGAGCTTACAGAGTATCGGACAGGATTTTCGACTGGAGTTAAGACTTCCTTCCGCATAGAACTCAATATGTCGCTCTTAACGGAACAAAATCGACGGATATAAATAAAGTTTCGGGTTTACCTGAAGAATAATATACAAATGGATCGAGTAGACTGCTTCGTAAGCTCTTCAAAGCCGCCCTCAGATGATGGTGTGATCTATATTAGTGTAGCAACGCTAGAAGACGAAATGCTGATGTGTGGTGCTGAGACTGGCAGTTGCCCCAGAATGTAAATGAATGTGGCATATTGCACATACGTAGCAAAAGAAATTCACTACTGTGCGACTACGCTATTGATGATAAATTGCTGGAAACAGTAAACATTGTAAAATATCTAGGAATAGCTATCCGGAGCGACCTTAAGTAGAATGAGCACACAAGGAAAAGTAGATGCGAGACTGAGATTCATAGGAAGAATCTTTACGAAATATAATTCATCCCCTAAAAAAAGTGGATTACAAGGCCCTTGTTCGACCGATTCAAATTGGTTCAAATGGCTCTGAGCACTATGGGACTTAACATCTATGGTCATCAGTCCCCTAGAACTTAGAACTACTTAAACCTAACTAAACTAAGGACATCACACAACACCCAGTCATCACGAGGCAAAGAAAATCCATGACCCCGCCGGGAATCGAACCCGGGAAACCGGGTGTGGGAAGCCGACCGATTCTTGAGTGTTGTTCATCAGTCTGGGAACTTTACCTGTTAGAGGTGATAGAAGAGATAGATAAGATCCAATGATGAGAAGCACATTTCGTCACGGGATCATTTAGTCAGCGCGAGAGCGTTCAGGGCGATGCTCAACAACCTCCAGTGGCAGATGCTGCAAGAGAGGTTCACAAAGAGAGTACTCCCTCCCACATAAGCAAAATGACCACAAAGAGAAAACTTGAGAAATAAGAGCTAATGCAGAAGATTAGCTGGCTCTGAGCACTATGGGACTTAACATCTGTGGTCATCAGTCCCCTAGAACTTAGAACTACTTTAACCTAACTAACCTAAGGACATCACACACATCCATGCCTGAGGCAGGATTCGAACCTGCGCCCGTAGCGGTCACGCGGTTCCAGACTGAAGCGCCTAGAACTGCTCGGTCACCAGCGGCCGGCTGCAGAAGATTACCGACAGTCATTCTTTCCACTACCATTCACAAATGAAACAGGGAAGAGGCGATCAATTAATGGTACCAGAAGTACCCTCAACCACACACCGTCATGTGGCTTGCGGAATATTGATGTGGATGTTGATCTAGTTTAATATTTGTGGGTCGTTGCTTAAATCTAGTTGACATAGTATAGCTGACATTTTACAAATGCGTATGATAGACGCACTTAGAAAAAGGAATAGTGAGGAAGTTACTATAGCCAATGTAGCTGCAACATACAAAGTGATCCACATTCGTGGACAGATACACTGCATTCTATCAAAGTGTTGTCAAGTACGAACTACTAGCTTCATCCAACCTCGCGGTAGCAACGACCTACTGAAATCTGTACAACAGAGGAAAGATGACGCATTCCATGCTACGTACCAAATTATAAAGTGCATGAATTGAATAAACGGTGTATACGCTAGCTGTCAAATAAAATCACACTACCATATAAGAGGGCTATGACGCCGTATACTTGTACCTGAAGAAATAAATGACACTAAATTTCTTACACTAGCGGATATTTTGGATGATTCTCTGGGAGAGAGTAACAGTATACCTATGTAACTGGCGGAATTTGATAGGAGCAAAAATGACGGTATTTAGAAGACTACTGAGTGGTGCACTGATGTACAGATGAGTATGATGCGGCTGGAATATGTGACACTGTGCTCCAAATTATGTGACGTAGTATCCCGGATGATGGTGGCGCACAAGGGGGCAGCATCCAGCAGACTTCTTAGTTAAGGGTCCATAACTAGAATTAATAACAGCTTCTGTGTGCAAGGAGTCAGTAAATGGTAAGGCGATTGCGAACAATGAATAGGGTGTTTAACATGGATGATCTCCAGCAGTAGAATAAAGATATATAACAAATTTATAAGTCACATCTCAAGCTCAGGAATGAACAAAGGTACCCATGAGCATCTTAGCGATTTCGTAAACTGCCCTGAAATGTATCTATGATAAACTTCCTATATTTTCTTGAGTAAGGAAGCTACGATGATGGTGAGTTTAATCCCGGTGGAAATTGTGTAAGTGTATTGGATGAACACAAACAATATTTACAACGTGCTCCACTGCACTTTGTGCCAGTTTCTTCCAAGTGTATTAAACACAGACAAATAGCTTTTACAATATGCTCTGCTGTACTATGAACTACACTCCTGGAAATTGAAATAAGAACACAGTGAATTCATTGTCCCAGAAAGGGGAAACTTTATTGACACATTCCTGGGGTCAGATACATCACTTGATCACACTGACAGAACCACAGGCACAAAGACACAGGCAACAGAGCATGCACAATGTCGGCACTAGTACAGTGTATATCCAACTTTCGCAGCAATGCAGGCTGCTATTCTCCCATGGAGACGATCGTAGAGATGCTGGATGTAGTCCTGTGGAACGGCTTGCCATGCCATTTCCACCTGGCGCCTCAGTTGGACCAGCGTTCGTGCTGGACGTGCAGACCGCGTGAGACGACGCTTCATCCAGTCCCAAACATGCTCAATGGGGGACAGATCCGGAGATCTTGCTGGCCAGGGTACTTGACTTACACCTTCTAGAGCACGTTGGGTGGCACGGGATACATGCGGACGCGCATTGTCCTGTTGGAACGGTTTGGATGTACCGTGCACTATTCAGTGTCCCTCGACGATCACCAGAGGTGTACGGCCAGTGTAGGAGATCGCTCCCCACACCATGATGCCGGGTGTTGGCCCTGTGTGCCTCGGTCGTATGTAGTCCTGATTGTGGCGCTCACCTGCACGGCGCCAAACACGCATACGACCATCATTGGCACCAAGGCAGAAGCGACTCTCATCGCTGAAGACGACACGTCTCCATTCGTCCCTCCATTCACGCCTGTCGCGACACCACTGGAGGCGGGCTGCACGATGTTGGGGCGTGAGCGGAAGACGGCCTAACGGTGTGCGGGACCGTAGCCCAGCTTCATGGAGACGGTTGCGAATGGTCCTCGCCGATACCCCAGGAGCAACAGTGTCCCTAATTTGCTGGGAAGTGGCGGTGCGGTCCCCTACGGCACTGCGTAGGATCCTACGGTCTTGGTGTGCATCCGTGCGTCGCTGCGGTCCGGTCCCAGGTCGACGGGCACGTGCACCTTCCGCCGACCACTGGCGACAACATCGATGTACTGTGGAGACCTCACGCCCCACGTGTTGAGCAATTCGGCGGTACGTCCACCCGGCCTCCCGCATGCCCACTATACGCCCTCGCTCAAAGTCCGTCAACTGCCCATACGGTTCACGTCCACGCTGTCGCGGCATGCTACCAGTGTTAAAGACTGCGATGGAGCTCCGTATGCGACGGCAAACTGGATGACACTGACGGCGGCGGTGCACAAATGCTGCGCAGCTAGCGCCATTCGACGGCCAACACCGCGGTTCCTGGTGTGTCCGCTGTGCCGTGCATGTCATCATTGCTTGTACAGCCCTCTCGCAGTCGCAAGTATGGTGGGTCTGACACCGGTGTCAATGTGTTCTTTTTTCCATTTCCAGGAGTGTAGTTACTCCTACGTGGTGTGAGCTGTCGGGTAGTTTATAGAACAGTTGGTGTGATGTGTTGTGCAAACTGTTGCTGGAGCAGTAAGAATGCACAAAAATTGACTGGTGTACAAGTAAACCTTCCAAGTAATTAAGACTTAGAAATGGTTATAAACTATGTCCCGTCTGTCTACAGTTTTAATTATTTACATGAAAACTATGTGGAAATCCTTAACACATACTCCAACAAGGACAACATGGATACTGTGCAGAAGTTTCGTATTAAATATGGAGAAGTATATGTTCCTTGGTCCATAAAATTGTTTTCCAAGCTGTTGCCAAATATATATATTGTCAAGTTACGGTTGATTCCCATATTAATGTTATTCCATAGGTCTTAAGAAAAAAAGACAAATGTTTCAAACAGGTTTAATCCATTTCCCACTAAAGGAATTACTACTTTAAGTGCTGCTGATGTGTTAACTATATGAATAATAAGACTGGAAGTGGAATAGATCAAAGTCAAATAAAACCGAGACCAGGAGTGTTTGACGAAAACAGTTGCCAGAAAGAAAGAATATAAACTGCTATTAGAAAAAAATCAAGCCACTGCAAATGTGTAAGCAAGGTTTATAAATTTCTTTGAACACAGTATAAGCAAAAATGTGGATAGGACTGGAGAATACGACATATCAGCATTTACTGTAAATACCAGTTGAATGTGGCTTTGCGTTGGATTCCCCATAGAAAATGATGGATAGAAGACATTTATCATATTAGATGATACACGAAAAATCAGTTTACAAACCCTATTGATGTTTGAATCTGGTTAAAAACGATGCTTACGTTGCATCTAAATATGGCAGACAGGAGTACGTGTTTCTAGCAACAGAAAAAGTTTAAAATCTATTGAATAAATAAATTTAACCATCATTTTTCTCCAAAGGTTGTAAACTTAAAGTTCTATACGTCAATTTTGCAAGAATGTAGAGAAAAAGAGTTGTCAGTGTACCCTGTGGCAGGTTGTGATCTCACACACTGTGACATACCATTTGAAGCAGCGTTATTCCTCTAGCCATATTACAAGGAAATTGACGAGTGCCTTGTTTGATAATTAAGATTGCTACCCAATAGGGGTGGTGTACAGAGCTTACGGATTCCACGCCAGCTTTAATGGGTGTAATGTTCATGAGTACTTGATGGAAGCTAGTCTCTTGCCAGAGGGTACTGAGAGCTATATTTTACTGTCGCATGTGATATTATGTTATGGTTCTTACGTTTATGCAGATATCATTCGAGACTTCGTGTCAGGTGGATATGTATCCCTCAAATCCTGATGATATAATGTTCTTCACTCCACCAGACATATCATTCACGGCCACCAGAATCCCTATGTTAGGGCGCATATAAGAGCAAGCTTCGTGTCAATAGTAGTTTTGCTAGGTAAACATCTGGAAGAAGTGCTCCCTTGTACAGTGCAGTAGTTGTGTTTCCACACCGGAACATGGTATCCACAGTGGTAGACATGACAGTGAACGGGTCAGTCCTCATGTGAACAAAAGCTCCTTGTTGCAAATTATAGATGTGTGATTATCGTTTTACACCTACGAGGATTCTACACAGCGTATAATTGCTTCGTTATCACAAAAAACTGCTAAACGAAGATGGAGTCAAGATCAGTTTGTGCAACTGGGTCATCTCACAAAGAATTCCAATCTCAGCTCTGCAAACACTTCAAGCAATACACACCTGTTTGTGGTTAACATATAATTACCATAGGTTAGAATGGCAATTACAAGACATGAACTTCTACACAGTGTCAAGCACTGACAAGACTGTATGATGAATGGCTTTGTAATGTTTTATCAGAGTACAATCGAAAGCGGTCTGCGCTAAACAGCAAGTATTTCATAAAGTTAATGTGTACAGTATTGAGGGGTATGACTGTCCATCGTTAGATAAATTTCGATCAGAAAATATGCAAAAAAAATTTTTTTTTGCAGTGCACACAACAAACTAAGTGACAAATGTTCCACTGAAAATGTATTTTAATTGCGAATTAGTTAAATAAACACAAACTCTTTAAATGTTAAAACAATGTGTGTATAATTTTATTCGTGTGTGTACATATGCCTCTGCACACCGGTTTTGATGAGAGTACATAGTTTATAAAGATGTGTGGTCATTATAGCTCAGTCAGTAAGTTAACTGATCCGTAAGCAAGGGTACTGGTAGAGGTTTACATAGCATAGAGTATCCCCATTACTATCGCACAACTGACTAAGCTGCAATGACTGCGCGTTTAGTTTTATCTAATATCAAAGTGAGGCTCGCAGAAAAAATGTGAGACGGTTCAGAAAATAATAACGTTTTACTTTTACCTATCACGCAGGACATATTAGTCCTTGAGAACAGATGGCGTGTGACTGTAACTTTCTCCGTTAATTACTAAAGACATGTGCAAAAGTTTGTGTACCGTAGAAGTATGAACGAAATGTCATTTTAAAAAAAATAATAAAAAGTTAGAAAATTATTGCTTTTGATATTTTTGTCTATGTGCATTGAGGGTATAGAGGGTGAATCACCTAAAACTTGCCGGCCAGTGTGGCCGAGAGGTCCCAGGCGCTTCAGTCTGGAACCGCGTGTCCGTTACGGTCGCAGGTTCGAATCCTGCCTCGGGCATGGACGTGTGTGAGGTTCTTAGGTTAGTTAGGTTTAAGTAGTTCTAAGTTCTAGGGCACTGATGACGTCAGATGTTAAGTCCAACAGTACTCAGAGCCATTTGAACCATTTTTGAACCTAAAACTTGCACCGCAAATATTGTGGAAATGGAAAGTACTATTGATGTAAGGTTTTCACAGAATAGATTGGTAGTCAGGAGCTCGTATTGTTAGTCAGTAAGCAGATTGCGACAATACTTAGAAAGTGTAATTTTTGTGCAGACATACACTTTATGAATGAGACAACACTTATTGACAATAACAAATTTAAAGTAGGATAAATTAGAACCTCAGTGGTGTTCGTCGCAGAATTGTAGTGCAAGTCGTTTACCACATATCGTATTTTGGAAAGTTTCCACACCGACACTTGTTTGTGCCGTTCAACGTTCGTAATTGCTAGGTACGATGTTGTTATGTTTGCTTACAGTGTGCTGGAGTGCAATGCGACTTGCTAGTCAGATAGTGTGCGACAGTCCAAGCAGTAGGTCGTGAATGGACGATGCAGAAAAGCCGAGGTGCTCTTTGTGTTCGGAGTGTGTAGGAAGAATACAGTTCATTCTTGTTTGGTGCATGTGGCAATATATTCCTACAGATGTCAACCATCTCGGCAATTATTTGTCAGCCGGCCGCGGTGGTCTCGCGGTTCTAGGCGCGCAGTCCGGAACCGTGCGACTGCTACGGTCGCAGGTTGGAATCCTGCCTCGGGCATGGATGTGTGTAATGGGACTAATGACCACAGCACTTGAGTCCCGTAGTGCTCAGAGCCATTTGAACCAATTATTTGTCAACCTCTTCAGCCAGTTACGTGAAAGTGATAGTATGACACCTACAACGTAATAGAAGCTAACAAGTGAGGACAGAAGAGAGGGAGATTAATATTGTTGCTGCTGTTCCAGTTGATACGCGTATCAGCTCCCACAAATTGCACCAGCGAGTGACATGAGTCAGGAAAGTGTCCTACGCTTTCTCCATCGACAGGTTCCATCCCTAAATATCTCTCTCCATCAAGAGCTGCAGGGAGACGATCATGAGAATCGTCTTGACCTCTGTACGTGAGCATTAAGACATGATACTACAGATGTATCGTGTATCTTGTTTAGTGATGAAGCCACATTTACCAGTTATAGCCAGGTAAATCGCCGAAACGTGCACAATTGGTCTGTTGACAATCCCCGTTGGCTTCGTCAAGTGGAAAGTCAGCTTCCATGGAGTGAAAACGTGTACGTTGGGATAGTGAACCATCAGCTGATAGGACCGTTTTTCATAGGCAGAGGACAGAACACTGAATGCGCACAAGTATCGAAGCCTCCTGACAGGCCATCTTCTACGGATGCTAGAAGACGTTGGTCTGCAGACCAGGAGGAACCTGTGGAACCAACATGATGGCTCTCCAGCCATTAGTTCACGAAGTACTATAGCATGTGTTAATGAATTGTTATCTAATAGCTGGACTGGATGCGAATCACCTGTATCTTGGTTGGCCCGTTCACCAGATTTGACGCCTGTAGACTTGATATGTGAGAACGCTGAAAGGCGATATACAACGACATACACTGCAGCCTGTTCGGACATCTCCGCTGAAATACTAGCACGTGTGCAGCAGCCGTTCCATACCAGACTTGAAGCGTGTATTGACTCTGCCGGTGGTCATTTTGAACACGATCTGTTGTAGTCAGTTATCTCCTTCTTACCCTTCTCCTTCTTCATTTCACGTGTTAGACAAATTGCCTGTTACGGCACTCTAGCTCTTGTATGGTCTTTCTACATTTCTACTTCCAGTGCACTTCCCCTTTAGCGGGAATCTTTTTCCGTCCATACGAACTACATGTTCTGTGGTGTCACAGCCAGACACCACACTTGCTAGGTGGTAGCCTTTAAATCGGCCGCGGTCCGTTAGTATACGTCGGACGCGCGTGTCGCAACTGTCAGTGATTACAGACCGCGCGCCGCCACACGGCAGATCTAGAGAGAGACTTCCTAGCACTCGCCTAGTTGTACAGCCGACTTTGCTAGCGATGGTTCACTGACTTCTACGCTCTCATTTGCCAAGACGATAGTTAGCATAGCCTTCAGCTACGTTATTTGTTACGACCTAGCAAGGCGCCCTTATCAGTTACTATTGATACTGTGAATCATGTAATGTCAAGAGCGACGTTCGTCATTAATGGATTAGAGTTAAGTATTCCACCAGCTACGTCCGTTTTTCTCAATTCTAATTCCTTTGTCATGTTCCAGACCTCACGCCAGCCTGCGTGAGCTAAAACGCCTGCATTTCGGACTCCTTTAGTAACACGGTGTTGACTCTCCTGCCAGCCACAACATGTTCCTTCCATTTTTTTCTACTGTTCTCTATTTTTTCGTTTAGGTTACATATTCCCAAATTATTTCTTGTATATCACTTCTTTTTCGATTTTCCCAATGCATCCTTCTATTCTTGTTAGAAATCTCATTTCTTGAACCTGTATCCTACTTTCTTGACGTCTTCTTGTTGCCCATGCTTCAGTTCCATAAATAAGGGTTGTTACTGTTACCATTCTATAAAACTTCAGCTGGATTTCTTTTCTGGATTTATCCTGCAAACTTTTATGATGTTTTCGCATATGGAAGCAAATTTATTCAATTTTTGAACCACGTCATGGTTATATTCGTAAAGTGATATCTCTTCGTGGTTGTTTTACTTGCTCCAAGATCTTAATTTTCAAGACTGTTTTAGATCTTACTGGTAGTCTGTTCTGAAGTGCCATTTACTTTCCTTTCATCTACCGACATGTCCGAAAGAACAGATACCATCTTCATATATATGGCTCACTGGCCATTTGACGATTTTCTTCTGTGCGGATGCACAAACAATGCCCGAACTCTTACGGGAATCGGCAGTACAGCCGCAAGTGATGAGTATAATGGGCAGGGGCACTATGAATATCCACTGATGCTCATAAATTAAGGATAATTGCAGAATGTGGTGCCACACAACGTGGCACTACACAAAACTGGCGCTAATAGCATAGCCACATAGGGAACACACAGGAAGCAGATCTGTAAGTCCACGGTATTGGTGATAAGTGGAGAAACCCGTCCTGAAACACATGTGCTATAAAACGTCACTGTTTCCTGCGCATGTACCCCGACATCGATATGGGATATGATCACTATACACACGTACACAGGCCGCATAACGGGTTGGCATACTCTGGATCAGGTGGTCGAGCAGCTGCTGGGGTATAACCTCCCATTCTTGCACCAGTGCCTGTCGGAGCTCCTGAAGTGTCGTAGGGGTTTGAAGACGTGCAGCGATACGTCGACCGAGAGCATCCCAAACGTGCTCTATGGGGTTTAGGTCTGAAGAACAGGCAGGCTACTCCATTCGCCTGATATCTTCTGTTTCAAGGTACTCCTCCACGATGGCAGTTCGGTGGGGCCGTGCGTTATCATTCATCAGGAAGAAGGTGGGACCACTGCACCCCTGAAAATGCGGACATACTGGTGCAAAATGACATCACGATACACCTGAGCTGTTACAGTTCCTCTGTCAAAAACATGGAGGGGAGTATGTGCACCAATCATAATCCCATCTGACACCATTAAACCACAACCTCCATACAGGTTCCTTTCAACGACATTAAGGGGTTGGTATCTGGTTCCTGATTCACGCCAGATGAAAACCCGGCGAGAATCACTGGTCAGACTATACCTGGACTCGTCTCTGAACATAATCTGGGACCACTGTTCCAATGACTATGTATTGTGTTATTGACACCAGGCTTTACGGGCTTTCCTGTGACCAGGGGTCAGTGGAATGCACCTTGCAGGTCTCCGGGTGAATAAACCAGGTCTGTTCAGTCGTCTGTAGACTGTGTGTCAGGAGACAACTGTTCTAGTGGCTGCGGTAAGGTCCCGAGCAAGACTACCTGCAGTACTCTGTGGCCGTCTGCGGGCGCTGATGGTAAGATATCGGTCTTCTTGTGGTGTTGTACACTGTCCCATACTCTAGTGCCTGGACACGTTCCCTGTCTGCTGGAATCGTTGTCATAATCTTGAGATCACACTTTGTGGCACACGGAGGGCCTGTGCTACGACCTGCTGTGTGTGACCAGCCTACAGTCGCCCTAGTATTCTACCCCTCATAATGTCATCAATATGTGTTCTTTGAGCCATTTTCAACACACAGTCACAATTAGCACGTCTGCAGACTTACTCTTTGCACCGCACTCTGACATGCACCAACCCACCTCCGAGTTATGTGTACTGCTGCCAGCGCCACCGTGCGACGACCGCATGTCAAATGCACCGCATGGTCATACCCCGACGTGATTTAAACCAGAGCGTTGTTTGACCATGTATCAGCATTATCCGTAATTTATGAGCATGAGTGTAGTGCGGAACAAGAAGTTGCGAATGTGGGTCTCACGGGAGGCGTGCCAGAGATAAAGCCTTGCAGTCGCGTGGCTCAGATGGGCGCCGGCACGGTAGCTCAGTGTGCTCGGTCAAAGAGCTGCGTGCTCCCCGTAATAAAATAAAAAAAAAACGGAGTCAAAGAATGAACGATCAACTCGCACGGATGTCTTGTCACGTCCGCCCAGACCAAACGCAACGAAAAGAAAAAAAAATGGATAGAGCATCTGCCGTGTAAGCAGGAGATCCCGGGTTCGAGTCACGGTCGGGGCACACATTTTCAACTGTCCCCGTTGACTTATATCAACGCCTGTTTGCAGCTAGGGTGTTGTTTTCACTGTAAATGAAGTCTTGTTCCCTTAATTCATACTATGCAGTACTCCTTTTCATGACTTGAACAACATACAAAACATTCCCAAAATGGTGTGTCTTTGTGCTGCAGTGTGTGTGTAAGATTACAGTATGTATTGATACACTATATAGGTCAATATTTTCGGCATGCTACTACGTTGGGTGAAGGTAATCAGGCAGACTCCGTATTTCTAGATTTCCGAAAAGCGTTTGACACGATGCCCCACTGCAGACTGTTAATGAAGGTACGAGCACATGGAATATGTTCCCAGATGTGTCAGTGACTCGACGTCTTCTTAAGTAATAGAACCTAGTATGTTGTCTTCGATAGCGAGTGTTCATCAGAGACAAGGGTATCGTCAGGAATGCCACAGGGAAGTGTGATAGGTCCGCTATTATTTTCTATATACATAAATGATCTGGTGGACTCAGAAGAATACAAGATGATCTAGACAAAATTTCTAATTGGTGTGATGAATGGCCGCTAGCTCTAAGTGTAGAATATGTAGGTTAATGCGGATGAGTAGGAAAAACAAACCTGTAATGTTAGGATACAGCATTATTAGTCACATCGTTTAAATACAGGGCGTAACGTTGCAGAGCGATATGAAGTGGAACGAGCTGTGAGAGGAAAGGAGAATGGTTGACTTCGGTTTATAGGGAGCATTTTGAAAGTATGGTTCATCTGTAAGAGGGACCGTATGTAGAAAGCTAGTGCGAACTGTTCTTGAGTACTGCTCGAGTGTTTGGGATCCACACCAGGTTGAATTAAAGAAAGACATCGAAGCTATTCAAAGGCGGGCTGCTAAGTTTGTTACCGGTAGGTTCGGAAAGCACTAAATTATTATGGAGATGTTTCATGAACTCAAACGAGAATCCCTGCATGGAAGGCGACGTTCTTTACTCGGAACGCTACTGAGAAAATTCAGAGAACCGGCATTTGAAGCTGACTGTAAGACGATTCTACTTCCGCCAACATATATTTCGGATAAGGACTACGAAGGTAAGATACGAGATATTAGGGCTCATACGGAGGTCTATAGATAGCCGATTTTCCATCGTCTATTTCCGAGTGCAACAGGAAAGGAAATGAGTAGTAGCGGTACACGGTTCCCTAGGCCGCGCACCATACGGAGGCTTGCGGAGTATCTATATAGATGTACACTCCTGGAAATGGAAATAAGAACACATTGACACCGGTGTGTCAGACCCACCATAATTGCTCCGGACACTACGAGAGGGCTGTACAAGCAATGATCACACGCACGGCACAGCGGAAACACCAGGAACCGCGGTGTTGGCCGTCGAATGGCGCTAGCTCCGCAGCATTTATGAACCGCCGCCGTCAGTGTCAGCCAGTTTGCCGTCGCATACGGAGCTCCATCGCAGTCTTTAACATTGGTAGCATGCCGCGACAGCGTGGATGTGAACCGTATGTGCAGTTGACGGACTTTGAGCGAGGGCGTATAGTGAGCACGCGGGAGGCCGGGTGGACGTACCGCCGAATTGCTCAACACGTGGGGCGTGAGGTCTCCACAGTACATCGATGTTGTCGCCAGTGGTCGGCGGAAGGTGCACGTGCCCGTCGACCTGGGACCGGACCGCAGCGACGCAAGGATGCACGCCAAGACCGTAGGATCCTACGCAGTGCCGTAGGGGACCGCACCGCCACTTCCCAGCAAATTAGGGACACTGTTGCTCCTGGGGTATCGGCGAGGACCATTCGCAACCGTCTCCATGAAGCTGGGCTACGGTCCCGCACACCGTTAGGCCGTCTTCCGCTCACGCCCCAACATCGTGCAGCCCGCCTCCAGTGGTGTCGCGACAGGCGTAAATGGAGGGACGAATGGAGACGTGTCGTCTTCAGCGATGAGAGTAGCTTCTACCTTGGTGCCAATGATGGTCGTATGCGTGTTCGGCACCGTGCAGGTGAGCGCCACAATCAGAACTGCATACGACCGAGGCACACAGGGCCAACACCCGGCATCATGGTGTGGGGAGCGATCTCCTACACTGGCCGTACACCTCTGGTGATCGTCGAGGGGACACTGAATAGTGCACGGTACATCCAAACTGTCATCGAACCCATCGTTCTACCATTCCTAGACCGGCAAGGGAACTTGCTGTTTCAACAGGACAATGCACGTCCGCGTGTATCCCGTGCCACCCAACGTGCTATAGAAGGTGTAAGTCAACTACCCTGGCCAGCAAGATCTCCGGATATGTCCCCCATTGAGCATGTTTGTGACTGGATGAAGCGTCGTCTCACGCGGTCTGCACGTCCAGCGCGAACGCTGGTCCAACTGAGGCGCCAGGTGGAAATGGCATGGCAAGCCGTTCCACAGGACTACATCCAGCATCTCTACGATCGTCTCCATGGGAGAATAGCAGCCTGCATTGCTGCGAAAGGTGGATATACACTGTACTAGTGCCGACATTGTGCATGCTCTGTTGCCTGTGTCTATGTGCCTGTGGTTCTGTCAGTGTGATCATGTGATGTATCTGACCCCAGGGATGTGTCAGTAAAGTTTCTCCTTCCTGGGACAATGAATTCACGGTGTTCTTATTTCAATTTCCAGGAGTGTATATTCATGTCGTTAATTCAGTTTAACCACCCGACCATATATTACACACACACACACATGCACAGAGAATACATACACTATGATAAATAGGTGATACTATTCCAGATATCTTCGTGGTGTTTAGCTTTAATTTTTTAAGCTGAGATTGTATAGTTGTGCGTCTCTAGTGGGCTATTTTTTCTTCTCATAGACGTCTATCTGTCTTCGTTTCTGTTCAGCACTTGGAAGTTTAATATACTCAGTGCTCAAAGCTATCATTCTGCCCGTAATATGAAGTAATGTAGGAGATCTTCAGCAAACTTAAGTCTGGGTACTCGGACGGTTATCTGAATCCTGTCCTCCCTGAACTGTGATACTTCAGTCTATGTGGAATATTGATATGGTCTACAAACGTGATCCTTAGCTCTGTTTGTTTATGTTTAAGTGTTTGTGCTCCGAAGCGCAGATGAGGAACTATGCGATATGATAGAGTCCGAGTACGATTTCACCTTCCTGTTGACATAGGCATTTGGTTATGAAAACAAGTTGTATGTTGGTTTGTTATACAGCCCTACAAGATACCTTGAGGGACACAATTAATGTTTCTCAGTAGGTATAGATGCTGCTGTAAACATGATCAACTGTGCAATGAATAAATTTTGTTTCCACAGTAGAACAAATTAACAACAAAATACTTTGTTTTTTTTTCGCACTTAGTTTCAGGTTCCCGTAATTTGTGAAGCATTTTCAATCACACTCTGCGGCAGTGTAGCTGGTGTAAAGTGGACGTTAGGTGTCAGAATCATACACGTTCCCTAATTTGGAATGAACCTCAACCCTCACTGTCACACTCAAATTCGACCTTAGTAGAGACAATATTTTTGTCAACTGCAATGAACACACCCGCGCTTAATCTGTCTTTTCGCTAAATGTCTCAGAGAATTCTACTTCAGTGTTCAGGCAGCTCTCGGTCCCCAGACTAATTTGAGCGCGAAAGGTTTCTTGGAGGGCAGTAAATGCGGAAACTTTGTTACGAATACTTCGACAATTTACAGATAATATTTTGAAAATCGAAGTAATTTTACTCTGAACGCCGTCTGATTTCGTTTTCTGCGAGCAATTTGGCGAGTGTTGATCAAAGAACCTCAAACTATCACCTAGCCTCGAAAAACCCCATGTGCACCACAAATACTCTTGCTACTTCTTTTGTTTCTGACCTGCCAAGGGGAGTGCTACAGTTCCCACCCGATAATGCAGGTCCAGAATTATACATCCAAGCTTCGGAGGTAGGTTTAAATACTGGTCCTGTAGGTGTGTTCTAAATGGTTAATTTGCTGGTACGAGTCAAGAGCCTCGATGAAAATAGTTTTAAATGCAAAACAGACTGTTTTCTCTGCGGTTAATCCCTGTGTAATTCCATAAGAGGTATCGTTTCGGTGGGTGACTGTCGATCCAGAATATTTAAACAGCCCAACTGTTTCAGCAGTGTAACGGCCCAGAATTATTGCATTCCCAACAGCCAATTTTCTTTCTGGTTAATATTCAATCCCATATTCCTACTGGCCCGCTCAAGTGTGATGAATTATGTCTTCTCCAATGGCTTCCGAGTTTTTGCTACTATATCTTTGTCATCAGTGTAAGCGAGTATCTGCATTGATCTATAAAAGATCGTTTCCGAGCTTAGCAGGTTTGCATCCCACACAACCACCTCGAAGGCAAAATTTAAAAGAAGACACTCCAGCGCGTCTCCTTACCTTACACCACCTTGTCGAAATGGTTGCTTTGAAAGGACACGGCCGACTTCCCATTCCTTCCCTAATCCAAGCTTGTGCCCCGTCTCCAGTGACCTCGTTGTCGACGGGACGTTAAACATTACTCTTCTTTCTTTACACTATATCGTATATTTTGTTGTTAAGACATCTATCCTACTATTCTTATACTACTCTGCATGCCATTCATTGCCATTCTCACAAGTCTTAACAATAGTGAAAAATTAATAGGATTACCAATGGCCCCCAAGAGCCTACGTTTTTTACTTAATTTTGTAGATTACTAAACGAGCGCAAACTATATTCAAAGAGGACAGTTTGTAGTGCATCAGGTTCTTCAATACACATTTGACGAACAGCCTATTGTCAGAAGAAATGTACTCTGCGTGACAGAACAGCGAAATTATACTGTTCACTCAGTACCGAAGTGCAAATCCTGGTCTCGGTGCTTACTGTGATATTCTAAACACATTGGTCGGCGTTATACAAGTTGATCTTAAATATTTTGTGGAGTGAACTCAGTATACTGTATTGTTTGAACACACTGGCACAATAAGGATAATTTTTGTTTCCTTGTTGTCAACAGTTTGTAATTTGTTATACTAAACGACATATTTAACTTGGCAATGAAAAGCCTATTAGCGTAAAAGCTGGTTAGCCAGGTGCCGTGACAGTTTTAGGAATAATCTTATCAGCGAACGTCGATATCGGTGAAGCGTGCGTCGCAATATATGTTGCGCGTGTCACGAGCTCTTGAAATCACACAAATAAGACAATCCTAGTAAATACGCATAAGTAGATATTATACGACCGCGTGACAGCGATTCCCAGTCACGGAAGTTTCATATGTTTCCTCATTTCCTGGAAAAACAGAGGCTAGAATACCCCGCCAGGATAAACCACACTAAACATTAACATTTTGCGAGCGCAGTGGTCTGCAGCCGGTAGATTTGTTTGTTGACAAAGTCACTGATCCAAGAGTGTTCTAGTCTGAAGTCAAAGATGAACTGCTAAACGTTTAACGCTCTAAGCACGAATTCTGTGAATACATTTAAGTAAAAAGAGCGCTGAGAAGCTAAATTATCCTGGTCTTATTTTACGTACTTTCTGGTTCTTCGTGGACATTTCTTCTAAATCTGTTGGCACTTGTTGGCAGTTCTCGGCGATGCTATTCATTTAGCACCACCTGCTAGAGTCATCTCCAGTCAAACTAAAAATGAGAACAAAAAGCTTTAAAAATTAGGATAGGCTTGTTGGGGAGAAAACCTCCCGAACCCTCAATTATAGAGCCGTCTCTTCTCACACTCGTTTTCTAAGCACTTCTTCTTAGTCTGGCTGAACAGTACCCACGCCGAGGTAGTAGACAATGCAGCTAAAGTGTGGCTAATGTGTAGCTGTCGCCTGGATTCATCCGACCAACGAACGCTATGCACCTATAAATCCTGACTACCATCCAAAAGCCAGCCCTGCTAGCCGCGCGGTCTACCGCACTGCTTCCCGCGTCCCCGCCACGAATCCGCCGGCCGCCCTGTCCGTGCGTTTCTGGCGCTGCAGTCCGGAACCGCGAGACTGCTACGGTCGCAGGTTCGAATCCTGCCTCGGGCATGGATGTTTGTGATGTCCTTAGGTTAGTTAGGTTTAAGTAGTTCTACGGGACTTATGACCTAAGATGTTGAGTCCCATAGTGCTCAGAGCCATTTGAACTTTTTTTTTTTTTTTTTTTTTTTTTTTTTTTTTTTTTTTTTTTTTGCCACGAATCCGTCCGGCGGATTAGAGTCGAGGTGCGGTGATCCGGCCAGCCTGTGGATGATTTTTAAGGCTATTTTCCATCTGCCTCGGCGAAGGAAGGCTGGTTCCCCTTATTACACCTCAGTTACATTATGTCGGCGATTGCTGCGCAAACACTGTCTCCACGTACGCGTACACCATAATTACTCTACCACCCAAACATTTGGGGTTACACTGGTCTGATATGACACGTTCCCGGGGGAGTGCACTGGGGCCGAACTGCACAGTAATCCAGGGTTCGGTGTGGGGCGGCGGTGGGGTGGGTAGACTACAGTGGCCACTGCGGGACGAAGCCTCTCCGTCGTTTCTAGGTCCCTGGTTTAATACACAATATACGCACCATCCAAAAACCATTAATAATATGCTGAAAATCCTCCTGAACAAATGCAACAAAGTAAAGGTCAAGGCTGAGCTACCAATTCACTACACAGAATCATTATCAGCAGTTCTATTAAAATCCAAGAAACCATCGGGGCAATATCCCAGGACCATAGACACAAAAAGTTGATTTCCCTTAACGACATTAGACGAGTCTAAACAGTATTCTAACTTCGGCTTCAGGATGTTGAGATGCTCAGCGAAAATGAGGTTAGAAGATTACTTTTCTCCACCACTGCGGATAACAACTTGTGTGAGCCACATATCGGTACGCATGCAAAAGCATGCGCAACATAATATGTTCCAAAACGCCGCGCATAAAAACGGGATTTTTCCGGTATGCGTTGCCGGCAGAAAGGTAGAGTCAAGTGTTTTTCACAGCTTTTGGGCTAGGGACTATTTGTAAACCCAACAGAAGGATCACCGCACTGTAACTATACTACAGTACGAGGTCAACGTTTGAATATTACAGACTTCCCCCAGCTTAGGCGAGTGGAACAAATCGATTGGTTTTTAGGGTACCAAAACCGAGCCGCAGATTCCATGACGGCTGTGCACAGAAAATAATTGTAAACTTTACGATGTATTCCTAAGATTCCGATCTCGAACAACTTTGAAAATTTTCTTGATATTTTTATCCGTTTCTAACAGAGAGGGTTTCAAAGTTACACTACTTTCACACGTAAAATACGCACGTAAAATCCGGTATGTGGAGCAAAGTAGTTTATAAAGTGACTTAGCACATTAGAATATGCTGTAAGGTGTCTCTGTTATCATCAGAAAGGTTCTAGTAACCCCATGTTGGTGTAGTACTGAAACATATGCAAAATGTTTGTGTACGTCAAATCCGGCCTGAGGTATAAAACTATATAGTTTCGCGATATTTCAATTTTATGCAAGTAAACTGTCAAAACTTTACTGACCCACAAAGTTCTTTTCACATGAGTGACATGCTCTGCTGTAGCAGGGAAAAGAAATGAAGTAGCAGAAAATGCTCATATCGAGGCATACAAAAGATGAATTTGCTCCTGTTTATTAAAAGATTCTGACTGAAAAGTGCCTAATTCTACATTTCTCAGCACCTTAAAAAATTTCCCAAATATTTTGGCATATGAACATATTGGCGATTTTGTATGTTGAGAGAGAAGGAGACAGTGGTAGTTGGATAGTAACGGAAAAGTAATAAATACTATAAGACAGTAAACAGTGATTGTGGTTTAGAAAGACAGAAACAGACAATGGCACTGTGAGAGAAAGAGGAGGACATAGTGGCAGTGGAACATAGTTAACAGTGACAGAACAGTGGTAGGTATAGAGTGTAGGAAAGAGTGCTAGTGGGAGAGGAACAAAGAGAAGGAGACGATGGAAGTGGGTGAGAGCCAGAGTCTATGATAATGACATCGAGGAAGAGTGAGATGGTGACAGTAAGAAGAGACAGCAGCAGTGCGAAGGAAGGAATGAGGTAGAAGCAACAGGAGAGGACAAGGGGTAGACAGTAAAAGGGAGAGGAGACAGTATTAGTAGGACAGAACAAATGAGACTGTGGCTGTCAGACCGAGGCCAGTGACAGTTACAGAGAAACAAAGAGATAATGGCAATGAGTGAGTGAGAATGAGCAAGTAGGAGTGGATGAGTATGAACAACTGACTTACAGCGAAGACTAGTGGGTGTGAACGAGTTACAGTGAGGGAAACGTGTGACAGTGAGTGGTTCGTTGCATCTTGAAAAGGGCGCATGCCAAATTTTAAAGACGCTGACGTAGGTAGCATGAGTCAGAGCCATTTAACAAAAAGAAGCATTTTCGCCTTTTTCCGCTGGTCTCTCTATACTATCTGCACACTTTCTAAGTCACGTTATATATTTTTACACCGTGCTCGAGAAACTGCGAGCTGAATTTGTAGTTTGGACATTAAACCCTAAATGGCCAATGAAACTAAGATCAACATTGTTTTTCATACCATTTCACTGTAAAACCAGCATTTGTGTACTGATATGTAGAGCACTTGCACATTAAACCCGTGAATTCGTTACTGGGCCTAGTGATAATGTATAAGGAGGAGTCGAATGAAAACCAGACAGACTATATAACGAACATGGCACGGACGTTTGTAACACAGGTAGGTGTATGTATAGAAGTGCTTTCTATCGGGAACTTGGAAGAAACAACGCAAACATTCATTGCTGTGCCATTTGTCTGTTCGACATGATGCACGTGAGGTCTGCGAGTAGTATTTGTGTCCGACTTGACGATGCAGGGCGCGAAAAGCGAACAGCGAGGTGTGGCTTTTGACTGCGGAAGTAGCCAGCAAGTGATGGTGTTCGGTTTGTCGGGAGCTCAACTGCGCGGTCATCAGTGCCCGTACACAATTTTTACGCAGTCCAATTTTTTACACAGTCCAATCGAACTGCTGTCACGAATGATGATGATGAAATGATGAGGGCAAAACAAACACCCGGTCTCCGGGCAGAGAAAATCCCCAACACGGCCGGGAATCGATCCCGGGACCCCGTGATCCAGAGGCAGAAACACTAGCCACTAGGCCACTAGCGGAAGACATTCGAGTCAAGGTACCGCTCACACCATCACGACAGAATATCTGAATATTCACACTGATTCCCCACAGCCTGACAGAGGAGCATCGACATCGCTGCAGCACATGGAACTGTATCACGATGAAGAATATCTTTCCCTGACTTGTATTCTCGCTGGACATGAAACATAGCGTCACCATTTTGAGCCGGAGAGCACGTCTCAGAGCCAACAGTGGAAGCAGCGAAAAAAATCCCAAGTCGTGTACGCCAGCTCGGGAAGTTCATGATGAGCTTTTCTCTGACCGCAAGGGCTCATTGACTTTCTGGAACATGGCGTCACAATTAACACACAGCAGTACATGAAAAATTTTCAAAAACTGAAGCGCGCCATGAAAACTTTTCAAAAACTGAAGCGCGCCATCAGTTCCAAACGCCCAAGATTGTTGACTGGCGGCATTATTCTGTTGCAGGGTAACGCTCGTCCACATGTTGCCAAGGTTCTTTCCACTACACCGCAGAATTTTCGCTGGGAAGCCCTTACACATGTTCCATACAGTCCTGAACTCTTTCCATGAAATTCCATCTTTTTGGAGCCGTAAAGAAAAAAAGACATTCATTGGTCTCGATTTACTTCAGATGCTGAGGTGCACGCTTGGGTGCAATCGTGATTCCGAAGATAATAGCAAACATTTTTCCATGGAGGCACTGACCGTCTTGTCTCACGGTACGATAAATGTATTAATTAGGGTGATTACTTTTGAAGTAATAAGCATTTCGCTTAGTTTTTTCCATCTGTCTCGTTTTCATTTGACTGTCCCTTATAGAATACCGCAGACTGCTACCATCATCTTAATGTCCTAGTGGAACTGATATTGCTTCTTTCTGGCATCACCATCAACATCGTCATTGCACGGCAGAGATTTTTGTTGTTTAACCAGGGATAATGACGCAGATCCCAGTGGTCAAGAATTAGAACTATCAGAGCTCTATATCAGCGCTCATGAAATGAATGAATACATGAGCTTTTATTTGTTAAATTCATTGAAATGTCAATATATATGTGTTACAGTGTAAAATGTTGATTAAAATTCATCCTCTGAGTCTTAGTTTATGGAAAGTCAGAGGAACTGCACTTGAACTTTATACCCTACAGTCACTTCAGGCAAAGGAATTAAACTGTATCAAAAAAGTAAGCAAAATCAACAGATGAGAACATATTTCCAGATCTCAGTAAGAACATAAACACAAGACATATGGCATTCAGCAGTGTCCACTAAACGAGTAATATTACATAAACGAATAAACTTCAACAGGTAATTCCTCATTAGAAAAGAAACGGAAACTTTCAAATCAACGTATGTCTGGAAACAGACTGTAAGTCTGTAATAGAGTAATAAGTACTACAATATTACACCTTACATGTGTCACACTCGCTCATTTATATATACATAGATATCATAGATATGTAGTGTCTGTTCTATCAAGACATGTCCAACAGAGCAGGCACCACATACCGATATATATGTATCTATAGATGATGAAATTGTGGAAATACCCACCCGCCCCCCTAATACAACAAACATGTTGTCTACTCCCGGGGCCTTGTTTCAACTTAGGTCTTTCAGTGCTCTATCAAACTCTTCATGCAGTATCGTATCTCCCATTTCATCTTCATCTACATCTTCCATTTCCATAATATTGTCCTCAAGTACATTGCCCTTGTATAGACCCTCCATATGGTAACATTAACACATTTAAAATTAAATAAAAACAACAGAAGAGACAATGGACCTCTGTTACGTTTCTCAGGGAGTCAGGTTTTGCAGAAGAATTCTGATAAATATTACCAGTTGGCTTAACCAGTAGATAGCGCAAGTCATGTAATTCATACAGTGAAATATTGTAACTACTGTGTATCTCAGTAGTAAATTGATTCACACAGTCTACTGATTCTACCTTACTTTGGGCCCCGGATATAGTCAGGTTTTGCAGAAGAATTCTGATAAATATTACCAGTTGGCTTAACCAGTAGATAGCGCAAGTCATGTAATTCATACAGTGAAATATTGTAACTACTGTGTATCTCAGTAGTAAATTGATTCACACAGTCTACTGATTCTACCTTACTTTGGGCCCCGGATATGACATCGTTGAGGTGCCCACTAACGCCATATACCTTCTACTGACTATCCAGATATTAGACCATTTGGAATCGAATATTGTACACGAAAGGTTGGAATCACATCAGCACTTAAAAGATATGTTTCCACTTCAGTTTCAGACAGGAATGATTTCGAAACAGCGGAATGTTTCATAGACAGATCGGTAAATAACTACAAGTCCAAGATGCTAATGGGATATTTGAAATGAGTTATCACGACTGCAAAGCAATAACTAATTCTATTACGAAGTGTAATGGATGATAACTCATATGGTTCAGGGAAAGCAGGATGACGTAGAAGAAAATAAACTTGTACATGAGAAATTTGTATGCAAAATATCTCACCAACAAGGAGTGTTTAAAATTTTTAAACGTATTGAATGTTAGTATTACAGCCATTAACTTTGAATTCATGGGAGCTGTTTCGGTACCCTATATTACCAACTACTTCCAGACATAAATGGGCTATTGAGACAGCTGTTCAGTTGGAAATGCCTCAACTCATTATACTAACACTGTAAACTAACAGGAACCGGAACCTGACGCATAATTCAAGAGAATTCAACAATTGTAAAATAATGCTGAAGTTTACCTTAATTCAGAGTTTTGCATCTGTGATAATTTATAGCTGGCCAGAGGTTATATGTTTACAGTGTACTGTTTGTCATGTAAACAAGTTTTCGTCCTTCCTATCAAGATAGTGTTTAAGAAAAAGAATCTGGATGGATGCTCACCCACAGAAATTTAAGAAATTAGCACCGATTGCCATGACAGATTGCTTAAAGCAGAATGAAAATTTGAAGTCAGGGCCAATAGATTCCTGTATAGAATTTGTATCTTCAGAAAATTTTTCAAAAGACTGTGGAGTGTGCACATTAATAACACATGAACATCTGATTAATTAGTCATCGCTCAAAGGAACTGTGCAACAAGTTGTATAAACGACCAGGTGCTGCATCATATCTAAAACATTTCATGATGACACATCAAAGTGCGAACATCATAATAGACACCTAAGGCTTCTATAATGAAAGTTGACAATTTGTGTTTAAGAATATTGCCTTCGTTACATTCGCAAATGTTGGACATATTGTCATGTCATTCTTAAGAAACATTGCCTCACCAAAATCATTCAGACATGAACTGTGCCAAGATATGGGAAGTTGTGCTATGGTTACCGCATAATTACCGTGGAATACGCTGGAAGGATGCCAGGACAGATTACAACGATAAGCTGACATCGCTTAGATTACTTGTTCATATAGACAGAATCACGTACGTTAAAGGCGGTGAGAAGGCTTCATGGATACCTGATATTTACAATCACACTACATTTGGAACCTGGAATTCTTCAGGTACCCATTCCACCAGTGGTTTAAGCAGAGGTATGAAATAGAAAATACTGATTCAAACATTTTATGTGTGCTTAAGATAATGTAGAATCGCTGTTAAGTTGGGTGATAAAACGATTTTTAAAAATACATTACTATTATTGTAACTTTCGCTCCGAGGTCAACCAGTTTCAATTTGCTCATCACTCCTTCGCCTCCTCCTCCTCCTTTACCAACTGGTTTGAACAATCTCCCCTCCATATGCAGGTAAGTTCTGAACCGAGTCAGGGTTTTAGGAGCAAATCTTTACCAGTGGCTTCGCCCGCATTTACACATGTCACGAATATTTCACATTCATTTACGTTTGACTTATTTCACACGTATTCGTACGCATATTTCACCTGTATCTATAGCGAATTTCTCTCTGCACTTTCGTTTTCAAGTAGCTCAATCTTTATGACATCATTATCTCCTGGAGTTCCTGTTGTACAATGATATGATTTTGTAGCTACCTTCAGTGGTATATGTAAATATTGTCTGTAAAATGTGTCGCAAACACAGTGAGTACTAAACAAGTAATAAATTAAAACTTCATGCCTGATGGGGCTGTTTTGCTGCATGATCAGCGAAAATGTAGTAAGCGATAAGCTTTTAGACCTTTTATCATTTTGTGGGGAACGTCTACGAGAAAATAATTCGTAAAGCTTTATAATTATGTGTAAATGTCATTGAAAGTCACTAAGTCAGCTCATTCTCAAATACTGGATGAATAAAGTCTGGGAAATCAACTTCTTTTTCACACCCACTCTCTCCCCCTTGATAAGTAGGTGGTTCACAGCGATTCTTTCCGCTGTTTAGGAGTAAATGTGGAACATACGTGATACATACAGGGTGTTTCAAAAATGACCGGTATATTTGAAACGGCAATACAAACTAAACAAGCAACGATAGAAATACACCGTTTGTTGCAATATGCTTGGGACAACAGTACATTTTCAGGCAGACAAACTTTCGAAATTACGGTAGTTACAATTGTCAACAACAGATGGCGCTGCGGTCTGGGAAACTCTATAGTACGATATTTTCCACATATCCACCATGCGTAGCAATAATATGGCGTAGTCTCTGAATGAAATTACCCGAAACCTATGACAACGTGTCTGGCGGAATGGCTTCACATGCAGATGAGATGTACTGCTTCAGCTGTTCAATTGTTTCTGGATTCTGGCGGTACACTTGGTCTTTCAAGTGTCCCCACAGAAAGAAGTCACAGGGGTTCATGTCTGGCGAATAGGGAGGCCAATCCACGCCGCCTCCTGTATGTTTCGGATGCCCAAAGCAATCACACGATCATCGAAATATTCATTCAGGAAATTAAAGACGTCGCCCGTGCGATGTGGCCGGGCACCATCTTGTATAAACCACGAGGTGTTCGCAGTGTCGTCTAAGGCAGTTTGTACCGCCACAAATACACGAAGAATGTCCAGATAGCGTGATGCAGTAATCGTTTCGGATCTGAAAAATTGGCCAATGATTCCTGTGGAAGAAATGGCGGCCCAGACCAGTACTTTTTGAGGATGCAGGGACGATGGGACTGCAACATGGGGCTTTTTGGTTCCCCATATGCGCCAGTTCTGTTTATTGACGAAGCCGTCCAGGTAAAAATAAGCTTCGTCAGTAAACCAAATGCTGCCCACATGCATATCGCCGTCATCAATCCTGTGCACTATATCGTTAGCGAATGTCTCTCGTGCAACAATGGTAGCGGTGCTGAGGGGTTGCCGCATTTGAATTTTGTATGGATAGAGGTGTAAACTCTGGCGCATGAGACGATACGTGGACGTTGGCGTCATTTGGACCGCAGCTGAAACACAGCGAACGGAAACCCGTTGCGCGTTGCCCTCTGTGGTTGCCGTACGCTGTCGCCCTACCTTTCCAGCACGTTCATCCGTCACGTTCCCAGTCCGTTGAAATTTTTCAAACAGACCCTTTATTGTATCGCTTTTCGGTCCTTTGGTTACATTAATCCTCCGTTGAAAACTTCGTCTTGTTGCAACAACACTGTGTTCTCGGCGGTGGAATTCCAACACCAGAAAAATCCTCTGTTCTAAGGAATAAACCACGTTGTCCACAGCACACTTGCACGTTGTGAACAGCACACGCTTACAGCAGAAAGACGACGTACAGAATGGCGCACCCACAGACTGCGTTGTCTTCTATATCTTTCACATCACTTGCAGCGTCATCTGTTGTTGAAAATTGTAACTACTGTAATTTCGAAAGTTTGTCCGCCTGAAAATGTACTGTTGTCCCAAGCATATTGCAACAAACGGTGTATTTCTATCGCTGCTCGTTTAGTTTTTATTGCCGTTTCAAATATACCGGTCATTTTTGAAACACCCTGTACATATATACAAACATCTATTTTCAGAATATATGAGGTCTGTCAGAAATGTATCCGAACTTATTCTTTTTACGAACACCTTATGGACTTGAATCTACCACGTTTGCATGAGCCGACCTTGAACCTTCGTATACATTCGTGAATTTTTTCCCACCCGTCAATAGCGTCACTTGCTGGTAAGCAGCAGTGAGAAAGGCTACAGAGAGAACTATATTCCTGGATGGAGCCCTAGATGTCAAGAATTATATGACGAATTTAAAACGACTCGAGACACCAAGGTAGTAGATGAATTGATTTCGGCCCTAGATTCAGCTAGGCAAAAGAAATGGATGGAACTAACTGAAAACATGTCTTTCCAACACTCGAGTAAGAAAGCTTGGAATTTATTAAGAAAGCTTGGCAGTACCACAAAAGTTAATATCTTATCAGACAAAATAAATCCTAACAAAATATCAGCCAGGATTGTTAATATAACAAGAACACCAAGCAACTACAACAAACAGAAAGCCAAAGAAATAAAACATGAGCTAAAGTCTAAAATGTCTCAACCACAGCCTTCCGCATGTGCACAGAAAATCTCTGCAGCCGAAGTTGTTTCCGCCATAGATTTTTCACTCAAGTGAAATGACGGGACGGTTGAAGCAGCACTACTGCATCAAATTTTGCCAGAAACTGGGCGATAGCCCGGTGGAAACCATTCGGAAGATTCATATGCCTTTCGGTAACGATCATTGCCAAAGTGAACGCTGTGGTGATGTGGGACCGTCGTGTAACTAGCAGAGAAATTGCGTAAGAGGTGGGCACCAGTATGTTTTCCGGACATTCCATTGTGATCGAAGATTAGGCAGTGAAGAGAGTGTCGGCGAAATTCGTTCCAAAGCTGCTGACGGCAGAGCGAAAGCGACTTCATGTTAAAGTCTCACAGGACATGCTGGAGTCCATAAAAACTGAAGAACATTATCACTGGTGACGAGTCGTGGGTGTATGGGTACAATCTGGAACGAAAATCGCAGTCACAGCGGAAGCATTCCTCGTCACCAAGACCAAAGAAGCCAAGCGTGAGTACGTGCTTCCTTTGACTCCCACAGTGTGGTATACACACGGCGTCAAACAATCATCAAGGAAAACTACAGGGATGTCCTCCATTGCCTACGTGATGCTGTGCGGACTTGCAGTCAACAGGAATTGACGCCTCCATCACGACAATTCTCCAGCATATTCCTCACACTTGATTCAGACTTATTTGGCGGAAAACCAGATTCCTCAGCTTCAACAGGCTCCTTACTCTCCTGCTTTGCCTTTTGCGACGTTTGGCTGTTTCCCAAACTCAAGAGGCCATTGAAAGGCACGCGATTTCAAACAAGAGAGGATGCTATGGCAGCAACGACAGCTGAGTTAAACTCCATCCCGAAAGAGCCATTTTCGACATACTTCAAACAATGGCAGCACCGCTGGGAAAAGTGTGTGGAGTCCCAAGAAACTATTTTGAGGGTGTTTAGGTGTCCAACTCTCCAGGTTAGCCATATATATATATATTTATGTGTGTGTGTGTGTGTGTGTGTGTGTGTGTGTGTGTGTGTGTGTGTTTGTGTGTGCTCTAACTAACTACAATGGGCTTGGCATTAAAAGTATGATTTCTACATGAGAACATTGATATAAGGCAACAAATAATTTTTTTGTTTATTCAAAATACAAATAATATTTTGGTAATAAATTATGTTGTTTATTCACAGAATAGAGAACATTTTTTTGTGAAATATGTTTTTCCTATGAGAGGCTACAGTGTTGCTAACAAACTTTACAGCTCTTGCTATGTTGCATTTGTCATTTTTATACATTTGTTGCATTATTCGAGAGACTTAACATTGGAAATTACAAAATGCGACGCTAAAGCTAATGATACTAACTTGTATGACTAGCAGCAGGGGACAAATAGAAACTAATGAAATGAAACTGTGAAGTATGTACAGTTCACACACACACACACACACACACACACACAGTATACACAAATCACATATATATACTTTGCAATCAACACAGAGATAGACACTGTATGCAGTTAAGGCAAACATGTACACATATACACCTCTACACCTATTTAGAATTTCATAAACGAGTCATACTAATTGATATGCACACACTCACTTTCGGTATATATACATCAACACAAAGATACACTCTCCACCTCTCACCCAATTGACTAGTATGAGTACAGCAGTATTCTGATTGTGTCCTCGCAAATGACAGGTCGATTTTCGGCTGTGATACAGCATGTTCCACATGGTTTCGTGATTGAATTCTAATCTGGCTCACCACCATGCAGGCAATCCAAGTAATCATCAACTGTGAGAGCCATTGATGCTGCACGCTACACACACTTTGCCCTTCTCTGGGTGGCACCTGTCACTATACAGCATATGCACATTTACAATCCAAGACCTACAAACTTCTCAACCTGCGACCCATTCGCCTTTTTTTAGACCCATGACCTTATTGTTTGAAGGCGCTATGCCATAAAGATATTGGCTGCATATGCAGACATGTCGAACGCATTGGGGTTGTCCCTTAATACTCCATAGGATCACAAACCTTCCCCAAAATTAGTTTCTGCAAATCATAATGACACTGGTACACATGGAATTTGGATTGGTCCAATATACAGATACCAAGATAAGAAGGTTTCATGAATTCTGCTGAAATCTTAGTCGTCTCCAGATCCACAAATTCTTTGTTGAAGATTGTAGCCCACTTAAAATTTGGATTGGCAAATCAAATGTCTTCCACCACAATAGCCTTCCACGAATTGACTAAATAAATATCATGATAGTTTCTAAAATTCTCAATTATTTTCCCAAAAATTGCATTACTCATATGTTTTTAAGAAATTTTCTGAAAATCATATGCCACAGACGCCTTCTTAGCAGTGTTAATATCAATGTATTTTTTCAACCAGTGTGATTGGTCGAATTTAATAGTGCAGTTAGTCTTAGTTGTATCCCCAATCTGAGGTATTGTTGGAAATATCTATAATGCAATACATATATCTTTTTTATCCACCCATGTCGTCATCACCTTGGCGAGGAAAGCGTTTCACGAAATTTGGTGCCTTGAACATACTGCAAAATCAGTGTGCATGTCATGAAAATTATTAGGATATGACAACTCTACCTAAAAGTCATATCCTACATCATAACCCGTCGCCACATCTGAGAAATTTAGGTAATTTCCGATGACTTCATCACGAGGCAGCCTTCAATAACCCTCCAGAGATTGTTGTATGGTATGCATGGCATTGATTACATGCGAGTACAGAATCCAAATTGAATTTCTGGATGTTTTGTTGATCTTTGCACCCATTCATAGGTTACTTGCCTTGACATGTCTATGGAGACATTAGCAAAGTCCGTCATGAAGTCAACATCACTTAACAGTTCAGTGTTAACTTATTTGTATTTGAGCACGGTGTCCCACAAAAGTCTTGGTGTGGCATAGTATAAAGCACGGTGCAGAGTGTATGTTTCAATTTATAATTTCTCGGAAATGTTTGGAAGTAAATATAGCATTCAACTGTATTTTTACAAAACGATCTAGCATCCTTCTAGTTGGCCATAGGGATGCTGGTGTGATAAATCACATCAACTTTCCTTGCAAGTTGTTCAGGCTTAGAGAGCAAACATGAAGCAAGATTTTCTCCCAATATACGATCCAAACTTGATACACTGCTTCATGCTGTATGTGTCGTTCATTTGGAAAGTACGTGAGACAGTGTAGTCGGCCTGACAGTGTACCACAAGACCAAGAAAGCACTCGATGTCAGCGTATAAAACAAAATATACATGTTCCTTATAGTGAAATTTCTTAAAATATAAGAACTTATTCACCTCGGTAGACATCTCTACACACACATGGTTGGTGTAGAGCAATCTGTCAGATATTGTGTAAAAAAAATCGCTCACTCATAAAATGGGGTCAGGCATCTAGGGAAAATACACCATGGACACTGATGTTTTGACAAGTGAGGGGCAGTTGGATAGGGCATGTTCTCGTTTATCTTTCTGAGGAAGCAGCAACAAATCTGCACGTTTCTTGCAGTGACCAGTGAAACTGGAGAAGTGAAGAGGTTTAATAACTTTATGCTCACCAGGCTTGCTTTCCCTCATGCTGCAAATGGGAATAGATATATGGAAATCTTGCCTCTCAAATTTAGCAACGTCCTGAAGTTTCATAGGAAATCCAATAACAGCAACGTTACCTATAAATATTGAACATATTCCAATGGCTCTTACACTGTGTATTTGTGTTGTAATTTTGTTTTGCAAGCCAAAAAAAACCACGTAAAACAAAAATTGTCGTTTTTTTAGACGCCAATAATGCCCTTTTTTGCAGTTATATCATCTGGAAGAGGGATGTAGGAGGATCTCCCATTTAATCAATAAGATACATGCGAGTGAATGTCCAAATACAGGACTCTCCTAAGAACTGTCCCAGGACCTCTCTCTTGCATTTCAGAGAATTGGGCCTGTATGTCATTCACGATTAATTTCTCCAACCACTCGATAACTGAGGACCCACTGGATATCATTCCATGTTCCCCTCGTATAATGGTTCTTTTAACATTGCAATCTAGTTTTGATGGCTGCGTGGGCTTAGAGAAAAGCACTGCGTTATGGTTAATGGCAGGATGCTGCAGATCACCTGCGATTTTAGGAAGTTCCCTTTCGAAAACGGGTAGCATACATTTAGGAAAAAGACTGGATCTCAGTACCCAATCACAGAATTATAGAATCATCAGTCGGGACATAAGATATCCTGTCTGTAAATGCACCTCTAATCACTGAATATGGAAAACTTGTGGCTCGAAATACCTGATGCTTTTCAACATTAGTAGGACTAGCCAAGAAACTGCTGCTAGACAAGCGTGCGAACCGCCAGTGCAGTAGCCGGCTGGAATGTGGTATGCGGGACGCTTACGACATGATTCCTCAGCGAGCATTGGCAGCCCATGCTAACCACAAATAAAGACGCTGTCTGAATTTTTATGGAAGTAAATAACTAATTCCGAATCTTCCCGGCGATCACAGGTCACTACCATCCTTCCGACGAAAACTGGCAAGAAGCGAAATGGGAGAGTGCTTCCTGACACAAAGCCAACTCTACTTACACCGTCCCGTCGTATGATTACACACGTTGGAAAATCTGGGCCTACCAAAACAATGAAACTCATTGGTTTGAGGCTTTAAATTTTTTTTTCACAATTGGCTGTTTACCTCCTTCAGCCCTCTTCCGTGCAACAATAGCCCTCCATTTATGCAAACAGATGATATCAGCTACTGTTGCTTCCACCTGCTCACTGATGTACTGCAGCACTGCCTCAATCGTCTTGAACCCTTCCAAATGTGGGAAGAGATTTCTTCTGTCATCTAAGTTTGCCTCATCAAGTTACTTTCACCTGTATCACCACGTCCACAACATCATTAGCAGTTAGTTATCAACTTCATCGTGTGCCATCCAGTCTTTGATGCCCACTGCATAGACATCCTCACAGTCTGGTACTTTTTTGAGCAAAGAAAACATATCATCATTCCCATCTTCGACTTTGGTTTCACACAAGGATTTAAAAATTAAAATGTCCACCTTCAATGTCAAAAAGGATTTTCCAATACCTTACAAGTGACAGATTCGAAATATCTTTCCACAGTTCGGCTAACCAAGCAAGTCAATCCTGTCCGAAATGGTTACGCAGCCTTCATTATTATCAATCGCTGATATCAACGAACTGAGAAGACGGTGCTGCCCTACTTCTTCTTTAGCGTTTCAGGGATGCCATGGTCCATCGGCTGACAAGGAGCAGTCAAATTTGATGGCAAAAATAATGCTCTGCTATCTCCATCTATGAATTTGCCACTGGCAGGATGCTAAGGCACGTTATCAAGAAGCAACAAAACTATCCTTGGCAGATTATTGCCTTTCAAATATTTATCTACAACTAGTACGAATTTATTTTGGAACCATGTTTTAAGGATATCCGAATTCAGCCGTGGTTTCTTCCGATGAGTGTAAAGTAGGGACGGTGATTCTTCATTTTTCAGGTTTTTGAAAGCTCTAGGATTCCGTGATCTGCCTATTAATGAAATCCTAAGCTTGCGGTTTCCAGTTGCATTATTGCAAGCAAATGTGGTAACTAGTTCCTTCCTTTTACTTGTGTACAGGTTCCGTGGCTTCCTTTTTTGATACAAGAGTTTTTGTAGGGACCATGTTGTAATTTTAACCACTCTCATCGTAACTGTACAACTGTTCACCAAAAATTCTCTCCTCCTCAACTAACACTGAAAGATAGTCTTTAAACAATGACGTAACCTTTTTGTCAGAGGGTAAAGCCTCTCCACTGATGGTAATCTGGCGAATATGAAATCGTTTTCCTCATCGATCCACCCATCCACTACTGGGAGTAAATTCTGAATCTTCTCTTTCTACTCGCCTCAGACATTAAGTTTTTCCTGCAATATCGGCCCAGTAATGGGCAAACATTTTTCTCTCGAATGTTCATATGACAAAAATAAAGCTTCGTAAACTTCTTTACGCATACCTTTCAACATTATCTTCCTTACATTTATTCCACTTCCACTGGCTTGGGAAGCACACCACTTTTCAATTTCTTCCCGATTTTTCTTCCAGTCTCTAACAGTACTTTTTCCTACCCCTAACACCAGCAGTTCTCGCTGCTACCCCAGAATCTAGACGCATTACAGCAAGAAGTATCTGATCCATTGGCACTACAAGTTTGATTTTCTTTATCACCCATTTTGTACTCTTTAATTGAAATACAAAGGACTGCACAAAACAACAGTTGAACAATGCACGCGCTTTTGATGTCATATGTGCAACTGGAGAAACAAACAACACACGGTTGGCAATAGAGCTGCTCTCTACGTGTGTTCAATATTGTTTGTGTGCCCTGAAAGAGGACTTCTAAGTATCGTTTGCTGAAGAGTGATTCCAGTAACTTATTCAGTATGTACCTTATAGCTGTGACTCCAGATGTACTGGAAGTACAAAAGACGCATATGACATTCTGAAAGGACACAGCATTGTATCTGGCAGCCGCTTGCTAAAGCTTTGGGAAAGTACAGCACACTCAACAAATTAAGCCTCATTTTATCACATACAAGTATTATTATGCTATTAATTAAGTAAGCCGGATTAAGTAGACCAGGTAGTATGGAGGCCGGATAGCCACCAGGTAGGCAGTCGAGAGTCTACTGTAAGTCAGCGATTCTCGACCTGTGGGAGGCGCCTCCCCCTCCCCCTTGGGAGTGTAATAGCACTAAATCGAGGGTCTAAGCTTATCGAACAGAAAAAAATAGTAATTCAAAAATTGACCAAGTTACTGGATGAAAAGCAAAGCAGAATACATTCTGACGCAATAAAAATTGAAATGTACATTTACACTGACATAAAGCGCTTGTAAAAACGACTGTATCAGTATTGTACAATGCATTTAGTAATTAACATTTCAATACTATATTAAAAACAAGTTTTGTAATTATTAGTAATCCCATTGGGTCTGGATTGCTGAGCAAAGTTTTTCGAAGTAGCGGTTAATAATAGACATAGAGTCTCTGATTCCTTTTCCTATTTGCAGCTAAGATTTAAATTTTGTCTTCAAAGCAGCCAACACAGAGAATGCGGTTTCGAGAAGGTGTAAAGTTGAAAATGGTAATAGTATACGAAATCCTCTTGCTTTCAGCGCAGAAATTCACCAGTCCACCCTACCCAATATTCAACGAGCGAGTTAACAGTAAATTGTCGTTTCATTTCGTCACTTGTAAAGTCTATGAAAACTTCTTCGGCAGTTGAGAGACATTTGGGAGTACTTTCGTCTGTTACCTGTAAGACGGAGAGCAATAGAGGGGCATAAATGTGGCTTTGTCAATGCAGCAGATCGCTGTTACGGAATAGCAATGAGATTATTTATTCTTGGTAATTATAGGGTTTGTAGCTTTAGGTCAGGATGGTCAGAAACAATCTGAAAATCTTGTAAAGGTGTTTCAGGGTATATTAGTCTGATAAATAACTGCTAAGAAAAAATTCGATATGTTGTGCCATTTCCTGGTTAATTATCATTGACGTTAGCCAGTGAGACCGTTGCGCGTGCAAATTCAACCGGCCCGCCAGAGACGGTATCGCTAAATACCTTCTTCGTTTGGTTTCCTGAAACTGAACAAGGGAGCGATACAAACATTGGATTGTAGTAAGGACTGAACCCCAAGCCAAAGGCTGAGTGTGTCCCGTGCGCTATCATCTACGCTACGAGAATAACTGGCGCATATTGTATATGACGGGTCGCTTTGATTGGTACATCCATTGGCCTGATTCTGACTGACTAACTTCAGTGCTAATTAATTCTGAAGTATATATAAAACACTAGCGGAATTGCTGCTGTTTCAGTGGTTATTTCCTATTTGCAGTTTCGTTTTCGCAATGTGTAGCTGGAGTCAGCCCAACCAAATCCTGCTCATCGCGTTTTTCATGTAACGTCCAGAATCGACGGAAGGGTCGGTTTGTTTCCCATTACACACAAAATAGTGGAATGTTTATAGTGGAATTTTACGTCCCCGTTCGATAGAGCAGCCCCAAATTACTCTAGTGCATTTTTCGTTTTATCGATATGTATTAATAGGAACAGTAAAACACGAAGAATTGTCTGTACTCCACCGGCGGCTGAGCAGCGCTTCTGCATGGCGATAGCAGTCAGCGCAGGCCAGGGTGGTGGTGTCACTGCTGGGGTATTGGTTATCCATCGTGTTTTATCGTGCTTGTTAATGCACATCGATAAAAGACTCATTTTGGAACGCTCTGTGGAATTACTTCATTGCTCGACTCTTTACTTCTGAACTGGTAGAAATTGAAAGACCTTAGGCTACCTACAACTCAGAGAAGGCATTTTGATGAGACATTAAAGCATAAGTGATGTATACGTCTCAATTTTGGTGTCATACGTACATACACGGCGCAAAGTAAAAATTTTATGTGTAAAACGTGGACTATGTGAGTAGAAGACACATTCGTTTCATCAGTTTTAATACCTACCAATTTGTCTCACAGGTTAATGCTCGTGTTTGAAAAAAGATAAGGACTGGTAGCTTAGTAATGAGCATTACAGTCCTACAAAATAGTGGTAAAAACAATTATCCTTAAAAAAAATAATTTAGTTTAGTGACCGTAACACAATCGAATTCTTCTTTTTACCCCTTAGAAAATTTCATTTTACCTCTCAGGGACTAATTACCCCCAAGTTGGTAACCACTGCACTAGTTCGTGCCATCCAGTACGGAGCATAAAGTGTACACCAATAAAATGAAAGTACAAGGTTCATACCCATGCATGCAGACAGTCACTTTTGCAAGCGGCGTCGTGAATAGAATAGGAAGAACGGCAAACGATATGTGAATTAAATAAACCATCTGATGAATGCTTTCCAGGGACCACCATGTACACTGAAGAGCCAAAGAAACTGGTGTAAGCATGTGTATTCAAATACAGACATATGTAAACAGGTAGAATACAGTGCTGCGGTCGGCAACGCCTATATAAGACAAGTATCTAGCGCAGTTGTTAGTTCGGTTATTCCTGCAACAATTTCAGGTTATCAAGATTTAAGTGAGTCTGAACGTGGTGTATTATTCGGCTCACGAGCGATGGGACACAGCATCTCTGAGGTACCGATGAAGTGGGGATTTTCCCATACGACCATTTCACGAGTGTACCATAAATTTCAGAAATCTGGTAAAACATCAGATCTCCGACATCGCTGCGGCCGGAAAAAGATCCTGCAAGAACGGGACCAACGATGACTGAAGAGAATCGTTCAACGTGACACAAGTGCAACCCTTCCGCAAGTTGTTGCAGATTTCAATGCTCGGCCATCAATAAGTGTCACCGTGTGAACCATTCGACGACACTTCATCGATATGGGCTTTCGGAACCGAAGGCCCACTCGTGTACCTTTGATAAATGAATCACACAAAGCTTTACGCCTCATCTGGTCCCGTCAATACCGACATTGGACTGTTGTTGATGACTGGAAACATGTTGCCTGGTCGGACGAATCTCGTTTCAAATTGTGTCGAGCGGATGGATGTGTACGGATATACGTACACAAGCATCCTGTCTGACCACCTGCATCCATTCATGTCCATTGTGCATTCCGATTGGACTTGCGCAAACCCAACAGGACAATGCGATACCACACACGTACAGAATTGCTACAGAGTGGCTCCTGGAACACTCTTCTGAGTTTAAATGTTTCCGTTGGTCACCAAACTCCCCAGACATGAACATTATTCAGCACATCTGGGATGTCTTGCAACATGCTGTTCAGAAAAGATCTCCACCCCCTCGTACTCTTACGGATTTATGGACAGCCCTGCAGGATTCATGGTGTCAATTCCCACCAGCACTACTCAGACATTAGTCGAGTCCACGTTGTGTTGCGGCACTTCAGCGTGCTCGCAAAGGACCTACACGTTATTAAGGGGATGTACCAGTTTCTTTGGCTCTTGAGTATATATATCGCAGTGCTTTCACTCTATAATCTCATCATCTTCTTCAACAAAAAAATGGCTCTGAGAACTATGGGACTCAACTGCTGTGGTCATTAGTCCCCTAGAACTTAGAACTACTTAAACCTAACTAACCTAAGGACATCACACACATCCATGCCCGTGGCAGGATTCGAACCTGCGACCGTAGCAGTCGCACGGTTCCGGACAGCGCGCCTAGAACCGTGAGACCACCGCGGCCGGCTCTTCTTCAACAGCCTGTGGGCTATGTGCAGTGCCTTCACGCTGTGAAGCAGTCCTCGGAAAGATTTAGAGGTTTCGTCTGCTCTCAGAGCCCAGTCCTGGGAGTTCAAAATAGTAGGTGCACCCAGCATACTGACAAAATTCAAACGTCCTTTAAAACAAAAAACAAAGACATCAGATAAGCATTGTATTTGAGCCACAAATCATCGATAAGGGCGACAGGAGGGGAAGATCGGGGTAACAGGTCATAGATCACTGTACCAATATGCCCAAAACCACCATACTACCAACTACAATACAACCTTCAGGCAGATGAGGTGCAAGCACAGAGTAAGTCAAGGGACAAGGGACAGTGTTGTGTGTAAAGCATGAAAACTGAAGAATATTTCAAGATGAAGAATGCTACAAATTTCATGACGATCCTACATGCTGTTAGTTCAAATTGCTCTAAGGACTATGGGACTTAACATCTGAGGTCACCAGTCCCCTAGACTTAGAACTACTTAAACCTAACTAACCTAAGGACATCACACACATCCGTGCCCGAGGCAGGATTCGAACCTGCGACCGTCGCAGCAGCGCGGTTCCGGACTGGAGCGCCTAGAACCGGTTGGCCACAACGGACGGCTCGGTGTTAGTAAGAGTGTGAACTATGTCAGTTGTATTTATGTGTTGTCTGTTCTTTCAGCGTGTCCGAAAGAACGGACACCACATAAATAATTAAGAAGAGGGTGACCAACTGATCACTTCAGTGCAGATGCACACGACGCTTGAATTCTTACAGGAATCGGTGAACTGCCGCGAGTAATGAGGATAATGGGAAAGGTGCTGTACATCAGTAGTGTGTGAATAAATTGACAATTTGGGGCTGTTTGGAGGCGTGCCAGGGTGGTACGTGCAGTTGCGATGACCACTGTGTCTCAGTGGCAGAGCGGTCAGCGCATCTGCCTGTTCAGTCAGCTTCGGTAGTACTGAGGCAAGCGTCTCGCCTGTTGTGCTGCTTGCGAGCGAGTGCGCGTTTGTTTACTCCGGCGCAGCGGCTGTCTTAAAGTCCGACGTCATCGACCATTACGGCGTTTTCTCGCCGTCGAAACACAACTAAAGTAACTTTTGCTTTGAATCGTGAAAGACCGGTATATGAAATAGAACGGTTCATACGGTAGAAATGCGTCACAAGTTGTTCTCGGAATTCAGTTTTCGATCCTCAGTACTACTGTGTACATATGGCTGGCGAATGACGCACCGTGCGCCGACGTTGTGCGGCGCTTGCTAACAAACTCGAGTTCCGATACTCTGACCCACATATAGCGACTGTCCCGGTCGATCACACTGGTTTTGGCCTCCGAACGTTGAGGGTTTTCGAACTCCCGTTTGAGGTACCGTCGGACGTTGTGGCGGCCGCATTTAAACCTTACGGCAACGTCGTCAGTCACGTTGTCCAAACGTGGAAAACGTTCGAAACCTACCGTATCCTTAATGGTGTCCGCCAGATAAAAACTGAACTTCGGAAACACGTGCCTTCACTGTCGGCTGCAGGGCTGTACGATGGCCAGCCGCTCACTTCTTCTGGTTGTGGCCAGGAAGGTCATGTCCGTTCTGACGTAGGCTAGTTCAGATCCCGATCCGAGACGTCGCTCTTCCTGCGGCGTCCAATGTCTTATGCGTCCGCGGTGGGGCTCCCTTCTGCGGCCCCTCTGAATCAGTCTGTACCGGCGATGACGCCTCTTCACTACCCGATGGACCTTTGGCCTGTCTCTCCTACACTACAGTACAAAAGAACGATGACCATCACCAGGCGCAAACTGTCTGTCCCGATCGCACGATTGACGACCGTGAAGCTGAACCGGCCTCCAATTTTGTGCCGTCTGGCCACAGGTTGGACGACAGCCACCCGCTATCTGACACGGAACGGCACATTAGGAAGCAACTGACGCCGACAAAACGAAGAGACAACGCCGTACCCCTTCTGATGACTGCCTCCCTCGGGTTTGTGCACAGGTTGCCCCCCCCCCCCCCCCCCCTACTGATAATGCGCTGTCCTTGAGGCCCTGGAACCGAGTGACGCGACGTCCCTCCCCACCTCCTCCACCTACGGACACCGACCTTCCCCGCCTGTGTCTGGTGTGGTTGCCCCCCTTTCTGTGTCTGACGCTACTTGTAGGTGCACCCCTGATGGTGTTCCACTGAACCGGCCCGGTAAGACATCTTTCCCCTCGGCGGACGACTTCGATGCTGAGGATGGAAGTTCTGGAGGTATACAGAACAAAGGAACCCCCTTCGTGGGGTCGGCTCCCACGCTGCCGCACTGATGTGCCCTTCCACAGGTGCCTTACAGGAAGCTCTCTATGCTTCCGTTGCGTTTGCTTCACCTGTCCTCCTGGTGAGGGCAGCTTTCCAACTGCATAGCCAGGGTCAATATCAATACCATTCGTGAGCTTCACAATCTAGCGATACTCCACGAAATGCCGTATGCCACAGACACTGACGTTGCCCTTCTTCCGGAGGTGCACGTTTCAACTTTTTATGCTCCTCGTGGATTCACAGCACACATCTCCCACTCTTCTTCTCCTGGTATCTGAGATGATACAGTTGCCTATCTACCTGATGCCAGAGGTATTAGTCGCACATTCAGTGGCGTCAGTATCATCAACATCTATGGTCCATCTGGTTTGTGTTCAAATGGTTCAAATGACTCTGAGCACTATGGGACTTAACATCTGAGGTCATCAGTCCCCTAGAACGAAGAACTACTTAAACCTAACTAACCTAAGGACATCAAACACATCCGTGCCCGAGGCAGGATTCGAACCTGCCTAGAACCACTCGGATACTGTGGCCGGCCATCTGGTTTGGGTCGCCGCTGTGACTGTTCCACTTTCTTATCCGAGGCAGTTACGCTTCTCTTCCTGCTTCAGCAGGATGCATTGACCACGTTGACACCACCGAGGCACCCAAAGACCAACTCGCCTCGATCGTGTTTATATGTCCCGCAATATTGTAGGTGGTCCGCAGGTTGCTGAAGTGTGGCCTGTTGCGTTCCCTGACCGTGATGCATATACCTGTGCCATCAGTCTTTGCCGCCAAAGGGTGTGACTCGGTCAGGGACCTTGGAAACTGAACACTATTCATCTTACTCACCTGACTACCCGCAACTGATGGAGACCACGTGGACAGCTTGTCTTCAATGGTGTGGTGCATATTAGTCTGCCCTGTCACGGTGGGTTCTCTGTGAAAAGCCTGCCCTCTGCAAAGCCTCGTCTGGTTACGGAAGAGAGGTCGCGGCACGGAGGCGACAAACCCTGGATTCCTACTTCACCATTCTCCGTGAATGCACTGCGATGCTGTATTAGCCAGAACGTTAGGCGATGGTGAATCGTGCCAACGCACAGCTCATGTCCCTCTCATGATGTAACCTTGAAGGAGCTATGTCAGGGTGCACACACACGATGCCTTAATGCTGGAGTGTCCGTCTATGTACCGTGTGATGTGGGATGGTGCCAACGTCAGAGGATTTTGATTGATGTTCTTACCAATAGCGACGGACGGTGGTTAGATACTCAAAGCGATATAGGGTCTGCTCTCCAGGAACATTATGTTATGCTGTACGTCACCACTCTGCCAACAGTACAGCAGTATCTCAACTCTCATTTGGCTCAGTTCCTGGTGATGCAGCGATGGATCTGCTTGCTGACGTCAAAGAAGACGAAGTCCACGATGCTATTCAGGCGGGTTCTACAAATAAGTCACCTGGCCCCGACAGGCTCCCACTAGAGTTTTATCGGAAATTTCGTCCCTTAATGGCACTGGCGAAGACAGACATTTGTCGGAACCTTATGTCACCTCTCAACCAGGTCCCAGACGGTTTCATTGACTGTCTCCTTATTCAAATCCACAAGCCTCGAGGTACATAACGAATATGAGAATACTGCCCCAATGATGTTACTCAACAGCGACATGAAGATCTTTACCCAACTGTTGGCTGCTCGGCTTAAACGTATGGCCCAGTACGTGATTTTTCCCTGATCAAACTTCTTTAGGAGGTGCCAGTAACATCCACACTGCCCTCTCTCACTATCGGGACTTAATCGCTCTTGTTCACGCTTGTCGTATGCCTGAACTTTTGGCAGCTCTCGACTTCAGCCAGGCGTTCGATCGGGTCTATCACGACTGATACTATCGTCGACTTCGTGGTGCGCCTCCTTCGTGGAGATACTTCTCGTGTGCTCTACAATGGCCTCACACTCCTCCCATCTCGATCCGTCGATCGGTGTGTCAAGGGTGCTCATACTCTACGCTGTTGTATGCTTTCGCTATAGGCCCATTGCTCTGCGACCTCCGTCAATGCCTCTCTGGGATGTCTCTCGGTGGCAATGTATTCAGCTGCACTGCTTATGCAGGCTATCTCTTCATCGTTCTTCGTAGCAGTGCTCACGTCAGAGAGTCACTGGCACGGGGTACCACCTACGGCGAAGCTTCTGGTAGCTGCCTTAACCTCCGCAAATCGAACGCCAAGGTTGTAATTGCGGGGTTCCAGCGCTGCCACAGTGCATGTAGCTGATACTATCAGATGCTTAGGACTCGATTTCGCAAGTGATCTGCGGCGCAGAATCGCCCACAACTGCCAGCGCCTGCTGTCCCAGCTACGATCTGGGCTCCTGGACCACTCGATCTTTTGCAATAGACACAATATGTAAATGTGTATTTAGCATCATGCATCCCCCATGTGGCACAGACACTTCTTGTTCCATCGTCAATGGCCCACCACATGCTAGCGACAGTGGCTTCGTACGTTTTCCACGGCTTGCTGTTCAAGATAAGGTACGAGACCATCACCCTTCCACAGAGCAGGGGCAGTGTTCTTATCTGTTATGTCCCTGACAGAGCGATAGCCCTTTTCGCCAGCTCTCAAATGGTGCTGTGGCGCTGTGGCCCTACATGCCTCACCGGCATGTTGCTGGAGGCTCCTGCATCACGCTCTCTCTCAGCCCCTATACAGCTTTCGGGTGTCCCACTGCCCTTCTTTTACTTCCGCCATTTTTTCCTCGTCCTGAGTTACGTCCATACTGCGATACCGCCAACGCAATTGACATCCACGAAGGCGGTCTGTGACTTTCTTCAGCAGCACTGTTCACCTAACGTGGTTAAGGAGAAACAACTCCACGTACACTTGCGTGCCGTCTGGTGATCGCTGTGTGCTCCTATCTTGCCACTGACGACCAGTCTGCACGGTACCTTACGGTCAATGGGAAGCAAATATACTGGTCACGCCTTCATGAGATTCACCTTGCAGACACCCCTCTGTGTGTCGCCTGTGGTGTTCTGGGCACACCTGGTTTGCGGGTCGGCGATAGGTGTCTGGTTCTTGGTACGGCAGATGCTGTCCCTAAGTACCCGCACGGTACCTCCTCAGCTGCTCCTCTTTCCGGACTCGGGATATTTCACACAAACGAAGATGGACTCTGTGAAGTGGATTTGTGGACATGCAGTTCAGTTCTTCTTTGCAGACAGCGAGAAAAATGTCCTTGACTTTTGGCATTTCTTTAATGAACACCATTGTGCAGTTGTCTTTAATCCCAAATTCGTTTGTAGTGTCGTCCTTAACCCACCCCAGAACTGGGGTGTGCCTGCCCTGAGGAGTTCATCCCCGCCTGTTCCACTCTTATAACTGGTATACTCTCTGGTGATCGGAACGCTCTTCTCCAAAAAAGTATGGGTCAATAGTTTGAGTGAGTCTGGAGTCTTCCCCCGCCCTCCTTGCTCGCCACGTCGCTTTCTTGTTGTTCTCGGTAGTATTAATGACAATTTTAGAAAAAAAACAAAAATAAATTAATAAATAGAAAAAGGACAAATAAATAAATAAATCATTGATATTTGTACCTTTATTCCACTTTCCTTGGCTCCTGGACATGGTGACCAGGCCTTGGGTTGTGACCCCTGCCACGTTGCCCCCCATCCATACCTTTCGGCGCCAGGAAACTTAATCTGAAAAAAAATGACAGAATTGTCAGCGTATCTGCCTACTGAGCAGGAGACCGGGCTTCGAATCCTGGTCTGGCATAAATTATCAACTTTCCCCATTAATTTAAATCAGTGTTCACTAGTAGCCAGTGGCATTAGTTCCTTTGTGTCTTGATTCACAGTAGCTCCAGAATCAAAATTGTGTCTGTTCTTTCGGACACGTCGAAAGAAGAAACACCAAACCACATATACAGTTAAAGCCAGGATGAGCCCAGTGCAGATGCTCACTCCGCTCGTACTCTTACGACAATCGGCGAAACGTCGCGAGTAACTAAGATAACGGGCGACGGGCACTACATCAGCAGTGTACGGATAAGTTGATAATTTGCGTCTGACGGGACGCGTGCTAGGGTAGTCCGTGAAGTTGCGCTGACCACTGTTTCTGGGTGACAGAGTGGTCAACATATCTGCCTAGTAAACAGGAGATCTGATTTCGAATCCCGGTCTGGCAGAAATTTTCAATTTCCCCATTCGTTTAAATCAGCAGCTAATGTCATTAATTCCTTTGTGTCATATCACAACTTTTATCTGAATCTGTTGCCTTCATGGAGCCTCATACAAGGTTAATGAAAGCGACAAATGCCCTCTAGGCGCCAAGCTATACCGCATCCCATGTGCGCTCCAGTACGATTCACACATGGGGATATCGCTAGCGACTTTATTCAGATATGGAACATTTTCTGGAAGAGCATTACGTTTTTGAATAGTGGGTCTTTCTCCCCATCGTTTTTATAACTCTCAACACTTACAGAATTCTTTCGGTCCTACAGTAGAGACGTTACTACAAAGAAGAACATCTATACATCTGTATCAAGTTCTTTTTGTGATATAGGTTGGGTGTTTAAACCATCCGAGAAGGGTGTAGCTTACAGAACCCTCGTTCTACCAATACCTGAGTCTTCCTCGTCAGCCTGGGGCCCTTACCAGATAGAATTTATAGAGAGAATAGTGAAAGTTTAATGAAGAGCAGCATGTTTCGTCACAGGTTTTATTCAATAAGCTCGAAAGAAGTCAATTCCAGTCCATCGTGGGGTGGTTTGCTGTTCAAGTTCCTAGAGTATATGCCCCTAGATGAGTTAACCAATACATTGCTTCGATCTACGCACATCTCGTGAACAGACCGTGAAGGTAAACTGAGAGAGAGATTTGAGCTCAGATGGAGGCATACAATCACTTTTCGTGTACACCGTTCGCAACTGTTCGAGAAAGCAGGAAATGACACCGGTACACGAAGTATCCTCCACCACACACCAAAAGTTTGCTTGCGGAGAATAGATATAGATGTATATGTAGCTACAGAATAAGTGTCTGTCAGGAGTCACTGTCTCCGGAATAGTGTAACTCATTTCTGAAGAACGCCACTCCTTGCCTCCCGGCAAGCTTTCCTAAAACGATGCAGTGCAAAAGCGGTGTAACGGTAGCAGGTGCTGCCACACGTCGATTAGTGTTTGAGATACCCGGGAGTACTCATTAAATAATTCGGCGAGGCAAGACTATGAACATGCCGATCACTGGTAGTTTGCGAGCAGCCTATTTGCTCATACACAACGGAAAGGAAAAAAAAAATCGCAACGCCGATAAGGAGTTGTGGGGCACAAACGAAAATTGGTAACCCTGTTTCAACATCTGAGAGATAATTTCTATTCAAATTTCGAGCCAGTCGAATAAGAGTGGCTCTAGTAGTGCCACTATCAAGATGCAAATCAGCTCTCCTTAAAATACACCCTGTAACGGTCCCGAGCGTTAGTTATCTTTGAGATTGAACGTGATGAGTTGATGTTAGTCGACAAAGACGTACGCCATTATCAGCACCTCACTGACCTTGGACGAGGTTGTGTGATAGGGCTATGAGAAGCTGGATGTTCTTTTTGCGATACTGCAGAAAGACTTGGCAGGAATGTAGCCACTGTACATGACTGCTGGCAGTAATGGTACGGTCGCAAGAAGACCAGACTCCGTGGCAGTACCGAGAGTGAGGACCACCGTTTTCGGTGGTTTTTGTGCATTGTATTGCATCTGTAGCAGCAATCTGATAACCAGTTGGTACCACACCCCGACTGTTACAAGTAGGTTACTTAAGGTCAGCCCCGAGCCAGACGCCCGACTGATCCCAAACCACCGCCATTTGCGACTTCAGTGATGAGAAGCGAGAGCTCATTGGAAGGCAAGGTGGAGGTCTGCTGTGCTTTCTGAAGAAAGTTGGTTCTGCCTCGGTGCCAGTGATGGCCGCGTGTCGGTTAAGAAGAGGCCAGTTGAGGGCCTGCAACCAACCTGTCTGCGTGCTAGAGGCACTGGACCTCCACCTCGAGTTACGGTCTGTTGTGTGACTTCGTATGACAGCAGGAACACCCTCGTGTTTATCCAGCATACCCTGACAGCAAATCTGTACGTCAGTCTGGTGATTCGACCTATCACGCTGCCATTCATGAAAAGCATTCCAGAGGGTGTTTTCCAACAGGATAACGCACGCCTACATAGCACTGTTGTAACCCAACAGTCCCTACAAAGTGTCGACATGATATCTTGGCCTGCTAGATCACCAAACCTGTCTTCAATAGAGCACATCTGGGACAGGATCAGACGACAACTCCAGCGTTATCCAAAAACAGCATTAACCGTCCCTGGGCCGACCGACCAAGTGCAATAGGCATGAAACTCCATCCCACAAACTGACATCCGGCTCCTACACAAAACAATCACGCAGGTTTACATGCTTGCATTCAACACTCTGGCGGTTACACCGGTTATTAATGTACCAGCAGTTCATATTTTCAATGGCTTATTTCGAGCTTATTTTAACCGGTATCTTGCAATGTAAATCACTTACATATGTTACCTAGACAAAGGTATTCCCGGAATTTCATTACTCTAAATTCGTTATTTGTTGGTGTTTCGATTTTCTTCCGTTAGTGTATTTGTACTGACTTAGTAAACAGTTTTGTACGACAAAAGTTCTTCCCTTTCTAAATGAAATGCTCTGTTACACTAGACCGACACATAAATTTCGTTTCTAGCGCACTTCGAAGCACCGTGCATTTATTCTACACATCCGATTACTCCGACATTTTTTAAATGTCTATCATTGAGATACAGCACGAAAGCAGACAGTAACCAGTGACGCATCACTAGCTATTCACAGAATGGCCTCCAAAAGCAGACAATGTTGGCTACTATTTCTCTTATCTTTCGGGACATACTGTCCATTAACAGCTACTGTAAGCTTGGGTGTGCGTGCTTGAGCCACATGAGGACCATCGTTTCAAAAAGTATCAAATGTAGCAGAGGACAAAGTACTGTTTGATGTGTTTTCACCCTAGCCCACTCTTCTGTTGGCTGTTCCCTCTATTTTGATTTTGCAGTTCGCAGTGTAGTGTTGACTGCATGACTCTGCTTATTCGATTACTATTTATTAATAGCAGAGCGATCGAAAGGAAGTACAATGAGAATTAGAGTCGAAAACGAAAAGACATCGTGAAAAGGAAGCTCAGTAAGCAATAATACCTTATGTACTTTACGAATGATCATTTTCAGCGAAATTTGGGTGCACTGGTGTGTTATTCGTGTGGGAAAGATAGGGTAAATGCATGTTTTTATACTTTGATTGAACTTTACTATACAGGTTGGTCCATTGATAGTGACCGGGCCAAATATCTCAAGATATAGGCATCAAACGAAAAAACTACAAAGAAAGAGACTCGTCTAGCTTGAAGGGGGAAACCAGATGGCGCTATGGTTGGCCCGCTAGATGGCGCTGCCGTACGCCAAACTGATATCAACTGCGTTTTTTAAATAGGAAACCTCATTTTTATTACATATTCGTGAAGTACGTAAAGAAATATGAATGTTTTAGTGGGAACACTTTTTTCGCTTTGTGGTAGATGGCCCTGTAATAGTCACAAAAGTATAAGTTCGTGGTATCACGTAACATACCGCCAGTGAGGACGGTATTTGCTTCGTGATACATTATCCGTGTTAAAATGGACCGTTTACCAATTGCGGTAAAGGTTGATATCGTGTTGATGTATGGCTGTTGTGATCTAAATGCCAAACGGGCGTGTGCTATGTATGCTGCTCGGTATCCTGGACGACATCAAGTGTCCGGACCGTTCTACGGATAGTTACGTTATTTGAGCCAACAGGAAATGTTCAACCACATGTGAAACTTCAACTACGACCTACAACAAATGATGATGCCCATGTAGGTGTTTTAGCTGCTGTCGCGCCTAATCTGCACATCAGTGGCAGACAAATTGTGCGAGAATCAGGAATCTCAAAAACGTCGGTGTTGAGAATGCTACATCAACATCGATTGCACCCGTACCATATTTCTATGCACCAGGAATTGCATGGCGACGACTTTGAACGTCGTGTACAGTTCTGTCACTGGGCACAAGAGAAATTACGGGATGATGACAGATTTTTTGCACGCGTTCTATTTAGTGACGAAGCATCATTCACCAACAGCGCTAACGTGAACGGGCATAATATGCACTATTGGGCAACGGAAAATCCACGATGGATGCAACAAGTGGAACATCAGCGACCTAGGCGGGTTAATGAAAGGTGCGGTATTATGGGAGGAAGGATAATTGTCCCCCATTTTATCGATGGCAAACTAAATGTTGCAATGTCTACTGATTTCCTACGTAATGTTCTACCGATGTTACTAGAAGATGTTTTACTGTATGACAGAATGGCGATGTACTTCTAACATACTTCTTTGCGTACTACACGAATATGTAATAAAAATGGGGGTTCCTATTAAAAAAAAAAACGCAGTTGATATTCGTTTGACATATGTCAGCGCGATCTAGCGGGCCAACCATAGCGCCATCTGCTTTCCCCCTTCAAGCTAGACAAGTTTCGTTCTTTTTAGTTTTTTCGTTTGACGCTTATTTCGTGAGATATTTGACCCGGTCACGATCAATGGACCACCCTGTATATGGTGATGACGTGAGAAGACGGATTTACGTACTTTAACCGAGGGCCAAATTGAAGTAACTTTGAGCCGCCTTGTAATCACAAAGAAGGCAGATTCAAGTGTGGAAGCATCCCAGTATTCTACCTGGTGAAAGAAAATAATAAAGTTTACAGCGGACTGAACTAAGTGGAACAAGGTCGCAGACTCACTTATACGATGGAAGTTACATCTCCAAAATCACGAAGAACTGCAACAGGACAGCGCAGTCGAAATTCAATTGTTGCGTCGTATGAGGTAGAAAAAATGGTTCACATCGCTCTGAGCATTATGGGACTTAACTTCTGAGGTCATCAGTCCCCTACAACGTAGAACCAGTTAAACCTAACTAACCTAAGGATATCACACACATCCATGCCCGAGGCAGAATTCGAACCTGCGACCGTAGCGGTCGCGCGGTTCCAGACTGTAGCGCCTAGAACCGCTCGGCCACCTCAACCGGCTGTGAGGTAGATTACAGTGTTGTGTATAATACCGCTACTAAAGCGTTAAATTTTTACGCTATTTATGAGACGTGTGTTTGCCTGCGCTCAGACAAACACACACAATCTTCCACACAGGATTAGTTAATGGTAGGCATAGCCACAACATCCCCAGTCGTAAAATTTGGAAGTAAATAACTGTTCTACATTAACTTCAATATGGCTACAAATGACAAACAGTGAAACAAAGAAACTGTATTAAATAAAACAAAAATCAGTAAATCCACAGCATGTGGCAACAAGCTATATAGAGGGTGTTACAAAAAGGTACGGCCAAACTTTCAGGAAACATTCCTCACACACAAATAAAGAAAAGATGTTATGTGGACATGTGTCCGGAAACGCTTAAATTCCATGTTAGAGCTCATTTTAGTTTCTTCCACCTACGCTCATTGGAGCACGTTATCATGATTTCATACGGGATACTCTACCTGTGCTTCTAGAACATGTGCCTTTACAAGTACGTCCCAACAAGTGGTTCATGCACGATGGAGCTCCTGCACATTTCAGTCAAAGTGTTCGTACGCTTCTCAACAACAGATTCGGTGACCGATGGATTGGTAGAGGCGGACCAATTCCATGGCCTCCACGCTCTCCTGACCTCAACCCTCTTCACTTTCATTTATGGGGGCATTTGAAAGCTCTTGTCTACGCAACCCCGGTACCAAATGTAGAGACTCTTCGTGCTCGTATTGTGTACGGCTGTGATACAATACGCCATTCTCCAGGGCTGCATCAGCGAATCAGGGATTCCATGCGACGGAGGGTGGATGCATGTATCCTCGCTAACGGAGGATATTTTGAACATTTCATGTAACAAAGTGTTTGAAGTCACGCTGGTACGTTCTGTTGCTGTGTGTTTCCATTCCATGATTAATGTGATTGTTGCCACATGCTGTGGATTTACTGATTTTTGTTTTATTTAATACAGTTGCTTTGTTTCACTGTTTGTCATTTGTAGCCATATTGAAGTTAATGTAGAACAGTTATTTACTTCCAAATTTTACGACTGGCGATGTTGTGGCTATGCCTACCATTAACTAATCCTGTGTGGAAGATTGTGTGTGTTTGTCTGAGCGCGTGCAAACACACGTCTCATAAATAGCGTAAAAATTTAACGCTTTAGTTGCGGTATTATAAACAACACTGTAATCTACCTCACAGCCGGCCGGGGTGGCCGAGCGGTAAGAGCATTTTTCGTGTTTTATAGAAAGATAATAAGTAACCCACCGATGATCCTGAAACTTCAGCGGAATATGTCTGAAAACAAAGAGAAAAAAATTGCGTTTTGCAAACCGGACCCTCTCCAAAAAGAAATCTATTTGTAAGCAAACATGGAAAGAAGAACGTCTACCTCAAGTTGAATAACGTTATTAAAAGAAACTGAAATGACCGTTTCGAACCGTATTATGTGAAAACAAGATCGTATTTTGTCCCGTGTATTGGTTCGAAAAGTATTAATTGCAATATAAAATTTTAAATGGCGCCTCCATTCGTTGGGAAATGATTTCCATTGCGACTAATTCTGGAACATAATCTATATACCTAGGTCGTGCCGTCGAGAATTTTGACATATTTCCTTCGGCTAGGAAGCGAAACGTTTTTCTCGGTTCCTCTAAAATTATAATCTATGTACTTAATACAATCTGAAACGATAGCCCTCATATTTTAACACGAGACGTCTTTAGTGAATCATCATCTATTCCTCTACGCTACAGCTGCAATTTAAGACCGTCCCTTACGGTTTGCTTTCATCCACTGTCCCGCACTGTTCTACATGCCCCACACTTCAGGGAAGCTCGAGGCCCTGTCTAGAAACAGTTAATGTGGGAGGCCGTCGGTGGGCTGCTGTCGAGTCGGTCACGTGATGAGGCCCGAACCTGTTTGTCGAGTTTGAGGGACCCGCTGCCGCATCCTGCTGCGGTCCACAACTCCAGTCTTATAAATATCCACACTCCACTTGCGGTGCGCCGCCCTCCTACGTATTCAGTTTCATCGGCCCGAGTAGCGTTGTGTGACGATCGTGTGCCAAACCGTCATCCGACGCCACCGAGACACCTAATGAAATTCTTTATAGTTTACTCTGTTTTCGTTTAATCGTGCGACATACAAAATTCGGAATACAGCTATAGATAACTGCTACCAGGCACTTACATTTTTTCCACATAGTGGTTTTCGAGCGGTTGCAGCCTCTACAGGTGAGGTGCATCGCCTTTTGTGGTAGCTATTTGGCAAGATGTGTCGAAAATTGAATTTATTTACTTACTGCGGCATTATTAGAGGCATTGGTGTTAAAATCGCACTGGCAGCTTCCACTGTCTTTGTCTTTTCATTGTAGAGTTAAGCACTGTCTTTAGTTATCTTTCAGTTAACGTAGTCACCGTGTTCTGCTGTATCCGTAATGGATAACTTCACAGACCAAATTTGCGAATAATTTTTAAGAAGATGTAAAAGAAGAGAAATTTCGTGCTTAGAACAATTAACAATACTCGTTTCTGAAATCGTTATCCTGTCATTGTCATTTATTTATCAAGCCTGTTTGTATTCGGTGTTAATATCTTTACATTCACACTCGATAAGCAGTCCTATAGTGTATGTGGGACGGTACATACACAATCTGATCGTAAATATGTGGACAGATATTTGTGGGCATTAGTGAGGGATATGTCCATCCTTTGCAGTTATGACGGCTTGAACTCTGCTGGGGACACCTTCGATGAGCCGTCTGAATGTCTATGAAGGAACGCCACTCCAGTCTTCCTCTAGACCCGAAACCAGATAAGGTAGTGACGCTGGACAGCTGGGGTCTAAAGCGAAGTTGCTCTTCTAACTTATCCCAAAGATTTTTGTATGTCCATATTAATGGTTGGGGGTCCGAGGGCCGTCGATCGTTCACTTACGTAATAAAATATAACATCTACAGTCGTCCTTACTATGCTACCCCGCCGGCCGCGGTGGTCTCGCGGTTCTAGGCGCGCTGTCCGGAACCGTGCGACTGCTACGGTCGCAAGTTCGAATCCTTCCTCGGGCATGGATGTGCGTGATGTCCTTAGGTTAGTTAGGTTTAAGTAGTTGTAAGTTCTAGGGGACTGATGACCACAGCAGTTGAGTCCCATAGTGCTCAGAACCATTTGATGCTACCCCTCAGCGTCAGCTAGGCCTGAAGATGGTGCACTGAAACACCAAAATAGCCATATAATAAATGACATTTTAAGGATGGCTGTAGGTGTTCCATTTTTTACCTATCTCAAAGGTGTTCCATTCTGTTCAGATCGAGACTCTTGGTAGGCCAGCCCCTATCCGGAATGTTATTGCCCACGAACCACTGCCTCATATATGTTTCTTTGTCACAGGGTTCACTGTCGTACTCTCTGAACTGTTCCTCTACTGTACACAGTACAAAACACTGTAAAATATGTTCGTATACATCCGGATTTAGCGTTTTCTGAGGTTCACCTGCATTTGTTGTGAATCTCTCGCCCAGTACAAAGTCCCAAGTAACTGGAAAAAAGGGCAGGTGACTTCAGTGTATAAGAGGGGTGGGTAAAAGAACGGACCCCCAGAATTACAGACCAATATCCGTAACTTCTGTCTGCTGAGAATCATATTCTCAGTTCGAATATATTAAACTCTCTTGAAACTGAGAAGCTTATGTCCACAAATCAACGTGGTTTTAGAAAGTATCGCTCATACGAAACTCGGCTTTCCATATTCTTACATGATATACTGTGAACTATGCCTGAAGGCCAACAGTCTGATACCAAATTTCTAGAATTCCGATAAGCGTTTGACACGGTGCCCTATTGCAGGTTGTTATAGAAGGTACGAACATAAGGAATAGGTTCACAGAAGTGTGAGCAGCTCGAAGACTTCTTAAGTGATAGAAACCGGGATGTTGTCCTCTACAGCGAGGGTTCATCAGAGACAAGGGTATCGTCAGTAGTGGCCCAGGGGAGTGCGATAAGACCACTGTTATTCGCTATATACATAAATGATTTGGCAAAATCTGCGGTTGTTTGCTGATGATGCTATGGTGTACAGTAAGGTGTCGAAGTTGAGTGACTGTAGGAAGATACAAGACGACCTAGACAAAATTGCTAGGTGGTGTCATAAATGGCAGCCAGCTCTAAATGTAGAAAAATGTAAGTTTATGCGGATGAGTAGGAAGATCAAACTTGCAATCTTCGAATACAATATTACTAATGTCCTGCTTGACACAGTCAGGTCGTATAAATGTCTGGGCATAACGTAGCAAAGCGATATGAAATGGAACGAGCATGTGAGATCTGTGGTAGGGCAGGCGAATGATCGACTTTGGTTTATTGGGAGAATTTTAGGAAAGAGTGGTTCACCTGTACACGAAACCGCATATAGGACACTGGTGCGATCTATTCTGGAGTATCGCTCGCGTGGGATCTGTACCAGGTCGGATCGAAGGAAAACATCGGAACAATTCAGAGACAGGTTGCTAGATTTGTTACCGGTAGGTTCGAACAACACGTAAGTGTTACGGAGATGCTTTGGTAACTCAAATGGGAATCCCTAGAGGGGAAAGCGACGTTCTTTTCGAGAAACGCTATTGAGAAAATTTAGAGAACCGAGATCTGAAAGTAACTTCCAAACGATTCTACTGCCGCCAGCATACATTGCGCGAAAAGACTACGAAGATACGAGAAATTAGGGCTCATACGGTCAGTCTTTTTTCCCCCGCTCTATCTGTGAGAGGAACAGGAAGGGAATGACTAGTAGTGGTACAGGGTACCTGCAACACGCACGCTACAGTGGCTTGCGGAGTCTCCATGTAGATGTAGATGTAGATGTAGATGTAGACCACGCCCAATCCACAAAAACCCCCCACACCGTGACATCACTTCCTCTGTACTGTTGGTACTACACATGATGGCATTCGACAAACACAAAGCCTTCCATTTGATTACCGCAGAGCACAGCTTTATCACTCTAAATCACTCGTTTCCATTCATCCATTGCCCAGTGGAGTTGCTCCTCAAACGTCGCTTAGCGTTGAATACAGAAATGTGTGGCTTACCAGAAGCTGCTCGACAATTCTGCTCCATTCTCATTCACTCCCTACACACAATGATTGTGCTAGCTCGACTGCTGCTAGCACTTTGATTCCTTCCGCTGACTTGATGCGACCACTCTCTACAATGGTCAGTGGTCCATATGAGGTCCGGCTGGTGCTGGCTTATCTGCGGTTGTTCCTTCGCGCTTTCACTTCACTGTCGCATCGCCAACAGTCGACTTGAGTAGCTTTAGATGGATGATGAGGTTTGGTTTGGTTTGTGGGGCGCTCAACTTCGTGGCCATTAGTGCCTGTACAAAGTCCAAATTTTTAAGCAGTCCAATTTTTTTCACTGTCCAATCTAGTCACTGTCACGAATGATGATGACGATTAAATGATGAGGACAACACAAATACCCAGTCCCCGAGCAGAGAAAATCCCCGACACGGTCGGGAATCTAATCTGGTACCTCGTGATCGAGAGGCAACAACGCTAGTCACTAGACCACGAGCTGCGGACAGCTTTAGAAGGGTTTTTATGTCCCAGATGGAATTGTTACTCGAGTGACATTCAGTAATTAGTCCAGGTTCCGAATCACTGCTCTCTCCTGAAAGACCCATTCTACTGTTACTGCTTCTCCACGGATTACACAGTACTCTCCATCTCATTTTACAATGGCATGTCCTCCCCCTCGTGACATCTAATGGTCTATTCCGAATTACACCGAATAGCCAGAGAAACTGGTACACCTGCCTAATATCGTGTAGGGCCCCCGCAAGCACGCAGAAGTGCCGCAACACGACATGGCGTGGACTCGACTAATGTCTGAAGTAATGCTGGAAGGAATTGACACCATGAATCCTGCAGGGCTGTCTATAAATCCGTTAAAGTGCGAGGGGATGGGGATCTCTTCTGAACAGCACGTTACAAGGCATCCCAGATATGCTCAATAATGTTCGTGTCTGGGAATTTTGGTGGCCAGGGGAAGTATTTAAACTCAGAAGAGTGTTCCTGGAGCCACTCTGTAGCAATTCTGAACGTGTGGGCTGTTGCATTGTCCTGCTAGATTTGCTCAAGTCCGTCGGGATGCACAGTGGACATGAATGAATGCAGCTGATCAGACAGGATGCTTACGTACGCATCACCTGTTAGAGTCGTATCTAGACGTATCAGGGGTCCCATATCACTCCAACTACACACGCCCCACACCATCACAGAGCCTCCACCAGCTTGAACAGTCCCCTGCTGACATGCAGGATCCATGGGTTCGTGAGGTTGTCTCCATACCCGTACACGTCCATCAGCTCGACACAATTTGAAACGAGATACGTCCGACCAGGCACATTTTTCCAATCCTTACTAGTCCAATGTCGGTGATGACGGGCCCAGGCGAGGCATAAACCGTGCAGTCGTCAAGGAAACACAAGTGGGCCATATCGATGATGTGTCGTTGAATGGTCCGCACGCTGTCATTTGTTGTGGCCCAGCGTTAAAATCTGCAGCAATTTGCTGAAGGTTTGTAATTCTGTCATGTTGAACGATTCTCTTCTCTCTTCGTTAGTCCCAGTCTGGCAGAGTCTTTTGCCGGCTGCAGCGTTGTCAGAGAGTTGATGTTTTACCAGATTCCTGTTATTCACGGTACACTCGTGAAATGGTCGTATGGGAAAATCCCCACTTCATTGCTACCTCGGAGATGCTGTGTCCCATCGCTCATGAGCCGACTATAACACCACGTTCAAACTCCCTTAAATCTTGATAACTTGCCATTGTAACAGCAGTAACGGATCTAACAACTTCGCGTGACACTTGTTGTCTTATATAGACGTTACCGATCGCAGCACCGTATTCTGCCTGTTTACAGATGTCTGTATTTGAGTACGCATCGCTATGTCAGTTTCATTGGCGCTTCAGGGTACATAATGCTGCGCGGGTACCTGTCATCAGATGGTTTATTTACTCGTATTCTATTCACTACGTTGCTTGCAAAAGCGACTGCCTGCATGCATGTATATGAACATTGTCCTTTCAGATGGCGCGAATCTAGAGCAGTGGTTCCCATCGGGGGGGGGGGGGGGGGGGGTAACTACTCCCTGAGGGGTTCAAATGGCTCTGAGCACTATGGGAGTTAACATCTGATGTCATCAGTTCCCTAGAACGTAGAACTGCTTAAACCTAACTAATCTAAGGACATCACACACATCAATGCCCGAGGCAGGATTCGAACCTGTGACCGTAGCGGTCGCGCGGTTCCAGACTCCAGACTGAAGCGCCTAGAACCACTCGGCCACACCGGCCAGCCCCTGAGGGGTAAAATGAAATTTTCTAAGGGGTAAAAAGAAGAATTCGATTGCGTTACGCTTGCGAAACTAAATATTTTTTTAACGATGATTGTTTTTGTCAGTATTTTGTGAGACTGTAATGCTGATTACTAGGTTACCAGACCTTATCTTTTTTCAAACACGAGCATTAACCGGTGAGACAATTTGGTTGATGTTAAAGCTGACGGAACGAATGTATGAACATCTACGCACATAGTCCACTTGTTACACATGAACTTTTTACTTTTGCCATGTATCTATGACAGCAAATTTGAGACGTATACATCGCGTATGCTTTAATATCTCATCATAATGCCTTCTCTGAGTTGCAGGTAATTCCCGCAACGGACCAAAAAATTGCTTCATTATACATTTGGCAACAGATAATCCATGTAATCGACGGCACTACATAACAGTAACTACTTAATGGCTAAATTGCTGCATGAGCTTCACAATGTTATTATTGTCATTATTATTATTAGGAGTAGTTGTCAGACATAAAGCTCTGGCAGCCTAAGGTCTTCCAATTTCTACCAGTTCAGAAGTAAGGAGCCCAGCAATGTAGTAATTTACAAACAGTAAGTGTGGCGCATGTATTTTAATTTGGCTGCTTTTAAATGGGGTGTAGATTGCGAGTGAAGCAAGAGTCGTCAGGGGGAGCACTGGTACAGAGGAAGCATATTTTGTAACAGGTGTCTACCCCGGTGTCCATAGTTAGCTTTCTTTTCTGAAAAGGAGTTACAAGCAGCACTAGCGATGCACTGCTAAGTGTCTCATCATTCTATAAATAAAGGTTGTTAGAAATAAGCAGCGTCATTAGTTCCTGATGTAAAAAAACACCTTCAGAAACTATCTTTCGTCATTCTAAAAATAAAAGTGTCCAAACAGAATTTTTCTTCAGCTAAAATTTAGTTAGGCACTGATGTTGATGACATTGGTGGTAGAGGCTGCTAGGTAATATCAGATTGGACTCAGGGTTAATGGCCTCAGAAGGGTTTGGAAACGCTGTGCTAAAGGGACAAAGTTGTTCTTTACAGGATGAGGAACACACGCAAGAAGAAATTGCATATCAGCTTGCAAGCGTAAGGTAAAAATATTCGTACCCTGTCTACATCTACATCTACATGATTACTCTGCAATTCACATTTAAGTGCTTGGCAGAGGGTTCGTCGAACCACAATCATACTATCTCTCTACCATTCCACTCCTGAACAGCGCGCGGGAAAAACCAACACCTAAACCTTTCTGTTCGAGCTCTGATTTCTCTTATTTTATTTTGATGATCATTCCTACCTATGTAGGTTGGGCTCAACAAAATATTTTCGCATTCCGAAGAGAAAGTTGGTGACTGAAACTTCGTAAATAGATCTCGCCGCGACGAAAAACGTCTTTGCTTTAATGACTTCCATCCCAACTCGCGTATCATATCTGCCACACTCTCTCCCCTACTACGTGATAATACAAAACGAGCTGCCCTTTTTTGCACCCTTTCGATGTCCTCCGTCAATCCCACCTGGTAAGGATCCCACACCGCGCAGCAATATTCTAACAGAGGACGAACGAGTGTGGTGTAAGCTGCCTCTTTAGTGGACTTGTTGCATCTTCTAAGTGTCCTGCCAGTGAAACGCAACCTTTGTCTCGCCTTCCCCACAATATTATCTATGTGGTCTTTCCAACTGAAGTTGTTTGTAATTTTAACACCCAGGTACTTAGTTGAATCGACAGCCTTGAGAATTGTACTATTTATCGAGTAATCGAATTCCAGCGGATTTCTTTTGGAACTCATGTGGATCACCTCACACTTTTCGGTATTTAGCGTCAACTGCCACCTGCCACACCATACAGCAATCTTTCCTAAATCGCTTTGAAACTGATACTGGTCTTCGGATGACCTCACTAGACGGTAAATTACAGCATCATCTGCGAACACCCTTAGAGCACTGCTCAGATTGTCACCCAGGTCATTTATATATATCAGGAACAGCAGAGGTCCCAGAACGCTTCCCTGGGGAACACCTGATATCACTTTAGTTTTACTCGATGATTTGCCGTCTATTACTACGAACTGCGACCTTCCTGACAGGAAATCTCGAATCCAGTCTCACAACTGAGACGAAACCCCATAGGCCCGCAGCTTGATTAGAAGTCGCTGGTGAAGAACGGTGTCAAAAGCTTTCCGGAAATCTAGAAATACGGAATCAATTTGAGATCCCCTGTCGATAGCGGCCATTACTTCGTGCGAATAAAGAGCTAGCTGCGTTGCACAAGAACGATGTTTCCTGAAAGCATGCTGATTACGTATCAGTAGATCGTTCCCTTCGAGGTGATTCAAATTGTTTCAATACAGTATATGCTCCAAAACCCTACTGCAAACCGACGTCAATGATATAGGTCTGTAGTTCGATGGATTACTCCTACTACCCTTCTTAAACACTGGTGTAACCTGCGCAATTTTCCAATCTGTAGGTACAGATCTATTGGTGAGCGAACGGTTGTATATGATTGCTAAGTAGGGAGCTATTGTATCAGCGTAATCTGAAAGGAACCTAATCGGTATACATTCTGAACCTGAAGACTTGCCCGTATCAAGCGATTTGAGTTGCTTCACAACCCCTAAGGTATCTACTGCTAAGAAAGTCATGCTAGCAGCTGTTGGTGTTTCAAATTCTGGAATATTCCATTCGTCTTCCCTGGTAAAGGAATTTCGGAAAACTGCGTTCAATAACTCTGCTTTAGCTGCACAGTCGTCGGTAACAGTACCATCGGCACTGCACTGCGAAGGTATTGACTACGTCTTGCCGCTTGTGTACTTTACATACGACCAGAATTTCTTCGGATTTTCTACCAAATTTCGAGACAAAGTTTCGTTGTGGAACCTATTAAAGGCATCTCGCATTGAAGTCCTTGCCAAATTTCACGCGTCTGTAAATTTTAGCCAATTTTCGGGATTTCGCGTTCTTCTGAACTTCGCATGCTTTTTCCGTTGCCTCTGCAACAGCGCTCGGACCTGTTTTGTGTACCATGGGGGATCAGTTCCATCTCTTACCAACTCATGAGGTATGAATATCTCAATTGCTGTTGCTACTATATCTTTGAATTTGAGCCACATCTCGTCTACATTTGCATAGTCAGTTCGGAAGGAATGCAGATTGTCTCTTAGGAAGGCTTCTAGTGAAACTTTATCCGCATTTTTACATAAAATTATTTTGCGTTTGTTTCTGGTGGGTTTGGAAGAAACGGTATTGAGCCTAGCTACAACGACCTTGTGATCACTAATTCCTGTACCAGTCATGATGCTCTCTATTAGCTCTGGATTGTTTGTGGCTAAGAGGTCAAGTGTGTTTTCGCAACCATTTACAATTCGCGTGGGTTCGTGGACTAACTGCTCGAAATAATTTTCGGGGAAAGCATTTAGGACAATATCGGAAGATGTTTTCTGCCTACCACCGGTTTTGAACAAGTATTTTTGCCAACACATAGAGGGAAGGTTGAAGTCCCCACCAACTATAACCGTATGAGTGGGGTATTTATTTGTTACGAGACTCAAATTTTCTCTGAACTGTTCAGCAACTATGTCATCGGAGTCTGGGGGTCGGTAGAAGGAGCCAATTAGTAACTTAGTTCGGCTGTTAAGTATAACCTCCACCCACACCAATTCGCACGGAGTATCTACTGCGACTTCACTACAAGAGAAACCACTACTGACAGACACAAACACTCCACCACCAATTCTGCCTCATCTATCTTTCCTGAACACCGTCTGAGACTACGTAAAAATTTCTGCAGAACTTATTTCAGGCTTTAGCCAGCTTTCTGTACCTATAACGATTGCAGTTCCGTGCTTTCTATAAGCGCTTGAAGCTCGGGGACTTTCCCAGCACAACTACAACAATTTACAACTAAAATTCTGACTGTTCCTTGATCCAAGCACGTCCTGTATTTGCCATGCACCCTTTGAGATTGCAGCCCACCCCGTACTTTCCCGAGGCCTTCTAACCTAAAGGTAAAAAAATCGCCCAGTCCACATCACACAGCCTCCGCTACCCGTGTAGCCGCCAGCTTAGTGTAGTGAACTCCTGACCTATTCAGCGGAACCCGAAACCCCACCACCCAATGGCGCAAGTCAAGGAATCTGCAGCCAACACGGTCGCAAAACCGCCTGAGCCTCTGATTCAGACCCTCCATCCGGCTCTGCACCAAAGGTCCGCAGTCGGTTCTGTCAACGATGCTGCAGATGGTGAGCTCTGCCTTCATCTCGTAAGCAAGACCGGTAGCCTTCACCAAATCAGATAGCCGCTGGAATCCAGAGAGAATTTCCTCAGATTCAAAGCGACACACGTCATTAGTGCCGACATGTGCCACCACCTGCAGCTGGCTGCACCCTGTGCTCTTCATGGCATCCAGAAGGACCCTTTCCATATCCGGAATGCACACGGAGTGCTCACTTGATTTCTTGCCCTCCTTAGCCGCCATATCCCTAAGGGGCCCCATTACGCTCCTAACATTGGAGCTCCCAACTACCAGTAAGCTCACCCTCTGCGATTGCCCGGACCTTGAAGGCTGAGAATCATTCTCTGAAACAGGGCAGGTAGCTGCATCTGGCTCAGCCAGAGACAGTACCTGAAACCTGTTTCTCAGACGCACCAGGGAGGCTTTCTGATCAGCCTCCGGGGACGTCTTTCGCTGCCTGCCACGCCTTGGAACGACCTCCCAATCAACCACAGGCGAGGGCTCAGCCCCACTGTGGGCAGCAACCGGGGCAACCACAGTGGCAGACCGATCTGGGGACAGACGGGACGAGGTTGCCCATGATACCAAAGTCCGGCTCCCCACAGTGGTGCCCATTGGCAACAGCCTCAAGCTGTGTGACGGTAGTCAGCGCCGCCTGCAGCTGTGAGTGAAGGGATGCAAACTCAGCCCTCATCCAAACACAGCAGTCACAGTCCATGTCCATTCTAATCAATGTTGAACAACAGTTACTGAAACACGAGTCCGTGCCTACATAACACAAGGGAAACACGCAAAGAATGTATGAACTAACCAATACAATTGCCTAACGACTGCGCTACGATCTGCCTGAATTTACGATTACAGTAACTAAAACTTGAAATTACACCTCCTATACGAAACTCACACGCAATTTAAGTAAGAATCTACGAAGTAAACACAGAAAATAAGATATATACGTATCTTTCTGCGCTGTCGATGTGCACCAACTGGGAGCTCATGTCAGTGGAATGCTGGTTTTCTCAGGTTAAATATGTCCTTATTTTTTGCGGCCGTCCCCTTCTAGGTCGATGCTTTTTTGTAATTTTTTTCCACTGCGTTAATTCAATCGCAGATGTCCAGTTCTGGGATGTCCATAAAATACTTGTCATTACACTGAATTTCCCATTGACAAGGTGGCCCACTGGATTCGTATTCGGGGTCGGCGGTTCAATTCCCCGTTAGGCCAATCCGATACGTTTTCCGTTATTTACCCGAATCACATAAGGCAAATCCTGGGAGCGATCCTTCGAAAAGGACGCTGCCGACTTCTGTGACCATACTTCTCCAATGCTCAGCCTGTATTCCGTCTCGAAAAACTTCGTCGTGGACGAGATGTTAAGTCCTAATCTTTCTTTGGGGTTTGTAAACTTCCTATTCCGCAAAACACAGTGTGAAAAAAAAAGAAAAAGGCGTATAATTCAGAGTCAGCCACCTGTATTTACTTCATTCACTATGAGTTTCGATGGTTAATCATCATCAGGTGGAAGGCGTCTTCTATCGGTTTTCATTGGTGGAAATCATTGTCGATATTGTGTACTGCATGTGAGGTGACCACAAAGTTACGTTGTGATTTGCACTGTTGATAATATAGCGAATTTAGCCACAGAACTTATACATGTAATATAGCGGATGGTTTAAAGGTATTAGAAGCAAAAAATCACCAGTCAAAGTGAAGCAGTATTTTAGCCGCATTCTGCTGCTGAAGATCGCAACTGCTGCCTGATGTACATCAGTCAAACAATGTCGTTGTTACATAGCAAAAAAATTAGATTTTTCGCCAAACAAATTTAAAACCAAAAAATTTACATGACACATTCTTTGCAAACAGTACATTCATTAGGTGATGTACGTACACTTCCTGTTTTACTGTGTCTCAGTGAAGAAGAGGATGTTTTATATACATTTAGTAATAGTTGTTGTTGTTGTTGTCTTCAGTCCTGAGACTGGTTTGATGCAGCTCTCCATGCGACTCTATCCTGTGCAAGCTGCTTCATCTCCCAGTACCTACTGCAACCTACATCCTTCTGAATCTGCTTAGTGTACTCATCTCTAGGTCTCCCTCTACGATTTTTACCCTCCACGCTGCCCTCCAATGCTAAATTTGTGATCCCTTGATGCCTCAAAACATGTCCTACCAACCGATCCCTTCTTCTAGTCAAGTTGTGCCACAAACTTCTCTTCTCCCCAATCCTATTCAATACCTCCTCATTAGTTACGTGATCTATCCACCTTATCTTCAGTATTCTTCTGTAGCACCACATTTCGAAAGCTTCTATTCTCTTCTTGTCCAAACTAGTTATCGTCCATGTTTCACTTCCATACATGGCTACACTCCAAACAAATACTCTCAGAAACGACTTCCTGATACATAAATCTATATTCGATGTTAACAAATTTCTCTTCTTCAGAAACGCTTTCCTTGCCATTGCCAGTCTACATTTTATATCCTCTCTACTTCGACCATCATCAGTTATTTTACTTCCTAAATAGCAAAACTCCTTTACTACTTTAAGTGTCTCATTTCCTAATCTAATTCCCTCAGCATCACCCGATTTAATTTGACTACATTCCATTATCCTCGTTTTGCTTTTGTTAATGTTCATCTTATATCCTCCTTTCAAGACACTGTCCATTCCGTTCAACTGCTCTTCCAAGTCCTTTGCCGTCTCTGACAGAATTACAATGTCATCGGCGAACCTCAAAGTTTTTACTTCGTCTCCATGAATTTTAATACCTACTCCAAATTTTTCTTTTGTTTCCTTTACTGCTTGCTCAATATACAGATTGAATAACATCGGGGAGAGGCTACAACCCTGTCTCACTCCTTTCCCAACCACTGCTTCCCTTTCATGCCCCTCGACTCTTATGACTGCCATCTGGTTTCTGTACAAATTATAAATAGCCTTTCGCTCCCTGTATTTTACCCCTGCCACCTTTAGAATTTGAAAAAGAGTATTCCAGTCAACATTGTCAAAAGCTTTCTCTAAGTCTACAAATGCTAGAAACGTAGGTTTGCCTTTTCTTAATCTTTCTTCTAAGATAAGTTGTAAGGTCAGTATTGCCTCACGTGTTCCAACATTTCGACGGAATCCAAACTGATCCTCCCCGAGGTCTGCATCTACCAGTTTTTCCATTCGTCTGTAAAGAATTCGCGTTAGTATTTTGCAGCCGTGGCTTATTAAACTGATAGTTCGGTAATTTTCACATCTGTCAGCACCTGCTTTCTTTGGGATTGGAATTATTATATTCTTCTTGAAGTCTGAGGGTATTTCGCCTGTCTCATACATCTTGCTCACCAGCTGGTAGAGTTTTCTCAGGACTGGTTGTCCCAAGGCCGTCAATAGTTCTAATGGAATGTTGTCTACTCCGGGGGCCTTGTTTCGACTCATGTCTTTCAGTGCTCTGTCAAACTCTTCACGCAGTATCGTATCTCCCATTTCGTCTTCATCTACATCCTCTTCCATTTCCATAATATTGTCCTCAAGTACATCGCCCTTGTATAAACCTTCTATATACTCCTTCCACCTTTCTGCCTTCCCTTCTTTGCTTAGAACTGGGCTGCCATCTGAGCTCTTGATATTCATACACTTGGTTCTCTTCTCTCCAAAGGTCTCTTTAATTTTCCTGTAGGCAGTATCTATCTTACCCCTAGTGAGATAAGCTTCTACATCCTTACATTTGTCCTCTAACCATCCCTGTTTAGCCATTTTGCACTTCCTGTCGATCTCATTTTTGAGACGTTTGTATTCCTTTTTGCCTGCTTCATTTACTGCATTTTTATATTTTCTCCTTTCATCAATTAAATTCAATATGTCTTCTGTTACCCAAGGATTTCTAGCAGCCCTCGTCTTTGTACCTACTTTATCCTCTGCTGCCTTCACTACTACATCCCTCAGAGCTACCCATTCTTCTTCTACTGTATTTCTTTCCCTTATTCCTGTCAATTGTTCCCTTATGCTCTCCCTGAAACTCTGTACAACCTCTGGTTGTTTCAGTTTATCCAGGTCCCATCTCCTTAATTTCCCACATTTTTGCAGTTTCTTCAGTTTTAATCTACAGGTCATAAGCAATAGATTGTGGTCAGAGTCCACATCTGCCCCTGGAAATGTCTTACAACTTAAAACCTAGTTCCTAAATCTCTGTCTTACCATTATATAATCTATCTGATACCTTTTAGTATCTCCAGGGTTCTTCCACGTATACAACCTTCTTTCATGATTCTTAAACCAAGTGTTAGCTATGATTAAGTTGTGCTCTGTGCAGAATTCTACTAGGCGGCTTCCTCTTTCATTTCTTAGCCCCAATCCATATTCACCTACTATGTTTCCTTCTCTTCCTTTTCCTACACTCGAATTCCAGTCACCCATTACTATTAAATTTTCGTCTCCCTTCACTATCTGAATAATTTCTTTTATTTCATCGTACATTTCTTCAATTTCTACATCATCTGCAGAGCTAGTTGGCATATAAACTTGTACTACTGTAGTAGGTGTGGGCTTCGTATCTATCTTGGCCACAATAATGCGTTCACTATGCTGTTTGTAGTATCTTACCCGCATTCCTATTTTCCTATTCATGATTAAACCTACTCCTGCATTACCCCTATTTGATTTTGTGTTTATAACCCTGTAGTCACCTGACCAGAAGTCTTGTTCCTCCTGCCACCGAACTTCACTAATTCCCACTATATCTAACTTTAACCTATCCATTTCCCTTTTTAAATTTTCTAACCTACCTGCCCGATTAAGGGATCTGACATTCCACGCTCCGATCCGTAGAACGCCAGTTTTCTTTCTCCTGATAACAACATCCTCCTGAGTAGTCCCCGCCCGGAGATCCGAATGGGGGACTATTTTACCTCCGGAATATTTTACCCAAGAGGATGCCATCATCATTTAATCATACAGTAAAGCTGCATGTCCTCGGGAAAAATTACGGCTGTAGTTTCCCCTTGCTTTCAGCCGTTCGCAGTACCAGCACAGCAAGGCCGTTTTGGTTAATGTTGCAAGGCCAGATCAGTCAATCATCCAGACTGTTGCCCCTGCAACTACTGAAAAGGCTGCTGCCCCTCTTCAGGAACCACACGTTTGTCTGGCCTCTCAACAGATACCCCTCCGTTGTTGTTGCACCTACGGTACGGCCATCTGTATCGCTGAGGCACGCAAGCCTCCCCACCAACGGCAAGGTCCATGGTTCATGGGGGGGTTAGTAATAGTAGAAACTCATTAAATTACTTCTGAACGTTGCACCATTCAACTGTGTATTTCTGTTTTGTGTTTACCCAAACATGTCCCGACACCTACATTTTCATCTTCTGTCTGTCTCGGTTTATTTTTGTAAAAATATTACACATTTCATGGGTATTGTTTTTTCTATTTTAGACTTAAACATAACACGTGCATTTTTAATTTTGTATGCTTGCTCACCTGAAACTATGTTCGTTGTAAAAGTGCTTTTGTATAGGTCGGCTTTTTATGCATTTTTATGGACTGATAGCATGTCATCTGGAAAATAGCCGTAAGAATTTGTTTAAACAGTTTTTACTTTTGAAGCACTTTTTCGAGAGTGGAACTGTTGTACGTCCTGTTCTTAGATTTTCCGTACTGTTTGTGCAAACTTGGTGTGTTTCCTTTTTTTGGTTGTAATTAATGCACTGTTTCCACATATTTTTAAACTTCACACTCGCCAACTATCACACGTATATACCGCCTTACTCATCGAGAGACACTATGTTGTTGTATCCGATCATTTGCTCATCGTTTTGTTTGTGTCCCTTGTGGTCCTAATTTCGAATGTTTGGTGTGAGTTTTGTCGTGCGTGTGCGTGATAGAGGAGGGGAGGGAGGGGGGATGGAAGGGCATCGAAAAACAAGGGTTTTTAGTTAACTGAGGATTTTAATATTATATGTTTTCTTCGAGAAAATGTTTTTTTATGATTCATTAATTGCTGCAGGCAACGTTTTATTGCATAACGTTGAGCAATCGTTCAAAACATTTTATTACTTCTTCCTTCCTTCCAATCATAAACCTCTTTTGATATGGAAATAAACGGGAATGAAAGAATGTCATACTTGGTTATTAGAGTGGATGTTCCAACAGTTCGTACTTTAAATATCTCAATATTCTCATTGCCGAAGTTTCATTTCCTATACAAACACTAGAAAAAAAATCTGTTGCAACCCATCCCTTCTATGACATATATTTCCACAAGACCTCCGTAATATTTCCCAGTTCTTGTTTCACTCTTTGCAGAGTAATCAAAAAGAATCCCAGAAGACAATGGCTAGCCTTTCCGGCAGATGAAATCGATATTGCAGCCAGCGACGTGCGCGCACTGCTTTGATTACTCTTTCATGTCTGGCGTCAAGGGCTGCTCTCACTTGTCCGCGCACAGTTCAAAATCAGCTCACAAAATCAGTTTTATTCCATTTACAATAGACCAAAAATTTTAGAGAAATTCGTTCATTTACAGTACACCAAAGGTGTTTTCACCTCCGCCTTTGATCAGCATTCGGCAAAAGCTGTACTCATCTGGCACAAACCTTCTTCACATAAAATGTACTGTACTCTTTCTTCTTATATACCTTTGGCATGAGCTATTTAATATACTGACAACCACCGAGCGCAGAACAGCATATTGGGCACTTCGTAGTTGGAGCATTTTGGGACGTCTGTTTTATACATTGTCTTCAAGAAGTTGAGTTCTGCTGTCCATTTCTTAACTCTTCATAAACTTTCGTTACTTTTGGATGAATTTTCGTTCTCGATAAACCGCCCAAAAGAAAAGAAAGAATTTTATGACCCATGACACTATAGTTTATCTATTTAAAGACCTACAACATTACCACTTTAAGAAATCGCATAAACAACACTATTTCACAAATTAAGTTAAAATTGGGCTTGCGATACTGTGCTACACGTACTAATATCACAGAAATAAAACTTCATGGACATCAACACCATCGCTTTGTCAGGCCAAGAACTTTCCACTTCGTGTTCGTACATCCGGAAATGATTTTAGTCATTGTCTTTTTTTTCAGATTGTCTCTTTTTTTCATGTAGGGCACACAATGCAGTTCCTTGACCTTGAAGCTGACTAGACGCTTACATGGAGCTTCTTCAAGAGTTATGTTCTATATTATGTGTGAGCTAGCGTCCCAATGACGCTCTAAGAGATCGCCTTCCGTGTCCAGTTTTCGTAGCAAAGGACTCTGTCTTGCACAAACGCTAAAAACTATTACGATTTCGCTACTACTGTCTATGCGAATGTCGTTTTTGGTAAATCTGTGCAATCTCCTGGATATTCCAATTTGCTTCACTGTATGGGAATTTTATCTCAGCTTATTTCTTACTCGAATAGCAGGCTATTATGTAGTTCAACATTGAACACTAGTACCTCGTATAAAACATGACGTGTTCGCCTAAGACTTGTTCATGGTGGTCGCTAGCTGCTGGTATTTACTTCCCTTGTACCTCACGTCATCACACTGGATCCTTAACATAAACTAAACCCGTACTATGAAAAGAATTCTAAAAAGCCTGCAGTTTTTCCTATTGCGTTATTTAATTGATTCTATCAATTATACCCGTATTGAAACTGCTGTTACATTTATTAAGGAGTGTGAAAACTAAATATGCCCGCGACCTAATTAAGGAAATCACAGTAATGCTGAGTACTGATAACGGAACCACTGCACTAATGCACAGTCACTTATACGTTCCCATCGTGTAGTTGTTTAACTTTAAGTGTGGGAAAATTTTACTGTTTTTGCTTCAGCAAATTTACGAATGTTTGAAAGTAATTCTCGAGTCTCCGTTGCGATTTTGTTGCTCGTCAAATACTGTCGGTGACGTCATTTGTCAACTGACGTTCCCTTGAGTGTCCAAATATAGAAAACTTATTTCATTGTACAAATAAATCATTTGTCTATCCGCATTTCTGGTTCGACAGCGAGACTCAGTCTATGACAGTTACCATCGATTAAACCTAGCTACAAGCGGATATGCTTCACATTTTCATTAGTTGTAGTACACAACGATTTTTGGACTAATAATAAGAACTAGAGATTGACTAAAAGTTAAAAGTTAATTTTGCAGGCATTGGCATTTCAACTAACATAAGATCAAGAAGATTCATTCCAACGTACATTACATGACTACTCTTCAATTTACAATTAAATGCCTGCCAGAGGGTTCTTCAGACTGTATTTCTACCGCTCCACTCCAGCTGCGTGTGGGAAAAATAAATACTTAAATCTTCCTGTAGGATCTGTCATTTCTCTTTTTTTGTGATGATCATTTCTCCCTGTATAGTTTGGCGACCATAACATATTTTCAAATTCACAGGAGAAGGTTGGTGATTGATTTTTGAGAAAAGGTCTCACCGCCACGGAAAAGTCTTTGTTTTAGTAACTGACATCCCAACTCGCTTATCATATACGCAATAAAACAAAACGACCTACCCTTCATTGAACTTTCTCGATGTACTCCGCCAGTCCTATCTGGTAAGGATCCCAGGTAGTACAACATTACTCTGACAGAGGTCAAAGAAGATAGTGTAGACCTGTTGCATCTTCTAAGTGTTCTGCCAGTAAAACATAGACTTCGGTTTGCCTTCTCTACAACGTTATCTGTGTGATAGTTCCAATTAAATTTGTTCGTAATTGTAATTCCTAGGTATTTAGTATTATCGACAGCCTTTAAATTTTTGTGGCTTATCGTCTAACCGAAATATAACGGATTTCTTTTTGTACTCATGTGGGTGATCTTACACTTTTCCATATTGAGAGAAAAAAATTTATGGTAAGTTCCTATGGGCCCAGCCTGCTGAGGTCATCGGTCTCTAGGCTTACGCACTACTTAATCTAACTCAAACTAATTTACGCTAGGGATAACAGACACCCTTGCCTGAGGGAGGACTCGAACCTCCGAAGGGAAGAGCCGCGGAAACCAGGCGCCCGAGACCGTGCGGCTACCCCGCGAGGCCATATTGAGAGACAATTGCCACAGTCGCACCCTACAGATTTCATATCTCAGTCATTTTCCGATTGGTTTTGATATTCTGATGACTTTAATAGACGATAAGCGACAGCACAATCTGTAAAAAATCTAAGAGGGTTGCACAGATTGTCTCCTAAATCATTTATGTAGAATAGGAACAGCAGAGGCCTATAACGCTTCCTTGGGGAACGCCGGATATCACTTCCGTTATACTCGACGATTTTCCATCGATTATTACGTACTATAACCCTCCTGACAGGAAATCACAAAGCCAATCGCATAAGTGAAGCGGTATTCCATAGGAACGCAATTTGATTAGAAGTCTCTTGAAGAACGGTGTCAGAAGCCTGCCGTGTGGAGTGGCCGCGAGGTTTGAGGAGCCGTGTCCCGGATTGCGCGGCCCCTCCCGCCGTACGTTCGAGTCCTCCCTCGGGCATGGATGTGTGTGTTGTTCTTAGTATAAGTTATTTTAACTAGTGTGTAAGTCTAGGGACCGATGACCTCAGCAGTTTGGTCCCTTAAGGAATTCGCACACATATCAACATTCAAAAGCCTTATGGAAATATAGATATATGGAATCCATTTGAGATCCCCTGTCGGTAGCACTCATTACTTCATGCGATCAGAGAGGTAATTCCGTTTCACGAGAACGACATTTTTTGTATCCATTCTGGCTGTGTGTCGATAGATCGTTTTCGTCGAGGTAATTCATAGTGTTCAAACACAGTACATGTTCCAAAAACCCACTGCAAGTTGGCTTTAGGGATATGGCTCCGTAATTTAGCGTATTACTCCTATTTCCTGTCTCGAGTATTGGTGTGACCCGAGCAACTTTCCAGTCGTTTGGTAGGGATATTTCGTCGAGTGAGCCTAAATGCTACAAACTTAACTCGGTTCACTCCAAGGAAATCTTCAACAAAAACTAGTGCGAGTAAGACATCAGTTTTGTTATCTTCTTCCTTTTCTTCCTAACTTAATGCCGTGAGCCCAGGACTTAGCGACGCTCTTGTTGCTGTAGGTCTACAAAACGCATACACTGCCGAGGTAAAACATTACGAGCAGCTGCTTAACAACTGTGAAAGCCAACAAAACAGCGGCTGTGCCGGACGTGCGTTCCACATGTCACCAGGTCACGTGAGCTGGCGCCTGACAGAGTGTCACACGTGTTGCGTCGGTTTGGTGGCCGAGGCGTTAACGTCAGTCGACTACCACGTTCCTCGAACCATTGTAGTGCGATACTCGCCTTGTGCAACGGATACCTGTCAGGCTGGAAGATGCCATTGCCGTCGGGAAAGACATAAACATGAATGGAGGCAGGTGATCTGCACGTAGCCCTCACTTCTCATGGTACGCACCTTTGATTACTTCTGCCGGTGCTGCGGAAGCCCTGCAGCCAGCCGACTAGCGCGAGTTTCGGTGTTCCCGTGAAGATAAAACATTTTGGAGTAGAATAACATTTAGTTTAGTACTGATTAGGTGGTAAACAGGTGTATTAGTGTGCTTTTTAAGCGTACCGTTAAAGGTTTCATTTTTCGTTACGTATTATAGCAGAAAACGCGAAAAGATCGTACAGTTGGGCTATAGTCGTATAACTGCAGCGTACCTCTTCATTATTTTACTCATATTTCCGGAAAGTAGCGTAATGTTTGAATTGTTGTTGCAGAAACTTTGCACTGTTGTTTTTGTTTACATGCAGTGGGCATAGGCCAAATTTGTGGAATCATATTTTCGTGTTTATGTGTAATTTAACTTACTTATTCTTAATAAACTAATGCGTTTATTATGAGTGAAAAGTGCTTGACTTGCTGCAGAATTGTTAGGTCGGGGCTTTGGTGTGACGGGTGCTGTAGTCTTTTCCATGTGGGTGACTTGAGTGGCGTGGGTGTAGGGGAAGTTAATGAGACTCGTCAGTGGTTTTATAGGATATGTAGTAGAGATAGGAAGATACTAGACAGGAGGGGAAAATTGCCACCCTTCAGACTCAGTTAGGCAAGGCCAGGGAAGATCTTGACAGGTTAAGGAGGGAGAAGGGTAAAGAGAGGTGGGAAGTGGCAACAGGCAACAGGAGGAACAGGCCGAGAACTTTGTCTGACAGCTTCGTGGTGAATGTGGGAAACAGATTTGACCTGTTGCTTCATTTAGAAGCTGGTAAGCCTCCAGCAGCTGCAGGTGTAGACAAGGCATAACAAACTTTCAGCAGCAAATTGAAAAGTAAGAATGTAGGGAAATCAGTAAAGAGAAACAAAGTATTGTTGTTAGGTAGTTGCCGTGGAAGAGGTGTTAGCCACGTGTTGCAGGATAAACTAGGATCAGGATATAGGTCACCAATTTTTTTAAACCTAGAGCTGGTATGGAGGAGATGGCAGAGGATTTAGGATCATTTTCCAAAGATTTCACTAAGGAAGTCACTGTGGTTATAGGTGATGAGCCAGGTAATAGTATTGACAGAGATCCTGGGTGTAGTGTAGTGTGTGCCATGGCAAATATTGCATCAGCATCGAAGCATGCTAGTGTTGAGTTTGTATCTGTTTTTGGGCGCCATGACTGACCCCATTTGAACTCTTCTGTCAGGAGAGTTAATTTGGAGTTGGAACGGCTGCTTATATCGGGTGCAGGGTCACACATTGTTGTGGTTCCAGTTGATTCTCTCAGGAGATGGGATTATACTAGCCATGGCCTTCGCCCCAACAGGAAAGGGAAGGGTAAACTGGCTGGGAAAATAGCAGGAAAGTTAAAGGGGGGAAGATCTGTCATGAGTGATAAAATACCAGTGGTTATAGGGTTCAGAAAAGACCCTTTTCGGGTAGGGAGGACAGAAAGAAACCAAGTTTTACGAAAGGCTAAGATTGAGACAAACCTTCAGTTTGAGAAAGAAACTAAAAAACACAATTCTAGCTTATTATATCAACAGAAACAGCTGTTTGTTAAGAATTTTCAATTATCAGTAGAAATTTCAACTCTACCCAATTTTAACTCAGTCAATGTCAAATGTCAACTATCTTTATTGCATAAAAATATTCGAGGACTGAGAAGTAAAATTAATTAGTTAATTATCTGCATAGATGGATTAGAGTCCTCAAACCCAGCTGACATAATCTGCCTCTCTGAACATCATAGGCTACTGGTATTGAGCTTTTAAGAGTTACAGGATTTAGGTTAGCATCTCACTTTTGTAGAGCATAAATGGAGAAGGAGGAGTTGCCACATTCATCAGGCACTGTCATAAATTTAGGAACATAGACATTCATAATTTTGCCCATAACAGCATATTGAAGCATGTGAAGCTGAGGTAGAACTTCATAAAAAATCCTTCATAATATTAAGTGTATATCGAGCACCTGCAGGAAACTTTAATCCGTTCATAAACCACCTTGAAATTGTACTGGCCCATTTAACAATCGAAAACAAAGAAATAGTGGTTGGTGGTGACTTCAATGTAGGTTTCCTTAAAGACTCTCCCAATAAGAACTTATTTGAGTCAGTAACACTATCACTCAACTTAATTCCCACTGTAAAGTTCACAACTAGGGTAGCCAATTGATAATTTCTTTATAGAAAAATGCAATGAAGAAAATTATATTACAATACCAATACTTAATGGTCTCTCAGACCATGACACGCAGTTCCTTCTGTTAAATGTTAATACTGAACAGGATATAAACTCTGTTAAATCTGAATTCACAAGGGTAATTAATAAGCCAAAAATTGAATATTTTAGGACACTCCTCAGAGATATTCACTCGAGTGATGTTTACAGTGCTCATGGCATGATTTAAAAATATAACACTTTCGCTAATAAAATGCTTATCATATTTGAACCTTGTTTTCCCCCAAAACTAACCAAGGTCTACAAATAAGCTGTTGATTACTCAAGGAATAAAGGTATAATCTTACTTAAAAACCGTCTTGATTGCAATTTTTTTTATTCATATGACCGGTTTCGGTTCATTCAGAGCCATCTTCAGATCTGTAAAAATACTGATACTAATTTACTATTTCACGGAAGCAAATCTTTTTCATCCTATCTAATCAACATCAAATGTACCAAAGCGTACCTGATATTTCAGTTACAGGAGTAACCCGTCCAAATCCAGCAGTTTTCACATGCTACGTCACAAAATTGGTTGGCAGAGTGCACGTCATTTATATTAATTATAACACTATTACCGACAGGTGGCGTCTGGTACATTTGTTACATTCCATTTGCACATACTATATTCAATAGATCTTTTTTTTATTAATTAAAAATAATTAAAATATATAGATGTCAAGGTTAAAATCTGTACTTGTCAGCATTAATAAAAAAAACAGTAAAATTATCATTTTTATACGATCTAAAAAACATAGGGCGATTTATATATCTATGGTGATGGTGTGAACTTGTTTCCTCTACGGTCTGCTTCCGTATTTCCCACCACTTCGGTGTTGTGCCGCGGTCCGGTCAGTCGTCTGATGTCCATCGCCGCGGGCAAGAGAGCCGCACAGGAGGGCCCCGTCAACGACGCCAGGCACTGCACGCGTCTTCCGGCTTCCCCACCGCGCACCATCTCTCATCCCTCGGCCTGGATCTCCACACGCCACAGTTGTCATCTTAGTAGGTCGTCATAAATGCTAAAATAGGCGTTATGATTGAATTCGCTTTGCTCGTTGAGGATTAAATCCGGATCTTTATTTTTGTGGATGTATATTTCAATTTCTTCCAAAATGTTAAGAAACCGTCCCTTATGGGCTCTATGCAGGATGTCTAAATTGTGTTCAATGTTCGTGACTGAGTGCTTCGTCGCAGCCATATGCGCCCCAAAAGCTGTTTTGTTTTGAGAGTAGGTGTGCAAGCTGGGTTTCACACGATCGTCTTTTTCGAAACCCATGTTTATTCCTACAGAGTAGATTTCTAATCTCCAGAAAAGTCATTATACTCGAACATAATACGTGTTCCAAAATTCCACAACTGATAGACGTTAACGATATAGGACTATAGTTCTGCACATCTGTTCGACGTCCCTTCTTGAAAACGGGGGTGACCTGTGCCCTTCTCCAATCCTTTGGAACGCTACGCTCTTCTAGAGACCTACGGTACACCGCTGCAAAAGGGGGGCAAGTTTCTTCGCCTACTCTGTGTAAAATCGAACTGGTACCTCATCAGGTCCAGCGGCCTTTCCCCTTTTGAGCGATTTCAATTGTTCCTCTATCCCTCTGTCGTCTATTTCGATATCAACCATTTTGTCTTCTGTGCGACAAACTAGAGAAGGAACTACAGTGCAGTCTTCCTTTGTGAAAAAGCTTTGGAAGGAGTCTTAAGTCTGTCATCCTCTGTTTCAGTACCATTTTGGTCACAGAGTGTCTGGACATTTTGTTTTGATCCACCTACCGCTTTGACATAAGACCAAAATGTCTTAGGATTTTTTGCCAAGTCAGTACATACAACTTTACTTTTGAATTCATTGAACGCCTCTCGCATAGCCCTCCTCACACTACATTTCGCTTCGCGGAATTTTTGTTTGTCTGCAAGGCTTTGGCTATGTTTATGTTTGATGTGAAGTTCCCTTTGCTTCCGCAGCAGTTTCCTAACTCGGTTGTTGTACCACGGTGGCATCTCTCACGATCTTGCTTGGCACATACTCATATAACGCATATTGTACGATGGTTTGGACTTTGTCCACTGATCCTCAACACTATCTGCACTTGAGACAAAACTTTTGTGTTGAGCTGCCAGGTACTCTAAAGACCTCACCGTTAACAGTGTGTTCGCCGGCCGCAGTGGACGAGCAGTTCTAGGCGCTTTAGTCCGGAACCACGCGACTGCTGCGGCCGCAGGTTCGAATCCTGCCTCGGGCATGGATGTGTGTGATGTCCTTAGGTTGGTTAGGTTTAAGTAGTTCTAAGTTCTAGGGGACTGATGACCTCAGATGTTAAGTCACATAGTGCTCAGAACCATTTGAACAGTATGTTCAATCATTCTCTTTCTTCCTTATGTCATTCTTTCCCAGTAATAATTTATCTTAGATGCCACATCCAAACAACAATGGAGCTCGTGACCACTTCCAAATTCGTGACCAGATCTCTGAAATCACTGTAATTACATTAGGTAATAAAGTTCAAATTAAATCGCCTGGCAAGTTATGAATATGGCAATTAAATAAGACAGTTGTATGAACCATTTAATTAATACAGGAAAAATAGTAGCCAATACGAAAAAATGAAGATAGGAAAACCTAGATTTATAGTGTGATGGTGCACGCCTTCGCCAGCACACTGGTCGACGCTAGGAAACACTGTTTGGCAGGCTATGAACTGGGCGTGCCTATGATGAGAGAAGACCAAGACACGCCCCCAGGCTACCGGCCGATAACGCCCCCTGGACAGCTGGGCAGCATGCATATAGGCTGCCGTCGCCGACCGAGCTGTCTCAATCGCTCAGTCTCAATCTCAGTACACCAGTACATCTTGTCGGGACTCAGTTTGCATTGTACATCAATACGTCGCACTGTGCTCTAGATTTCCACAGTGATAGTCGTCGCCTCGCACCTTAGCTAGCTGTGGGGGAATGTTGGTCTTTGTACCTAGCTGTGATACGGACACGGACAAGATTCGAGAATTCGTACATGTTGATTGCTGTTAACCACAGAACTTCAGACTGGACATCCTTGAAGTTAAGTACTCAATTAGTTCCAGTAATAAAGTGTATCTTAACCATGTGTGCATTTTGTGTTGTAGTGAGAGGAAAGCAGCCACCTCAGTATCATACCACCCTCTCATCATCCAGCCAGGAACCACAGTAGGGCACAGCCACAATATATAGCATTTGTAGATTTATAATACACTTTTGACGATGTTGACTGGATTAAACTCTTTGAAATTCTGAAGGTACCAAGTGTAGAGTCTTGTACCACAAGGCAGCAAGGGAGAGAATGTTGTTATGCGTGGATGGTATCCTCTTTCTACAATTAAAATGCACACATGGATTAATATGGTTTCTTATTGAAGGGTATACGGAACGCCCTATGTTTACAATGTCAAATTGAGCTAAAAGTTAGGAACATTTTCTCATTTGTTATTTGGACGATACTCTTGATTTTTTCACAGGACGCAGAGATACGTTCTGCTTTTATGCTGAATTATTAATTTTGAAAAAATAATTTATAGTTTTTCAGATATTTTATTTTTTGTAAATGTTAAAAAAGTTATACATTTTAACAAGTATTTTAGAATTTACATCCATTAATACAAAATAATTCCACATATCTTTTAATTCAGATATATTAGAAGGTTTAAGGAACAACTACAGAAAATTTCATCTTTCTACTATAAATAGGCCCTGAGAAAATGTACCTTATACACAAAAAAACTAAAGTTATGGGAAATTAGCTTCAAAGTTTTTACTTCAGTACAAGCCTGCTTCATAGCTTGTATCATCAGAATCGTCCAACAGCTTCCTCTTGATGGCTCTGCTATGCTGTCTAGCCATCTTTGAATATACTTTTATGGCATTATCTGAATGCCTGAGCAGTTTCTTGTCCAAACAAAGCATTGCTGTGGCAGTTCATAGTCCTACACAGAGCACCAACTTCTGCAGAAATTTGCACTTTGTTATATTGCCCTGATTGAATGATGAAACAGCATCTTAAACGCCAAAGTGAAGTGTGTTTATACCCACAAACACAGTTTTAGGTAGTCTATTCCATATTACATGGTTCACACACTCATTTGGATTTTGAGTCCGGCCATGAAGACATTTCTTTAGTAGACTAATATCTGCGAGGTCTCGGAATATTGGTTTTATTTCATTCATTATGGCAGGTGGCAGGTGATGTGGGTGATTGTATTGTTTCTTAGTTACCTTGCCTCTGTTGTACTTTCACCTACTATCGTCTCCTTTTGGACATAGCCCATGTTGAGGATTCTCATTGTTTGAAGCTGTATGAAAAAACAGAGCCCAGACTGCTCTTCTCATTAATTCTGCATCTGCTGTATTCTGTCTTATTGCTAGACCATAGCACTTCTAAATATGATCTATTGTAGCATATGTCAGTCTATTTTTCCCCATCTAAAGTTTTTCCATCGCTCAATTTCTTGCCTTTCATGCCAGCCTTGAGCCGTCGAAGTCTTGATCCCATCCTTTTCTGAACATGGCCAACACACTCCAGTTTGGAAATTTTCACATCATTACCATAGGGTCTCAGTTCCTCAATTTCTTTGAAAGCCTTTGAGTCTCCATCTCCAAGATAATTTATGTATCTAACGTTGTACCATTTTACTGAGCGTTGATAAATACTTCTTACATCAGCAACTTCCATACCACCACTTGACCCATAGTAATTTGCCTTGCACTCCTCTTCATGTTTATTTTTCATTTTATCCTTGCATCTGCATTGCTTGAAAAGTATTGCCACATCAACTACCTTACCAGCGTCCACACTTGTAGCTGTTACTACACCATTCAGAGATGTGTGGCCTCTCTTCTGCCAGCTTCCATCAAAAGTTATGGTCAAGTCTCTGCTATTATTATTTTCAACAACTGCTTCCTCAACAGCATCTTGCATGTTTTCCTGTGCCACATCTTCTACAGCAGAGCCAATTGCAATTATGTGTTTGTTAAATTTTGAACGTGAAGGAGGGAGGTTCATCACACCACACAACATGGCACCTGAAGCCCTGCCCTTTCCTATACACCGTAATCCATAAACCAGTCTAATGTTTATATCGTATAGTTTACCTGTATCAGCAGTAACATGTGAGGAACTGAAGAAAGTAACACTGTGTTTGCAATAACTGCACATCAACTCTAATTCACAAGCAAGTCCTACATGTAAGTTTGTTTTCAATGAAACACCACATTTTCCACATTGTTTGCAGCACACATTGCTCTCCAAAATGTCTGATAATAAAGAGACTTTAATTACCTCATATTTTGTAGTTCCTAGTAGTTTCTTGTATTCTTCTTCAATTCCAGCTAGTTTTCTTCTTGAAGCACTTTCCGGTGTAGTGGCAGCAGCATCACTCAATGTATCACTACCAGTGTTGAGGTTAGTCGCTACTGGGACATCAGATACTGATGAAGATGAATCAGACGAATTTTTAGTACACTTTACTTTCTTGCGCCAATGTACACGCTTTCTAAATACCTTCAGACTAGGTCTTGGCATGTTGAAGGAAAGAAAACTCAATGACTTCTCCACATACGACTTTCACAACAATGACATGGATGTACTCACAAAGCAAACAATACAAATGGTGCAGAATCTATTGTCAACTGTCTAGCAGTGTAGCCAACAGAAAAGCTAACTCTCTTGTGCTCAATTATATCTCTGGCAAGGCTGTCTATATCAGGTATATTTCGCATCTCATATACAAGGTGCGGAACATCGTGTGTCGAAATTATTTAAAATAGTTCTATTCACGTCATCCAAATATTTTATACATGGTATTAAACGGGAGAGTCTAAATTTTTCGAAAATGCATTTACCCAAAAATCGATTTTTTTCATCGCAAAACTCATTCCGTATACCCTTAAATGAACTGGAAACATATACTTAATTTCAATAGAGTCCATGTTTGTGGTACAAGCTCAGCAGTAATAGTCCACTATAGTCACTAATCTGATTTTTATGCACTGTCATAGCCTGTGACGAACTAAACCTGCACTGCAAATGAACTGACAGATGCCAAACTGGATGATTGAGTGAGGTTGAGTGAGTGAGCGAAACCCTCCCGTCAACAGCGGTTGCCTAAGTATATACTGTCGAGAGGGCGTTGGCAGCATGTTGCTTGTGGGCGTGTCTCTGGCCACTCTAGCAATTGCTGCGCTCGATCCGGCGCCTGCTAATTAATCTTTGCGCTTCGTCTTTGCCGGCTGGTGTGCTGGGCGACAGCTTGTGCTAGCACAGCAAGGACAAAATGCAGGGAGCGTTATCTACAACTTGTAGCGAAACCAGACGATAGTTATAAGAATTGAAGTATATGAAAGGGAAACAATAGTAGAGAAGCGAGTGAGGCAAGATTTTACCCTCTCCCCGATGTTACTCATTCTGCTCATTCAGAAAGCATAAAAGAAATCAAGTAGAAATTTGGAAATTGAATTAAAGTTCAAAAAGAAAAAAAAAAAGAAACTACGACTTTTTGATACAACTGCGATTCTGTTACAGACAGCAAAGAACTTGCAAGAGGAGTTGAATATAATGAACAGTGTCATGAAAAGAGGTTATCAGTTGAACATCAATAAAAGTAAAACTAGGGTAATGAAATATACTCATATTCAATCAGGCAATGCTGATAAAATTCGATTAGGAAATAAGCACTAAAAGTAATCTATGAGTTTTGCTGTTTGAGCAACAAAACAACTGGCTATGGCCTATGTAGAGGGCATATAAAACGCAACCTGGCAATGAGAAGAAAAGCGTTTCTGAAAAAGGGAAATTTGTTAATATCGAATATAAATTTAAGTATTATGAAATGTTTTCTGACTGTACTTGTATGGAGTGTAGCTATGTATGGAAGTGAAATGGGCAATAAGTGTTTCAGACAAAAAGGGAATAGAAACTTTTCAAATGTGGCACTACCAAAGAATTTTGAAAATTAGGTTAGTAGGAGTAGGTTAGTAGGAGGGTCAGTGCCGTTCCTGGCACACATAGTACTTATACTGCAAGCTGTACTCCCCTTCCCCTGGTCTTCTCCCTCCACCCAACCCCACCCCCCTCTTTCCTGCCAATTGGTTAGCTGGAAAAAGCTGGCACAGTCTATACTTATGTTGCAAACTGTGCTTCAGCTTAAGTCACTATCAAACAAGATGGCGACCAAGATGGCTGCCCCTATGACGTCACTCTCAAAGCTCCCCTCTCCCTAACTTCCCATTACCAGATGGGTGGCTTAAAAATGGCGGGCAAGCTGCAGTCGCTACTTATCTCCAATCACTTGTGTTCTGTTCACTGCTGTGGAACATCCAGACAGAACAATAGGAAAAAATTAGTTAAGGCGTTATCCTTGTAATTATTATTGCTGATGGTTGAGTCCAGTTGACATACCAAAGTAATTGCACTAACCCCAAATTTAAACGTTATCATAACATTACGCTATGGATCTATGTGACTAAAGAAATGAGTCCAATTAATCTACCATGTTTCCACAATTACCTTGATTCTGAAGAAGGAAAGCTGGGCCAATTGACCTACATACACACGACTTATGACTCCACATAGCATATCACACTAAATGCATACCAGTATCACATTAAAAACTGCATGTACACATATGTACACTGCAGCTCACAGTCCATAATCAGTTTAAAATGCAAGATACCCCACTGGTTTTTAAAACAAGCATCTACAATCACCACAGTCAGTCATGAAGCAAGGACTTTACAAATGGTTCAAATGCCTCTGAGCACTATGGGACTTAACATCTGAGGTCATCAGTCCCCTAGAACTTAGAACTACTTAAACCTAACTAACCTAAGGATATCACACACATCCATGCTCGAGGCAGGATTCGAACCTGCAACCATAGCAGTCGCGCGGTTCTGTTCTGAAACGCCTAGAGCCGCTCGTCCATCGCGACTGGCCCAAGGACATCACACACTGCCTACACACACATCAGGGGCAGTTCGTAGATAAGGGCCAGAGATGACCAACCATATCACAATTTTGTGATATAATTTTATTCTTCGCATTTTTTTCAGTATTATATTGTCCAAATTGAATATGACATGATTTTGGTGTAGTACGATTGACAGACACTAGAGGCAATCAGGTGCAGTTTCCACTGCTCAGTTGCAGATACACATATTGTTACTCTGAGCTGCCAGCAGCGGGGCGCAGCCTCGCTCGCCCCTCCCCTCAGCCTATCCTTCCAGTGTCAAACCTGCTTTCCTTTCCACATCCCATTCAGCCGAGGTCCAAGACCAGGATCTGGTGGCCCTTACTTCTTCCACACCCCCACCTCTGTAAACTGCAGTCACAGTGACATGACGAAGCCGTTTCCTTCTCTCTGCTTCGCTGCTTGCTGTAGCATAGCTTGGGGCCACCCTGGATGGGACCATCAGACAGACGAACTCACGCATACTCCTTCTTCCCTACACCTAGTGAACTTTTTTTTCTCTGTCATGTTATCACTCTCACACCTCTCCACACCTGTACTCAGTATTAGGGGCCAACTGGCTTGGGCCTGTAGCCCAGATTTTCACCTGTAGGTCAACAGGAAAGTTACAAACAGCAAACGTGGCCATATCTCAGTAGTGTGCCATATTCTGAAGCTATGTGGTTGAAACTCATGTATTCTTACAGCGATCTTAAAAGTACTAAAGCAGATTATTTTCTTAAAAAACCTTTAACTTATTAAGAATGTAAGAGAAGCTAGAAATCAAGCGGTCAGGTGCACATCAAACGAAAGTTTTGTTCATGTCTGAATGCAACGGAAGGAAGAAGACAACTTTCTGCAGCACAGAGTTCTGCTGAAAGTCGTAGTTAACAGTAAGTGAAGAGAAACAAAAGTTATTTTGTTTGTATTGTCCCTTATTTGGTAGTGAAGCACAGTGGGCAACAGTTGGCTGTAAGGATTTAAAGGATTTAAGTTATTGGATTAAGACACATGAGGAAAGTGAACCACATATAAAAAATAGTTGTAAATACAAAATATCTGGCACAATTAATATTGTTGCTTACATTGATTCAGTGTATAAAATGTCAAATAATAATCATAATGAATTACTTATGACTAATATAAACCTATTAAATACAGTAGCAGAGAGCTTAACGTTTTCTCTGGAACTCTTAGATTTGTTAACACTTCTAGCAAATATTAACAGTATGTTTGATGACAACATAAACAGTTCCAGTTTTGCCATCTGTAAATATACGTCACACAATACACAAAATGAACTTTTAGAGTATGTTATGAAGTTTACATAGAAAAACTGATTAAAAACGTTAATGCTGCCATTTTTGTTTCTGTTCAGGTAGACAAAAATACAAGTATTGCGTGGAAACGTCAGTTTGTCATTATAGTGCTCTACATTAAGGGAAAGAAACCTGTGGAAGGTTCCTATCCTCTGGCATAAACGACAAAAATGAATGTTATATAACAACAATTCGCAACAGTTCCGTTATAAAGCATATTGACTTTTTATCTGGATCCCACCAACGAAATTCAGCATGAGCCACCACTAAAATTAGAGATCACAGATAAGGTGTCACTAAAATTAAGTAGATATCACCTAGTTACACGTTTATCCAGTCGTTCTGCAGGATGTGTTAGGAAGTAACGAATGTGTCAGACTTGATGATTTTATAATAATCAATCACATCACAACTGTTGGTCTGCAGACCACGAACAGCCTCTGATGATCTCATGCAAACTGCAAATACATGTCACGTCGCCCAGGGCAGTGCAGTATACATGCAGAAGCCACAGGGTGCAACGGTCAACATGGTCCAAACACATTGGCTGTTGGAGTCGGAATGAATTGGCATAGTGCTTGCAACATCTCTCCTCCCCCTCCCCCACTGCTCACCAGTCCACACCAGTGCGCAGAGGGTTCCAGCTGACCAATCATCAACTCCGAAAGTCGCCACCTCTGGATGTGACGAGCCTGGATCGATCGTGCGCCCATGAAACATCACATCAGCGCGGTCCGTCTCAGATATGTTGCTGACAGCACAAGCAGGTGTCCCATTCAGTCAATCAATTCTCACACCTGTGATCTCATCATATTCCTTCTCATACATGTTGTGGCAGGTCTAACCCAAATTTATCACGCAAGTGGCCTACAACACCCCTAACAAACAGAAGATGAAAGAATTTCCTAACCAATAGTCTTGATACCATAATACACTGAAGAGGCAAATAAACTGGCACACTTGCCTATAACGTCTACGGAATGCACAATGGACATGAATGGATGAAAGTGATCAGACAGGATGCTTACGTACATTTCACCTGTCAGAGTCGTATCTAGACGTATCAGGGGTCCCATATCACTCCAACTGCACATGCCCCACACCCTTACAGAGCCTCCACTAGCTTGAACAGTCACTGCTGCCGTGCAGGGTCCATGGATGCGTAAGGTTCTCCATACCCATACACGTCCATCCACTCGACACAATTTGAAACGGGATTCGTCCGACCAGGCACATTTTTCCAATCATCAACAGTCCAATGTCGGTGATGACGGGTCAAGGCGAGGCATAAAGCTTTGTATCATGCAGTCATCAAGGATACACAAGTGGGCCGTATCAATGATGTGTCGTTGAATGGTCCGCACGCTGACATTTCTTGTGGCCCAGCGTTGAAATCTGCAGGAATTTGCGAAAGGGCTGCACTTCTGTCACGTTGAACGATTCTCTTCAGTCGTCTTTGGTCTCATTCTTGCAGGATCTCTCTGGCCACAGCGAAGTTGGAGATTTAATGTTTTAGCAGATTCCTGATACTCAGGGTACACTCACGGAATGGTAGTATGGGAAAATTCCTACTTCATCGCTACCTCAGAGATACTGTGTCCCATCGTGCGCCGACTATAACACCACGTTCAAACTCGCTTAAATCTTGATAAGCTGCCATAGTAGCAGCAGTAATCGAACTAACAACTGCACCAGACACTTGTTGCCTTATATAGGCGTTGCCGTCCGCAGCGCCTTTTTCTGCCTGCTTACATATCTCTGTATTTGAATACGCATGCGTATACCAGTTTCTTTGGCGCTTCAGTGTATGTTATCCATTTATAGCAATATGGTTTCTTTCTGAGGGTGCATTCTTTCCTGTAATTTCTAACGCTGACGTCAATAAGAACATTCCAATCCCTACAATATTCTAGCGACATCACCTCCAATTAACCTTCCTATAATATTTTACTGCAACATTTTCCTGCAATATTTCACTGCAAAGTAATTTCTAAGGATAGTTAATATTTACCACAGCGTTCCTTAATGCTACAATATTTTGTACTCCAATTAACCTCAACATTTATATATCACTGTGATATGTCTCTCTATAATTTCTAAAGGCAGCCAGTACGCTCTACAGCACTCCTTAACACCATAGTATTCCACTGCAATTAGTTTTCCCATTGTTACGTAAGACACAGCCTTTCCTATACCATAATATTACGCTGTGACAATAAATTTCCCGGTTAAACCTCTAGCTTGATCGCTCACCAACTGTGTCCCACAGCAGGGGTAGACGCCGGTGTGATTCCACAACACAAGCACATGGACATGTGTAAATATAATCTGCAACTGTGTCAAACTCAATCTAGTTCTAAACAGTTAAGCAGCATCATCTCAGTTGAAATCCTCATACAACCAATCTGGTGCCGAATGCAAGTGCACTTGTCTGCCTGGGGCATATCAACTATATATTTACAAATTGATGCTCTGTAAGTGCCTATGACTGAGCCTACTACATTGGCTATGCAATTAAATCAGTTGGCTGAAAATATTCGGTTGGGTGGGTGAGGATGAACTGGCACCACTAACCAACTACACTCGATAATACATGTCTATATATACATATAAGGCTCAAAAAAGCCACAACTCAACAACTTATATATGTACACACACACACACACACACACACACACACACATATATATATATATATATATATATATATATATATATATATATATATATATATATATATAATGTTATTTCTGGGAATTTTGAGTGATGTTTTGACAGAAGCAGATCTCCGCATAAAAGTGTAAGGAATGTATATGGTGTGGGCGCGTAACATATCTACACATACACATGTGTGCATGTGTGAGTGGGTGTTTGTGCTTGCAATTCATACATTGTCATCCTTTTTCAGAAATAATGAGTCAATCCTTCTCCAGCACAAAAGGAGGGGGGGATGCGATTTTTTATGAACTGATAAACTGGGGCTAGCAAGAGCCCATCCTCTGACAATAATGTACCCGAGTCACAACAGGCCTTTGACACAAGTATGTCTGAGTGAATGAGGGATACACTAAATCACATATCTGATGATGATGGTGGTGATAATGAGATGCATTCATGATGGGCTGGTCCTGAAACTGATGATGTTTCTTGTAAATGGCAAAAAAATTATTGTACACCTACATACATCCAAAATGTTATTGTAATTTTATACTTTTATATTTCGTTATTTTAATCCCCTGGAACGCCTGAGCCATCTTGAAGGGGTCCTGCAGTGAATCACAGTAGTCCGTCTATCACACTTCCCATGGCCTGGCACATCAACACAGCCACAGTCCCTGTAAAATGGGCCTTCATTTCATGAGATGTCATGATCACCACAGCCATCAACCTCCACCACTAGTAATGAAGATACTGTGGCTGGCAGCAGTTTTCTGTCCCATCCTACTAATAATGTTGACAGGCACCTGGCTAGTGACATGCCAGTTTTAAACTACTCAGTGGTTGTGCGTGCTTTAGAGGACAGGAACTCATATATCCATATGGGCAACAGTACAGTTGAAACCAAGATCAGAACCATTTCATGAACTTGTGTCTATCCATTCTGGAAAGGGAGTCTTACAGAATCCTTAGCAATCTGCACATCCCTCAACTAAGTGTAGTGCACTGGTATGGTGTGAGCTCACATATCCTCCAAACCAAATCAGCGATGTTGAGGAGAAAAGCGTCATCTATATTTCGGCGGTGGGGGGGAGGGAGGTAGGGGGAGTAGTGGGGGAATGATGTGATATCGCAGAGCAGGTAAACTGGTCAGTGGTCCTGAACTTTCACCTTGAGTGTCCTACAAGACCATTTTTCCAAAATGCAGGAAGGCATTCAGCCAAGTACTCTAGCTAGACATCCGTTCACATGTTTTTGACCCAGTAAATGGAGTCTCCAGCTATATCCAGCTTCCAGAGGATATACCTAACAACCAAGATCAGAACGTTCAATTTGCCCATTAATGTCCAAAGTGATGATGAGTTTTGTTTTGCATGGACAGTCCTGATGTGCAATAGAAAATATAACAAAAATGTGTAGCGTCCAGGTAAATAATATGTTGGTAATTATGTCTGTGGATGTTATAAAGTTGATGGTATTGATTGACCTATAAGTCTTCAAAGCATATCCACATTTAAAAGGCAGTTCACATTTACAACCTGAAGGAATGCAAATCAGATGATAGTAAACTTACAAACAAAGTCGTTGGACCTCTCCATTTTTCCGATTCCACCAGTCAACATAAGCGGCATGTACACTTTCTTCTATTCTACCATGGCGAAAATCAACACTACTGCTGGGTCAAGAACGTGTCCAAATTCCTTTCCTCCCAGTTGATAAACACTGTCATAAATGGCATTTTTGCCCTAGATGCTTCAACTCATTTACCTGAAGTAAGCATTCACCAAAGCACTTCATAGACTAGTCTTCACAGGCACCAGTGCACGTTGAAGGGTACAGTGAGGAAAACAAGTTCTTAAAATTTAAGAAAATCAGTCACCAGGAGTGTGTGCCCTTTGTAGTGAATACTGACTTTGTGTGCCTCCTTTTTCCTGTGCCACATTGTGAGGGTGGTTCCACTGCCACCCACACCACCTTCACAGAACAGCAAGTACCATATGTGGTAGTGGATCATATTGTATGCTAATATGACTCTAGCCTTAATCATTTTCAATCATATATTAAGGATAATTCTGTGCTGTTCTCTGAACTTGAACAACTTGCAATGGGTGCTACTGAGATTTATCACACCCATATTCCTATGAGCAAATCACAGGAAAATGACGATTTATAAAAGAATGCAGTTAACTGTCAGATTTGTGAGGTGCCATCAGATTGAAAAGTGGAAACTCCATGTAGAGTGCACTGATATCTAACAGAGAAGTTCCACAGAGCAGCACACAATGCATGCAACTCGAACTAATAATTACCATGCCCCATACCTCTCTTTTTGTTTCATGATTTGTGTAGATATGATGCTCACTTCATTACTGAACACTTAGCTGATTTTATTGTCCTGCCTGAGTGCACTGAAAAACATATTTAATTTTCCAAACAAACATCAAGAACATTACACTACTCTTCCTTGACTTGCTATGTTTGATGCATGTACCACTTCAAAAACTTCCTAAAACAATATATCATGATGATGTGCATCTCACTAGAACTGTATATGCGGATGAAGCTCAGTTGTAGCTGGTCGTGAAGAAGGGGGTCTTCCCATACAAATATCTGGATTCTATTGAGAAACTCAACGAAACCACATTGCCCAGCATAACCCCATTTTCCAGTAATCTTACATTCAATTCAATTAGAAATATGGAGTATGAACATGTGTTCAACATTTGCAAGGAATTCAATCTCTGTAATTCAAAGGGTTCTACAAAGTTTTACATGGACACAGATGTGCACTTGCTTATAGACATTATCGAGAAATTTTAGAGTGTATTCATGACCACACGCACTCCAGATCCTGCCTTTTAATACTCTGCACCCTGGCTTCCATATGACAGAATGTCGAAAAAGACAGGAGTCAGCATCGAACGTTTGACTGATGTTGACATGCTGCTCTTTTTCATATGAGGGATACGTGATGAACTTTGCCAAGATGTGCATAGGCATAACGACGCAAATAACCTGTGAATAGGTGAGAAATTCAATGCATACAATTTATATGAGCACACTTTGGAACAACCTCTGCTAATTTGAAGGTTTCGATAGCTGTCCGATCCAGAAAGCACCGTATTCTATAAATTCAAAGATGTGACTGCAGTTGCTGGTGTAGGATATGTTGTGGAGGCAGAACGAAGATATCCTAATAGTTTACACGACATTTGCAGCGATTTCCTGTTCTACATCTAAATCTACATTTATATTTTACAAGCCACCCAACTGTGTGTGGCGGAGGGCACTTTACGTGCCACTGTCATTACGTCCCTTCCCTGTTCCAGTCGCGTATGGTTCGCGGGAAGAACGACTGCCGGAAAGCCTCCGTGAGCGCTTGAATCTCTTTAATTTTACATTCGTGATCTCGTAGGGAGGTATAAGTAGGGGGGAGCAATATATTCTATACCTCATCCAGAAACGCACCCTCTCGAAACCTGGACAGCAAGCTACACCGCGATGCCACTTGAGTTTGCTAAACATCTCCGTAACGCTGTCACGCTTACCAAATAACCCTGTGACGAAACGCGCCGCTCTTCTTTGGATCTGCTCTATCTCCTCTGTCAACTCGACCTGGTACGGATCCCATTCTGATGAGGAATACTCAAGTATAGGTCGAACGAGTGTTTTGTAAGCCACCTCCTTTGTCGACGTACTACATTTTCTAAGGACTCTCCCAACCTGTCACCCGCCTTACCAACAATTAATTTTATATGATGATTCCACTTCAAATCGTTCCGTTCACATACTCCCAGATATTTTACAGAAGTAACTGCTACCAGTGTTTGTTCCGCTATCATATAATCATACAATAAAGGATCTTTCTTTCTATGTATTCGCTATACATTAAATTTGTCTATGTTAAGGGTCAGTTGCCACTCCCTGCACCAAGTGCCTATCCGCTGCAGATCTTCCTGCATTTCACTGCAGAACCAGCTCCATCCCCAGGCTGATAATGACGCCGGATGGTAAATAGAGGTACATCATGCATTACAGAAACCTCCATCAACATCTCAGTTTGGATATGTAGGTGATTGGAGTCAGCCACACTATCTCTTTCGACCAGTATCCCTGGTTAGAGACGTATACTGATATTAACACCAAACTGAGGGCTTTCGCAACATTTTATTTTAACAAAGATGTTTTTAAACTTATGAACAGTATGATTTTTGACAAAGCAATGGATAATTTGAGAAAGCACAACGAAATTTACTTAAGAACGAAATGGGATGAGTGTTATGGCACAAAGAACTATATCGCAGGCCAAATTTTAAGTGGGCCATGATCTTCAACAAAGATTTCGTCAGTCAGGTGATGGCTAAGATCCCAGTAGACTTCACAAAGCCTATTTATGTCGGTGTGTGTAGACTGGACCTATCCAAATTTCGATTGTACCAGTGATTTCAGAGAGCTAGAGTTAACTTCTGTGGATACAGACAACTTCATCTATTGGGTGAAGGGTTGCGATAGATATGAAGTAATAAGGTGCCATCCCAATGCATTCAGCACATCTGGATACTGGCTCATAATCCTTATGGCATAACGCCTCTCAACATCAAGCTTATCAGCCTTATGAAAGACGAAACAAATGGATTGTTGATTGAGGAGTTTGTTGGTCTTCACTCAAAAGTGTATGCTCACTGTACAGTGACAGGTGCCATTCAAATGCATACAAAGGGTGCATTAATGGCTCTCGAGGTTGAAGACTATTTAGAGCAGCTTCTCAGTGCCACTGGCGGTGCAACACATCCCCTTCCACCCATGGTGCACCAAGTTAATACTCAAATGCAGGATCATGTGGTGTACACAGTGTCACAGCTGAAAACTGGCCTATTGTGCCATGATGATAAATAGGTCATTTGTGAGTATAGGATCGAAAACCTCTTGTACTCACAGTATTCACTCGATTAGTAGAGAGAAGGTGAACCTATTTACTTGTAAATACTGTGTGTGTGTCAGTCAGTTTATTGCACACAATGTGTGTCTGTTCTAAAGAAATGTGTACTGTGTACACTTGTATGTGCCCGTCGAAAAGAAAACGTATGCTATGTACATATGTATACATGTGAATGTAGGTTTTAATTTCTGCACCTGCTGCTAGTCATCAGTCTCTGGTCTTAAGTGTAATCTGTCTTTTTAAACGAAAAAACATTTTTCAAATGAAATTGCAATAGCTGAATTGTAAGTTTTTCCCATTACAACAACTGAAAAAGAATGATAATTTCTTTTTTCAAATGACAATGCAATAGTTGAATTGTAATCTTTTCCATGGCAGCAACTGAAAAGAATGACAACTGTGAAGACCTTAATGGGAAACACATTTAACTGCACACTACAGATTTTTTTTATATTAGATCTTCATGCTAGTAGCCATCATTATTAATGTAAAAAATATCTCTGCACAAAAAGTTATATATATTGCGAGAAAAACTTCAAGGACTCATGGTGCTATTAGTTATTATTAGCATAAAAACTGCTCCAAAGAAAATATTGTATATGTTGTGAAAGAAATTTATTTTAAGAACATAATGTACAAAATAATTGCTACCAAAGAAAATGCTCTGAATAAATGAAGAAAATTTGTTACCCTGTATCCTAGTTATTATTTACAAAATTGTAACCTCAGTCCTAAAGACCCAACCACATTGGCAGTTCTACCGCATGCAAATGTATAAAAAAGACACATATCAGGTGTGTGTATAGGAGATGTGACTAAGTTCACAAAATAATTATGTAAAAGTTATACTACACACATATATATAAAAAAGACACATGTCAGGTGTATAGTACATGTGACTCAATTTACAAAACAATTATGTCAAAGCTGTATAGTATACAAAGAGTGTGAGACAAACAACGACCTTCCTTTTGAACATGAGTGTCATTAAGGGGGTGTGGTTTAACGATAATGATAACACAGTTCATAGACTATTTAGATGGGATTTTGCATTCCACTCAGCGCATGTTGATCTCTGGGAACAGGCAGCACATGATTGCTGTGAATTTGAATGATGTGTTGAGGATCACAGTAAAATTATATAACTTGTACTTCAAGGGAACCATATGTGTTTTGTCTGGATGAAGTCATAAACTAAACGACATTTCTCTCACCACATATATCCTCATAGCCTTACCTGTTTAAGTCTAGAGAGGCTGGAACAAAATAGAAAAAAAATAGAAAAAATGAACTCATTAATAACACAGCGATTGTTTTAAAGTCAGTTATTTGCCACCCAGCTGGAAAGCAAGTTTACATTATTTGAAGAAGACACAACACTATTTTATCCATCTCCACACTACTTCTTGAGCTGCCACAAGGCTGGACACCCATACGATACCAGCTGCATACTTGTAGATATTACACATCCATGTGGTATTCTCGATGCCTTTGACATACATGATAGTGTCTGTATGACTGTAAGTTTGAAGCAATGTCACCATATCTTTGTAAGATACTGCAGGATCATTCCAGTGAATCCCTGGAAAAAGTGTGTTAACCACAATGCTGTCTTCCATGTTTTGGCACAATTTATGTCTGTGAGCGATTTTGGTAAACTTATATCTGAGAATGACATTATTACGCATCCATCACTTGTGAATGCAGTGAAGGTGATACCCTTAAATACATACTGAGCACAGTGCTCATAGAAGCCTTGTGTATCTACAGTGATGTTCACACTTGGACGTGGCATCATGAAATGTTTTATGTGTTCCAAATTCTTTATTGCCAACATGTATTACATCCTTGGTTAAAGGATCCTGCTGATCCCCTATGTCCCCTCTATCTCACTATCCTCATCTTCCTCTTCTCTGCCTCCATCCGTCTTGCCAGGGAGGGGGGAGGGGGGAGGGGTGATATCCATTCAATAAATTCAGTAATTGATTTAAAACTTTGTCTGGGAGACTGATCTTGTTCCAAATGCCCTAACCTTAGCAATTGCAATTTCTGTTGAATAGCCTTCCATGACTCAATGAGTTTGTGTTCTGTCGGCATGCTGTTCGGTACTATGCAGTTTTCAGAGTTTTTCTCATTCAACTAAAACTGTTTCGACATCTTTAACTTTTGCATTTAGTACATCAACTGAGTTCAAAACTGTTTAGATGTAATTAGTATTTACATCCAGTGTGTTTTCAACTTCACAAAACTTTTTACCTAAATCATTCATATGCTTCACAAAGTCGCTACTGGTGGTATCACCTTGAACATTGTCAGCAACAAGTCTGTCATTGAGCAATGAAACCTAGTAGATGTGATTCAGTTCACAAAATAATTATGTCAAAACCGTATAGTTTATAAAGAGTGTGAGACAAATATAGAGATTCCTTTTGAACGTGTCATTAAGGGGGTGTGGTTTAACGATAATGGTAACACAGTTCATAGACTATTTACTTGGAATTTTGCATTCCACCAAATGTGTGTTGACCTATAGGAACAGGCAGCACGTGATCGCTGTCAGTTTGAATCGTTCATAAAAAGATTTTGGGCTTTCAGCCGGTCGTCGTAAACTTCATTGCACGATATTATGCTGGACAACTGCCAGCCATCTTTAGGTGAGCCGAACGAGGACGGACGAAGACTTTTTTTTTCCTTTATTGTTATTTTCACACCTGATACAGGTAGGCCGGCAGCGGCATACTACGCCGTTCTTCGGCCACAGAAATGACAAACGACACAAAAGGAGACAATCGAAAAACAGACATGGTGGATCTACAAACGTAGACATACATAATTAAAACACATGGAGCCTTTCACAGGCGCAGCGTTCAAAATTAAAAAAGTTCAGAAACGTGGACACGCACGGAGATGACAGAGATGACACACGCGAACGATGGAGCACAAACGATGGAACTCTGGAACACAAACACGACGGCACACACAAACATTAGGCGATGATTCCTGGCACACGAAAGTTCACTATACGTGTACAAGTCTGGGGAACAGGTGGGGGAGGAGGGAAAGGGGAGGGTGTAGATGCCAGTAACAGGGGAGATGTGAGGGGGAGGAAAGAAGGTAGGGGGTAGGGGAAGCCCAAGGTAGAGGAGGGAGGGAGGAAAGGAGGAGGGAGAGAAGGGAGAGAAGGGAGAGAGGGTGCCCATGGGAAAAGACACAGGGGGTTGAACGGGAGGATCAAAGTTGGTAGGAGGGGTATATGGAGGGGATGAGGGCATCATCAGGGTGGGGGAGTTGGCGGAAGCCACCTAGGGCGAGGGTATGAAGAGTGGAGAGATAGAGAGCAGGTAGGACGAGGGAATAAAGGCACAGCAGCAGACACGGGTGAGAGAGGATGGGAGAGACAAGCGGGTGAGGAGGATCAAGTTTACAGGTGGTGTAGAGGATCCGTATCCGTTCAAGGAAAAGGAGGAGGTGCGAGGAACAGAATGAGGTCATACAGGATCTGCATGGGGGAGGGGCGGCCGATACGATAGGCGAGGCAGAGGGCATGGCGTTCTAGGATTTGAAAGTATTTGTAAAAGGTAGGAGGGGCAGAGATCCAGGCAGGGTGGGTGTAGCAGAGGATAGGGCGGATGAGGGATTTATAGGTGTGGAGAATGGAGGAGGGCTCCAGACCCCATGTGCGGCCAGAAAGGAACTTGAGGAGATGGAGTTGGCAGCGTGCCTTGGCTCGGATTGTCCAGAGTGGTGGGGTCCAGGAGAGGCGACAGTCAAGGCTGATGTCAAGGTACTTGAGGGTGGGGTGAGGGCTATAGGACGGCCATAAATGGTGATATAGAAGTCGAGGAGACGGAAGGAAGGGGGGTTTTGCCTATAATGATCGCCTGGACGAGGACGTCCTCCGCTCCTGATAGTACTGCCGCGCATGCGTTGCAGTCGCGGAAACAGAAGGGTCACACCACCCAGCGACAGCGCCCTCGCTGGTGAAACTGCAATACTCAGCTGCCGTCGGTATTGTCGCTGGCTGCAGCTATCGAAGTCTTCTGACGTCTTCGCCTTGAGCAAATTTCGAAGATGACGGGATTTCATAAGCACTGCCACGGTTCATTAGATTTCCCGCAATGCGCATTTCAACGCATTTTTTGATAATGGAGTCCAAAAAAGTTGTTGCTGTGGCCAAAATCGAAGTTTTGTCGTATTCCATTGAATGTCCGTTATAAATACAATGTTCCGCAACTGCAGACTTACTGGGTTGCAGTAGACGAGTGCAACGTTGATGTTCTGTACAACGCTCTTCCACTGTACGCGTTGTCTGTCCTATATAGGCCATACCACATTGACACGGTATTTTGTAAATTCCCGCCTTCTGCAGTAAAAAATCATCCTTCACCGATCCCAGCAAATCCGAAATCTTAGAAGGCGGACGAAAAACCACTTTCACATGAAAATTATTAAGAATCCCCGCTATCTTGAAGGAGATATTTCCAACGAAGGGAAGAAAAGCTAGGGACTTGGCTGGCGCGTTCTCCTCTTTTTCCACTTCCCGGTTCCTGGCTCTAGTTGAGAAGGCCCTGTTAATTTGCCGGGTCGAGTACCCATTGTCTCTGAACACCGTCCTCAAATGTGCAAGTTCCTTAGGCCAATTCTCTGCATACGACACCGTATGTGCCCTGTGCACAGCCGGCCGCGGTGGTCTCTCGGTTCTAGGCGCGCAGTCCGGAACTGTGCGACTGCTACGGTCGCAGGTTCGAATCCTGCCTCGGGCATGGATGTGTGTGATGTCCTTAGGTTAGTTAGGTTTAAGTAGTTCTAAGTTCTAGGGGACTGATGACCACAGCAGTTGAGTCCCATAGTGCTCAGAGCCATTTGAGCCATTTGAACCCTGTGCACAAGGGTTTTGAGTACACTCATCGTCTGGGATGGGTGATGGCAACTTGAAGAATGCAAATACAAATCAGTGTGAGTGGGCTTACGATAGACAAAATGTCCCACAGTGCCGTCACTCTTCCGTTTAACCAAAACATCCAGGAATGGAAGGGAGCCGTCTTTCTCCAGTTCCATAGTAAATCGAACATTCTCATGGATGGAGTTAATATGATGAAAAAACTCCATTAACTTTTCTTCTCCGTGGGGCCACACTATGAAAGTATCATCGACATATCTTCAAAAAACAGTTGGTTTACAAACCGCTGATTCAAGCGCTCTCTCCTTAAAATTCTCCATAAAAAGGTTAGCCACCAGAGGAGACAGACCGCCAGAGTGTTCAAAATATTCCTAGTTAAACATAAAATAAGTTGAAGAAAGAGCATGTCGAAACAAAGCAGTAATTCCGATTCAAACTGTTGACCAAATAGAATCAAGGAATCCGCAAGAGGTACTTTTGTGAGAAGGGAAACTACATCAAAACTCACTAGAAGATTCGAACTACTTAAGTGGACAGCCGCCAGTCTGTTGATAAAATTAGCAGAGTTCCGTATATGATGTGAACATTTGCCAACAAATGGTCTCAGCAAAGAAGCTAGATGTTTGGCTAAATAATACGTGGGTGCGTCAATATTACTCACTATAGGCCGTAAAGGCAGACCTTTATGCTTTTTAGGAAGACCACACAGTCTCGGTGGTACGCTGCCGTGTGGTCTTAACGCTTGATGGCCTCTGGAGCTAGCGAGGAAGAGTTCAAAAGTGCACACGTCTTCCGTTGCACACGTGCTGTTGGGTCTTGCTCCGTTCTCCGATACATAGTATCACTAAGTAGACAATATATCTTTACCAAATACAACCCATGAGGTAACAAAAAGGTAGAATTACTTTTATCAGCCGTAAGCACCACTATTTCCGGATCTTCTCGAAGGTTCCGCAGTGCAGCCCTTTCTTTTGCGGTTATATAACTGCGTTGGGGAGGATCTTTCAGAAGGACCCGACCAGTTTCCCTTCTTATTTCTTCAGCAGCGCCCATAGGAAGGCGACGTACAGCTTGCTCAACACCACTTACGAAACTTATAAGAGGTACTGCACTTGGTGTAGGTGCAAAATTAAGACCTTTGCCTAAAACTGACAGCGCTGCATCGTCTAAAATCTTCTCCGTGAAACTAACCACGGAATATCGTGCAGTTATTTCCTGTGGCGTCGTCTGTTGTTGCACCAAGCGATCAAATTTTGACATCTGCCGGGAACTAGCAGCCTTATATACCCAATCGAATTTGGCTGAAGTCACTCCATCCACCCAGTCCCATGCTATAGGAGAAAGAAGTGCTGCAATCTTCAAGTGTAGATGGAACAATTCTTCTGATACAGCGTCCAACCTTCGTCTCGTATAACAAATTCTCTCCTTCACAATAGCACGGCTCGACTTCTCCATTATTTTCCGTGCAGTGGTCGTCTTAATCAAATGTGTCATTCTGGCAAATTTGGGTATTATGCCATGGTCCAGGCATCTCATTAAAAAACTTAAAGAGCTTGAAAGCGTTGCTCTCTTACCACGTAGCTTGTCGAACGTTCTAACATTTGAGGCCATCTCCTTCCCGTGAAGGCGTTTGATGTAAAATTTGAAATTTTCTCGGCGAATCAACTGTTCAAAAAGATTTCGGGCTTGCAGCCGGTCGTCGTAAACTTCATTGCACGATATTTTGGCTGGACAGCTGTCAGCCATCTTCAGCTGAGCCGAACGAGGACTGACGAAGACGTCTTCCGCTCCAGCTTATACAGTGCGCTGATAGTACTGCAGCGCATGCGTTGCAGTCAAGGAGACAGAAGAGCCACAACGCCCAGCGACGGCGCCCTCGCTGGTGGAACTGCAATACTCAGCTGCCGTCGGTATTGTCGCTGGCCGCAGCTATCGAAATCTTCTGGCGTGTTCGTTTCGAGCAAATTTCGGAGACGACGGGATTCCATGCGTTATTTAATTGGTAACCACTGTCACGGTTCATTAGATTTCCCAAATTCGTATTTCAACGGATTTATTGATAATGGAGTCCCAAAAAGTTGTTGCCGTGGCCAAAATCGAAGTTTTGTCGTACTCCACAAATATCCTTCGTAGCCTTACCTGTTTAAGTCCGTGGCAAGGCACCTTAGACCGCACAGCTAACCCTCGCGTACTTTCAGGAAACATTCCTCACACACAAATAAAGAAAAGATGTTATGTGGGCATGTGTCCGGAAACACTTAATTTCCATGTTAGAGCTCATTTTAGTTTCGTCAGTATGTACTGTACTTCCTCGATTCACCGCCAGTTGGCCCAACTGAGGAAAGGTAATGTTGACTTCGGTGCTTGTGTTGACATACGACTCATTGCTCTACAGTACTAGCATCAAGCACATCAGTACATAGCATCAACAGGTTAATGTTCATCACGAACGTGGTTTTCCAGTCAGTGCAATGTTTATAAATACGGAGTTGGCAGATGCCCATTTGATGCATGGATTAGCACGGGCAATAGCCGTGGCGCGGTACGTTTGTATCGAGACAGTTTTCCAGAACGAAGGTGTCCCGACAGGAAGACGTTCAGAGCTATTGATCGGCGTCTTATGGAGCACGGAACATTGCAGGCTATGACTCGCGACTGGGGAAGACCTAGAACGACGAGGACACCTGCAATGAACGAGGCAATTCTTCGTGCAGTTGACGATAACCCTAATGTCAGAGTCAGAGAAGTTGCTGCTGTACAAGGTAACGTTGACCCCGTCACTGTATGGAGAGTGATGCGGGAGAACCAGTTGTTTCCGTACTATGTACAGCGTATGCAGGCACTATCAGCAGCTGATTGGTCTCCACGGGTACACTTCTGCGAATCGTTCACCCAACAGTGTGTCAATCCTCATTTCAGTGCAAATGTTCTCTTTACGAATGAGGCTCCATTCCAACGTGATCAAATTGTAAATTTTCACAATCAACATGTGTGGGCTGCCGAGAATCCGCACGCAATTGTGCAATCACGTCATCAACACAGATTTTCTGTGAGCGTTTGGGCAGGCATTGTTGGTGATGTCTTGATTGGGCCGCATGTTCTTCCACCTACGCTCAATGGAGCATGTTATCATTATTTCATACGGGATGCTCTACCTGTGCTGCTAGAACATGTGCCTTTACAAGTACGACACAACATGTAATTCATGCACGATGGAGCTCCTGCACATTTCAGTCGAAGTGTTCGTACGCTTCTCAACAACAGATTCGGTGACCGATGGATTGGTAGAGGCGGACCAATTCCATGGCCTCCACGCTCTCCTGACCTCAACCCTCTTCACTTTCATTTATGGGGGCATTTGAAAGCACTTGTCTACGCAACCCCGGTACCAAATGTAGAGACTCTTCGTGCTCGTATTGTGTACGGCTGTGATACAATACGCCATTCTCCAGGGCTGCATCAGCGAATCTGGGATTCCATGCGACGGAGGGTGGATGCATGTATCCTCGCTAACGGAGGATATTTTGAACATTTCATGTAACAAAGTGTTTGAAGTCACGCTGGTACGTTCTGTTGCTGTGTGTTTCCATTCCATGATTAATGTGATTTGAAGAGAAGTATTCTTTCGTTGCGTGGGAGGAATGTTTCCTGAAAGTTTGGCCATATATATCATCCATCTTTCAGTCGCTATCTGAAAACTTTATTGCACATTACAGTATGCATAGTAATATGTTTCTGATTTTCGCTGAGGTCTTCACTATTATAACTTAATGCTGCATTTCTCACAGCCTGGGTTTTATTGGTTGCTTCAATTTGATACCTTCAAATTTTCCATCCATGTATGGACGGATGCTTTATCCATAGACCCCCTCCTCTCATGCTCAACACCTGACATGCATGCAAATTGGTCCATGATGTAATGTATATGTGCTGACCTCTTTCATTACTCTCATATATATATATATATATATATATATATATATATATATATATATATATATATATTCTCTGGAAATTGGAAAATTTTGATAAATTCCCATGAGACGAAACTGCTGGGGTCATAGGTCCCTATGCCTACGATAAGAACTACACACACACCCATGCCTGAGGGAGGATTCGATCCTCCAACGGAGGGATCCGCACGAAATGTGGAAAGGCACCTCAGACCGCACAGCTACCCCACGTGGCTCTCTCTCATGCGAGAGAGACAGAGAGGGAGAGAGTATTGATATATGTTTTGTTTTGTCTATATCATACTTCTTTCAGTCTTCTTGTTTCATCAATAGCCAGAAATCAGTACTGTGTGTCATTCCAGCAATATCCACATATCTTTATAAATTCGCTGAATGTCATGTCTGTTCCTACACATGCTTGATAAATGTGTTTTAAATTTATATTGTCTTGTTTGCAATATAAATAATAAAGTTTGCATTATTCCCCCACCAACTATTTTGGAACCCTAGACTATGTCTGACTCAAATAAAAGACGCCAAGCCTCATATTACAGCCAAAACAGAAGTATTTCCATATTTGATACTGGTTTTCCACTGCAACATCGTCAAATAAAAACACAGTGTTTGGCTTTACGCTCTCAGTTGGTGGGATATCGCTGCTTTCATTGATTGTTGTGTATCTTACAACATTAATGCCATGCAATATCTCCTGGTATTTGGGCTGAAATAATATTTTTTTAAATAGATACACCTGTTCAAAGCGCATTCTATCTGTATGTGTTAGCACTGGCATGATAACATTCATCATGCTCCAGTCAGATGGACCTACAATTATCGTTAAGATGTTATGATGAAAGAGAGTTCCATTCTTCTCCTAGTCTTCAGTGCTATTAATGGTCTGGCTCGTTACTATAAAGCCCTTGTGATGACAGTGTTTTACCCCCTTCCACATGACGATGACTTATGACAACATTAGCATGTAAGAAGTTTTATAGAAAAATAAAAATCATGTCTGTTAAACTTTTGTTATTCATAAGTTCTTATATATTTTTGAGTATATATACACACTTAAATAAGAACACAGTTCTTTGCCTACATCAGACATGGCTGATTCATACATATTTGCATTTACTGATGTGCTGAAGGTGTTATAAACTTAGGCGACGGTTTCTTCTGATGGCCTCTGAGTTTGGTGCACTGGCTCCACCAGATTGGTCCATATTCTCTTGTAGTATCTGTATACATAAGGCTGCCAGCTTTCTCCTTTGTCTAGAGCATGCTGGATTATGTAACTGGCATGCATTGGGTTTTTAAATGTTTGCTCTTGTAGATGAGTGCACTCTCTCACATTAAAAAGTTTAACTTTTCATGGGAAGTCCCATGTAGAGACTGCATGATCCTCCAATATCACTGAGGGATCTTGAGCAATTGCATTGGACATGGTAGTAATATGCATTGAAGCATCACATCGGCGATTCCACTCATCCCGGGATAATATGTCTTTTATATCAGTGTATTGAAGATTTTCGAAAACCAGCACTGGGTAAAACTCACAATTTGACATAATTCCCACACTGATGCATTTACTGTTGCCACTGATTATAAAGTACACACTGTATTCAACAAAATTGTCTTCATATCGGATGGCTCAGCCTCACCTACATGGAGAAACGAAAAAAAGTTACACATATACATTTTTACAGCCACACTCTACCTCAGTCATCGTCTTCACTAATACTTAAAAGATGAGTGTACTGTCGCTATGCATTTTGACATGTTGACTTTTTGAGAGCTCTTACTTGATGGACAGAAATTTAAGTATTGTTAGGGTGCAGACTTAAGCCAGACGATAACTGAGGTGGGTGCAGCTGCTGCAACAGTGGAAACCTGAAGACCGATAAATCAGGTAGGGTGTTGGTGTGCTGCTGTGGTAATGTAGACAGTAGGAATTTAAATGGCTGATCCCATAAATTTCGTAGGCCATTGATGTGCTGCAGCCACTCCATGAGTGGCGCAACACAGTAGACAATCGAACAGCTCTGCTGTGCTGTGGAAAAGAATAAAAACTGTAAGTATTCGTGAAATTACACACACATGTGTAATAAACAATTAGAGGAAATCGTTAATAATAATACTTAAATTCGAATGTGGTGGTCTCATTCCTCTTTTTATTCTGCCGTGGGGGAAAGCGACCTCTGCTGATGCTGCTCCAATTACATGGTTTTAAACCTTCCACTAAAGTGAACAGAACACATAAAATGGGCCGTGTCTGGTTGCTAGTGTGGGTCGGTAAGCAAATGCATTGCCACCAGCTATACAACAATTTACAGTGGGAGCCATTCTGTCATTTTTTTCCGCCACTATCTCGTACGCCATATTGTTCGACAATGATGTTATAGGGGGAAGTACAGTTTACAACGTAACTATACACTGTCAGCTTTTCGCATCACCGCAATTGCATGAAACAGGGGAGCGGGTGTCAATGGAAACAGCAACCAAGCTTTACCATAGACGAGCACTGGCGATCACAGCAGTGACAAAAAGTTAGAAACTGTAATGTCATAAAAGACCCACAAGAAAAGTCGCCATTTCGACCACAGTAAAGGAGTACGGTGCAACCTCAACAGAATACGCACCGGACAGGGAATATGCACTAAATCAGTGTTTCAATGGGGAATCACCGAAAATTCTTCATGTGAAAACTGTGAAACCATGAACAAACAATGTTCCACATAGCCTTCTAAATCCCAAAAACTCCCTTTCAAGGGTCGCTAGAAGAAATCCACGACCTTACCTAAATTTTTTAGATATCTGTATTTATTGTTTTAATTTAAATTTCTCTTTTTATCCATACTTTACTTTGTATACTTCCTGTTGAATTTATGTCCTTGGCTGAAAAACTGCAACCTGTGTTTGTGATATACCGGTATTCCTTTTTTAAATTTTAAATTTCTCTTTTTTCCATATTTTACTATGCTTGTAGAATTCCTGTACGTCTATGTGTTTTGTATCTGTTAAACTAGAAGCAACGTGTAATGTTCATACGAGAATAATAATAATAAGTAATTAGTATGAATTTGGATGCAGGAAACCTTTCAAAGCAACTACCAACTGGTAAAGTGCAAGCAGCCCGTAACAGGCTTGGACTGAAACGAAATACTCCTCGTGTCCCTGGTTTGAAAAGTTATTTCATAGCCATGGTAACTGGAGTGGCCTAACTTGTATCTCTATGGTTGCATGTTGCGCTGGGTTGCGCCCCATATAGTTTAAGAAGTCACCAACACCATTTCCACCTTACGGCATAACCATTCTCTACCAGAATCGCTCTACAGTGTAAAACTGAGTGTAGTCATTTTGTCCAAGACAAATGTTAATATACTGTTGAGTATATTATCTTCCACATGGCCTTCGAAATCTCAGATACTCCTTTTCAAGGATCGCTACAAGATATCCACGACCTTACCTGTGTTTGTAATATTTTTATATTCATTTTTATATTTAAATTTCTCTTTATCTCCATATTTTACCTTGTTTTTACACTCGTGTTCGTCCACATGTCACTGGCTGATAAAGTTTAACCTGTGTTTGTGACATATTTGTATTAATTTCTTCAGTTTTAAATTTTCCTTTTTAGCTATATTTTAGTATCTGCACAAGTCCTGTACGTTTATATGTTGTGTATAGTCGTGAACAAAACGAGCGAGACCCCTCGCCTTTTCGTTATACTGATCCGCACAGCTTTAAAGTCTGCTACACAGCGTAACAGGCAAGGCAACGAAGTGCTACCAACATACTATACACAGGTGTGAAATTGACAAACTATCTGAACTTTGCCAGACTGCTTTCAATCATGTGTAAGACTATATTAATGCTGATTAGTGTGTGAAACACAACATGTAAATATAAGATATAAATGAAAGAAGAAACGCTAATTAGTATGAACTGTACAAGTAAATATGAATTTCAGCTTATCGAGATACTATAATTGTTTTAGTAAGACAAAGTACCCCAGATCGTTACGAATTAGCAAAATATTATGCGCATTCGGCCACGAAACGGTCTGTGTCAATGTTCAGGCCAGTCATACTGGATTACCGTTGCTGACCTACCATGAAAGTGTGCAAATTTAGCAATGCGTGAAGATTCATAAAGAAATTCAGTTAAAAATCATTCAGTGCCACACGTAAGTCAATTCTATTTTTGACAGAAGTGGAAAATGTAGGCAGTAACAAGTATAAAATTCTACAATATTTTCATATTTACATCAACAGGGCGCCGGTACAGAATAAAGGTAGCAATAAAACGTATTGGGGGCGCGTGAATTTCTTAAAATTGCTTTACTGATAGTCTATCTGCTCCCATCGAGATTAGAACCGGAAACAAACCAGACCTCCCTTGAAGTAGCAAACACCTTTCACTACGCTAGCAGACAACCCACGCAAACAGCCCTCTATTATTACCCCAGACATGAATAAGCCGGCAATTTCGCAATGAAAATGGCAAAATGATCTGCAGTTTCTGTCGCATAGAGCTTTCTGGTCTCAAAAAGGTGAATTTTTTTACCTTTGCGTCACCGCTTATGTGACAATCATTCTGGATGTTTATCAAAATAACAAAATACTGTTATTAGCGATTAAATTTAGTAGCATAACTCTGCACCAATCCAGGAAATAAAGGGCTACATAGCTGCCAAACGTATTCTACAATGTTTCGAATTCTCCATTAGACTCGCCTCATCCAGAAAACGTTCATTAGCCGTAGTGTTTCTTAAGCTAGCTAGCAATGGGAATGCCCGCACTTCTAAAACTCGGTGGCATTAATATTGGGATCTGAATTACCACGTGTATTGGCAAATGGATTTTATTTTCATTCCTGTAAACATGATTTGGGTCGAAAGGGGACTTCCAACGACTTGAGTCCCCCCTTCAACATTCTGCGTCACCACGCACCATCGACTGGACACTAGCAGCAGCCAGTCTAGCCAATATCCAGGCTGTTGACACCACAGTACAAGCCGCAGCGTTTTGAGTATTTCCGTCGCCAGGAATTCTGGAATGCTGACGAATGGTGCCGTACTGTATTTAGAGATGAATTGTGTTTCTGTTCTACCCCACATGGTGGCTAGAGTGGGGGTCCCATTTTCCCAATGTTTCGGTGAGTCACAGTAGTGTAATCCCGGCGTCGTAGTGTGGTACGGTTTCAGGCCGCGGCTAGTAGGGAGCGAGGGAACTCTGACGGCACAACCGTTTGTCATAGACATTCTGCAATGTGAGCAGTGACCTTTTGAAAAATAACACCGCGATACTGTTGCATAAGAGGTAATACGTGAGACATAGCTTACCTCTTGTGTGACAGTATCTCGGTGCCATTTTTCAACAGGATAATACACGGCACGGGTAGTGTTTGCACGATGTCGAGGTGCTTCCCCCCCCCCCCCCCCCCCCAGATTCGTCCTCGGTAGAACAGCTCGGACGGCAACTCCGTCCCAGCAGCAGTATCCAGGACATCAAAAACCAGATACAACAGTTGTTGTCCACCTTACCTCCACAAAAGGTACGACAGCTTCGTGATACTCTTCGTAGCCGAATCAGTGCACTTAGGCCAGAAGGGTTCCAACGTCATACTGATAAGTGGGATCGTACTGCCAAATTCTTTGTAAATCTGAGTCGATTTTTGTAATCGCCGAAATAACGTCACATACCTTCTCAACCCATGAAGTTTCATTTCGTTCCCTTCTCATCTCCTGGGTGTTTCACTTATTTGTCATGCAGTGTATGTATATGTGATTAGTCTTAACATTAACGAACATATTATTTCTCAGTTCTACTTATTGTACTACAATTAGAGACTCGGCTTTCTTGTAGAGATGCAGCTGTATTTCGCAGATTACTTTAGCGAGGCACTTAAGTAATAGAATGTTAGGAAAAACTACCAGCACTAATTTCGTGTAGCACTCAGTTGCGATATTACTTACTCCATCTATTCACCCTTCAGAACCTGAGACTGACTATACCACCATTGTGAGACTAATCGTATACACGGATAACCAAAATGTATGAATTAGATCTCGCCGGCCGGGGTGGTCGAGCGGTTCTAGGCGCTTAAGTCTGAAACCGTGTGACCGCTACGGTCGCAGGTTCGAATCCTGCCTGGCATGGATGTGTCTGATGTCCTTATGTTAGTTAGGTTTCAGTAGTTCTAAGTTCTAAGGGACTGATGACCTCAGAAGCTAAGTCCTATAGTGCTCAGAGCCATTTGAACCAATTAGATATCTCTCTCTCTCTCTCTCTCTCTCTCTCTCTCTCTCTCTCTCTCTGTGTGTGTGTGTGTGTGTGTGTGTGTGTGTGTGTGTGTGTGTGTGTGTGTCTGTGTGTGGGTGGGTGGGTGGGTGGGTCTGGGTGTGTGCCTGTGTGTGTTTTATCAGGCCTGTTGTTTGCACACATATTTGCAGTCTGTGCAGTAAGGTTAATACGTGTGCAATGCATATCTACATCTTATCACAATGTGGCATAACGGTCGTCATTCGGCTGCAAGCAGTACTCACATTCTTTTACTTTTTTCTCTCATTATTCGATTGTGTTTGATTCAAAATTTCAAATATTCTTATTTATATAAGTGGAAAAAAGGGCCAAAAATAGTTGAAAGATTAATAAAACAATGGATACATTGTGTCATAATAAACTGCAAAATCACGCCTTTTAATGAAATGTACGGTAAATTCCTATCTGATAACAGGATTACATTTACTTTGAACTCGACAACAATTCCCATAAATCGTGCCTGCAACGTTCTGACCTAAATAACTTGAGTTTCCAAGGTCTTATGGCAACAGAGGTTAAACGTGAACCGTCTCTGTTAAGCAATCGAAACTTAACCATTCTCCTCCAAGAAGCCAAAACAATTAATAAGTTGAGATACTGTATAATATTCAATGCTTTAGTGAAACAGAGCATTGTAGTCAAATTGGCAATATCTGACTGGTCAAACACCGTTCGGAGAATTTATAAAGCACTAAAGAGAAATTGAGCAAACCTTGTCTCGCAACCGGAACGATAATTAAAGGGGTATTAGCGACAGCTGGGAAGTTCTCTTTAATGCCTTTGTGCTGCGGGCGAGCAATCGAGCCCCAAATCCAGTACGCTTGAGTTGAACACTAGCGCTCGAACCGGGGCTTAGCGCGCCTCTGGCGTCACAAGTCAGTTGCCTCCTGCTGCAGAGGCAAACAGCAGATGCGCCAGATCAGAGGACGCGAAATGTACTTTACCCGCCAGGTCCGTAATTTTCGCTTACGCATAACCTCATTATCGATCATAGAGTCTCGAAGGTTGTTCTGTGTTCATAGTTCGTGATTCTCGATCGAGAGACGCATTTCTGTATCTCAATAAGGCAACTAAGAGTGTGATTATGACATAGGAGCTACGATTTTAACAAAACGAATAAATAGAAAACTTACGTCATAAGAAAACTGCAAGAATCATTTCGCAATAATTATAATACTTATTTTATTTATGTTTTGCTACTGGCATAAAACACCTCTAAAATAAGTTTTATTGCGGTTAGTACCAGTCCTATATCGCATACTGAACTCATACTAAATTTAAACTTCTGTTCTGAGCACAGGTGGAATATTTATCATATATTCAGATAAAATAACAAAACAGTGATAAAGTGGTAATTTCCTTAAAACTTCTAACCTACGTATCGCTCAGTTGTTTTGATTCTTATTAGGTCCCCATTTTACATAGCAACTCGAGTGTCCATTGGAATTAAACAAATATATCTGTTTGAACCCTTGAGTGAAACAAAATCAGAAAAGCAATAAAAATGGAAGCGTACGCGTTTTGAGTTTTCGGTCTCCTGTCTCTCCATTACGGACGATTGACATTACTGACTTGATACAAATTGTGCTAACTGTACCTCCGAAACTGCAAGACATTGGACAAATGTGTAACAATAACTGTTTTTCTCTTATAAATCAAAAACTATGCATATAAAAAACTGTTTTCGTTTCCAGCGCTACTACAAATATCCTATGTTTTTATGCATATTTGAGCTCGAAAGAGTCAAAAAAAGTTCTTACACGAGTTTACGAGATTAGTAATAGCATGAGTCACTGTCACAAGCGAAAATTAGGTACAATATGGAAAAGAAACACGTATGCGTCTGTTTAGTGCAATACATAACTGTCTGTGGTTCGCTAAATAAGCTCTTTCCTGTGGCACTTAACCTGCCAGTACCTCCTTCATCAGGAGTTTGCCCCCCCCCCCCCCCCCCCCCCCGAGACACAAATGAACGCCATCGACAACTTATTGCACTGCTGCACTGCTTGGAAGATGACGCAGTGAAACGAAGAAAGAAGAAAATTTTTATCCCCTAAATAGTTAACTTTTAATCGTTCCGCAAACACACAAGACATAACACAACAATAAAGAAGTTACACAAATACTCACCACACTCAGCAGATGAAGGAAATGCTGAAAAGTAAACCCTTCCTAACCCAGCTCCTCAGTAGCCTTAAGAAAGCGGACGTAGCTACAAAATCTGACCTGGCGTTCGTTGTTTCATCTAGTATTTTCCGAAACATGGTGCACTCTCGGCAAACATTACAGGAGTGACAGCCCTGCGTATACGAACATCAACGGAAAAGTTAGCACGTAGTTTACATTTTGTAGCTACTTTCGACCTCAGGAGAGGTCTGTTGCAGCCTCCGTATGCTTTGCTTTCGTTGTACCGTTAGCGGCGTGCGTGGCCTTATGTGGGCCACCGCGGTCCTAGCCCGCTTTCTCCTGTTGATCTTAACAGTCGCCCGTCAACGTGGTCACAAGAAGGCGCCTTTCTTCTCGCCAAAGACAGCTGAGGATTCTTTTTAAGTTCATATAAACGAACTCCCCAGTTCACTTCCTGTTAGGCCTATCGGTAACCTCTGCTCGATACGTCCACCGATATTACCTTAATCTACATCTCTGCAACTGCAACCAAACTGTAGAAACACTGTGCAGTGCATGCCAAAGTGTACTTGAAGCTGTACCACGTAACATAGTTCCTTCATTCGCGAATGGGGCGCGGGAATAACGAATGCTTAGAAGTCTCTGCGCATGCTGTTAAGTAGTCCCGTTTTGTCTTAGCGATCACTGTGGGCTATGGTGCGTTCCTAGATTCCCCACTTAATATTACTTCTCGAATCTTCGTAGCTACGCTTTCGCGGGATAACTGACTTCTGTCTTCTCGTATCGTGGCGGTACAGTGCTGAGCAGCGCTTGTTTACGCCTCTCGTCTCCTCTTTTCTATTAGCGATCAAGATTTTGAGATTATCTCTTCCCCATTGAAGAGTCACTTAGGCAGCGCTACGTACACAGTGACGCCGCTCGTGTAATCGTCTAGTTGTTCCAACTTATATAACTTCCTTGTAAATTTCACCCTCGAAATCCCTGTCAGGAACAAAACGCAAAATGGTGTAGGAATCGTAAAAAAATACGTAAAAGTTGTGAAACTCGTGAGTGATGGTGACACAAATAAATGATTTAAGTTTCAGACCAGTACAACTACATTATTCCGAAAGAAATGGTATTCTGTGACACCACATAGAACAGAAGGAATCTTTCCACGTATGAAGTAATACACGGTCCATTCACATTAACACGACCACCACCTATGTTCGACGGCAACATACAATAACCAGTCACAGGCGGCATGTGGCAGCTCTAGCAGTGGAGGGTATTTAAATGTGTCGGGGGACGCGGAACACAGCACTGTCGTTGTCGTAATGGGGAAAAGGAGCCATTTATCTGACATCATTGGCTTTCGGGGTCGAGGTGGAAGCATTTCCAAACCCGCTAAGTTTGTAAACCGTTCGAGTTTCGCCGAAGTTAAAGTATACCATGCATGCCAAAATGGCGCTACCGAAAACTGGTGCCGAGGCAACGGTGGTGCACTATAGACCGTAATGACAGAGGTGAGCGACCGCTGCCGCAACGTGTGTGGCCGAACACACGTGCAACCACCCATATGGCCAGAGGGGCTCTCCTCAAAGACCGTTCAATGAATGTTACTGTGTACGGGCCTTCGCAGCATGAGCCTTCTTCGTGCGCCTGTGCTGACTGCTGTTCGTGGACGAAGAAGGCTGCAATTTGCACGCCACTATCGCAACAGGACGTCCACTGAGTGGCCTCTTCAGATGAATCTATGGGACCGGCTCGATCGGGCTGTTCGCCAACCAAGAAACCTAGTGCAGTAGGCGATGGCACTAGAGTTGGCATGGCTGCACATCCCTTCTGGTACCTTCCACAACCACATTGGCTCTCTTCCTGCACGCCTCGCTGTGATTCGTGGTGCAGAAGGAGGTTCTTCAGTCTTTTCACAGGTGGTGACATTAATGTCAGTCGACAGTGTATATCGGAGAGCTTTTTATTGTATTGCGTTCCAGCCTATTTTGTTTCGAGTCTAGAAATTACTTGTTCTGACTCCGCATAAAGCTGATAGCCCCATTTCAGGTGAACTTATCCAAAATGTTTTTGATCTGTGATACGTGGGATCAGTAGGAACGACGAAAAATACGAGGTGTCCCAAATCTTTAGGGTCACACTTATACAGATGAAAGAAAATCTTAAAATCAGTAGTTTGCGACATGGAGCTGATGGACAGAAAATAATATCTACAGGTTGATTCTTACAGAGAACACAACAGCAACCAGCCACTATTTACAATGCTATTTATTTATTTAAATAGCGCCGTTACCGGTTTCGAACCGAAAGGTGCATCTTCAAACGGCTAATTCACGATACGATACATTTTAGATCAGCTTTCACTTTTTGTTTTCCCAAATGATGAAATTTCCTTCGGGGTGGTAGTGTCCCACAACCAAAACAAGATGTGGGACAATGTCTTTTTAACTGTAACAGTACCTCATAACGAATTTAGATCATAAATCATTCGAGTGAAAATGTTTTGGTTATTTACATTGAAAAAACCGCATCGAACAAGCAGTCGGCACAGGAACGTAATGGCGCGGTTTTTTTCAACGTAAATAACCAAAACATCTTCACTAGAATAATTTATTTACCTCATCTAAAATCATTGCGAGACAAAATTACAGTGAAAAATACAATATCTCTCATCTTCTTTTGGTTGTAGGACATCACCACCCCAAGGAAAAACAAAAAGTGAAAGCTAATTTAAAATGTATCGTAACATGAACTAGCCGTCTGAAGATGAACCTTTCGGTTCGAAACCGCTAACGGCGCTATTTAAATAAATAAATAGCATCGTAAAAAGTAGGTGGTTGCTGTTGTAGTCTCTGTAAGAGTCAATCTGTATTTTGCACGCAACCACGGGTTCAAAATGTCAGTTTTCGACATAATAGCAGAAATAATATTTAGTTATTTACTGGAATAAACCACCTATACTTTATAACAGCTAATTAAGCTCATAGCAACTGTTCAAAATCTCAAAGCGTGCATTGCGACATAATCCGTTGTTGAGTTCTGGGTTTAAAAATCAAATGGCCCCGTTATAATAGGGGTGTGACTGCTGCTCCGTTCTGTAGTCTTCAAAGAATGCATTTCACGGCCAAGCTGACGGACGCTTATGCATTAATCTACTGTCGCGTGATCTAGAAGCATCTCATCAAGATCTTCTCTGCCAAAAATTCTTTATTGAGGAGCTTGGTCAACCGTCTGAGTCTTGAACGACCCACTGTCTCGTAAGTTTCTGTCCACGATGATAAAATTTCTTGCAATTTGAATGATACCATTTGGGCAGCTTTCTCTGTACATTCCTTCAACTTTCCATGCACTGCATCTTCCTGGTCTAAACAGTTTTTTTTTGCTAAATGGGGGAAAACTGCACGAAGCTATCGCAGAGGGGAAAAAGAGCAAAAAAGGTCATACGGATATATGGTCAGAAATGCATTTTGTCTGTGTTACACGGTATTTATCAATCCATCAGGCCTGTACTGTGGTGTAAAGCACACTGTGATAAGACCACCATTAGACAGAGTGTTCAAAATGGTCCAAACGAATCCCTAGGCATCTACAATCATGACGCATCCTCGACTGACACACAGATTCAAATTTACCAAATTGAATGGGTTCACAGGCAGCATGAATATCTTGTCTGCACGTCCTCATGCATGACTTCTTTCAAGTGGCCACCATGCAGAAATCCAGCGTGTTCAAGTCCAGCAATGGACGGGCCATATGACTGGACGACGTTGTTAGAGCCACTGGACAGGGTAGATGTTGACGGCATGCCTCATCGCGCAAATGCGCAAGTGAGTTGCAGCACCAACATGTAGTAGTCACGTTACCATTCGTATCACCGAAGGCGCATCTTCCAGCGCAGGAGGCAGGCTCACTCACAGGAAGTGCAGATGATATGCTTCGCCTGTGACTTGTTGTGGGAGGATGACTGATCCCACGATGGAGTCGAAAATAATCCCCGTTCACACATTTAGGCTGAACTAGTGCTGATGGTTCACTGCCACTATACCGAAGGATTTCTTCATATCCCACAGGTAAGTAGAGTGAAGATTAACGATACTGCCCCACGTAAAGACAGTCTCATCTGTGAATAGGATGGATAACAGAAATCCCATAACCATGGTGGCCTGTGGGATTAACCAGCAACAGAAACGTCGCAGCAGAGTCAAGTCCGTCAGTAATAAGGTCTGCACACGTTGCAAGCGGTACGGATATTGGCAGCTGTCATGGACAATGTTCCATACTGTTCATATTCTACAGTGTTCAACTCCTGTTCCTCCAAGGATGGTGTACGTACTGGACACACTCACCTTTTATGATTAACCAGTCTCGAAAATGAGCCTGTATCACAAAAGCGACGAAACACTACCAAAAACCGTTTTTGGTTTCATGTATTGAAGGCTTATGAAGCTTGACGCTGTAGGAAGCCCACTAGAACACTCCAAGACAGGAAACCAGAGACGTAAGGCAGGCGGCAGGCGGCAGGCGGCAGCAATAGACGGTAGCGTTTGGGTTACACAAAGCAAACAGTAATGGAAGAAGTTTTCGAACTCCAAATGTGCGGAGTGTCAACATGGAGTCTGTTAAAGGCCAGGAACATCCCCACCTATAGAGCAGGAGAAGGAGAAAGACCTGACTGTGGCTGACCAGAAGTACCGAGGAGGGGCAGAACCACACGTCAGCTCTCAGGTGTTTCTACTTCATTATGCTCCTAGTCCCTCTCCCCATGAACCATGGACCTTGCCGTTGGTGGGGAGGCTTGCGTGCTCGGCGATACAGATAGCCGTACCGTAGGTGCAACCACAACGGAGGGGTATCTGTTGAGAGGCCAGACAAACGTGTGGTTCCTGAAGAGGGGCAGCAGCCTTTTCAGTAGTTGCAGGGACAACAGTCTGGATGATTGACTGATCTGGCCTTATAACAATAACCAAAACGGCCTTGCTGTGCTGGTACTACGAACGGCTGAAAGCAAGGGGAAACTACGGCCGTAATTTTTCCCGAGGGCATGAAGCTTTACTGTATGATTAAATGATGATGGTGTCCTCTTGGGTAAAATATTCCGGAGGTGAAATAGTCCCCCATTCGGATCTCGGGCGGGGACTACTCAAGAGGATGTGGTTATCAAGAAAAAGAAAACTGGCATTCTAGGGATCGGAGCGTGGAATGTCAGATCCCTTAATCGGGCAGGTAGGTTAGAAAATTTAAAAAGAGAAATGGAGGGGTTAGAGTTAGATATAGTGGGAATTAGTGATGTTCGGTGGCAGGAGGAACAAGACTTCTGGTCAGGTGACTACAGGGTTATAAACACAAAATCAAATACGGGCAATGCAGGTGTAGGTTTAATAATGAATAGGAAAATAGGAATGCGGGTAAGCTACTACAAACAGCATAGTGAACGCATTATTGTGGCCAAGATAGATACGAAGCCCACACCTACTACAGTAGTACAAGTTTATATGCCAACAAGCTCTGCAGATGACGAAGAAATTAATGAAATGTATGATCAAATCAAAGAAATTATTCAGATAGTGAAGGGAGACGAAAATTTAAAAGTCATGGGTGACTGGAATTCGGTAGTTGGAAAAGGGAGAGAAGGAAACATAGTAGGTGAATATGGACTGGGGCAAAAAAATGAAAGAAGAAGCAGCCTGGTAGAATTTTGCACAGAGCACAACTTAATCATAGGTAACACTTGGTTCAAGAATCATAAAAGAAGGCTGTATGCATGGAAGAAGCCTGGAGATACTAAAAGGTATCAGATAGATTATATAATGGTAAGACAGAGATTTAGGAACCAGGTTTTAAATTGTAAGACATTTCCAGGGGCAGATGTGGACTCTGACCACAATCTATTGTTTATGACCTGTAGATTAAAACTGAAGAAATTGCAAAAAGGTGGAAATTTAAGATGGGACCTGGATAAACTGAAAGAACCAGAGGTTGTACAGAGTTTCAGGGAGAGCATAAGGGAGCAATTGACAGGAATGGGGGAAAGAAATACAGTAGAAGAAGAATGGTTAGCTTTGAGGGATGAAGTAGTGAAGGCAGCAGAGGATCAAGTAGGTAAAAAGACGAGGGCTAGTAGAAATCCTTGGGTAACAGAAGAAATATTGAATTTAATTGATGAAACGAGAAAATATAAAAATGCAGTAAATGAAGCAGGCAAAAAGGAATACAGACGTCTCAAAAATGAGATCGACAGGAAGTGCAAAATGGCTAAGCAGGGATGGCTAGAGGACAAATGTAAGGATGTAGAGGCTTATCTCACTAGGGGTAAGATAGATACTGCCTACAGGAAAATTAAAGAGACCTTTGGAGAAAAGAGAACCACTTGCATGAATATCAAGAGCTCAGATGGAAACCCTGTTCTAAGCAAAGAAGGGATAGCAGAAAGGTGGAAGGAGTCTATAGAGGGTCTATACAAGGGCGATGTACTTGAGGACAATATTATGGAAATGGAAGAGGATGTAGATGAAGATGAAATGAGAGATACGATACTGCGTGAAGAGTTTGACAGAGCACTGAAAGACCTGAGTCGAAACAAGGCGCCCGGAGTAGACAACAATCCATTGGAACTACTGACAACCTCAGGAGAGCCACTATTGAAAAAACTCCACCATCTGGTGAGCAAGATGAATGAGACAGGCGAAATACCCTCAGACTTCAAAAAGAATATAATAATTCCAATCCCAAAGAAAGCAGGTGTTGACAGATGTGAAAATTTCCGAACTCTCAGTTGAATAAGTCACAGCTGCAAAATACTAACACGAATTCCTTACAGACGAATGAAAAAACTGGTAGAAGCCGACCTCGGGGAAGATCAGTTTGGATTCCGTAGAAATGTTGGAACACGTGAGGCAATCCTTACCCTACGACGTATCTTAGAAGAAAGATTAAGAAAAGGCAAACCTACGTTTCTAGCATTTGTAGACTTGGAGAAAGCTTTTGACAATGTTAACTGGAATACTGTCTTTCAAATTCTGAAGGTGGCAGGGGTAAAATACAGGGGGCGAAATGCTATTTACAATTTGTACAAAAACCAGATGGCAGTTATAAGAGTCGAGGGACATGAAAGGGAAGCAGTGGTTGGGAAGGGAGTGAGACTGGGTTGTAGCCTCTCCCCGATGTTATTCAATCTGTATATTGACCAAGCAGTAAAGGAAACAAAAGAAAAATTCGGAGTAGGAATTATAATCCACGAAGAAGAAATAAAAACTTTGAGGTTCGCCGATGACATTGTAATTCTGTCAGAGACAGCAAAGGACTTGGAAGAGTAATTGAACGGAATGGATAGTGTCTTGAAAGGAGGATATAAGATGAACATCAACAAAAGCAAAACGAGGATAATGGAATGTAGTCGAATTAAGTCGGGTGATGTTGAGGGTATTAGATTAGGAAATGAGACACTTAAAGTAGTAAAGGAGTTTTGCTATTTGGGGAGCAAAATAACTGATGATGGTCGAAGTAGAGAGGATATAAAATGTAGACTGGCAATGGAAGAATCCTAAGGAAATGCAATCCGACAACAAAGGAAGTAGGTTACAGTACGCTTGTTCGCCCACTGCTTGAATACTGCTCAGCAGTGTGGGATCCGCACCAGATAGGGTGGATAGAAGAGATAGAGAAGATCCGACGGAGAGTAGCGCGCTTCGTTACAGGATCATTTAGTAATCGCGAAAGCGTTACGGAGATGATAGATAAACTCCAGTGGAAGACTCTGCAGGAGAGACGCTCAGTAGCTCGGTACGGGCTTTTGTTAAAGTTTCAAGAACATACCTTCACCGAAGAGTCAAGCAATATATTGCTCCCTCCTACGTATATCTCGCGAAGAGACCATGAGGATAAAATCAGAGAGATTAGAACCCACACAGAAGCATACCGACAATCCTTCTTTCCACGTACAATACGAGACTGGAATAGAAGGGAGAACCGATAGAGGTACTCAGGGTACCCTCCGCCACACACCGTCAGGTGGCTTGCGGAGTATGGATGTAGATGTAGATGTAGATGTAGATGGCAAGGAAAGCGTTTCTGAAGAAGAGAAATTTGTTAACTTTGAGTATAGATTTAAGTGTCAGGAAGACATTTCTGAAAGTATTTGTATGGAGTGCAGCCATGTATGGAAGTGAAACATGGACGATAAATAGTTTGGACAAGAAGAGAATAGAAGCTTTCGAAATGTGGCGCTACAGAAGAATGCTGAAGACTAGATGGGTAGATCACATAACTAATGAGAAGAGAAGAGAAGTTTGTGGCACAACTTGACCAGGAGAAGGGATCGGTTGGTAGGACATGTTCTGAGGCATCAAGGGATCACCAATTTAGTATTGGAGGGCAGCGTGGAGGGTAAAAATCGTAGAGGGAGACCAAGAGATGACTACACTACGCAGATTCAGAAGGATGTAGGTTGCAGTGGGTACTGGGAGATGAAGAGGCTTGCACAGGATAGAGTAGCATGGAGAGCTGCATCAAACCAGTCTCAGGACTGAAGACCACAACAACAACAACATGCTGCTAGTCATTGCTACTTCTGTAAGGTCTCAGGCACTGACTTCTGTTGTGCCAACAGTCGAATCCTTTCCTTTTTCTAACTCTTAGAAGTAGCCTTCAGTTTGGTAGTTCAGTCTGAATTAATTGAACAATTACCCTTGAGTTCCTTGAGTCCCCTACAAGTATCCTTATGAAGCCCCAAAATTCGCAACTCTCGTAAGTGCCCTGTGAGAGTGTTTACCCAAGCAACTACTTGCTATCACTGGACGTTAGACTTGCCACATTTGCTCCTTACCGCTCAGAGAGTGCGGATTGACCTGAACCATCTTCATGTTCGAGTACGTTTCCTCTGTCCTACGCCAAAACACGATAACTGTGCTGTGGGGATATTTGCCCTGGTACAGTCATATTGCTGCCCGCCTATTGCCATTTGCCTGTCCATATGTAAAGACCATATCGACCTGTCACTGGTTGATATACCAGGCCATCGTCTCCCAGTGGTGCACTAAACGATACATACTCACAAAAATCAGTCAGCAATAACAATGAATCGGATGGCCCCTAGTTGAAATAAGTGACCGTGGGAAACAAAAGGAACTGAAATGACTCAACAGAGCAAAGGCCATTGGACCTGACGGGATACCAGTACGATTCTACATAGTGTATGTCAGGGATGACATGGACTTCGGCTAGTGGACCGTGCCCGCGCCGAGTGCCAAAGCGCTCAGCTTCGCTTATTTCCACCACTGCCACACCACGCTCTCTGAAAGCAAGGAGGTGAAAGAGGGCAAAACAGTAAACGAGCCGCATTTAAATGGCAGTACAGTCGCACTGCACATGACTTGGTTTTATATTTCACATTTCTCAACAGCACAGATCACAAACTTTTCAGTATTAATTAATTATTTTTGGCGCGCTGAAGACATGATTTTTCTCTGGTACAAACTGTCGGCATACAGACGGATGCAGACGATTTCACAGAGTTTCGCACTCAAATTGCCAAATAATCGTGACTTATTTAGTTTCATAACCAAAAACGATCTATCACAGAATACTGCTGCACTTTTGAAACATCATTATGGAGACTTGGAAAATCTACCTGAGAAAAGCAATCTAGACGTCCTGGACAGTTTTGACGCAAAATGATTTCTAATTAAAACTGGAATTACTCTGGAGAACAATGATTTACATCTGAGCATGTACAGGGGCGCTCTCAAATGAAACGGCAAACAGTCTCGAAAACAGCTCGATAACACAAGAAAGAGTGGCAGTGCCCTCAAAACCTTTGTAAAACTATCGTTGTAATTCTTGCAAGGTCACAATGAACTTATGGAACTGGGTGATCTTTGTGAGAACGTGTCCCTTCTGGAACGCGATTTCCTTTTTAAATGAATCCCCGTCAATTCAGAAAGAAGTAACCTTGCAGTGCCTTACTGTGGGCAATGTGCACTCTAATTTTCGTTCCTGCACTTCTTTTTCCTTCATAAATTCAACAATAGAGAGATTTAATCGAAAAATCGTTCCTGGCATGCCCCTTGACTTTGCAGTTGTACATGAAGCCTCTATATGCTTCGTGCATTTTCACTGAAACATGGTGCAACTAAAAATGGGCTTCAGAAATTTTACTGTTCATACCAACCAATTTTTCAAGTGCTCTGTACCTGATTATTTAGCACCAAGTGTTTCTTGGTGTAGAGAACAATGAATCCTGTCTGTCTGCCGTTGCAATTTTTTCCTCTTCCATTGTCATCTAAAAGTTCAGATTCGTTCTGCATGGCACTATAATGCCGTTTCCTAGCAAATAAGCAGTACCTGTCGCTTGTGCGAATTGAGAATTTTCATTACTCTCTTCTGTTATTTCCATTCATTTTAAAGGATTGTGACGACATATCACTAGACTGCTTCTTATTGGCAGATAACCACTGGACCTGTGAACATCCTTCATACCACAAACAAATAACAGTGCTGGCACCACAATTCTGCCAAACCTATTCCGCGTAATTCCGAGAAGGGCCGAGCAGAGCCGAGTGACAGGCCAAGCTTGGGCGCGCCCGCAGCCCACACACGATGCATTTCACACGCCGCGGCTGCCCCTGGTGTGTGGCTCTGATGACTGAAAAAAAGACACAGATCATCCCAATTTTCGAGAACGGTCATAAAAACAGACGCACAAAACTATATGCCGATATCTCTGATGTCAGTTAGTTGTAGAATTTTGTAACACACTTTATGCTCGCATATTAAGACATTTCTGGAGTCCGAAATCTCCTCTGTAGAAATTAACACGGGTTCTGAAAACAACGATCACGTGAAACCCAGCTCTCTCTGCTCGTCCGCGAGATCTACAAAGCAGTAGGTATTGGCGCCCTTGTTGGTACTGTGTTCCTCGACTTCCGGAATTCCTTCCATATTGTTCTGCACTGCCACCCAATGAACAAAATACGAGCTGAAAATGGTACAAACGGCTCTGAGCACTATGGGACTTAACATCTGAGGCTATCAGTCCCCTAGAACTTAGAACTACTTAAACCTAACTAACCTAACGACATCACACACATCCATGCCCGAGGCAGGATTCGAACCTGCGACCGTAGCGGTCGCGCGGTTCCGGACTGAAGCGCCTAGAACCGCTCGACCACAGCGGCCGGCTAAAATGCGAGCTTCTGGCACATCAGATCAACTGTGTGATTGGATTGATGAGTTTCTAGCAAACAAACACACCGTGTCAGCAGGCCGCTGTCGCCGAGCAGTTCTAGGCGCTTCAGTCCGGAACCACGAGACCGCTGCGGTCGCAGGTTCGAATCCTGCCTCGGACACGGATGTGTGTGATGTCCTTAGGTTAGTTAGCTTGAAGTTCTAGGGCACTGATGACCTCAGATGTTAAGTCCCATAGTGCTCATAGCCATTTGAATCATTTGAACGGCATTTCATTCTCAATCGAAATAAGTCTTCCGAAGCAAAAGTAGCTTCCAGCATACCCCAAGCGAGTGACAGTGGCCCATCACCTACACGGAAACTTCACCCACAAGCCCCGGCAGACCCATCGGTACTGACTGTCCCCAGCATCGTCCACTGTCTATAAAATCATCAGCACAGTACGAAAGATCAGGGGGTCAGCACACCGCTCTCCTGGCTGTTGTCAGTTTTCGTAAGCCAGAGCCACTACTAGTCAAGTAGCATCTCAATTGGCCTCACGTGGCTGAGTCTACCCGTCCCAGTCCTCCCAGCAAGGAAAAATTGCTGGCAGTATCGGGACACAAACCCAGGTCCTCCATACGTCAGTCAGAGGCAGACCGTAGGTTCAGTATGTTTCTCAATGTATATAAATGACATTGCAGACAATGCGAATGATGCTGTTGCAAAACGCGGGATGACCTGCAGAGGATGTACGCTTGGTGGACAGAGTAGCAACTCAAACTCACGATAAACTAAGGCAAAGTACTGCATATACATAAACAGAAACACCCACACTGTATGATAAAAAGAATCCGGACACCTGGTTGAAAATGACTTACAAGTTCGTGGCGCCCTCCATCGGTACTGCTGGAATTCAATAATTGGGCTACTTCCACTAACCTAACCCCCTCCCCTAGAAAATGGCGGGAAGTTCAAATTCCATCAGAACAATGCAACACACCTCTAATAACCTAAGAATATGGCGAGAAAATAGGTCACTTGGGCTACATCCACTAGTCTAAGTCATCCGACCCCCACCTCTTCTTAGGAACTGGTGGGAAGTTTGAATTTTGAGGGAAGATAGGTCAACTGGGCAATCTGTACTAACCTAAGAAAATGGCAGGAATGAAAGGCCAGTTGGGCTACCACCACTAACCTAAATCATCCGACAGCCACCTAGTCCTAGGAATTGGCTGGAAAAGGACTCGGCCTGTGCTGGACATAAGTCTTTATTTCACATGCACTATTTATTTAAACAATTACAGGCAGTACTGCCTGGAGGACCAGAGTCGAACTGACCTAGTACACAGTACTGACACCAGAGAATGCTGCCCTCCGTTCCCTGACTTAACACAAGATGGCTGTCTGGAAGGGAAAATGACTCGGCCTGCACTGGGCTGCTGGAGAGAAGCCTGCTCCTGCAACATGGGGTAGTGTAAGAGACAGTACGGGACATTGGGGAAGGACGTGGATATTGCTACTGCATTGTGGTGCTTCTCATAACTACAAGCAGGTTCTATGGATCCCGGTCCTTCAGGGCCCATTCACATCTATCACCCCAACATTCCATCATCATTATTCTATTCCATCCACCAGAGAAAAACTACGAACTATAAAAGCTCCACTAACTTCATCCGATAGAGAACCCGATAAGATTTTTATCCCAGTTTTCTCCTCCCATATATCGAAACAAATACCGCTTGCATCTACATCTACATCTACATCCATACTCCGCAAGCCACCTGACGGTGTGTGGCGGAGGGTACCTTGAGAACCTTTATCGGTTCTCCCTTCTATTCCAGTCTCGTATTGTTCGTGGAAAGAAGGATTGTCGGTATGCCTCTGTGTGGGTTGTAATCTCTCTGATTTTATCATCATGGTCTCTTCGCGAGATATATGTAGGAGGGAGCAATATACTGCTTGACTCCTCGGTGAAGGTATGTTCTCGAAACTTCAACAAAAGCCCGTACCGAGCTACTGAGCGTCTCTCCTGCAGAGTCTTCCACTGGAGTTTATCTATCATCTCCGTAACGCTTTCGCGATTACTAAATGATCCTGTAACGAAGCGCGCTGCTCTCCGTTGGATCTTCTCTATCCCTTCTATCAACCCTATCTGGTACGGATCCCACACTGCTGAGCAGTATTCAAGCAGTGAGCGAACAAGCGTACTGTAACCTTCTTCCTTTGTTTTCAGATTGCATTTCCTTAGGATTCTTCCAATGAATCTCAGTCTGGCATCTGCTTTACGGACGATCAACTTTATATGATCATTCCATTTTAAATCACTCCTAATGCGTACTCCCAGATAATTTATGGAATTAACTGCTTCCTGTTGCTGACCTGCTACATTGTAGCTAAATAATAACGGATTTTTCTTTCTATGTATTCGCAGCACATTAAACTTGTCTACATTGAGATTCAATTGCCATTCCCTGCACCATGCGTCAATTCGCTGCAGATCCTCCTGCATTTCAGTACAATTTTCCATTGTTACAACCTCTCGATATACCACAGCATAATCTGCAAAAAACCTCAGTGAACTTCCGATGTCATCCACAAGGTCATTTATGTATACTGTGAATAGCAACGGTCCTACGACACTCCCCTGCGGCACACCTGAAATCCTCTTACTTCCGAAGACTTCTCTCCATTGAGAATGACATGTTGCGTTCTATTATCTAGGAACTCTTGAATCCAATCACACAATTGGTCTGATAGTCCATATGCTCTTACTTTGTTCATTAAACGACTGTGGGGAACTGTATCGAACGCCTTGCAGAAGTCAAGAAACACGGCAACTACCTGGGAACCCGTGTCTATGGCCCTCTGAGTCTCGTGGACGAATAGCGCAAGCTGGGTTTCAAACGATCGTCTTTTTCGAAACCCATGTTTATTCCTACAGAGTAGATTCCTAGTCTCCAGAAAAGTCATTATACTCTAACATAATACGTGTTCCAAAATTCCACAACTGATAGACGTTAGCGATATAGGACTATAGTTCTGCACATCTGTTCGACGTCCCTTCTTGAAAATGAGGGTGACCTGGGCCTTCTCCAATCCTATGGAACGCTACGCTCTTCTAGAGACCTACGGTACACCGCTGGAAAAGGAGGGCAATTTCCTTCGCCTACTCTGTGTAAAATCTAACTGGTATCCCATCAGGTCCAGCGGCCTTTCCCCTTATGAGCGATTTTAATTGTTCCTCTATCCCTCTGTCATCTATTTCGATATCTACCATTTTGTCTTCTGTGCGACAATCTAGAGAAGGAACTACAGTGCAGTCTTCCCCTGTGAAACAGCTTTGGAAAAAGTCTTAAGTCTGTCATCCTCTGTTTCAGTACCATTTTGGTCACAGAGTGTCTGGACATTTAGTTTTGATGCACCTAACGCTTCGACATATGACCAAATTTCTTAGGATTTTCTGCCAAGTCAGTACATACAACTTTACTTTTGAATTCATTGAACGCCTCTCGCATAGCCCTCCTCACACTACATTTCGCTTCGCGTAATTGTTGTTTGTCTGCAAGGCTTTGGCTATGTTTATGTTTGCTGTGAAGATCCCTTTGCTTCCGCAGCAGTTTCCTAACTCGGTTGTTGTACCACGGTGGCTCTTTTCCATCTCTTACGATCTAGCTTGGCACATACTCATCTAACACATATTGTCACGATGGTTTTGAACTTTGTCCACTGATCCTCAGCACTATCTGTACTTGAGACAAAACTTTTGTGTTGAGCCATCAGGTACTCTGAAATCTGCTTTTTGTCACTTTTGCTAAACAGAAAAATCTTCCTACCTTTTTTTTAATATTTCTATTTACGGCTGAAATCATCGATGCAGTAACCGCTTTATGATCGCTGATTCCCTGTTCTGCGTTAACTCTTTCAAATAGTTCGGGTCTGTTTGTCACCAGAAAGTGTAATATGTTATCGCCAAGAGTCGGTTCTCTGTTTAACTACTCGAGGTAGTTTTCAGATAAAGCACTTAAAAAATTTCAATGGATTCTTTGTCCCTGCCACCCGTTATGAACGTTTGAGTCTCCCAGTCTATATCCGGCAAATTAAAATCTCCACCCACAACTATAACATGGTGGGGAAATCTACTCGAAATATTTTCCAAATTATCCTTCAGGTGCTCAGCCACAACAGCTGCTGAGCCAGGGGGCCTATAGAGTCATCCAATTACCATGTCTGAGCCTGCTTGAACCGTGACCTTCACCCAAATTATTTCACATTTCGGATCTCCGTCAATTTCCTTCGATACTATTGCACTTCGTATCGCTATAAACACGCCACCCCCTTCACTGTCCAGCCTGTCTCTGCGGTATACATTCCAATCTGAGTTTAGAATTTCATTACCGCATGACGGCATCAAGAACATGTGACGAACCTATTGAATATACAGGTGTTGACCCACTGCACAGACCACTTTAAAGTTTCATTACGTGTACTGTCGGAGGATGACCGTATCCCACAGACCATACTGTAAGTCTCAAGAGACGCTCCCTGTGACCCTGTGTCGTTGATTAAACATTGTTTTTTTTTCTGCTGTAACACGCTTTGTGCACTGCCATATATTTTATTTTTCCGCCACAACTTCGAGGTCTATGTCATGTTCTAAACTGACATTAACACGTTCTGATCCATTGCCTCTCACAGAAAACTAGGCGTCACACAGAGTATATCATCTTGTTACTCTGGCTACCATAACACACCACACACACTGGATACTTTAAAATAAAAGACAGTTACAACATAGGAAACTGGAAGAATTCGATGGCATTGTGGAGAGTTTCCAAACTGATGACCAAAAATGATTGACGACCTCTACATTTAAAGTCATCTGTCACCGTGATGGGATAGCTGATATCTCTGCATTACGTTTCGACTGTTTCCTCACATTTCAGTCATGTACACGATCGCTGTTTCGGTGCCCAGAAAGTGTTGTCCCTCCGCCGAAATTCTATCTCCAACTCAAACAAGCAATGTCAGTCAATCATTACGTGGTGACCAACAGCGTACCAGTTCACAGATGGGGTGGATAAGACACCATCAATCTACTCTAGTAATAAGCATCACAGTTGATAGTGCAAACAATTTTAGCAAATTTACAGTAATTTCAACATCAAGCAATGCTGCGACAGCATGTTTCCCCATTTCAGTATCATAGGTACACCACCCCCCTTTCTACTTATCGAGTATCATTGCGAATTTTAGATAGCTGACTCTGCAGTACGTCCATTCATTGTTAATTGTCGAACACATACATCATCAAAGTGTACCAGACAGCGCTCTACATGTTTCTAACACCTCGAGCATATTGCTTAATTTACGATCTGTCTCTATGCTGATGGGAGTCACAGAGCATTCTCACAGTATTAGGGTAAAATTAAAGGCTGAAAGACCCCTCACACTGTCATTAACCAACCCGCCCTGCAGCACCATTACCGATTTAATCTGCAACTGACCAGAAGTAGACCGCTACATTCCACGTCTCGTGTATGAATGGAGCAAGCCAAGTCCTCGCTCATCCAAGTACACAAGATTTCTCCAGATGCACTCATGTCGAGGAGGTTAGCACCCCTTATCGGTGTATAATAACAGATTTGAAAGTGTTGTGATGTAACAGCACACAGTTAAGAAGAACAAGAATCGAGTGATTTTTATGCATGATATAGCTCAAGACGGACAGCATTTTACGTAAATCAACTATGGCATCAACTCTAAAGTATTGTTCTAGAGTCTAGGATCAGTACCTGGAAGGTATTGGTAGGAGAGAACATAAACACACGCACTCCTAAGGCTACAACTTTCTGCCCTTAAAACAGGCTACAATGTCAGATCGCTCCAATTTCCGACTTATCAGTCGTGTGGAATGCAGCGCTGTTAATATTCCAATGTAAGAAATATATTTCCAGCGCCTAATATACATCCTGCCTGCAGGTTTCTCTACGATAAACTGTGGTATTGAACAGTAAAACGAGAAAACTACTTCCATAAAACAATGGCTCTGTGTGACACATGCACAATATAGCTTTCCAGAGATGTATAGCGTCTACTGTCCACATCTTATCATGGATCAGAAATTATACTATACCAACATCAGTCGTATATAAAATTATCGTGAGTAACGGAGATACCTCTTACAAGGAAATAGATAAACGCATAGCAGTGGCGTTCGACATGTGAAATTACAAGCCATGTCGCCACTAACTTTGTAAGAAGCACATCTGTCAAGAAAATGTATACACAGGGGATTTTAGTATCTCACAAACACCTACCGATAACTTAGTTATGAAACTGAAGTATCGATTTTACACTTAATATGCGACAGGTGAATGGAGTACATCACATAAATAATCGTTCGTTTCGAGGAATGTGTCACGTTTCATCACATTTGAGATGGAAGTCCTCTGATGACAAAGAGGTTTACCGTTAACGATCGCAAGTAGACACTGCTCCAAGACCCACACAGAACAAGCAGTTGTGTATGAGTCGAACGCGGGCTATGTCACACAATTGATGCATCCTGACGGAACATCAGGTAGAAAATGGTCAAATGACCTCCAGCAACTTCTCCGTGTCACTCTCTCTCTCTCTAGAATGCATCATCAGTCTACCATCAAGTCGCATCTCGTTACAATACCATCTCAACTGGCCAATCCATCCACTCTATGTCGTCCTTTAACGCAGATGCAAGTGAGTTTAGAGGCAGATGGTTCTCTGTCTTCCTGAAAAGCGTCAAATACAGTAGTCAACTTGCGTGTATTACTGTTACCTCAATAGACATACAGTAGAATGCTGCCTCGACAGAAAAATGTGGCTATTTCCATGGTTTTCTTAGCTTCCATGTCTAAGGTTTCTCGGATACCTCTTGCTGTCACATGCTTGTTCCCATGTACAAATAGTTCTGCACCAAGCAGAAGACACGCAAGTAATTCGGAGGGTAAATTCGACAAGACGCACTCATAATGACCAATTCATCTAGAAGACATTCTTTATGTCAGGACGTAGGAATGTCTACAAACTGATTCGAACAAGATGGAGACAAGGTATGTACGTAAAGTTCTGAGAAAGCAAGTGTTCAAAGACAAGTTGAAGCAGACCATCCATCTCTGGTGGGGATGCCGTCACTTATCCACCACTGTGGCATTGGGACATCTCCAGACCTGCAGCTGTAGGATACCGAAAATTCCGGCCATTTTTCTTTCTTCTGTAAGGCAGTGCTTCGAATTCTATTTGCGTAATTGTTCTGACTTCCCCACCCCCTATCTGTGCTTAAAGAGTGCTCTCCTTCCAAATAACAAGAATGCTTTTATGATTAACGATGTTTTCGCAAATGTGTACAGGCTTTTAGCGGTGAGAATGTTTAACGTTTCTGAGACGTATATTGATAGCAGGACGAACATTTCGCGCGATGCGTCAGCCATGCTCGGTATGCACGAATGGCTAGAAGCAGCTCGCATGTCCTATTAGGATCACTGGGAACAATGCACCCTGTGCTATTCTGGAACGGATTTGTGCAGCATCTGCGAGGGTTAGTCGCTTGGCAATCAGGTCTTCACAGGGCCGCAGGGATCACACCAGCAATGGTAAACACACATGCTGCCCAGAGGCGTCTCGCGTATAGGTCAGCGCTAGCATGCCTTGCAGTTCTGCGATGTCAGTATAACACTCGAATAACTCTTAACTGTATACGCGGAAAAAGACCCAACTTTCACCTGCTCGCTGTAGGCAGCAGCGGCATAAGATCAGTGGCTTGTGCTGGCCTGCATCCAATGGTGACTCACAGCAGCGTCTAGGCGTGCACGCCCTTGGAGCATCTGCAATCTGCAAATACGTAGGTCTTCGCTCCCATCCGATCGCGTCACCAATGGTGCCTAGGTAATCACGTATTTCAAGAGGAATTTCTCAGGTGTCAAGTATGAAAGTAATGCTGCCGCCTCATGCTTGCCGCACCTGAATGGGCACCTGTGCATGGCTTAGCAGCTGGTGGCTGCGTCACTTTGCATGGGCTGCCAGTGCATCCCGATTTCTGGAATGTGTGCGGTAGCCTCCTGTGCAGTCCAGTGGACAGGGGGTGACGGGTGGTGCCCGCGTATGTTGTTTGCGTGTCTGTTGCATTATTTTGCGAGCAGGTCTGTAGGCTGTGCTATGCGTTATTTGGACAGTTTACAGGTTGATTTCATGTCTGTACATCAGTGAACTGCATTATTTAGGAGGAGTTTGCATGTCTGTGTGCTGTGAACTTAAATTATTTCGGTAATTTAGGAATTGTTTGCATGCCTGTAGAGCATTATTTCGGTAATTTACGAGTAGTTTACAGGTCTGTAGGCTGTGTGGCGTGACCCCAAGCATGTCAGAGCATGTGTTTTGTATCAGTGTGATAAATATACTATCTAAAATCCATCCCGAAATAAATTGTTCCAAAATAAATAAAGTACACTCCTTCCTCCCTCTAGCAGCCCAGTGTAGGCTGATTCATTTTCCCCTCCAGACAGCCATCTTGTGCTATGTCACGGAATGGAGGGCAGTGCTCTCTGGTGGCAGTACTGTGTACCAGGTCAGTTGGACTCTGGACCCGATGGCGACTGCACTGTTTCCCTCCATTTTCCCCAGCCATCTAGGATTACTTCACGGAATGGACAACAGCGCCCTCTGGTGGGAGTACTGTATACTAGATCAGTTGGACTCTGGACCCCATGGCAACCACACTGTTTCCCACCATTTCCCCCACCCCAGACTGCCATCTTGGATTACATCATAGAATGGATGACAGCGCCCTCTGGTGGCAGTACTGTGTACTAGGTCAGTTGGACTCCGGACCTTGGGGGGAACAAACTTGATGACAGTACTGCCTCTAATTGTTTTAATAAATAGTGCATGCGAAATAAAGACTTATGTCCAGCACAGGTCGAGTCCTTTTCCTAGGACGAGGAGGCGGTCGGATGACTTAGTGGAGGTAGCCCAACTGGCCTTTCTTTCCTGCAATTTTCTTAGGTTAGTAGAGATTGCCCAATTGACCGATCTTCCCTCCAAAATTCAAACTTCCTGCCAGGTCCTAGGAAAAGGTGGGGGTCAGATGACTTGGGTTAGTGGAGGTAGCCCAAGTGACCTATTTTCTGGCTATTTTCTTAGGTTATTAGAGGTGTGTTGCATTGTCCTGATGGAATTTGAACATCCCCCATTTTCTAGAGGAGGGGTGGGGAGGGGGTTAGCATAGTGGAGGTACCCCAATTGACCTATCTTCCTGCCAAAATCCGTCATCTTGGATGACGTCATGGCAACTATCTTGGATGTAGTCATGTGCTGTTGCCAAGTGTACAGGCCGCCATCTTGGATACATGTGGCAACAATGGAGAGTGGGGTAAAACGAACGTAGTTCCACTACTGTTGTGTAACCACTCCGCCACAGGCCGTGCCTTATGAACAGGTGCTCAATCGTATTGAAAGTTGCATTCGCTATCCACAAATTCCACTTCAACATGGGAAGCAAGAAGGTGTTTAAAACATCAGTGTAGGCCTGTGCTGTGATAGAGTCACGCATAACAACAAGGGGTGGAAGCCCCCTCCATGAGAAACACGACCACACCATAAGACCACCACATCCAAATTTTACTGTTGGCATTACACACACTGGCAGATGACGTTCACCGGGAATTCGCCATACCCACACCCTACCATAGGATCGTCACACTGTGTACCATGATTCGTCTTTGCATACAACGGTTTTCCACTGTTCAATAGTCCAATGTTTACATTCCTTACACCAAACGAGGCGCCGTTTGGCATTTACCGGCGTGATGTGTGACTTATGAGCAGCCGCTCGACTACGTTTTCTCACCTCCTGCCTAACTGTCATAGTACTTTTAGTGGATCCTGATGCAGTTTGGAATTCCTATGTGATGGTCTGCATAGATGTCTTCCTATTACACATTACGGACCTCTTCAACTGTCGGCGGCCTCTGTCAGTTAACAGACGAGGTCGGCCTGTACGCTTTTGTGCTGTACGTGTCCCTTCACGTTTCCACTTCACTAACACATCGGAAACACTGGACCTAGGGATGTTTAGGAGTGTGAAAATCTTGCTTACAGACGTGTGACACAGGTGACACCCAATCACCTGACCACGCTGGAAGTCCGCGATTTCCGCGGAGCGCCCCATTCTGCTCTCTCACGATGTCTAATGACTACTGAGGTCGCTGACATGGAGTACCTCGCAGTAGCTGGCAGCGCAATGCACCTAATATGAAAAACGTATGTTTTGGGGAGAGGGGGGTGACCTGATATTTTTGATCACATAGTGTATTATTGAGTGATTACACTATTGCAGAACAGTCTCTGGAAGCAGTTACCTCCATAAAATATTTAGGAGTACGCACATGGAGTGATTTAAAGTGGAACGACCATATAAAACTAACTGCTGGAAGGCAGATGCCATACTGAGTTCCATTGGAAGAATCCTGAGGAAATGTAGTCCGTCGACAAAGGATGTAGCTAACAAACCCGTCGTTCGTTCAGTACTCGAATCTGCTCGTCAGTGTGGGATCTGTACCAGATAGGGCACACAGAGGAAATAGAGAAGACTCAAAGTAGTCCAGCTTGTTGTGTTACAGGTTCACTTAGTACGCACGAAAGATTCATGGAGACGATTAATCTTCTCCAGTGGCAAACAACTCGAGACAGGCGCTCTACATAACAGTGTGGTTACTATCACATTTCTGAAGGTGTACGTTCCTAGAAGAGTCAGAAAATACTACTGCTTCGTCCTGCGTATATCCCGCGAAAAGACCGTGAAGATAAAATGAGAGAGATTCGAACCCACAATGAGCTTTGCTGGCAGTCGCTCTTCCTGTCAACTATTTGCGACTGGAACAGGAAAGGGGAGAAGTGACAGGGGTACAAAAACGTTCTCTGTCACACACCGCAGGGTGGCTTGCAGAGTATAGATGTAGTACAGATGTGTGAGCGTACCGACGTCACGGGCAACATTGCTGCTCTCTTGACTGTGGAGCTATAACGCCAGAACAGACGGAACATTCGCACTCGGCTGGTATTTTCTCGTGTATGCTTCCAACCATTGAAACCTACACTTCGACCACCTTCAGGTGGTTGTGCCTCCCCTGGAACGTTTTTGCAGCCGTATGTCCACATGACCTTTCTTGCTTCTTATCCTCTCACGGATCGTCTCTTGCAGTTTCTCCCCATTTGGGCATTTTTCTAGTGGTCACTTTTTTCGTCTTGTGTGCGGTTTAATAGCAGAGTAATGTGGATGGTACATTTTGTCCGTTATAAAGTAGGGAATCATGAAAGTGACGTTAGACACGTAAGACCCGTGGCTGGTAAGTTAACCACTTATATCTTCGCTCCTAATTGTTCGATTTTGATTTTCTTTTTTAAAAAAATGAAAGGTCTAAGTACGTTCTACACATGATGTTATTAGTACCTTTCACGAAAATGTAGCCGTGTTGGTTAAATCTAAAAAAAAAAAAAAAAAACACCGCTGTTAGTCTGTCTCTCTGTTAATACTTGTGTACGTTGAGTTTCTGAACTGTATTATAATCCACCTCTGATTATAAACGCTCTCTTTGCATTATATAGTTTTCTCACAAATGCCGCGCGGGATTAGCCGTGTGGTCTCAGGCGTTGCAGTCATGGACTGTGCGGCTGGTCCCGGCGGAGGTTCGAGTCCTCCCTCGGGCATGGGTGTGTGTGTTTGTGCTTAGGATAATTTAGGTTAAGTAGTGTGTAAGCTTAGGGACTGATGACCTTAGCAGTTAAGTCCCATAGGATTTCACACACATTTGAACATTTTTTCTCACAAATGTATATTTTCGTTCTAGGTAGCAGAAAAGCGAGGAAATGAGTGAAATTTTGAGGTCAGTCTCAAAAGCAGGTTCTTTAATACATTAATGAACGCTGATGATGCAGTTCTTGACGCTTTGTCATTCCTGGGAAAAGACGATTTTGGTGAAGAAATGTTCCGAAATCTGGAAGCTTTTATATGCTCTGTATACTTAGGATTGCCGAAGATAACATCCCCGAAAGAATTCCGGTGGTTGTTTTTCACTAAAAAGCAAGTCGATGGATCACGCATGCCTCCAACACAAGATATGCTGCGTCGGGCTATAAAAAGAGCACATCTTCAGGTCCTAATATGGCGTAAAGCACATACTGCGAACCCTGAACTACCTACAACGATCGACTGCAGTTTTACTGTTAATGAGTAAGGGTAATAAGAGCTAATAGCCTGTGGTAATCCTTGGAAATAAACTTTTCTTTGAAATTTTAACCAAAATGGCTACATTTACCCTAGCGTTACTAATAACATAATATGTAAAGTGCATTGAAACACATATTTAAAAAAAATTAAAATCTAATGCTTAGGAGCGAAGTTACAAGGGATTAAGCAAGTGATGACTCATCATTTTTCCCCATCCGTTCCACCCCTCCCAGTCGCGGATCCAACACATCCACCATCACTTTTCTCATTCCCTATCTTATAAGGAAAAAAAAAAAAATCCCATCCACAATCCTTCACCACTAAATTCTACATCGGTATCGACTAGAAAACTGTCTAATTTACCAAAATCACCTTGTATACATTAAACGAATGACCGCAGTTTCTTAGAACGAATACTCCATCTTCCGCAACCAGACACGAACTGTAAATAGTGGTAAATCTCATTATAGACGAACCTTTTCTTTTTGGCATTCTAGCGTCACCAGCGTCAGGTAGTGACTTTTTATGAACGATAAGCAGTTCCCAAACACATGTCTCATACAAATTTATTATTCAAGAAATGGTGCCACATGAAATGTTCATTTGCGATCATTGATTCCTTGACTAAGTGCTCAGTTAGGATCCGCCAGCGTCTGTATAATTTCGAGACTACAGGTATGGGATATCCGTGTACTGCGCTTACAAGAAGGCTTATATATATCATGCAATACGTGTCTGGCCGCTGTTTTGTCGGAAATGGAATACGGCTTCAGACAGGTGCTTTAGAAGGAATATGATTTTACCGTATGCAAATTCCCATACGTGGCCTTTGCTATTGGGTTTATAGTAGTCTAGATCGTCGATGATATATTGGATATACAACAAAGCAACATGTCTTTTATTCGTTCAGCGTGACTTCCCAAAATATGTGGATAAATATGTTGGTCGCCTATACCATATGTAGTCATTGTAACCTAAGATAGCAAAGTCATTAATCTCCTGATACTACAGCCATTACTGGATCAGCAATCGCTCTTCTCGCAACACTGGAGGAAATTTCGCATGTTTTTTTATCTATTCTTCATTGTAATTTCGTTGTACATAAATTTATTTTTTAACATTTTTCAAATTTTGAGCGTAGCGCGATCCTCATACAGGGTGATCCAGGAGAAATTGTCAATGTTTAGGAATATTACAGGAACGATCATTCGAAGCAAAACAATGTAGTAAAGTTGGGCTCTATAATGCATACCTTAGGAGCTTCTACTGAACAAGTGCTCATACCCCTTAAAGCCGGCCGCAGTGATCAAACATTTCTAGGCGCTACCGTCTGGATCCGCGAGACCGCTACGGTCGCAGGTTCGAATCCTGCCTCGGGCATGGATGTGTGTGATGTCCTTAGGTTAGTTAGGTTTAAGTAGTTCTAATTTCTACGGGACTGATGACCACAGCAGTTAAGTCCCATAGTGCTCAGAGCCATTTCATACCCCTTAAGGTATGCATTTTAGAGCCCATGTATACCAAACATTTTCGCTTCGAATCATCGTTCCTGTCATATCCCTGAATATTGAGCATTCCTCCTGAGACTCATTGTGCTGCAATAGTTCCTAATACAAAGTCAGCTGTCACTTGAAATACTCTTTATCTCTTACACCTGAGCTACATTTTGCAATTAGCGTTTGAGACAGAGCACCATGCGGCACATTTAAAAACGTTGCCACATATATTAAGAAGCCAACTACACCCGTCGTTGGAAAAGTGGTACGATTTTAGTTCCAGTTAGCAATCGAAAAGCGTGACAGGAATATTTTGTTTTCGTCAACAAGTCTGGGGTATTTTTGTGCCTTCTTGGCGTTGAGTCAGACTCTTACAAAACAATGTTTCTTAATTCGTTATGCGTCTCCATTCGCAAAGACTGTCTTTCCTGAAGGGCTACAAACGTCCTGTATTTAAAACAGCTTGTCTGCCTCGAAGTTAGACTGCGGCTTCAAATAGTCGTGCCTCTTATCTGTCTGAGTCCCAAGAATTCTCTCCAGAGCACAACAGTTTCGTAAATATGAACTGCTTCCCACGAAATGCAACGTCTGCGAAGTGAATAGCACTCTCTACAATAATTACATTCTTTTGAGCTTTGCGAGACAAGTCCATTTCCATTCAAGTAAATTACTGTCCATGAGTTAAGAATTTTCGTGTTCTACGAAACGAAATGAAGCACGGCAGCTAAAAGTTTGACACGTGACACAGTAATACGAATGGTACACCGGAACACCGGTCACACGTGAGGACGTGCACGGTGGCCGTCGGCTGGTTGTATACAACAAGTGAATACGGGGTGTGATGCCCTCGTATGACAATACAGAATGTACAACGGTTTGTATGATGTCTCAAAGGAATGGTTTGTTATACACAAAATAAAAATAAATGAAGAAAAAACGAATAAAAAGGCTAAGTGCCCTCAGTGACAAAGGATACCGAAAAAGTGCAGGAACTGTGAAGCTTCTGGGGTTTTGGTGGATAATAAACTAATTTGGCAAAAGCCCACTGCACTTGTATGTGACAAACTGTCAAGAGTCATATATCTCCTGAAGAAAGTGAAGCAGGTGATAACTGAGCAGTATCTGCCACAGCGATATCAGCTATGGCCTGCCACTATGGGGTCACTCTACAGGCTACAAAAAAATTCTACTACTACAAAAAAACAATAAGGATCATTACATCAAGCAAGAAACTGGACCACTGCAAACCCATCTTCACACGTCTAGGAATAATGACAATTTTCAGTCACCTGTCTCAGGTTTGTGAAAGAAAATATGAAACATTCATCAACAGGGGTGACGTGCACAATTATCTCACGCACAGTAAGGAAGGCATAAACATCTCAAGCTGTCGACTCTCTTTGACGTGGGACACTTTTCCAACAGTAGCTACTAAAATGTTCAACCATCCAAATACAAAAATGCAGTCCTTGGACTTGGTGAAATTTCGAGCAAAGATGTCGCAAAACCTACGCCAAAAACGACTGTAGAGTTTAAATGAGTTCTTTGACAGTGAAACAGCATATTGGACTCCCTAAATAATGCAGTGCCGTGTGAAATGAAGTGAACATGTACTTGTTAAAAATTTCTCTCTATATATGTCATTAAGTGTTATGCTCTACTTACGCAAGTTTGTTCTGAATTACTATGCATACTTATGCTAATTGGGTATTTTATTATAATGCTTGTGTAATCTTAACCTTGTAATACTGACGCAGTCTATGCAGCCTTGACTGGCGAACTACGTAGCTATGTTAATGGTACTGTTAATCGGACCATCCCATTTAGCTCTGCGGAACGCCTTGTGTTGTTACACAGATGCTAAAAAAAATGTTCAAATGTGTGTGAAATCTTATGGGACTTAATTGCTAAGGTCATCAGTCCCTAAGCTTACATACTACGTAACCTAAATTATCCTAAGGACAAACGCAACTATGCCCGAGGGAGGACTCGAACCTCCGCCCGGACCAGCCGCACACCCAGATGCATTCTGGAAATCAGCAGTGGTCTATTCCAACGATTCGTCCTAAAGCGTCCCGTGCACGTTCAACCAGATTTAATTCTGGAGTACAAGACGCCTACTCTGCATGTGTGATGTCATCATGCTACAGCTATTCGTCCTTTAAACCGTATGTGATGAACATTACCATCCACCAGATGGAAATATAGACCACACGCATCACAGGAAAGACGTACATACCGCTGCAGAATCTCATTCCTACAAATGGAAGTTTATGCGGAACCCCTACTAAGAACATAACTGACGTGTGTGTTCCTAACATGATGCTGTTTTAAACAATAATACTGACGTCACTATATCCGTGGGTGGTGCTCTGTCAGTAGATACAGTCTGGGGTGACGATATCACCACATCCACAGGTCTGTTGTGTTGTCTGTATGTGTTTAGAAAATAAGTGAGAGATCGTGTGCACATAGCCAAAACATTACCATTACTGCCCATCGTGGGATTTAATGCCACCTGGTGGCACTGGGGGACGTGACGTGGTAAGGAATGTATACCGGGTGTTTCATAATTCATGTTACACAAAAATGATTCAAATGGCTCTGTGCACTATGGGACTTAACATCTGAGGTCATCAGTCCCCTAGAACCTAGAACTACTTAAACCTAACTAACCTAAGGACATCACACACATCCATGCCCGAGGCAGGATATGCTACACACTTCTAAAGATTGTTTTACATAGGAATCCACGTCCGGAAAGGTCATCCAATGATGATACAGAGTGTCAAAGTTATAGGCGCCGGCGCCTGTAAATGCAGATATATACAGAGTGATTCCGTGATGACGTTACAAACTTTCTGGGACGATGGAGAAGGATAAATGTATCAATCTGAGGTAAGGGTCCTTGAACTGGAAATGAAAGAGTCGAAAATTATAAGCGAAAATCGTTCTGATACCTCCGACAATGGAATACACATACCGGTACTGTTGTTGCTAAGATTACACGGTAGGCAACTTACAGAGGTGATAGTACGGACCAAAACAAGGGAAAATGTAAACATGTGCTCTAAAATGCATACCTGAGGAGCTAAGAGCACTTGGTCATCTTCCGGGCATTAGTTCCTATGTAAAACTTGATCTACTACGTCCTCTCTACAACCTCCACAAGTGTGTAACACGAATTGTGAAACCCCGTATAAGGGAAACAGAGGCGAATGGCGATTTATTCTAGAGACGATACGAGCCGATAATGAGGAAATTCACTGGCATAAGAGGCACTGAAAAAGGACAGATCTTTATGGCCCAGCACCTGAAACGAGGATTTCGGAGATGGTGAAGTTGGTCGACTGTTGATGTGCTACAGTTGTGAGCATCTATTGTAATGTAAAATCACGATGAGGCGACACGGTGTCGGACGTCCACGCCTCATCAGGGAACTCGGATGTCGGAGGCTTTTCCGCCCTGTAAAACGAAGTAGGCGGCCTGCGGCACTTCTGACAGCAGACTGTAGTGCTGGCGTAGGCACAAGTGTTCTGGTGCGCTCCATTCGATACTCCCTGGAGAAAATGGGGCTCCGCACTAGATGACCTCTACCCTTCGTTAACCGCGATTGCAATGTGCGAGGAAAAATCTAGACTGGACTAAGGATCAATGGAAATGTGTAGCCTGTTCAGACAATTCGCGCTTCTTGTTACATCAGGTCAATATTTTCTCTCACGCGAACAGCTGCTCAAAACGTGCACCACGCTATGCTGCTGGGCTTCCCTGGGACCTGCGTGACGGCTTTAGACAGCGTGAATATTATTGTGGATCATCTGCATCTCTTCATCGTGGTATCTTCCCCAACTGCGATGGCATCGTCCAGCAGGATAACTACCCATACCACGAGATCAGAGTCGTGCTATAGTGGTTTGACAAATATTATAGTAAACTGACATTGACGTCTTTACCAAAAAATACGCGTGATCTGAACACAATGGAACGCAGGGGATGCCCCTGGGCGCCAGCCCCCCGCCCGTACACCGCCGGCCCACGATTTACAGTTGTGTGACCTGTGCATAAACAAGGACCTGTCGGATTTGTGCTAGGCAGTATCACTGCTGTATTGCGTTCCAAAGGTGGACCCACACAGTATTAACCGAGTGGTCGTAATGTTTTGGCTCATCAGAGTGTGTCTCGTCAAGACTTGTATTTTTCCCTCGGTCAGTGGGATGTACGACATACAGTACACTGACAGAAAAAAATCGCAGTACCGAAAAGGAGTTGTGCGACATAAACGAAAGTTGGTAGGCGTGTTTCTACATCTGAAAGATGATCTCTGTTAAAATTTTGCGCCAGTGACGCTAGTGGTGGTGGTTAGTGTTTAACGTCCCGTCGACAACGAGGTCATTAGAGACGGAGCAGAAGCTCGGGTTAGGGAAGGATTGGGAAGGAAATCGGCCGTGCCCTTTCAAAGGAACCATCCCGGCATTTGCCTGAAACGATTTAGGGAAATCACGTAAAACCTAAATCAGGATGGCCGGAGACGGGATTGAACCGTCGTCCTCCCGAATGCGAGTCCAGTGTGCTAACCACTGCGCCACCTCGCTCGGAGGGTAACGCTAGTAGCGCCATTATAAGGGTATGCTTTAAATACACTCTGTAATGGTCGTGAGTGTTAGTTACCTTCGAGACAGGACGTAGTGAGCTGATGTCAGTCGAGAATGTCTTTAAGGCGACAAAGACGACATTATCGACAACTCATTTAGTTTGAACGAGGTCGAATAATAGGGCTGCGAGAAGCCGGATGGTCCTTCTGCGATACTGCAGAAAGACTCGGCAGAAATGTAGCCGTTATACCCGATTGCTGGTAGTGGTGGTCACGGAAATGTACGTTCTGATTCCGGAGGGCCACGTGGCACTACCGAGAGGGAAGACCGCCGTGTTTGGCGTACAGGTCTGGCGCATCGCAATGCACCTGCAGCGACAATTCGGACAGCAGTTGGCACCACAGTGACACAACAAACTGTTACAATTCGGTTACTCGAAGGACAGCACTGAGCCAAACGCCGTGTAGTGTGGGATCCACTGACCCCGAACCACCGCCATTTACGATTTCAGTGATGTCAAGTCAGAGTTCGCTGTGGTATCACGTATTGATGCCACCCCACAGGCATCTTAACAGTTGGCAACGGAATTACAAGTTTCCGTCTGCACCGATAGTGGTCACGCAGGATCTGGCAGAGCCAGTGGCGCACACCTGTAGCGGCTCCGTGCCACGAGCGTGATACGGGATGTCCAGCCGCAGCCCCTCGGCCCCATTGTTCTCGGAGCCATTACCTCACGTGACACCGTGCACACTCCATCCGGTCGTGGCTCTGACACCGCAGTTTGTGCTCAGTACGGAGCAACTCTTTCTCGATGACACCGATGAGCTGGACTCTGTTTCTTGCTTCATTATTTGTACTGAGCCTTCATTCGCTTCGAGAAATACAAGTTAAGTCAATCTTCCCTTTACTGTGTTAACTTGTTCACTAATCATTTCTACTCCTGCCCAGCTTTCCTGAGGCACCAGTTCAAAAAATGATTCAAATGGCTCTGAGTTCCATGGGACTTAACTTCTTAGGTCATCAGTCCCCTAGAACTTAGAACTACATAAACCTAACTAACCTAAGGACAAAATGGTTCAAATGGCTCTGAGCACTATGGGACTTAACTTCTGAGGTCATCAGTCCCCTAGAACTTAGAACTACTTAAACCTAACTACGCTAATGACATCACACACACCCATGCCCGAGGCAGGATTCGAACCTGCGACCGCAGCTGTGGCGCGGTTCCAGACTGTAGAGCCTAGAACCGCTCGGCCACCCCGACCGGCAAGGCGCCAGTTGCTGCACCACTCTGCAGCCCACCTCTCCTTACTGTTGAGTATGAAGTCATGTGCAACACTTACACATCGAGAAACGTACTATGAAGTATTGGATCTACTGTCTCAGTTGTTGGGTTCATTATATTTGTCATTATTGTATGACAAATAATTATTACAAACTGAGCAATTATATGTAAATCTGACATAAGCAGATCAACAGAATGGTTACAAAGTAATCCTCCTGCAGAACGCAGTTATTCAAAACTACCATTAATTTCTAGAGCCTGATATGTCAGGTTATTGCAGTAGATTTAAGTTCTACAAATGATGGTAAATTAATGGCAACATGGTCAAATTTATCTATGGAAGACGGAACTTCATCATTAATGGAGCAATTATCATTCTTTCACTATCATACTGTATCTGTACTACTATTAATTATAGTATATATATATATATATATATATATATATATATATATATATATATATATATATATATATATATAAACTAGTTATTGCTTACACAAACCGAAATATGCTGCACAGACATTTAATCGAAACTACTTGAACGGCCCTTCCTACTATTACATTCATTTTCATTGCATCACCCTCACTACCACAACTACACTACGTGATCAAAAGTATCCGGACCCCTGTCTGAAAATGACTTACAAGTTCGTGGCACCCTCCATCGGTAATGCTGAAATTCAGTATGGTGTTGGCCCACCGTTAGCCTTGATGACAGCTTCCACTCTCGCAGGCATACGTTAAATCAGCTGATGGAAGGTTTCTCGAGAAATGGCAGCGCATTTTCACGGAATGCTGCACTGAGGAGAGGTATCCATATCGGTCGGTTAGACCTGGCACGAAATCAAAATGGTTCAAATGGCTCTGACCACTATGGGACTTAACATCTGTGGTCATCAGTCCCCTAGAACTTAGAACTACTTAAACCTAACTAACCTCAGGACATCACACACATCCATGCCCGAGGCAGGATTCGAACCTGCGACCGTAGCAGTCGCGCGGCTCCGGACTGAGTGCCTAGAACCGCTAGACCACCGCGGCCGGCCGGCACGAAGTCAGCGTTCCAAAACAATCCAAAGGTGTTATATAGGATTCAGGTCAGGACTTTGTGCAGGCCAGCCCATCACAGGGATGTTATTGTCGTGTAACCATTCCGTCACAGGCCGTGCATTATGAACTGGTTCAAAAATTGTTCAAATGGCTCTGAGCACTATGGGACTTAACATCTGAGGTCATCAGTCCCCAGGACTTAGAACTGCTTAAACCTAACTAACCTAAGGACATCACACACATCCATGCCCGAGGCAGGATTCGAACCTGCGATCATAGCAGCCGCGTGGTTCCGGACTGAAGGCCTGGAACCATTGGAGCACAGCGGCCGGCACCCTACCATCGGATCGCTACATTGTGTACCGTGATTTCTCACTCCATACAACGTTTTTCCACTGTTCAATCGTCCAATGTTTACGTTCCTTACACGAAGCAAGGCGTCATTTGGCATTTACCGGCGTGATGTGTGGTTTGTGAGAAGGCGCTCCACCATGAAATCCAAGTTTTATCACCTCCCGCCTAACTGTCATAGTACTTGCAGTGGATCTTGATGCAGTTTGGAATTCCTGTGTGATGGTCTGCGTAGATGTCTGCCTATACACATTACAACCCTCTTCAACTATCGGCGGTCTCTGTCAGTCAACAGACGAGGCCGGCCTGTATGCTTTTGTGCTGTACGTGTCCCTTCACGTTTCCACTTCACTAACACATCGGAAACACTGGACCTAGGGATGTTTAGGAGTGTGAAAATCTCTCTTACAGACGCATGACATAAGTGACACCCAATCACCTGACCACGTTGGAAGTCCGCCAGTTCCGCGGAGCGCCCCATTCTGCTCTCTCACGATGTATAATGACTACTGGGGTCGCTGATGTGGAGTATCTGGCAGTAGTTGGCAGCGCAATGCACTTAGTATGAAAAACGTATGCTCGAGGGGGGGGGGGGGGGGGGAGTTCCGGATGTAGATGAGTGAACAATCCTACCTATAAATACAGGAGTTCGAATCTTAACTAAAGTATCGGATGTTTTACATTCATGAGCAGTACCTACACCAGGAGTTGAAACTGGGGTTACACCTGGATGATTAAATCAAGTAACATTTACAACAAGCTCTGTGTGCTAAACTTCGAATCCTGCAGACCCCAAATTCTTAAGTTACACATTCTTCCTACAACGCAGTATACGCACAATAAGTAAAATTTCTTTAACTGCTGCCCTTGCTGGTGTTGAATTTCTGATAGCTAACAATCTATAAATGAATTTGCATATAACTTTTCGAAATAAATTACCGCCATTTGACTGTAAATTACTGTTCATTAATTTCACACAATCATGGTTTATCGACATTCTCAATTGCAAGTCTAAATGTCACAAAATGACCGACATGCCTAAATGTTAAGTCATCGTTGAAATAACATGCATCTTTGCGAGTATAACAGGATAGGAACTGAGTAGTAGTGGTACACGGTATCCCTCGCCACGTACCGTATCTATGTAGACATAGATGTAGACCTGGTCTTATAAAACAGTCATCGTATTAATGGATGTGAGTACATGTCAAAAACACATAATAAAGCTGACATTGTGCACAGTGAATAAACGTTAACAATCTGTAATGCGTATCGACGTCATGAATGCAGGTCACAGCACTGTATTGGCTGCCAAATACGCATTACAGTTTTTTAACGTTTATTCGCTTTGCACTCATAGCCAGTAATACGACGACTGCTTTATAAGACCAAATATATCTCTTTTAGAAGATGGCAAGTCGGTCATTTTGTGACATTTCAGCTTGTACATGTGAATGGCTATAAAACTGAAATCATGGCGGTGTGAAATAAATGAGAGGTAATTTACAGTCAAATTGAGGGAATTTCTTTCAAAAACTTCTATATGACTGTGGTACCCATACAGGAAAAATCATTTATTTGCATATAATGTCCGTAACTCTGTTCGCAAACGATACAGTTTTGTACATGAAAGCGATGTCATGAAATTGCTCAGAAATACAGAGAGACTTGAATATGATCAGCACCTGGTGGAAAGATTGGTAGATATTCCTAATATAAATAAATATAGTGTAACCTTTTTTTAATTGGGGTATTGGTACCTCAGAAACACACTTTTGGAATTATTTAACAGCGTCTTGACGCGATGGAAGTCGTTCCCCCACGCATTCTTGTTCTTCATAAGGGAGCAAAAATAAGTCGCCAGGCGATAAATCACGGGATACGGGCAATGACACGTTAATTCGATAATTAATTGTTTAAGATGCTATGTCGCAGCTGTTATTGTCACGATGAAGACCGATACGACGATTCCTGATGTTTCCTGACTTTATCGATGACTGGTGGCAAACAAATTGTCGTATGGCCATCAGTATACGAGCTGTCCTTTGATCTTATGAAGTACTGGTAGTCGTACGACATATCCAGGACAACCAAATAAACAATCGAACATTTTCTTTGAAGTTTTTCACGAACGAACCACTTTTGTTGGTTTCGGTTCATCTCGAAACTTCCAACCAGTTAACTGATGCTCAGTTTACGATTTTTGCAAGTACACTCTCGGAAAATAAAATCGCAAAACTAAGGAGTTTTGCAACATAAATGGAAGTTGGTATCCATTTTTCTACATCTGAAAGATGATACCTATTCAAATTCCGAGCCAGTCGCGAGTAGCGACAATACGACGATGCAAGTTTGTTTCAAATACGCGCTGTAACGGTCGTGAACGTTAGTTAACTTTGAGATCGGACGTGAAAAGTTGATGTTAGTCGAGAATGACATTAAGGCGACAAACACCTCACGTAGTCTGAACGAGATCGTGCAGTAGGGCTACAAGAAGCTGGACGTTCTTTGTGCGATATTGCAGAAAGACTTGGCAGTAATGAAGTCACTGTACATGTTTGCTGGCAGCGGTTGTCACGAGAAGGTACAGTCGCAAGAAGACAAAGGAAGGAGGAAGACTTGGTTTGACGTCCCGTCGACATCGAGGTCGTTAGCGACCGAGTACAGCTCGAATTGATTCGAGGATGGGGCAGGAAATCGGCCGTGCCTTTCAAAGGAACCGTACTGGCATTTTTCTGGAGGAATTCAGGGAAATCACGGGAAACCTTAATCTGGATAGCTGGACGCAGATGTGCTAACCACTGCGCCACCTCGCTCGGTCGCAAGATGACCGGGCTCGGAACGGCCACGAGGGACGAACATCGTGTTCGGTGTGGGGCTCTGGGACATCGCACTCAATTTGCAGCAGCATTTGGCTCCGCAGTGACACAACCGACTGTTACAAATCGGTTACTTCAAGAACAGCTTCAAGCCGATCGCCCTGTAGCGTGCATTCCGCTCACACTTACGACTTCAGTGGTGTCAAGGGATGGAAGTCTACTGCTCCGCCTCGGAGCCAGTCACGACTGAGAAGGATTTCGTATGACAGCAGGAGCACTCTCGTGGCTATTCCACGAAGCCTGGCTGCAGTCTGGTGATTCGACCTACCGTGCTGAGCATCATTCCGGGTGGTGTTTTCCAACAGTATAGCGTTTTGTTGTAACCGACATGCTCTACAGAGAGTCGACTTGGTACCTTGGTCTGCTCAATGACGTGAGCACATACGGGACGTCATCGGATGACAGCTCCGGCGTCATCCACAGACAGGATTAACCGTCCCTGTACTGACAAGTGCAACAGGCGTGGAACTCCATCTCACAAAATGACACCCAGCATTTAAAGTACCGGCAGTTCACATTTCCAATGGCTTATCTCGTGTTTACGTTAACCTGTGATCTTTCAATGATAATCATTTAAATAACTTACCTAGACAAAATGTATTCCCGAAATTTCATTATATACATTAATTATTTTTTGTGTTGCGAGTTTTTTCCTATTCGTCTCCTGTTACGGTGTTGAATCCAGATTTTGCATTACCTCGGTCAAATATTTTTTAGCATTTCCTGTTTTTGAGCTTCGGTCAAACAGCGCGGAATCCACCAGAGAGAGGGCTTTTTCGTTGCCAAGTATTCGTGCATAATCTAATATACTGCAGTCTTCGAAATGACTCATCTCACAGCAAGTCACGTTTTCTGCTACGAAAACCGACTTTGGTCGACCTTCACGAAATTAATGGCAGACAGAATGCCGGCCGTGACAAAGTTAAACAAACCAGTTGTAAACAGGCTTTCCTGAGGGTGGTTTATTAACAAAAACTGAACGACGCGATTAGAGAGATTGTTGTTGAGTTACAAAGAGCGTTCAAAAAGTTTTGCACAGTCGTCTCTATTTTTTTTTTTTTTTTTTTTTTTTTTGCCGAAGGAGAATGTAATTTTTTGTGAAAATACTTGGAACATTTAGCTATGAGTTGGCATATAAAAATATTTTCTTTTATCTACGGGTGGGTCATAATGGACCGTGAAGTAGATGTCAGGTTGCGACAAGGGTCTCTGATGGAGTTGCTCTTAAAGACCGGAGATGATTCTGCAGCATCCATTCATAACAAGTTGCTCCCTGTTTATGGGGAGGGCACAGCGGATCGCAGCAGTATCCAGCGGTGGTTGCAGAGGTTTAAAGAAGGTGATTTCTCTCTACTGGACAATTCACGAAGCGGTAGACCATCGACGGCAGTGAGTGATATGAATAAGGAGACCACTGATCAAATCATCCAAAATGACAGATGTGTGGCCACACGACAGCTTGCTGAAATGACTCGCTTGTCATTGGATAGTGTGGTATCAAGACCCACAGACCACAGCTTCAGGGTCAGCTCATCAGACTACACCATGACCGTGCCAGACCCAATACAGCCCTTATGACGCAGGAGAAAATAAGGAAAATGTGTTGGAAAATTGTTCCTCATCCTCCCTGAAATGCAGACTTGGCTCCGTCTTATTCCTCTTTGGTTGTGTGAAGGCCCATCTGCGCGGTAAAACATTTAATCATGAGAAAGACCTTATTTCCTGTGTCAAGCGGTGGTGTAAAAGTCAATCCTCAGAATTTTACCAAAGTGCATTTATGTGATGGAAAGAACGTTGGGCCAGATGCGTTACAGCTGATGGAGGCTACATTGAGTAGGCTTAATGTATAGCTAAATGTTCCAAATATGTTCACAAAAAATTTCACTCTCTTCCTGCAAAAAATAAAAAAAACAGAGACGACTATGCAAAACTGTTAAAACGCCCTTTGTACTTCACCAAAATCGTGAAAAGTTATCCAACGAAAACTTTCAAGTGAAATTTCCATTTTTGACACAACACTATTTCTTTAAACAGTTGCTGTAAACTATCTACTCGTCCAGTTCCTGAGTTGTCATTTTTATCAATAATAAAAGACAAATATTAAAATAATAGTTATGTCACATATCAAGCTCGCCGTTTGTAAAAACTTAACAGGTGACTATCCTATTTTAGCTCATGATTTCTGAATCTGAGGGAAAAAGGTCAAGTTGGCCTCCAGTATATTCTTTCATTGGCTATGTTCCGTAGGCCCACCACGTACTAATATTTTTCTGGGAGCGGAATGAGTCAAAAACTACATTATCGCAAACAGCAGTTATTGTGGAATGACATTGTATAGTATTTTGTTGCCGTTGATGCTAGACTATGTGAGTGACTCGTGCACTTGACTACTGCAGAATAACATTCCAATAAAAAGAAAAAAGGTGAAAAGGGGGGGGAAGGTGTTTGCTTTCCTAGTAATACTATCTAGATGCTTATTACCGGGTAGCGGTTAATAGTGACTTCATGCTGATGTTAGACTTACGGTCTACAAGAACTTCCCTTGCCATATTTATAATGCGAACTGTGAGAAAGGGTTCTCATCATATTGCGTTTGTTATTCTCCGCAGTACTAACAACAATTACGACTATCATATGTTAGATGCTGTCGAGATGGAGTGATGTGGCTTAGTTACGAAAGTCTTAATTCCATCAGTTCTATAATACTGTGCCAAAGCAACACTTTTTATAACGAGAAGTAAAATATCGAATCATAAGTGTCAAACCCCACAAATGCTTTAAAACCGGTATTTTGGAAGATCGAAGTAGTAATGAACTCCCCGTAGTTTCGAAGTCAGAATGATAGAAGTTGCGAAATATTGTTAAAAACCAAACCACAAGATCGAAATCCACACAGGCCGCGCAAGTGAAATAACTAAACCTCAGCCCCGCGAATGTCCTAGCATTGGATTACACGTTAGGTGTTCAGGATGTTTCCTTCATTTTTTAAATCGAATCTTTTCTTTGTTGCTGTAATAGTGGGCGTTTTGGTGCTAGCCACATGAAACACGATTTCAGCAAACACCTATTAATTGTATCTCGATTTTTAACGTCTTAAAGGTGAATTATTGTTATTGTTGACGAGATCATTTTCGATCATTGATGTTCAATATTGTGACGTCATGGGTCACGTTATGTGCGCAGGTGCGATAGGTTGCCATAGATTTTCTTGATTGTGATTTTTAATCAAGTACGGATATGGTCTGCATATACCCCTTAGAGTTTAGTTCTAGTAAATATCCGCAAGATGGCAAACTACTGCGCGGCTGCGCTCTGCGTAGCGGTTTCTCATTGGCCAAGCAAATGCGCTTAGCAGTGCCATCTACGAGTACGATATTGAAGCTATACAGTAAAGGGACGGGGCAACGAAATAGCTTTCACATATCTGCTGTGGCCGATGTGTTTTTTCGTAGTATCTGGGCTCTTGACGTAAAGGTTTGGCGAGCGTTATGTGCGTGTGAAGGTTTTGACATGGACTTCTGTACACTGGAACTCAGAACTCTAAGTTACTTTCCTAGCATGGGTAAATACGTTTTAGCGTTAGCGTTCCTAGGTTTTGTTGCATCTTCACCAAACGCCACGCCGGGATCTGTATCGGCAGATGGAGGTGAGTTAAGAGTGAAACAGGTTAATGGCGAGCTCTGAGATTCTGAAATCTGAACACATGTGACACTAGAATAATCCTGGTGTTTTGGAAGTAAATCTCAACTTACTTAAGCATATTATATGAAGAGCACACTTACAAACGTCAAACGTGTTTCTTATTTCGTTAAATATGACAGCAAATTAAATTTACAAAACGTATTTGACAAGAAGCGACGAAATGTTTGTTGTGAAGTGAGCCGCAACTACTTTTGAGACATTTCCATACCTTAGTGTCGATTTTTCTGTCATCTCATCTTCATGCGGTCGCCATGTTCTTTCATTTTCAGATTTCGGATATTTTAAAGCCTACCGAAAAACTAGTCTCACAGGAATCTGTTGTCTTCGGTCAGTTGTGGGCTTGTAGTTAACAAAGATTCATGTGTATGGAACGAACGGCTTCAAAACTCATGACTAAATCGTTGGTAACGGGGTAAAAAAAGGGGGGAGGGGGGAACCTTACCTTTTTGAATTTGTACGGAAATACCACATGCCAAACAAAATGTCAATGCAAAGAGAGAGAGCTAGGCGGTATCAGCGTGTTTGGGCAATAGCCGTACTGCTTTTTCTGTTCCTCTGGGCTTGCGAATTCACCGTGGTAATATCTCCGAGTGAAACCGGTGATACTGATGCGAAGCTGCAAATTTTGTCCAGAGGAATAACATGATGTGTGAGATTTTCGGAGTGGGCGATTACTTTCAGAGATGGCCTTGTTTTTTGAATTTTTTTGAATTATTGATCTATTTTAGTAGCTGTTCTTGTTTATGATGGAAGAAGTGAATGACGATTTATAGGCTGTGAGTGCGTGTGTGTAAAAATGTTACAGTTGAAACTTTTAAAGACAGTGTCTAACACAATGCCCAAGTTATTGTATGCTCAAGTTACTGTACTTTGCGGTAACCTCTTAAAGTCGGAAACGTACATAGTACTTTATTAGCCATTTAGAGCGACATTTAAAATGTTAAGTGTACTCAGCATCAGATACTCCTATAATTCTTACATGGGTACCACACTATCAACAATGACGTTGCCCTCATATAGTGTGAACAGTATTTGTCGTTAGGTAAATACAAGAAATGTCATAGTAGCAGTGCATGTTGGAATATTGGGCCTTAAACAAAATGTTTTGCTTTAGAATTTATACTTGCGTACTATGAAAACGTGCAGTTTAATTGCTGTACCACATGAAAGATTTCCACAAAACGTGTCATTTTTGGTATGCTTTGTTGTGCTAAAGTGTTGGGATATGTGACCTCAGCAGCTAAACACGTTTCCCATTATTTCTGTAGAAGCCGGGAAAAATTTCCACCTTTTCCTTCTGGATTGAATTATAAAACATTAGTTAGTGTTTTTTAACCACCCCCCTTCCCCTATTGTTTACATGTTCCATCAGTGAGCTATAGGCACTCTCATTCTCCCTCCTTCCCTGCCATGCATGCATTTCCTTGTGTCCCTGCGCATCCACACTTCATCATTGCAGTTTTTTGTTAGTGTGTCCCTGTTTGTAAGTTTTTCTCAAATGCTTTGTTAGATGACAATATAGAAAATGCTTCATACTTAAGGAGTGTATGTTATCTTCAAGTGAGTTGGCTTGACAGTACTGTAGATCTAAGTACCCCTGAATACTGTAGAACTAATTACCCCTGTCTGATCATAAAAAAATTGAGGTGGTGAGTTAATGTGTGAAATACATTCACTCATGCTGTATTCAGTCTAGGAGATCACTTGGTCATGACAGCAATATATGCTGCTGACATATTGGGGAGATTCTTGCAGTTCAGTATGACATGATACCTAAATGTGCAGTATGTCACAGTCACATAGCTTTGCTTACCTGTGGTAGACTATGTTGTAGCTGGAAATATCTTATCATACTGAAGCAGCCATCTCAATTGATGTGTGGCAGTCTTGTATTCTCAGTGCAAGGTGGCACTGTGCTTGTATGTAAATACCCATCTTGTTTTGTTTGTCTGGGATTAAATTGAGCTGTGCAAGTAAATTCCAAGTATTTCAGAGAGGCCAAAAATGATTGTTCATGCCTTCCTTAATCAGTTGAAGAAATGATGAATCTCAAATGAGGAACTTAATCCCCATTTCCCCCAACTGGTGATAGATAATTCACAAAAGGTGAACCATTGTAATGTACACTTACATTAGTAATGGGAAATTGGGCCTATTTAGCTAAGTACCTCCCATTCCTGTGATGGCTTATGAAGTCAGGTCATAGTATAATATTAGTGGGTTTGTCTGTGAACAGGAAGAGATATGTGAACTGCAAACGGAGACTAGAGGTATGTCGGTTCACATGTGGATTCATATTGGTTGGAACTTTCTGAAGTTCTTATGTGGGTCAAAAGTAATATTCAATACTAGTCATCTGTTTTGACCTGTGGCACATTTTGTTTTTTCACAGTTTAGTAGGTAGCTGGTGGAGCCAGTGAATGTGAAACCAGTAAAGCTGGTTGTGGTAAAACTGATAAGTAGCTTAGCCCATTTGGAAACATCACCACAGATATGATGTTATAGTCATAGTGTTGTTTACATTGTTTCTCGAGTTTCCTATGCCGCTGGTCAAAGCAAATAACTAGTATCGAATATTACTCCTTATCCTAGTAGGTTGTTTTTTTTTCTGTTCTCACTTTTGAGTGCTCTTCAATTGATTACCCTTCTGAAGGTTCTGTTCATTCCGAATAATGAGGAATGTTTGATAATAGTTGTCGGCTTTGATCAATTACATAGGAAACACGACAAAATCCGTAAACAATATAGCAACTATGTTATTGGTGGTTATTTTCAGATGGGCTAAACTATATAGATCAGTCTCACACCACAACCAGGGCTTTTTTCCTCATTCAGTGGCTTCACCAGCTAACAACAAAACTATGAAGATATGCACCAAAACATTGACATGACAGCAGCCAGTGACATTACGTCACTTTCATAGTGTTGCTGACTTACTTTTGCATTATCATCACAAATAAGACACAGCAAGATTATCCATCTTAACCTGTTCTGAATATGAAAATAGTCAGGTTGCTTATTCTGCTTTGGCTAGGTGTACAGCCCATTCAATATAACTGTCGTTGCCACCTTACCTAAGTAAGAATCAAGTCATGCCCTGTGCCTTAGTTTGTGAAATATTTATTGCATTTGTTTTGTTGAAGATAGCTTTTTCACGTTTCTAAATTTGTATCAGAGTAGGCTAAATAAGTATTGTCCAAAGTTGTACCAGTTTACATAATCACATTCCGATGTGAGAGAGAAATCTTATGTTAATACCTTAATTTGGGGTTTGTATGTCAGGCCATCAACTTGAAGAAAATTTTTGTACGTTTTTGAGGTGTTTCGTGTGACCTCAAGGTAATTATTGACAGTGCAAGAAAACAGAAAGTATCTGACAGTATTGTTATTGTAACTGATTTGACTAATCAGAGTAGCCTACTTCAGCAATGTTGGTAATTGTCAAGTAGGCCTAACAGCAGACATCAAATATTATTTTCATCTTATTCATTTAGTTGTGTTACCAACCAAAGATACATGAGGTAACAAGTTATCTGACGGTAACAAAAGTGTCATTAAGTAAAACTGCCAATTTCATGTCAAAACAAGAAAAATATAGTGTTGGGGTCTTGGTTGACCCTGCTTGGTAGTGTGAAGGTCAAGACTGACTTTACATCTGAGTGAAATAGGGTCTACCCAGTTTGATATATATCTCCGATGGTCTTTCTTACTCGCTTAAGAGTTGTGAATTGCATCTGTCAAGGTCACAGTTGATGAAACTAGTCCTGACTAATTTGAGTTAGTACTCCATCTCTTTGGAGAGGGGGGGGGGGGGGGGGGGGGGAGATTAGAATTTTCAAATGTTGTGAATCTTGCATTATTACTTCAGAACTATTTATCTAGCTCTTCATAAAGCTACTCTGATTAACCAGCAGTATTCTTAAATGCCTTCTAACTCCCTCCACCTGCCCCCTCTCTTGTTGTTACATTTTCTTCCATTTATTTTCGTCAAAAGACTCACCTTAAATTGATCGTGTAAACATTCTTAATTTTTTTTTCCATGGGTGGCTCTATTAATGACCATAAAATTAGTTTCAGGTGTTTAAATTTAAATTCCACTACAAAGTAACAATTTTTATAATAATTGGGTAAAACTTAGCTACTAATAGTAACCTGCTTGATATGTGAGTTGTATACATAACATAATAGGAATCTAAATTGTGTAATGTATTGACTGTGAATTATAAATTGAGGCAACAGTTGAAGTAAGTTGACTCTCCATTTCCCGATAAAGTAATATTCTTGCTTGGAGTCATTAAATGAGTGTAAATTCAACCATATGTCCATTGTGTAATTGCTGTGTCACTTCACTGATAGCCTTTGTGGTATCTCTTTCTGAGGAATTTGCACACTCAAATGAGTCATGGTGACATCACAAGAACCCAACATTGTTCTTCGTATGGTCCTAGTGGAGATAGGAAGTTACCTTCCTCGTACACGGTACTGAGTGTGTATTTGTATGATGTTAGGAGTGTTAGTGCTGTGGTTCTGCAGTTGTCCAATGTGCAAATGATGAAGGATCGGAGTGAATGAAACCTGTTGGCAATATATAGCCTTTCCCATTCTTTTAGCATCAAAGGACTGGCCACCATCATGTTCTCACATCGTAAGACACTGTTCAGAAGTTTTGTATGTTATTACTCTGTGACACTGGTAAGTAGCCTGGAAATAAAGAACTATTCCTACTATGCTTCTGCTCCTGTCAGCATAAGGATGATGATGATGCTGGAGGACTGCTTCCCCCACCATCTACGACTGGGTATGTCAGTCAAGTGCCTCCACTCATTTGTGCTAGGCACTATGGCTGTGGAGACTGGGTAGAATTAATTGGAACCATTCCAAGTGCAATTTTGCTGGGGAAGATATTTAATTGTGATGCTGCAATAATTTGAGATAATTACATAATGCACCCCACTACAAACATTAATATAATTCCAAAGTTCAAATCGCGTGATTGAAATTAAATGTCACTGAGAAGTTGCAGTGTGTCATCCCTTAATATTTCATTTTACTTATTAAAAAAAAACTTTGTAAAATCAGGTCATTAGAAACATTGGGAGGGGAGGGGGGGGCTTTGAGATGCTGATACGGCATATCTAATGCTTAAAGCAGCATTAGAGAATCCTAACCACTAGGTTCAGCAGAGTTTGTTACCTAAATCTACTCAAAAACCCCTATTTATGATGATGTTGCAGAAAACATTGGCCCACTGCTGAATTCCAGTGCAGTTTTAGCCAGTCTCCTCACAAACATTTAAACGGATACCATCAGGATTGTCAATCCTTACATCAGTAACACAACACACTCAAACAGTTGAAACGTGTTAATGCACAGAAATAAGGGCATAATCTTTCAGCTCACACACAACAGGCCTACCCGTAAAGTTAACATGGTGTGGTGTCAGGAGGGGCATCTGGTCAGAGAAACAATTGTCAGTTTCACTGGAATTATTAGAAAGTTGTTTAATTCCACTCTCTGACTGGTGACTTTTAGAGAGCTTAAAATAATGTTTCTCTACTTGTAGTAAGGTGACAGTGTAATGTGACTTTTTGCAAAGTGACAAACACTATACAGTAATATGTTTTGTAAGGAAAAACTGCAAGAGACTTCTAAGAACAATTTGAAATAGTGGAAAACAGTTGGCTGTCAGTACTAACTAATGATGGACCATAAATTAACTATGCAGGTTGTTTCATTGTGACTGGAAGTCATAATATTTAAGCAAAACCAACAAACAGTTCTTTTAATCTGTCTTAAATTTATCATGTTTCATTTTCTGGAAGAAATTTTTCATTTTATAGAATCCTATGGTAACCATTTCTTAATGTTTCCTCTAAGGTTTGTTGTTCAGATATGTTGCTTAGGCTCTCACTTTCCTCCCTCATTGTGGGTGTGCTCAGATGTTCCAAGGCTAAATAATCTTTTTTTTAAACTGAAGTGAAAGTGACCCTTGATGACTGTTCTCAGCTATGTAGCAGACTTTGACTGATATCAACTACTTTGCCTTTCATAAGCAACATTAGAACATCCAAGTCATCAGAATTCAGTTTGAACCTCTACTTGGTCAGTAGAAAGAATGATTGACAAAATGAAAATGGAGTAAACATTTGCCTTCCTCATTAATTTTTTTCTTTGAAATATATTGACAGTCAGTTGTACACCAGAAAACCCCTAATTCTTTAAAGAATTAAACTACCATGTAGGAAACAGCTTCAAACATCTGATTACTTTGCATATGAGTTAACATGTTAAATACATAATGTTAAGCATGTATGTGAGATAAAGTTTGGACAAGGTTTGAAATTATGCCTAAAGATTCTCCCCCCCCCCCCCCCCCCACACACACACACACAGTTCATTGTTAGTGATAGAGCAAGGTGGCGCAGTGATTAACACAATGGACTCGCATTCGGGAGAGTTACAGTTCAAACCCGTGTCCAGTCAACCAGATTTAAGTTTTCCATGATTTTCTTAAATCACTCTGGGCAGATCGTGGGATCGTTCTTTTGACAGGGCATTTGACACAGTCAGAGCTTGTGCTCCATCTCTAATGACCTCAATGTTGATGGCACATTAAACCCGATCTGCTTTCCATTCAACGTTCATGTCATATCTCCTGAACTATGTTTTGTACAATATTATTCTGTTGGTACATAAGCTAAAGATCTGGTCCTGACAACCTCTGAGACCTAAATTCACACTGATTTTCATCCAATTCGTCCTCAACTAATACTCGCACTTTCCTTTCAACAATACCTGTGAAGATTTAACCCACAATCTTTTCTGTTTCCATGTTTAAACATTGGTGTGATTACTGCTTTCGTCCAGTCTGATGGATGGAACCTGTCCCGACACCCATGCCATTTCAATTATTCTGTGTAGCCGTTTAAGACCTGACATTCCACTGTATGTGATGAGTTCCGACTTAGTCATCCACCCCAGCCACTTTATTGCACTGCAATCTATTGACCATTTTCTCTACTTCCTCAAATGTGATCCTATTTCCATCATCATTCTTATCCCATTCTACCTCGAAATCTGAAACATTGCTGATCGTATTTTCACCTACATTGAGCAACTCTTCAAAATATTCCTTCCATCTGCCCAAGACATCAACAGGATTCACCAGCAGTTTTCCTAACCTGTCCAAAATACTTGTCATTTCCTTCTTACCTCCCTTTCGAAGACTGCTAATTACACTCCAGAATGGTTTTCCAGCAGCTTGACCCATAGTCTCCAATCTGTTCCCAAAGTCTTGGGAAGATTTCTTCTTGGATGCTGCAATTATCTGTTTGGCTTTGTTTCTTTCTTCAACATAACTTTCTCTGTCTACCTGAGTTTTAGTATGTAGCCATTTTTGATACGCCGCCATTTTCCTTTTACAGGCTGCCTTGACTTTGTCATTCCACCAAGCTGTTTGCTTCATCCTACCTTTACACACTACTGTTCCAAGACCTTCTTTAGCCACTTCTAGTGCTGTGTCCCTATACCTTGTCCATTCCTTTCCCAATGACTGTGATTGACTACATTCAACTTACTGGTACCTTTCCGAGATCATTGTTATGTACCTGTGCCTGATTTCCGTATCCTGAAGTTTCTCCACTCTTATCCTCCTACATATGGACATGACCTCCTGCACTTTCGGCCTTGCAATACCAATTTCACTGCAAATTAAATAGTGATCAGTGTCATCAAAGAATCCCCTGAATACACGTGTGTCCCTCGCAGCCTTCCTGAATTCCTGATCTTTTATTATATAGTCAGTGACAGGTCTGGTTCCCCTGCCTTCCCAAGTATACCAGTGATATGATGCTGGCAACAATCAGAGCAATTTTTTTGTTTTCTCCAAAATAAATAAATAAATAAATAAAATAATACCTGTCCCAAGATACAGGCCTCCAAAGATGACACTGCGAACGTCATTTTGGAGATGCGAATTTCGGAAAAAAAATTTAAATATTTCTTTAACAGTTGTAGATATTTTGTTAGTTTTTTTATTTGAAAGATAATTGCTTTATGATTACAATAGTATCCTCTGTTTGGACATATGTCAGTTCTTTTACTGTTGCCTTTCGAATTTTCTTATAATTTACTGAAATTTTTTTTTTCAAAAATTCCAATCCAGGAAAGTTAGATTTTTGTTGATTAGTACCATGTAGTACTATATTCTCTGTAAAGGAGAGCTTCCACTTTTAAGTTGAACATGTTTTATTTTAATACATTATTTTTTTAACTTTCGAGGGTAATGTATGTCTTCACTGAAGTTGTTTCTTTGTTACAGTGTTTTTTTCTATTGTCTTTGTTACAGTTACTTCTTTTCACTTTCATTGTTGCAGGTATCTCTTAAACTTCTTTGTAGGTTTATGTAAATTTCTTTGTCGTGGTTGTTCAGTGTAGCTTTCTTCTGTATTGTAGTTGTTCAGTGCTAATTTGTTGACTGAAGAGGCTTCTAAGAAATCTGAGACCATCCAGTGAGTTCTGTTTTTGTGAGGAATTTGCCACTTGACACAGTGTTTTGTGAAAAGGACTGTTTGAATTGTCTTCTGACTGAGGCCACAGAAGAGTGAAGTGTGCTGACTATATGAATATCTATAAAAGTGATATATAAGAAAAACAAAAAGACTTTGTTCAGGTTGGGAATAAGTGTTCTCATTTGAAGATTGTTTTAAAGTGAAGATGTGTCCAGTGACAGATTTTTATGTTCTAAATGTTTTGACAGAATAGAACAATGATAGTATCTGAACAAGGTGAAGCCTCCCATGGTGCAGATTTTGCATAATAGAGGAAGAATTAAATACCCAGAATTAGTCAACTACAGAAGTAGGTGTTAGTCCTGTTAAGGAACCATAGTCAGTGAAGTAGTCATAAGCTCAATGCATCAAGAAAGTGCAGAGAAATTACTAAAGCTGTGGGTGAATACACTGCAGTAAAACTGGCCACACTCTTCAAAGTAGAAATTCCATCTTCAGAAGAAAATGAACCAAAGGACTCTTGCCAGGAATTTTTCACAGATATCAATTCAGTTGTTGAATATTGTGCAACCTACAGTGAAAAGGTAAAAGTTTTAACTATTATTCCAGACACATTTTCAAAGAAAACAATTTTGAACCATGTTCCGTCAGTATCAAAGTACATGGTAGATAAATGAAGAAATGTGAGGTCTGTAAAAGGAGTCTTTAGAAGACCAGATCCCTATTATGGTCATCCTGTAGAAGCAGCTCATGTTCAAATAGTGCAGTCGTTTTAGCTGTAAGACAAATTGTTCTTGCCAGAGTGCCAACAAAAAAAGGCACAAACTGTAACAGTTGTGAAAATGAAGAGGTACATGACTCATAGTATTAAAGAAAATTTTGCAATTTATAAGAGCAACTATACAACTTCACATATTGGAAGATCAAAATTTTATGCATGACGGCGTAAGTGGGTAGTTCCACACCCACTTAGAGACTGTTTGTGTGTGTACTGCACAAATTTTGAACTTTGTTTGGTAACTTAGAAGAACTTACTGGAGCACATGACATATGACGCCTTGGTTGGGCATGTGAAGTCATTAGTAGTCTGTGATGTAAAGTGAGAAACTTATTTGTTTCAAGACTGCCCTGGAAAGGGAGGATTGTCTTTAGACACTTGGCCTTGCAGAAATCACACATGTGACATGGGAGGAAAATAAACTAATTAAGAAAACTGTTGCCTTGACAGTTTCTGAAGAAATTGCAACACATTGCATAAGTGAAAGGGTGTGTACAGGCTGAAGAACTATTTTTACTGCTTCACTGTGATTTTGCTGAGCACTGGTCTGTAATTTTCTGTGAGGAAGTACAAGGGTATCATTGGAGTAATGACCAGGTTTCAATTTTTACAGGAGTGACGTATTTCCAAAGCAAGACTGCAAATGTTGCAGTTAAAAGTGATGACACAGGACATGACTCGGGACATGATTCGCTAGCAGTGCACAAAATTCTTGAACTGCAAACAGGAGCAGAGAAGATCATAATTATTTCTGATGGTGCTCGTACTCATTTTAAAAATCATTACCAGCTGTTTGAATTGAGTAAGTCACTTGTGCCCACTGACTGGGTATGCAGTGCCTCTGGTCACGGGAAGAGGCTTTGTGATAGTGTAGGAGGCCTGCTGGAGCACATGCTACAAAACATAATCTTTCCAGACGAAATACAGTTGCAATTTAGAATTCTGAGGATTTTACGTGAGTTGTGAAATCTTACACATTCACAGCCCTCATTCTTTTGTCCAAAGAGGAAACTGAAGAATTCTGCGAGAAGAAGAATGGTCTAAACAAACTACTCATGTGACAGCAATTACGAAGACACATTTTTGGACTCAGTGATGGGCGAACTCAAGTTGCATGCACTATAAAGAGCAAGAAAGAAGAAATTTTGTTCATTCGGCCAACACCTCAGAAACAGCAGGATAATATTCGGATTCACAGTCTGAGAAGGAGGATGTTTGTGGCATGTGTGTATGATTGTGACTGGTGGATTGTAGAGATTATTGACACCAGTTGCGACTTAAAAGTGTAGTGAACTTAGTGCTACCACATGTACCAGCTGCTGTGGATATAGGTTTCCAACTGTATGGCAACACCACCATCAGTGTTCACTGCCTGTTTACAATGTTTTGAAGATTGTAATTGCTCCAGTTCCTATTGGTTCAACAGGAAGACATTATTCTATATCAAAGGGAGATATTGAAGCAGTGAAATGCATTTTTAGTTCATTGACTGGCTAATTTCAGTACAAAGCAGAGTGCACAGAAGTTGTATAAATTGAAACCTTTAAGTCTGTGGACCTTTCATATACTTTTTGGAACCGTTTAAAATGCTTAAAAAATGAGTGTCTTACTCATCTTTCAAAACTAAAATTATGTTAAATAAGGCTAGGTTTTGATTTTTATGAGTCTGTTATGTGATGATAAAACAGGTTTTATGTATGACAAAAATTTCAATTGTTTATAAAACCTGTTTAACCTAAAAGTGGAAGATCTTCTTTTCAGGAAATGTAGAACTATGCAGTACTAATCAACAACAACAAAAAATCAAAATTTTATGGACTGACATTTTCGAAAAAAAAAATTCCATAAACTATAAAAATGTTCAGAACGCTATAGTAAAAGAACTTTGACATATAAGTCCAAGTGATGGATTGCTTTGCATTCATAGAGCAATTATCTTTCAAATAGAAAGAAAAAACAAAAAATATCTAGAACTGTTCCAGAAATACAGCATTTTAAATTTTTTCCCTAAAATGCTTGTCTTCAATATGGTATGCGCAGTGACATCTTTGGAGGGCTGTATCTCGGAGCAGAAATTTTTTTGGGGAAAAAAGAATGTGTGTAGTTTACTTAGTCCTTCATTTTAACATATGCTAAATTCAATAACATCTGAGACTATGAAGGTAAGATTTTTTCCTAGCCTGCCTGAATTGATATGGACTATGCCTATTCCTTTATTTGGCATTTATGCTCAAAACTTCATACAGTGATGTTATGTGGGGTGATGACGAGAACAAGCAAGAACTGCCTCTTTGAATTAAACTGAATTATTTGACAATGTCAGTGTCTTAGGCATAGCATTGTACATGAAAAAAAATGTTACTTTTGCAATCAAGTGATCAACCAGGTTGTCGTCTTTTAGTGAAGTTAAATTTTTTTATTATGTCTTTGTTTGTAGTTATCAACTACTTATTTTCATTTGAAGGAGACAAAACTGTCATTAACTTATGAGCCAGGTATGATTTTTTTTTTTTTTTTGGGGGGGGGGGGGTGTAGTCAGGTTCAGTAAATTATTTGTGTAGTTCAACAGGCTGTCTAGCTGAGTACCTGGCATTGCCTGTGTACATATATATTCCAGTCTTCTGTTAGTCCATCTCTGCCACCTCTCACTCTGACCATCTCCTCCTCCTACCTCCTCCACCCCCTCCGAATTCCTTTCCCTCCTGACTCCTCTAATTGCATCTCCTCCTCCCCCCTCTTAACTGCATCTCCTCCCACTCCCTGTAATTGCGTCTCCTCCTCCCCCGCTCAGTGCCCATCTCCTCCTCTGCCCTTTCTCTTCCCATGATATCATGCCCACTGCAATAGGAGGCTCATTATTCTTACCATCACAGCATTTCTTTCCAGATGTATACCAAATTTGGTTTAAATCATTCCAGGTGTTTAGGAAGAGCTTTTAGCTCACGGCTTTGCTAGTGTACGCACATTTCAAATATATTTCACATATCTTTAACTAGTTTCACATGTATTTTCATAATTTTCATGCACCTCAATATTTGACATCATATCTCCTTAACTATGTGTTGCACAGTGATACTGTTTTGCAGGTATATCTAGTGGTTTATGTGGTTACTGTCAGGAAAATGCGTTGTGAATAGAGGTTGTAGCAAAGAAGTAATAAATCAAATCTTCATGCTGGCTGCGGCAGTTTTTCACTTTCACACTTTTCATGTTTGACATCATACATCCTGAACTGTGTAACACACAATATAATTTTGCATGTATATTCAGCAAAAGATGTGATTACTGTGTGCAGAATATTACAAGTACTGTTCATAGTCATGAAGTAATAAATTAAAACATCATTTCATGTAGCAGTTTTACTAGATGAATAGTGAAAATGTTGTAAACAATGAATTTTTTTCCTTTCATCATTTTGTGCAGCTCACAAGTGAGTAGTAGTTTGGTAAAGCTTTGAAATTGTGTTACATATGTTGCAAGTCTCAGTGCTCTCATTCTCAAATACAGGATGACTAAAGTATGGGTATTCACATGTGGTGGGCTACACTGCTTTTTCACCCCTACATCTTTGATAGGTAGGTGATTCTCACCTCAACAGCAATGATTTCCAGTTAGTAAAACAGGAAAAGACTATGATAGAACTATCGGATCAATAAGTCAGGGTTGCAAAAATATTAACACGGATGAGGACAGAAGAATGGAAAAAAAACTGGTAAAGGCCAACCTTGAGGTAGATCAGTTTGGATTCTGGAGAAATTTAGGAACATATGAGGCATTGCTGACCCTACGACTTATCTTGGAAGATAGGTTCAGGTAAGATGAACCTACATTTATAGCCTTAGAGAGAGGTTTTGAAAATGTTGAATATTCTCTTTGAAATTTTGAAGATTGCAGGGATAAAATACAGGGAGCAAAATGCTATATACGTGTACAGAAACCGGATAGCAGTTATGAGAGTTGAGGGGCATGAAAGGTAAGCAGTGGTTGAGAAGGGAGTGAGACATGATTGTAACCTATCCCTGATGTTATCTGATCTCTACATTGAACAAGCAGTAAAGAAAATCAAAGAAAAATTTAGAGTAGGAATTAAATTAGGGAGATGAAATAAGAACTTTGAGGTTTGCCGATGACATTGTATTTCTGTCAGACAACAAAGGACTAGGAAGGGCAGTTGATCAGAACGGACAGTGTCCTGTAAGGAAGATATTAGATGTATGTCAACAAAAGCAGAAAAAGAATAATGGAATGTAGTCAAATTAAATCAGGTGATGCAGAGGCACTTAAATTAAGAAATGTGATACAGTGTAGTAGATGAGTTTTGTTATTTGGGTAGCAAACCAACTGATGATGTCTGAAGTAGAGAGGATATAAAATGTAGATTGGCAATGGCAAGAAAAACATTACTGAAGAAGAGAAATTTGTTAACATTGAATATAGATTTAAGTATGAGAAAGTCCTTTCTGAAAATATTTGTATAGAGTGTTGCCATGTATAAAAGTGAAACATGGATGATAAACAATTTGTATAAGAAGAAAATAAAGGCTTTTTCAATGTGGTGTTAGAAAAGAATGCTGAAGATTACATGGGTAGATCACGTAATTAATGAGGGAGAAAAGAAAGTTGTGGTGCACACTGCCTAGAAGAAGGGGTTGATCAACAGGACACATTCTGAGACATCAAGGGATCATCAGTTTAATATTGGAGGGAAGTGTGGGGGGTGTAAATTATAGAGGGAGACAGATGAATACAGTAAGCAGATTCAGAACGATATAGGTTGTGGTGGTTGTTTGGAGATGAAGAGGCTTGTACGGCATAGAGTAGCATGGAGAACTGCATCAAACCAATCTTGAACTGAAGACCACAACAAGATGTGATGTGTGTACCAAATTTGACTGAAATCTGTCCAGTGGTTTAGGGGGAGATGTGGAACACGTAAACACACAGATACATACATACATTTTTGTAAAATGTATGGATATATGCCATTACAGTTTATTAGTCATAGTAATTTTACAGTAGTAGATGAACACACTAGTGTCTCTCTCTCTCTCTCTCTCTCTCTCTCTCTCTCTCTCTCGTGTGTGTGTGTGTGTGTGTGTGTGTGTGTGTGTGTGTGTGTGTGTGTGTGTGTGTGTGTGTGTGTGTGTGTGGTAGACAAGTACTAACTTAATTAAAAAATACTTTTCCAGTTGGTACTATTAGTTAGCAGTGTGTGTAAGACAATCATACTTAATGTTAATGATTGTTTTTCAGTTCCCAGATTAGAGCTACCCAGCTTGGAAAGTGGCTACCATGGGCTTGTAAAAGAGAATGAAACTATTGTAGAAGTGAGACCAAGAATTAGAGCAACTGGTGCTCATATTTGTGAGTTTCGAATTGTGAATAAGCACCATGGTGAAGCTCCATTCAAGGTAATGTATCTTTACACTGAAGCTTTCTTGTCAACTAAAATAATACTTAGAGTAATAATTTATGTAGGTGTCAGTATAGTCTGCTATATCTTTCAATTTGCAGTTGAAATTTGGAACAAAGGTGACATCCTTCAGGGTATGCCATTCTTTCTCTCTGCCTTGTTTTGCTGTGTTGCAAGAATCGCTACTAGAGAAAAATGATCCCTATCATGTAATTTATGAAATTTATAAAGTACTGTGTAGAGTTCTGTGACTGTTAATTACTAAACAGTAATTCAGGAGACTTCTAGGTAGCACTGAATTAAGTAAATATAATCACACACACTTTAATGCGAAAGGTAGACTGTTTTGAAACACTGCCGAAGTTGACATCAGGCAGGGACTTAACTGTATATAAAGTTATGTTCTTCCATTTGACTGAAGTCTCCTATTCATAAGGTATGTTCATATTCGACAAAAATGGGGTAGAGGAATTTGTATCATGTTTTTGCTGTACGTCATTTTGCAAAATTTGTGGGATGAGGTGCATCGTGAAAGTAAAAGATTTAACTTCCAAAGAAGCTGTATGTTAAGATTTAATTATAACTGATGCTCAATACATAATTTAATTTGGGTATTTATGTTGTGTAGATCATCCTGAAAAACCAAGGTGAAGCTGAACTGCATGCTAGGAAAGCCTTGAACTGCGAGAAGAGGAAAAACTATAAGTTTGACATCGCTGCTGTTAGCTGTTCAGGGAAAGTCTCTCAAAAGTAAGTACTAAAACTTTTACTCTGAACTGTGTGTAGAGTTTTAAAATTTTGATTGTGAATATTCTGCCACCCAACTCTGAAAGAAAGCACCTTGGGAATATGTTTTTGTGATCCTTTAAATTTGGTTGACCTATTAATGTTCTTTAATGCGAAAGGTAGACTGTTTTGAAACATCACACATCTGAATTATTAACCCCAATGCAGTGAAGCTTTTGACCTTGTGAGAAACTGCTTTCTTTGCGAGTTAGTAACCCACCCCCTTCCATCTCCACACTGCCCCCATATGTGTTAAATTTTTTTGGAAAGCATTCACAGAAATTAATTTTGTTTGAATTGGTGTAAATAGGCAGTAAAATCAGTTTGAATGATGTGACCTGTTTGGTTCTTATGTGAGAGGCCATAAACAGGATTTTCCCTCTCTGTAAGTCAAGAAGTAACGTTATGAATTTATATATGGGGTGTTGGGGATATAAATGCTTTTATTGATGTCTGAAAACAGGTAGTAAACAGAGTTACATCAGTATTTAATTCCTTTGTAGACTAATAGTTATACCTGTTAAGAGTAGTATGTTTTTAGGTTTGTTATTACCTCAAAGTATGCATGGCACAAGTAAGCCATTAACCTTCTACTGATCACATGTTGTGTTCCATCCAGCAACTAGATGCGTACTGATGTGAAAGCAGAAAAACACCACAACTAAGGGGTGGGGAGGGGCAGGTGGCAAGAAGGTTGTCATGATGATATCTGGTGCCAATATTCAGAAAAGCTGACCGGAAATGATGGGCAGTGAAAATGAGCGAAGTAAAACAGTGCAACTGGTGGAGGTTAAATGTTAATTTTACCTGTGGGCAGCAGGTCAGATATTTATTGAAGTGTGAACGCAAAATACATATTGACAAGCATAGTCCACTTTGCTGTGCAGTTACAACTGTGCAGAAAACATCTGGTAATAAATTGACGTGTTTTGTGGGAAGCCAGAGAGGAAAAAATAACTAACACACTGAAGTGAGTACAAATTATGGTACCAGTGATCACAATATCTGTACCTGTATCCTTAACCCCCTGTATTTAATTGTTAACACTCAAGCCAGGAATCATCATAGGCACTTGCACATCATGAGCACCTGCATTGGTGATAACCCAATCATAATAATCACAACAGTTGCAGTTTAACAGGTAAAACTGTGATACTCTGCATCTACTAATGACAGGCAACACTGCAAAGTGTAGGCATTTCTATGCTGACGCACCATTAAGATCTTTTTCTGGAAGTGTGCAAGTTGGAATAAATTGGGAACTATAAATTCTGTCTACAGAAAGAAAAAAATATGTAAAGTAATACATGAAAATATTTGAAAGGCTATAAATAATTCAGTGCACAGTGTATTTATTGTTTATCAAGCCAGTGAAAGGCAAAGGGATGTGCATGTGTAAACATCAGGTAGCATCTTGTAACAAAACTGCTGGAAACCTACAGGAAGAAAACTGTATTATAGACTTTGTTTCAATGATTGCTTCCAATTGTATCACACTGAAGGTTCATGTTAAGTGATTGTGTGTGTTTGAAACACAATAGAGGTCTGTTGTCAACAATATCCGAAATTTTAATTATTTTTGACAAATAATTCCTTCGCTATAGCAATTTAAATGAAACTGCATTCCTGTTCCTGTTAGCCACATAATCTAATGCCAGTAGGCTACACATGAGCATGCAATGTACCATCTTGAAAGGTTCAAGTAACATTAACAAATGGATTAAGCCTTAAAGTTTATAGGTGAGAACCACTTGTTCAGATTAAAGATTCTGGTTCTGTTTTCCCTACTGACAGAACTAATTATTTATAGTACTGAACTTGGCATCATGTGGTTACTATCAGTCTCTAATCAAATGATGATCCTAGTTTCACCATAATCTTTCTAGTGTGATACCATTGAAGCCAAGTTTGCTCCGTTACATGTGAAGTATTTGCAGTGCATGCAGCCTTAGTTTTCACTGTAAATATTTGATAGTTGTAATTACAAACACTGTTGAATATGTACTTACTGTACCAAAAGAAAAAAAGGCATCCATTACATGGTATTAATGTTATCTTTGCACAAAATGCTGTGCACAATGCTGTAACTAATTTTTGATCTTTTACCCACTACTACTCCTGTTCTGGAAAAAAGATTGTGATGTGTAAAAGGTGGTGGGTAGGAGTTACTGATTAACATCTGTATGTTCTTAATAAAACTTACAAAAGATGAGCACGTAACCATATTTACAAAATAATTTGTGATGTGACTATAAAATCATCTGTTGAATATGAAACTAATTAAATTAATTTTCTTAGTGCCACAGTACATATATCAGTTGTGGATATTAATGAGTACCCACCAACATTTTTGGAGCCTTCATATGTAAATCAGGTCGACGAAGGTAGATTGTATGAAGAAATAGTTCGTGTGGAAGCAACTGATAGGGACTGTACCCCAAAATATGGAGATGTTTGCAAATATGAAATCCTGACAAATGACCAGCCTTTCACCATTGATAATGAAGGTATGTAAAAAAAATAAGCATTTAAAAATAAAATATTTATATAGTGGTGCATAATAGTTGTTCCTTGAATCAATCACTACTATTAGTCTAATAATTTTTGGATAACACTTACCATGTGCAAAATTTATGGATTCATTTTTCTGTAACCCACTGTAATATTGATTTTGGTGAGCGCTAATGATCTCAAATTTAAATTTGAGTAATATACATTAGTCATCTGAGTGATCTGTCATGAAAAGTATAGTTTATGGCCTTAATATTACATGTGGATAGTTCGGAACCCCATCTCTCTCTCTCTCTCTCTCTCTCTCTCTCTCTCTCTCTCTCTCTCTCTCGTATTGTGATTTATAAGCACAGCATTTGTATAGCCACTAAACGTTTCTTGCAATTTGCAGGAGCAATTCGTAACACAGAACCACTAGATTATGAACGAAGTCACAACCATATTCTATCTGTTGTTGCTTATGACTGTGGCATGAAACAATCTGTGCCTGTCATGGTAACAATAAAAGTGAATAGAGTGTGCAAACTTGGATGGAAAGGTAAGTTTTCCTGTTTATATTATTGCACATTGTAAATGAATTTTCACTTTCCCATCAACTGTGAGTTCTGTTTCAATGAAACATCTTCAGAATTTCACCACTGTGTAACAGTCATTTTATCTTTAGCACTAAAAGATATTTAAATGAGAAAAATTCTCTTAGAGTGTGTAATGTTTGTCATAGTTCTAAAAGTAGTTTGTTTCACCATAAATCTTTGCTAGACTTCAAATAGTGATTAGTTTTGTTTCCACATATACATATACCTCAATTGGTGGGTTGTCTTCAAATTTAAGTAATTGGTTTATAGTTTTACATATAATGTCTGTATAATTGTAGGTATCCCTGAAAGAATAGACTACGCACCTGGAACTGGTCGACAGGATTTATTTCCTGATGCTGATTTAGAATTGTGTGATGTGCCCTGCAATGTTAGAAGTGTTGAGGCCAAACTTAGTCTTGCTACTTCTCACATTGGAAAGGGATGTGACAGAGACACATACTCTGTTCAGAGCCAACGTAAACTTTGTGGTATGTATGCAAAAAGTTTTTCCTAAAATAAAACTTGCTCTACTACTAATACACCATCAGAGGTCTCATTTGTAAGTTTTTAAGCCTCCAAAACAGAATTAGTCCAAACATGATAAATGTTGAGTTCCTTCACAAATTATGGGAAATTAAATATGGTGTTTTTAAACCTATGGTGACTGCAGGTAATTGTAATTTCAAGTGCTTTTCTAAAACTGGTAAAGCAGAAATTTTAGATGCATCTTTAGTGGCAGTTATTTATTATGTGCAGTTGGTGTGATGACTTAATAAAGCCCTAAATTGTTTTGTTTCTTTGTTTGAAAGCAGCAGTGTAAAACTTTTAGAGAAACTAATACTGAGTGTAACCCTGAAACACAAATTGTCATGTCAGAAATACTTCCAATAGTGTAAGTTGACTTTAAAATTTTTTGAAATTTTTGTTGACTATAAGATGTGCAAACATACAACATAATGTGTGATTTGAACTTCTTGTTTTTAATCTGTAACTGAAGCATTCTCTCTACTTGTCCAAAAACTTCAAAAAGCAGAAATGTTTTTATTTTTATGTGGAGATACTACTGGAAAAAATGTTTGAGTCCATAGTATCTCTCTTTATATAACCAGGATACTGAAAACATAGGGAGTAAATTATTGTTAAGCACTCAGCCTGAAAATTTGAACTATAGTCCTGGTTCTGGCCTTAACATTTCATTTAAGTGTGTAGATCACAGTCGTGTAAGACATGGTGTGCCAGTTTTGAATATTTCGAGCAGAACGTTATTCACAGTTCTGTGTATTTAAAGAGCATCACACACTACTAACCTTTTATTGTTGCAGGTGGAAATTGTAGGTGAGATGAGTGTGTGGAATAATTAATTAATGAACTGTTGCACTCCATCTTATGCTATGGTGTAACACACTTTTTAAGTGCTATGAGCAAGTACAATAAAGGAATGTTGTCCTGTGATAGTTTTGATTCAGTAGTGTATTCCTACAGGAGTTATCATCATCACAGTAAAGGTGAAAGATGAGAGGTGCTCTTTTGTCTTCAGTTAGCCCGATGATTTGTTACATAAGCTGCAGTGTATTGGCTAGAAACTCAAGTGACACAAAATACTAATTGATTGAGTAGATATCTTTATTATGTGGTTGCCATCTCAAATTTTTATCAGCTCAGACTTATACTAAACAAAACTCAGGTCCTTCTCCATGTTCCATGCCCATTTCCAGCCTATTTACTGATTTTTCTTTTTTAAAATTTCATGAACATTTTACCTATCACTAAAATCGATGTATTGTGCATATCTTTATAAGACTCCTATACACACAAATTGTTTTCACGTGGTGGTGGTCTGTCCCCATGTAATTTGTGGACAACTATTATCGCAAAAGTAATTGTGTAGTAAACTGTCTTTTGGGTGTCAGTTATGTAATTTTAATATTTACGATTTGTTCATATTAGACATTTAATAATGTTAAAATATTTGCAGGAGCAAGTATGGAAAGTATTGATTTGTTGCCAAGTCCTGGAATAGGATCTGAATGGACAAAGTCTCTCCCAACAGATGAAGGAAGAGAATCAGATCAGATTTTTGAATTTGATGGTGTTAGCTCTGCCGTGACTATTCCTTCTGATGTCATGGACCATAATTTATCTCCTGTTTTCACTATTGCAACATGGATGAAGCACAAACAAAATCCTGACCAGGATAAACATGTTAAGGAGCACATACTCTGCTCAGCTGATGACCATAGTACGTCATTTTAATTTCATTAACTCTATTTGAATAACCAGCTGTTGCTTTACTGATCAGTAATATACTGGCTTAAAACTGTGTATAAGTAATTTTTCTTTAAAGTGTCTTAATATAACCATCTGTGAGCTTATCATGTTGTTGTGATTCAGTTGATATTTCATCAAAAGATATTGCTAATTTATCATTAAATATTTTATAATGTTCATTAACATTTTTGTGGTGTCATAGCATGAAAGACATTGAATTTAGTAGGTAGTGTTCATGCTGGTTGTAGAAAAGCTGTTTGATGACGAATAGCTAGTCAGATCAGTCTGCGCTATGTATTCAGTTTCTGCAATGTTAATCTTTGAGCAAATGAAACAAGTAATATCTTTGAATTTGGATTTTTAATGTAAATTATATACAAGACCTAAATTTTGTTAAAGAAATTTGTCAAACAATCCAATGTTGTGCCTATACAAATGTGATACTCCAAAAGATATTAAGATTATAGCCATAAAACTACCAAAGAACTTTCTTTGACAATAGAGTTGTGTTAATGAAAAGTATTTAACATTGTAAAAAAGCTTCCAAAATAGCAATTTTATTGCCCAGATCACTGTTAATACATATCGTGATTACTAGTTTCAGAAAAGTTGTATGGCCATCCTCAGACATGTGAATTATAAAGCAAAAGTGTGGCACCGTGCCATATGGCCATTGAAAACATGAAGGTAAACACACAGAAAAATAAGTCCCATACAACACCGAGTACACAAAAATAAAAGCCATAACTAGATCAGCAAGGCACAAAGGTGTGAAGTACATCAGAAAGAACACATCCACTGCTGTCAGATGTGTGTGTGTTGATAACCAGGAGCTAGTTAACACACAGTGTGCCAACAGTGGATGTACTCTATCTGATGTATTTGACATCTCTGTGCCTTGCTGATAGTTACAGCTTCTATTTTAGTGTACTTAGTGTTACAATGGAGTGTCTTTTCTGAGAGTTTATATCCATGTTTACAATGGCCAGGTGGCAAAGTGCCACATGTAGGGGCTTTAGAATTCATGTATACTGTGATCAGAAGATAGCAATAAAACTTTGCTGAAACTAGTAATCAGGATATGTATCAACAGTGATCTGGGCAATAAAACATCTATTTTGAAAGTTTTTTTACATTGATACAGAAACTACTCTCCTGAAAATGTCAGGTAATTATGTAACATTGCTTTCAAAAAACAAAATTTACCATAGTACTTCTGGGTACATATAATAAAAAAAATAAATAAGAAAGATGTCTAGCTTCATAACATGTGTCGACTGTCTTAGTTTTTTAAATGATTATTCTTAAAGTATTTGGTGTGTGTGTGTGTGTGTGTGTGTGTGTGTGTGTGTGTGTGTGTGTGTGTGTGTGTGTTTTCAAACGGATCAACTGAAATGCTGTCATATAATTCTTCTGCTTGGGCAATCATACCAGTGTAAAATAATTGAAGTTGGAATAGGAATCTGTTACTACACTTCCAGTCTTCAAGGTATGGTTGGCAAAATGCGTATGTGCCCATTATCTTCAAAAATCCACAGAAGATTCAATGAGACAAAAATTATGATTAGGTGTGCAATTTGGTATAGGGTAATTAGTGTAAGTGTATGAATTACCTGAGGCTTTAGGGATATTAGATGAGAGTTATATATTTTACATGAACAATTATATACAAGAAAGCTTTGTGTAAGATAGGAGCTACATTTATTGAATACTGGCAAAAATCAAATCAAAAAATCAATTTCTTAGTAGCATTCATGCTGTTTAAAAAGATTCACCAATGCTTTGTGCAAATATGGTAGTGAATGAGCTGTAATAAGCCAATAGCACAGTGGAAAGAGAAGATATCAACTTAATCTACCATGAAGTTAATGACCAAAATTTTGTGTGATAAAGGATTTTTGTTCTTAATTGCCTATATAAGCCCTCTGGAAAAATTGAGGTAGTATTAAAAAAATAAACTCCATATTCAAGATTCAGCACCTGCCAGCTACCATCTATCCCTACATGTGAAGACCTATGCACTTAGAAAACATTGCTGTCCAGTGACACAGTTACGTCTTATGTTGTATGTGGATAGTTTATAGATGTGGATCAAGTGTACTGACCTAAAGAGTGTCTTCATTGAAATAGAACTGGAGTTTTTACTCACGAAATCTGCTTTCACTCACAGGGTGAGAACTTTTCACTAGGCATGTATCAAAGTGGATAATATAAATGATGATTTCCTCAAATGATTTAAAATATCGCTTAATGTGTTGTGCTTTGCTGTATTTCTGTCTCCTGTTACAGCAGGAACTGAAAATTGTAAGACATTATAGCCAAAAAGGTGTCAGAGACAATACAATCACTCCAAAGACATTTAAGGTCTTACAAAAATAAAGTTAATGACCTTACTGTTCAATTAACCATATTAATTTATTGAAGGTTTGTATACAATATATCTCAATCTAAAATTACTTTCATTTACAGATATGAATAGACACCATTATGCTTTGTTCGTCCGGAACTGCCGTTTAATCTTACTTCTTCGTCGAGACTTTTCTGAAGGAGATCTCAATATATTTAGACCGGCAGAGTGGAGGTGGAAATTATCTCAGGTGTGTACCATTCTTCATAATTTTTGTGTGTGTTGTTGGAATAGGCAGGCCAAGTGAGCAAAAGGTTTGTAATAAACTATTGTAGTACAGGCATATTATTTTACAATTTTATACTAATGTGTTTGATAGAGCAACTGACTTAAGGTTAGACGAGTATCATCGAGTTTAGAGCAAGCAGAAGCAAATGAAATAATAATCCCAACAATTTTCACAGTCACTAGCTGAAATTTTTCTGCAGTATACAATGACTTCCTATATTAATGTTATTGAAAGAAAATCCATTATTCTTTACATCGGAAATATGACTTTTCACTTTAAAAAAAAAATCCTTTCACACAGTCACGATTTTAGCTATAACCGTTTTCAAGTGCAAGTTGACATGTCGGAAAAATCTGACAGTGTGAGCCACGTGGGAAACTGCAATCACTTTAAGTTGGCATATTTGAATCATTCGGTGTCAAAGGCATGCAATAAATTATGCATGGAAAGATGGTAAGTTGCACTATCTAAGAATCTCATTGTGTTTCTAGAGAATTTGTGTTCTATTGTTTGAGCTCGGGTATCACCGGTTTTGCATGACTCAAACTGTTCAAACAGGTTGTTACTGTTCAGCAAATTTCGGCTTCTGTTCTATCTTTTGATCGGCCTCCAATCTATTGACATTTGTTGGTACTATATCCAAACCTACCTTTGTGTTTGTAGGGCACTGTGGATGTTAAGTCTGTGTACTGGCCCAATAAGTGGAGTAAATGAGTTTATAAATACATAATGATCAGTGATGAATATCATATTTAAATACAATAGCACGTTCTACGTGGAATCGTACTGCTTTTTGGTATGGAATATTTTATAACAGCACTCCACGCATAACGCCACAGAGCACTCTTCACACTAATGATGTATCTCCTCGGAAGATACTTTTCTACATTCTTTCTGTGGTTTTGAAGAAGACACGACATACATGAGAGGCATATATTTTGCTTGCGGATGGTAAATGTTACAGAAAGTCTCTCTATCAATTTGCCTACAGGTCTGTTTTGGTTTTTTGGAGCTATTGCCATATGATGAGCCATCTGTCTAGCAAGGTGTATAATGAAATCAGTTATTGTAATCTTCTTGGTCTGAAAGGAATTGTGTAGTCCAAATGCATTCAATACTCATAGTAAGAGTAAATTAAAATATAGCTTCCACCACAGTTTTACAGTTCTGTGCATGAATGTATTGTACTGCAGCTGCTAATCTCAAAGGTACTCTCCAACCTTGGTCATTTTATAATCTAAGATTTGAAGTGGCTTCATTACTTCAACTCCCTTCCTTTTTGTGTGATGCAAAAGTGGCAACGGTCTTGTGGACAATGAATATACATCCTTTGTGTGTCCTACCACTTCATTGCCAAGACTTTTCCTTTTCATCTTTTTGTCCTTTCACCCTTCTACAATTTAGCTGTAAATAGATCTCTAAGCATTGACTTTCTGCTATTATTCAGTCCCTACAGTACCGATACCTTAGCGAGAAAACTGCTTGGAGAGTTGGACTAGAACGGAATCTATCTAAATAAACATTATGTCCTTTGTTCGAGCAATTGCCGCTAGACATCAACCTCGTAACAACTGTTGAAGATGAATTGTCATCACTGTTGTATTTTTCCAGCATAAACTTTGAAGTTTATGACGTAGTCGCTATTTGCTTCAGCAGGCGTGTATGACTTCACTCCATACTTCTGTGATTTATTCTGCATGGAAGTACAAAAACTGACTCGGCCACGAAATGGGCATATACCTTCATCAGTAGTCAGTTTTTCAGGAGGGCAATAAGTTGGAACACATCTCCCATTCAAATTATTGTAGCAAGGAAGCACTTTGAAAACTATATTAAAGCTTTGTTCTCCTGGTTTCTTTTGATCAGAGTTGACAGTACCTGCACGAAACGTAAAGACTCGTTACCTGTGGACAAAAATTATAGCTGGAAACATTGTTAGTGCTCCTGTCATATGGTAATTTTGGCCTCTGTGGCATGCTCGTATGAAACACAATTCCCAAGAAGCATCTAATTTCAGCAAGAGAAACTGGCTTCCAGGAACTGAGTACTGCATAAGGTTTCTTTCAATTGTTTGTGATGCACAGAGATTAGTTTGTGACTGCAGTTACTTTCTGTCATCAGTTATGACTATACTAACTCAATCAAGCACTGAACTCGAGCAGTCAGTGTCTGCGAGAATTTCTCTGAGTTGTTGACTGGTATTACTGGACCAGCATCACATTCATTTGTGGAAGGAACAGCAGCACTATACGTAATGTCATTATCACTACTGCAGCTCTCGGATGAGATCAGCAAAATACGCTGGTCCGTAGAACCTGAGCATTTGGCAGTTTTGGAAGGGCATGCTGCCCGTATAATCTATTGACTTGGCATTGAGTGTGTTACTAATAAAATTAACCGTGAAACACAGAGTAAAGTATCTTCTTTGTTATGTCATATGTAACAATAGCAACTAATCAGTAAATAAGTATTTACAGTCATTTTTCTGTCAAATTCTCGAGCTTTCACTTGGTGTGCAATTTAGTAACGTCTGATGGTTCTCAAATACGAGTATTGCGACAGTAATTGTAAGGAATTAGTCAGTTTCTGATGAGGTATTTCTTTGCTCAGGCATTTAATTTTTTGTTAATCATCTTCATTCTTTCGTTTGAATGTAGAAATATGAAGTAAATTGGTCAAGTACTTTTCAAAATGATCGGTAATAACTTCTGTCGTTCATATGTTTTATGAAACTTCCTGGCAGATTAAAACTGTGTGCCGGACCAAGACTCGAACTCGGGACCTTTGCCTTTCGTAGGCAAGTGATCTGAGCTACCCAAGCACGACTCGCGCCCGGCCCTCACAGCCTTACTTCTGCCAGTATCTCGTCTCCTACCTTCCAAACTTCACAGAAGCTCTCCTGCGAACCTTGCAGAACTAGCACTCCGGCATAAAGGATACTGCGGAGACATGGCTTAGCCACAGCCTGTGGGATGTTTCCAGAATGAGATTTTTCACTCTGCAGCGGAGTGTGCGCTGATAGAAACTCCAGCAGTTGCCCGCGAAAGGCAAAGGTCACGAGTTTGAGTCTCGGTCCGGCACACAGTTTTAATCTGCCCGGAAGTTTCATATCAGCGCACACTCCGCTGCAGAGTAATCTCATTCTATATGTTTTATATGTACATTCATGTGCCATGTTATGGGGTACCTTGTGATATCGTTTCAGACCTCCTTTTGACCAGCATAGTGCAGCAACTCGGCATGGCTGGACATGGACTCAACAAGCTGTTGGAATCCCCTGCAGAAATACAGAGTCATACTGTGTCTATAATTGTCAAAGAGTTGCTGGTGCATGATTTTCTGCACCTACTGACCTCTCAATTATGTCCCATAAATGTTCAATAGGACGCCTGTCGAGCAATCCAGGTTGTCTAATCATTCCTCGAATTGTCCAGAATGTTATTCAAACCAATCACGTAAAATTGTTGTCCGGTAACGTGGCACATAGTCATCCGTAAAAATTCACCATTGTTTGGGAACATGACATTCATGAATGACTGAAATTGCTTTGCAAGTAGCCAAACATCCAGAGGATCTAGTCCGTTCCATTTAAACACAGCCTACACCATTATGGAACCACCACAAGCTTGCTCAGTGCTTTGCTGATGACTTGGGTCCATGGCTTCCGGGGTGTCTCCGCCACACTCAAACCATACCATCAGCTCTTTCCAACTGAAATCGGGACTCACATGATGATGTCGCTGTTTCCTGTCACCTAAGGTCCAGCTAATATAGTCGCAAACCCAGGGAGGCACTGCAGGCGATATGCTGTTAGAAAATTCACTTGCATTGGTCATCTGTTGCCATAGCCCATTAATGCCAAATTTTGCAGCACTGTCCTAATGGATGCAATTGTCATACGTCTCACATTGACATCTGCTGCTATTTCGTGCAATGTTGCTTGTCTGGTAGCACTGACAACTCCAGGCACATACCGCTGCTCTTGGTCGTCAAGTGAAGGTTGTCAGCCATTGCATTGTCTGTGGTGAGGAGTAATGCCTGAAATATGGTAATCTCTGCACACTCTTGACTGTATATCCCGCAGTATTGAGATCCCTAATGATTTCTGAAATTTAATGACCCATGCATCTAGCTCCAACTACCATTCTGCACTCAGTCTAATTCCCATCATGCAGCTGTAATCGTGCCCGAAACCTCCTTACATGAATCACTGGAGTACAAATGATAGCTCTGCCAATGCACTGCCCTTCCATACCGTGTGTGCGTGATAGTACTGACATCTGATATATGTGCTTATTGCTGACATTTATACATGTGCATATCTATACCTTGACTTTCATTTTTACCTTAGTATATGTTAAAAACATAGCTTATTTGTGTCCAAATGTTCATTAGGGGATCGTGTAGAAATTTGAAATAAATTGGATCAAGAATTTTCAGAGAGTTTTGGTGGCAACCTTTTCCCTTTATAGATTACATACATATTTAGATGATGAAATATTATTTAGACAGTGATCTTCCTCCCATCTTGAAAGTCAAGTGTGCAAAATTTCATGATAACTGGAGTAAAACTGTAGATTTGTATGAATTACAAATAAACAAGTGGACATTCTTCTTTATATATAATAGGTTTTTTTTTTTTTTTTTTTTTTTGCAATATTTGGTGTTTTTCCCCACATTCGGTGTCAATTTTTGCCAAATGCAATTTTTTTCCAAGTGCAGTTTTCTTGCCAAACTCTCATCATTGTTTTGCAAAACTTAGGTTGGTTTTTTTTTTGCCACATTCGGTGTTGTTTTTTATGCATTTGGTTTCCTATTTTTGTCAAACTCAGTGCTACTTGTGCAAAATCAGTGTTTTTTACTAAATTCAGTGTTCTCCTTTTTGCCATATTTGCTGTTATAATTTTGCCAAATTCGGTGCTATTTTTTCCCAATTTCTGTATTTCTTTGACAGATTCTGTTTTGAACTGTATTTTTGTATTCAGTGGTTTTTTAAACATTCAGTAACTATCATTTACAAATATTAGTAACAGCTGTCCTCAGATTTATAAATAATTTTTATGGCAAAATTAAAAATTTTTCCATGTCTTGGAAAAATTGCCATGTCACATTATTTCACTGAAAACCACTAATTTCATGTTGCTTTTTGCATTATTGTTATCATGGAATTTTCTTGTCGCTATCTATCACTCATTTAGTCTCACTAATATTCTCTGGAAGTTGATCAAACATATGGCTAGCTGGCATCTGTGTTGGTACTTTGTCTCGTGGTCTTTTAGCTCCATCCCAGGATGGTTTTTGCCAAGGCAGTTCTACTGCTGACAATTTGGTCTGAATTGAGTCTGCCAGCCAGTCAGCTTTTGCCTAGCATCAGCACCTTATTGCTATCTTCTTCAACTTGCAAAAGGCTTATGGCATCACCGCATCCTCATTACCCTACACGAGTGGGGTCTCAGGGGTCTGCTCCAGATTTTTGTCTAAAACTTCTTGTCACACTATAGAATTAAAGTTGATGCTAATCGCTGTGTCCCACATATACAAGAGAATAGGGTCTCACAGATCTCAGTAGTGTGGCTGCTTTTTCTAGTGGCTGTAAATAACCTAGCTGCAGCAGTGGTGTCTACAGTGATACTGTTCCTGTGGGCTGATGGATTTATGTATTTACTGTTGCTCCTCCACTGTGTAATTACACTGTAGGATGACACATGTAAGGTGCAGTTCTGGGCTCTCGCCCTGGTTTCCGGTTTTCAGCTACCAAGACATGCATCGTGCACTTCTGTCACTGTTGTACTGTACATCCACACCCACAACTCTAACTCAACGACTAGTTGATCAGTGTGGTGGAGTTTGACCACTTTTTGGGACTGGTCTTTAGTGCCTTGTTGATGTGGCTTCTCCATCTATGCCAACTTAAGCAAAACATGCTAGTTGCACCTTAACACTCTTAAGCTGTGTCAGTAACACCAGTTGGGGCAAAGACTGCTCTACACTTTGTGTGTAGAACAAGAACCAAACAAGTCATATTTCAATCTGTTTCCTTATTTATTTTTCTGTTAGCTACCAGTTTGACAAGTCAGGACTGTGTGCTTCAGCATACTTATCGACTCTTTCTCTCTTACAGAAGCATGCAGAAGTGTACGGCTAGTCATGACTTACTGTTAATATGCAAGGCAAGTACATGAGCTTTCTAGAGAAGCTATAGTTACGGTACCCCCATCTACAGTCAGTATCCTGAAAGCCAAGGCGGCCAACCTGTGTGTTCTTCCCTGGGATGTCAAAGTGACCTGAGGGTCAACAACTTAGTGTCCAGCTTGCTATATTCCACAGAAGAAGATAGATGATCACAAACAATGGGTGTTCAGGGTAGTAGTGGTCAATAGCCTGAAGAAAAACTGGGGGTGTCACTGTCGATTAAGAACATCTTGGCTTGGCAGTGATGCTGGTGATAGGTTTGTGGGGCACACAACCTTTGCTCAGTCCATTCTCACCACTTTCATGAATGATGATTAAATGAGGAGGACAGCACAAACATCCAGTCATCTCGAGGCCCGGGACCTCGTACTCGGGAAGCGAGAATGCGACCGCGAGACCACGAGCGGCGGACGTCTTGGTGGTGCAAGAATGAACTTGGCTGAGGGCTCAAGCACACTTTCAAACCTACAAATACATAAAGGATGGCTAGATACAGATGGCAAAAAACAATGGGATCAACAGTGTGTTTTGGTCCAAAGGGTAGATTGAGACAAGATATGAGGAAGGGACACACAAAATGGGGGCCTATGTGGCTGCTCCCTTGTAAGAGATGACAATGGGAGTAGTGTAGTTTTTGGAGCAGATACCCTGTGTGGTGTTTGCGTTAAATCAATGGAAGGAAGGAAGGAGGGGGGGGGAGGGAGGAGTACCCACACCTCCACTATTAGGCTGGGCTGGTTCAAAAGGCACCTGTTTCTAGTTGGACCCCACAATGGTGCACAGAGTCCAGCACCTGCAACACTGAACATGATGCCGAGCTATATGCCAGAATCCCATAACCAAGACAGGACAGGACTGGAGCTTTGTAGAGCCTTCAAGGATCCACCACTGCCTCAGGACAGCTACTGATCAAACAGTGTGTAGAAAAAGAACAAAATAACAGCTTTATTTCAATTAATTATTTATTGTTCTGTAAGCTACCAGTTGTAGTACTTCAATGGTGCCATTGCCATGCCCCTATGCAACTGAATTGATGTACCACAAAGCTTGGTGCAATACAACAAGAGCCATCAAATAAATCTAGATTCCATGAATATTCTTCTGAAGAAGGCAGCCTAAAACATGTTATCTTCGACCTGTTGTCTTTGACTGGCCATCTACACAGTTACTGTTGAACTGTTCGGGTATCCACTCCAAAAAAAATATTTATGAAATCCAATTTTTTTTATGTTAGCTCCTGGTGCATTACACCAAGTTATGTGGTACTTCCAGTCACAGTGTGCATAGATTCTCATGGAATCTGGATGTATTTGATGGCTCCTGTTGTATCGCAACAAGCTTTGTGTGACACGTGTTCACAGCACGTACACGAGTCAAAGGATGGCACCAGTGATGTGCCAAAATTGGTAGCTAAAAGAAAAATAGATAAGAATGGCTTGAAATATGACTTGTTTGGTACTTGTTCTACACACAGTGTAGAGCAGTCTGTGCCCCAACTGGTGTCAATAATTGGAGGCTTAGAACCCGTATTGGTGTGCCCTAGTTTCTCTGAATGAACTGTGAACCATAACTGAGACCATTACTATGTGGCAGTCTTCCTTCTATGCTTCTCACAGGGAATCTACTGTTGTCGGCTTAGCATTGGGAATGAGGATCCACTGACGGTGGCCCACACCTTGCTGGAGTGCCCTAAGTTGGCCACCTTACGATAAAACCTTAAACTAGCTGATGTACTACCTCTAGTGCTAGCAGATGACACCAAAGTGGCTTATCGGGTTTTGTTTTGCCAGTGAAAGTAGTTTCTTCTCCTCTCTGTGACATAGAGCACATTAGCCTCGTCGGCCCCTTGAGGTGTTGGAGGAGTGCCCTGTTGCCTGCTCTGACCTAGGTGGTCCATGGCTGCCCTTGGTGGTCCAGCCTGGTTCCTGCCCTTCCCACCTTTTTAATTCTTTCTTTTCCTTTTTTATCATTGGTTTACTGTCTCAATTTTGTTGCTCACTTTCACAAGAATTTATCAACTTGTCTGTGTTACTAGTTTTCATGGGGTAACAGACGGTATGGAAGCACCAGTCAGATGCAGAGGGTGCATCTCCCATCATATGACTGTGTCCCAGGGGCCTCCAGCTGCTTTATGTGTGGGACAGCTCTCCTGCCTTCACCCATTTACCCCTCTTTCACTTCTACTTGCTTCTTGGATATAATCGGGTTCGTCAGGCTTTGTCTTCTGCATCCTGCCTCTCTGGGGCTATTCCCAGCTGGACATATCTAGGATGGAGGGACCATGCGTTGGATGAAATTTGTATGTTTTTCATGTGACTTTTGGATTACAGCATGAAACTTACTTCAGATTTCACTCGTCACCTAATGGAAGACATTTGCAATAGTATACTTTGCTTCAGTTAATTTTTGTCTTACATCTTTCACTGTCTCTCAAAAAACAGCATATTTAAAGGCCATTTGAACCTGACAATTAGTTGTTAAGCCTTGTTAATGCTACTTTACAGCAACAAGATTGTATACTTGCCTTGCATACTAACAGTAAGTAATGACTAGCTGTACACTTCTGCATGCTTCAGTAAGAGGGAGAGTTAAGTATGCTGCAGCGCACAGTTCTGATTCGTCACACTTGCAGAACTACAGCAGAAATGAACTGATGGTGTAACAATGGTGCCTTGATTTATAAAGTATGCAACCCTCAACATTAGACTAGTGCTCACTCTATTTCTGATCTCTAGTCCGTACACAAAATATATAGCAATAGTTTCCTTTTCAAGGCAAAAGTTTTAAACTTCTGGAAGGGCCTTTGTGTTTTAACACTACTAAATTATATTTGCGACACGTAATTGTCTGACATTCTTACAGTAAAATTTTTCATTGTATTTATGTTATGCATTCTTTTTCTTTAGCAACCATCTAATTATCTCAGATTACACAGAAATACTTCAGAATTGATGTTTCCCATTGTTGAAAGTGAGATGGAGCTATAACACCAAACATCTTTATTTTCATGGATGTGATTATTTTCAGTTTAAAGTTTATCTCAGCCTAGTTAGTTAACCTTAGCATGGCATTAACTACAGCATAGCATTGGATAGTGGCAGAAAAACTTCGTTTGAAACCTTTATTGTATATCAGTGTAACAGGTAGTGATCTTGCAGGTTTGAATAAGGTTTAGGAACAGGCACATATAGTGGAGTTCGCAAATTAATGTATATTCAGGTCAGATCTGGAGAAAAGAATTTACAAGAGTCTGAAATTTATTTATGTGGAGGGGGGAGGGGGGCAGACAATGTGTTTATTTGGGCGTATTACTCACTTCTTGTTATTTGAGATACAATCATAACTGATTCCAGTCATACATTGGCCATCCTCAGCTTCTATTTGTGTGTAAAACTAGTTAGCATTATTTTTATGTTATGTGATTGCGTTTAAAATAATAATCAAATAGTCTCCACTTGTGGTGTTTGGGATTAAAACACAGGTAAAATGTCTAAAGCTTTATTGATTTCTGCATACTTAAAATTTTCATGGCAATACAGTTATATGCACTGTTTAATCTTGTTATTCAGGTGTGTGATAATGAATGGCATCATTATGCAGTGTCTGTAAAATTCCCTGAGGTTACCCTGTATGTGGATGGTCAGATGTTCAAAGCAGAGAAGAAGAATCCTGAAATCATAGATGATTGGCCACTCCATCATACAAAAGGCATCAATACTACACTCACTGTGGGAGCATGCTGGCAAGGTAAGGTCGGCAGTTCTATTGTTACTCCCCATCCCAGCACTACTAAAATTGTTTAATATAATAAGTTGATGAACTTCTAACTCTGTATTACCAGGTTTTTGCAGATTGCATACTGTTTTGTGAGATTAGTTACAAGAGCAGTTCTTTCATATAAAGTTACTTCCTGTACAAGTAAATTAATCACTAATTGAAGATCAGTTTGCACACCTAAGTGCAATGCTGGGAACTTTCCTCTAGTATTGCAATGCCATTGCTTTCCTTTCGTAAAGTAATGAACTGGTTTACCCAGAGTGTGAGAGTTTAATGCTGATTTAAAACCACAGTGCATATTACCATGTTTAACTTATGCTAAACTTAGCCAGAGTTAGTGTCTCATTAATTTTCATAAAAATTGTTACACCAACCAGGGACAGAATTCAAACTCCTTGGAAATATGCAACCAACTCATACATACATACATACATACATACATACATACATACATACAATGTCCCTCAGATTAATGTGAACACCTGTCGGAAGCCTGAATAACCACCTTTCGCAGCGTGGACCACTTCAGAGACCTGCAGATAGAGCCAGTGAGGTTCTGGAAGGTACTGACGGGGATGTGTACCTATACTCACTCCAGTGCTGTGGCCAACTGTGCTACGTTTCTCAGTTGATTATCCATGGTGCGTGCTGCCTCATCGAGATGGTCCCACAGATTCTGAATTTGGTTTAAGTCCACAGGGAGTTTGATGGTCAGAGGAGTATGGTAAATGCACCCTGATGCTCCTCGAACCACACACACTAAGAGCTGTGTGACATGTTGCATTGTCCTGGTCATGGATGCCACCATGCTGAGGAAAAATAAACTGCATTAGGGGTGTACAGGTCCTCCCTCAAGGTCAATGTGTACTTACGTTGATCCATTGTGCCATCGAGAATCACTTGGAGAATGCCATGAAAACATTCCCCAGATCATAATGCTCCCTCATCTAGCCTGTACCCTTCAGACAATTGTTACACGGTGCTCGCATTCAGATGTTTCATGCCATACATGCCAACAGCCATTTGTCCGATGTAGCATAAGATGTCATTCATCTGAAGAGGCTACCTGTCACCACTCAGTGGGTGTCTAGTTCCAGTATTGGTGTGCACATTACAGCATTCGTTGTCGATGAACAGCAGTCGGCATAAGATGCATGAATTGAGTGCCTGCAATGGAGGCCCATACACAGTATGCTGAATGCTCATTGAGGAGACACTGTTTGTAGCCCCTCGGTTCCACTGTGTGGTTAGTTGCTCATCAGTTGCACGTTTATTTGCCTGTACGCATCTCAGCACCCGTCTTCACTTCTGTCATCTACGGCTGGTTGTGCACCACAGTTCCTTCGATGCCAGTTTTGGATACCACTGTTTTGACATGCACAGTATACTACAACCACAACAGCACATGAATAGTTTACAAACTTGGCCATCTCAGAAATGCTTCCACCCTTGGTCCGAAAGCCAATGATCATGCCCTTTTGGATGTCAGATACATCACTCAATTTCCTATTTATGAGAACTGCAGTGTTTTCTGAATCATTCAACCACTCCACTGCTAGTGCTGCCACCTGTTGTCGGAGAGTGGTTATTGCATGTTGATGTCCAACGTAGGCAGTCGTCACATTAATGGGACAAGAATATGTATAAACCACATACATTTAGTTTATCATTATGGAGAGATATTATTGTAAGACCTCCAGATACAGGTGGGATTGACAAAAGCTTGTTTGGGAATGTACAATATGAGATATTTATTTAAGCAGATATGGGTAACATTAAGCTCATTTGATGAAAAAATAAAATACTGATAATAAAAATTTAAAAGTGGAATGTGAACCTGTAAATTACTGTAGTTTCTCATCTCTTCTTCTGCTGTTACAGTAGAATGTTTGCACAGTCATAATTCACACAGTCCATGTGAAATATGCTAGGTGCGATTTCCTTATGAGGCATAACAGTCATAAGAAGTGAATGATATGTTTAACTATGCCATCACTTATATAAACCCTAATGCTACCTGAATGCACTCACAACCACCCCAGAATCTATCAATTACACCAGAAGCACACTGCAGACAGTCTCTACTTCCCAAACCCTGGGTCCTTGTAATATCCATGGTACCTTGGAAACATAGTTTTCTCACAGTAATTTAAATACATGGGAGTTGGTTACCCAAAATGAAATATTTAGACTTCCATGTAAACAGTGTGGTTTATTTCCACTTTAGCAAACCATAGATGTTTCTACGATCAAAGGTATTTTATGGGACTGCAGCCTAATGCAAGATTGCCTCAGAAAAGATCCCGCATGCTTAGGCTGTAACTCAGTCAAGTTTCTACAGTGGTTTTCATAATACCTACTTACTGTAGAAAATGTAACTGTAGTTCCACATTAACTTTTTGGGCTTTAACTGTAACTCTGCCCAACCTTATGTGCCATAAGCTTTGTTTCATAGCCTTAAAAATGTCAAAACAGAGTTTCTGTACATGAGTCTATGATGATCTCACATAGTTCACACATTCCATATAACTCTGTAAATTTTTTAAACATTTCAGCTTTTCAGACAGTCAGTGCTAAGTTTACAGACATTACCTTTTGCCTCAGAAATGAACATTCAGACTGATTCTTTCTTCAGTTACTTGCACTTCTCTGCTGGTTCTATCTTTTTGCAAGGCCTATGATTACTGCTGTTTACATATTAACAATTAGAATGGTTGCCAGACATGTTTAGAAATCCTCTGGCAGACAAACCAAACTGGAAAACCTTGCCTGACTATTCTGTAAGCTCTGTTTAGGGACGTGTGACCATTCACTGTGTGGTGACAAAGGAGATGTTTATCACTGAAGTAGTTTCAGTATTTGTCATCGCATGGTTAGTTGTGGAAGTGCTTAATGTGACCCAAACAACAAGGAAAATCTAACTGTGCTGTGATGGCCTCGTATCATAATGTATGTCAACCACTTCCCTGAATGAAGATCTGGATTGGATTAATTACTTCTGTGAAACAACATTGCCATCGACTTTCAAAATAAGTTAAAATATGTTTCCTAGATCTTTATCATAGCATGTAATGTACCTTTCCCAGTATTATTTTTAAAAAAGTAAGCAGCCTTTAACCCAGAAATCCATTTTACAAGAGAGTGCTTTGCTAGGTATTATTTTAAGTGGTATGCCAGTTATTAGACAACCTGCAGTTTAAAGTGAACTTGGAACTACAGTGCAACATGCTATTTTGCACATTAACAAATATATTGCTAGATGTAAAAAAAATATTAGTGTGAGAAAAAATTCTAGAACTGGCTCAAAATTCAACCCTGGACCTTTGGATTTGTAATCTGATACCCACTTTGCTTAACAATGCTTATGCATATAAAAGAATTGCAAGTTCCACTGTGCTTGTAATTCCATATTCAGCTGTAGCGCTTTTGTAACAAATCCCACATCTTGGTCTGAATCAAACAGTCCACTGTTAAGGGATGAAGAAAGATTTCTTCTGTTCCTCGTGCTTAATAGAACACAATCAACTTGCCGGTGTGCAAACTAACCTTCTGGCTGCATTACCTTGTAACAGTATTACTTACAGGTGATGTGAGTTGTCCCGAAAATAGTTTTGCATGCCCCAAATAACACATTTCTTTAACCCAGAATAAGGGTGAGTCACAATGATAGTGCTAGTAATTACACATTTGTATCATTTCAGAGAGAATAATGCCAAAAGAGAGGATTTCTCTTCTTGCTGAAGAACTTCTCTCGTTCCACTTGGCTGATCCACAACCTCATGTGTGCAGTTTGCTTGATGTTGGTTGAATGCCAAACTGTTTTGATCTCGGTGAAATATTAACCTCATAGTCTGTAAGTCACTGAGATTGATGCTTCCCTGTGTCACTTCTGCCATTGTTTTGCATTGTTCTGTTTCCTGTTTAGTTCTCAAAATTGGTTGAAATTGCATGAAAGTCTTCAGATAATTCATTAAAACACTCCTTCTGTATCATTGCTCGGCAGTTACCGTTATTTAAGAAAGGCAACAGTACTGCTAAAGCAATAAAATGTGTTGATATCTCTTTAATACCTTGAATCATAGGTTGCAAGAAAAGACATTCCTGGGATAAATATAGCATTTAATAACCCAGATATGAAGTGAGCTTGGCTGGAATTTTCCCTATGACATATTTTTACTCAAACTTTCATTATATACTTCAGACTGCATCTTGTTCTCCAGGTTCTGACAGCAAGATGAAGCATCATTTCAGAGGCTACCTAGCAGGTTTATCAATACTTCTAAATAAGACTGAGAAACCTGAAGTTCTTAGCTGCCTTCATAAATGTAAAGAGAGTTTAGAGGTACCTGCTATGGAATTACTGGAACCTGGAATGGAGCTGTTGACAAACAGTGGTGAGTAAAATAGGGAGCAAATTCAGTAATAGGGTTTGAAACTTTGCTTGAAAAATCTGTTCAGGAAATTTTAGTATTACTGCATGATTGATTCTGTTAAACTTTTTCGACTAACTTCATTTTCCTTATTTCCAAAGCAGATATTCTTCATTCAGTGCTGAAACGAAATAGTGAGCCATGTCTAAAAATCTTCAACAGTAGTGACTTTGTTTCATGTTGTGGCATTTGAGCAGCTTAATTAGAAACACAGTCACAGGCAATGAATTTTTGTTTAGCTGATGTCATGTCTACAGGGCAAGGGTTACAAGCCTTATCTCAAGCAAGAATTGTTTTGTGTGTTCATATTGAAGCTCTGAAATTTTTAATGTCTTTGTATGACATCCCCCCCTTTTTTGTTTACCACAGCTCATCATATTAATTTTATTAAAAGTATCTGTTAACATGAAACATTTTGTCATAAATATGGTTTATTGGTCATTAAGGTTGTCTTGGGTGTCTTATTTTATGTACACAGTTTAATCTCTTTTGCAGATTTGACAGAACTAAGCATTGAAGGTGATAACAAGACTAATCTTGTTGTTCTCTTGAGAAAAGTTGGTTACACAAATTTGAGACAGTTTCCCACTGCTGGCAGACGCAATTTGCACCTCTCAACTGTTGTGATGTAAGCATTCAGCATATTTTTGCTTGTTTTTGATTACTTGGATTTCTATGATATTCCAGTTAGTGTTTCAAAAGTATTTCCAATTGTTCATATGTATTCTAATAAATTAAAATCTTAAGAGAAAAATCTAATAATACAGCTACATATATGCCAACTGATAGTATCCCTTTATTTCTGAATTTGTTAGCTTCCGGTAGTTTAAACATTACAAGGTGGTTCCATGATTGAGAGACAATGTTTCAAGAGCGATTTAAGAGTATAAAAATTGAAAAAGAAAGTACATAACCTGTTTGGTTATTTAAACACAAGAGTAAAAAATATTGTAGAATATAATGCAAATGCAGGGTGTCAGTACAGTGCTACTGAATCAGTTAAGAAAGCATTGGCTACCAAAGGCTACGCTGTGATAGAATCATCAGTTGTAGCTCGTGACTGATTTTGGTAGGTAATGTACCAGATATCTATCTCCAACATGTAGTTTTATTGAAGCTGTCGTCTTGTGGACATAAAAGAGAGCACACGCAGATATGACATAAATAAATTTGTTCTACATCTATACTCTTTAAACCACTGTGAAGTGCATGGTAGAGGGTATTGCCCATTGTACCACGTATTAGGGTTTCTTCCCATGCCATTTGCTTATGGAACATAGGAAGAATGACCACTAAGGTAAATACCTGTGTGCTCAATATAGGCAGTCTTAATCTAGTCTTTGCAGACCCTATGGGTAATAGATAAGGGAAATGCCAAAGTTCATTTTGTTGGGAAAATTTTGGGGAACTTTAGCTCATCTATAAAGGAGACAGCATATAAGATGCTAGTGCGACTCATTCTTTTACTGCTCAAGTGTATGGAATCTCCACCAGGTTTGATTAAAGGAAGAAATCGAAGCAATTCAGAGGCACTGCTCAGTTTGTTATCAGTAGATTCAACCAGCACAGAAGTATTACGGTGATGCTTCATGAACTCAAATGGGAATTCCTGGAGGGAAGATGATGCTCTTTTCATAAAGCACTTTAGTGGAAATTTAGAGAACCGGCATTTGAGGCCAACTGCAGAACGCTTCTACTGCTACCATCATAAATTTTGTGTAAGTACCACGAAGATGAGATGGTGGTAGTTAGGGCTTATGTGGAGGCTTATAGACAGTCGTTTTTCCTGTGCTCTGTTTGAAAGTGGAACAGGAGAGGAAAACGACTAGTAGTGGTACACTGTCCCCTCTGCCATGCACTGTAAAGTGGCATGTGGAGTATGTGTATATGTAGACTACACACGTCAAAAGTTCAATTATTTTGTACAATTATGAGGACACAAGACTGAAACAAACGATTTATGGTGGTGCGCTTTATCGTTGATGCACTTTGTACTCTTACTAAGGTAAATGTTCAGATTTTGATAGTTCCTTCAGATGGAGGTAATATCATGTGGAGAACTAGAGAAGATCCCACCCAATAATGTTGGTCAACAACTTGAGTTGAAAGCTATAATGATCAGTAGTATGAAAATACTAGGTGGCATAATGCACCGCCAACAGAGGTGGTGCAGTGGTTAGCACACTGGACTCGCATTCGGGAGAACGACGGTTCAATCCTGCATCCGGCCATCCTGATTAAGGTTTTCCGTGATTTCCCGAAATCGTTCCAGGCAAATGCTGGGATGGTTCCTTTCAAAGGGCACGGCCAATTTCCTTTGCCATCCTTTCCTAACCAATGGACAGATGACCTCACTGTCTGCTCTCCTCCCTCAAAACAACCCAACCCCAACATAATGCACCTTTGGGGCAAAGGCTCTATAATCTGTTCAGACGGTTCTAATAACTCATGTATTTCTCCACATATTTTGTCTTCTAATTAGTGACAGATGTGAATGGTTCTGGCTGCCCCTAATTGCTGAAGTGTTGGGTAATGGCATTAGTTTTTACCTGTACTTCGCAGATCTGTACAAGTTAGCAATATTTCTTAATACCTGACTGAGAAGTGGTTTATTTTGGCTTTCAAATTTTACTGGAGCTTTTCAAATATTGTGCAACTTTCATGCATTTGTCATTTGTAAAATTTCTCATTGTACACAATGGCATTCATATAATTTTTTAGTTCTTGTATGTTTTGATTTATGCAAAATTTTGTTACTCTTTCTTTGACACTCATAAAATTAATATCCTTTTTCTCAGCTGTGAACGTGAGCATTCTGTGAAAGTGCCTAGTGTAGAAAGCTATGTAATGGTCCTTCAGCCACAGCAGCCAAGCATAGACATAAATGGAACAGGAAATGTTGCCCGAGAATATGAAGACTTCAGACTTGGTGTGCGAGTATTTACTGATGTGCGAATCACTGTTGGTCAGACAAAAGGCCAAAAGCCATGGAAGCATGGTGAGTTTCCTTGTCGTGTTCTACTCATGATATATAAAAGCAATACTTAATATCAAGTATTAATAATTATTTCCCAATTATTTATTGTTAGTAGAGAGGATTGTGATAGTTATTTTCATAATTTTTTTGTCTTCTACAGGCGTTGTAAACAGTGTGGTGGCACACCTGTTGTAGCACAACCTTATAATGAAATGAATTCTTTGAAAACTATGTTTTGCTGTTTTGATAAGTTTTCTTATGTTGGAGCAATCTGATGTGAGTGAAGGAATTGATATGTTTTGTGCAGCTTCTATGTGTTTAAAAATAGCAAATAGATTTTGTTTGTGTATGTAGCTCTGTAATACTGCAGGGAAGATGAAATATGACTTCAATTTATTCAGCAGCTACTTTCAATACAGTTTTCATATGGCCAGCATAACTGAGTCGTACTGGCTACTTTGGCAGCCTATTGTTGTCACACACTGTGAATGATTAAACATTGAAAGTAATATTATATGTAACTGTATAATTGCAACAGTCTATGAAGTTTGTTAACTTTAAGTCAAAAGTTTTATTTATCAAGAATTAAAATATGAGTGTTCATACAGTGAATGTTATTTCATGGCTGACCATAAAATGTTGTATAGTACAAACAGCATAATTAATGTATGTACACTGCAGCTTAAAAGTTCATTTTGATATTAAATGAATTTTACATAAATAACTTTTTAATATTTTTGTGATTTATGGTATATGATGGCAATAGCTCAAAATAGCCAGCAATTACAATGACTAGACGATGAAGATGTCAAAACTAGCTGTTGAATAGTCATACTGCAACTTCCAGGGGGTCATGTCTTCCTTTGTTGATTAGATGAATGGTTTTATTTGGAGATTGTTCCACAATGTGTATCGTACATTCTAAATGTATGAATCACATTATTGATGACACATTAAACCAACCAAACGGGGTACTGCTTTTCGGGTATATCCTTTTCAAAAACATAAATGCAGTGTATCAAGCTTCGATGAGCAGCATCTCATAATTTGTAAGGCAGTCACGTGGTTTGCTTGGCTATAGTCACACAGTGATAACAGGTATTTACACATTACCATTTGGCTTCTAAGATGGTGGTTATCAGCAGTTACTTCTATACTTGTCCAGCAGAATCAAATGCTTTCCTGATTCAATGTGTAACACACATTGAGCTCAGTATACAATGCCTGTACTTCATTTATTAAATGCCACTACAGTTACCCATTCAGTGCAAACAGCATACATCAATAAATTGTTAATAATTTCTAATATACATCTGTCTGCCATGAGCTTGTAGTTTGCATACTGTACAAAAGTTAACTACTGCTGTCCATGAATTTTTATTAAGGCAGGAGTACGAATTTCAGTGAATAGCTTATGTATGTGTATGGTAGCTCTGTAATACTGAACTTAACAGTTCATAAAAGATTTTGCAGTGTTAGTCACAAAGATTTTGCTTGAATTTCAGGAGAGCCAATCAGTGTTATCGAGAAACAGTTGGACTCTTGCACTGTTTCAGTCTATCCACCACTTAACCCAGATCATGAAACAGTGACCCTCCCAGAGAACATGCTAACACAGTTTGGTATTGTTGCCAAGGTTACAAAAGATGGTGTTATGGTGTCTGGGGCTGACATGATATACAATTATGAACAGGTAATGCCACCTCATCTATCAAAGATCAAATGGACTAAGTTAGAAATTTGGACACTAAAGTTGCTGTGGTTTTTTTTAACAGAATTAACATGTGACCTCCATGTACATTCTTATTTTAGGTTCTCCGTCAGATACAGTACACTAATAGGAAGCCTGCATATTACCTCAACAGGGTGTTCAAGCTGACATGCTCAGAAATGAATGGGAGGTTTATGAGCAATGAATATGTCCAAACTGTAAGTTATCTAGTTTTCTTCAAAGAATTTGTTAATGGTTCTGTTTTTATGAGTGCCAGTGTATTCTACAGCTCACTGGTAATACTTGCACAATGTCTTAATCACTGAAAAGCACTGACATATTTACAAGAAAAAATAATTTACATCCATACATAACAAAATAGCAACATAATGAGTCATACAAAATGAAACTCAAAAAATTTTAGACTAGTGTATGATGTTCAAATGTTTGCTCGTGCTGTCTGTAAGGAGCATAAAAATGATGATGTAAGAAGTTTAAGGTGCAGTCAAATGAAGAAGACAGACAGAAAAAAGAAAGTAAACTGTTTTATTTCAAAAGTAATTGCCATAACAGTTATATTTATCCCACTGTGAGACAAGGTGATCAGTGCCTTGGTGGAAAAATGTTTGTGGCTATCTATGGAACCACGATTGTATCCAGCCATGCACCACTTTGTCCAAAGCAAATCAGTGGCCGCAAATGTCTTTCTTTAGGGCTCCAAAAATATGGAAATCATATGGGGGGAAATCGGGACTGTGGAGGATGAGTAAGAGCTTCCTAGTGAAACTTCTACAGCATAGCCGAAACAACAGGCAAGTCCCCTGAAGGAAAATCATGATGAGCTTTTTGGGAAGCCCTTATACACATCACCCATAAAGTCTTGATCTGTCCCGAGCAATTTCCATGTTTGTGTAGCCCTGAAGAGACGTGTGGCCATTGATTTTCATCAGTCGAAGAGATGCACATCTTAGTACCATCATGGTTCCGTAGGTGGCTGCAAACATTTTCTCATTAAGGCATTGACCATTTCGTCCAGCAGTACGATAAATGTAGTAATAGTTATGGCAGTTACTTTTGAAATAATGAATAGTTTACTTACTTTTTTTCCATCTGTCTTGGGTTCATTTGAATGCCCGTTCTAGGTGCAGTGTTAGCTTGTTATTTTAAGACAAGCTGTTGTAGAGTTGCTGTTCCTACTTGTCAGAAAATGGCATATTAGATGATTACTGATTCCAAAAGGGAACACATCTTCAGCTATATAAAGGAATGCTTTCACGAAATTACATTTTTATGAAGGATGTAATATGTATCATCTGATGTGGATATTTCGACAGTGAACAAAGCAGATGAGGGATAATGAATTGTAATGGAACTTGAAGTGTTATGAGGGTGCTGAAAATGTAGCATTTATTTTTGATTAAATTAGTATCTAGTTTTTTGGCTAAATAACCACATTTTTTTATAAACGATTATATGCACAGGTTTAAAAGTTTGCCACACAACATACCTGAACCGGAAACTCATAGAAGGGGGGGAAAAAAAAACAAAAAAATAAGAACACAGCCACACATCGATCAAGAGGCAATCCAACACATGGCTAAGAAAAGGCAATATATACAGTGAGACAGAAGGATTCATTATTGCAATACAGGATCAAACAATAAACACCAGATAATGCAGCAAGCATATTATTAAAGATCCCAATACCACAACAGATAAATGCAGACTTTGCAAACACCAAATGGAAACGGTAGATCACATCACAAGTGGATGTACAATACTAGCAAATACAGAATACCCCCAGAAGACATGACAATGTAGCAAAAATAATACATCAACAACTTGCCATACAATATAAACTAATGAAACAACAGGTTCCCACATACAAGTGTGCACCACAAAATGTCCTGGAGAATGATGAATACAAATTATACTGGAACAGAACCATTATAACAGATAAAACAATGCCACATAACAAACCTGACATCATACTCACCAATAAAAAGAAGAAATTAACACAACTAATCGAAATATCCATACCCAATACGCAAATATACAGAAGATAACAGGAGAAAAAATTGAAAAATACATCCAACTGGCTGAGGAAGTTGAGGGCATGTGGCATCAGGATAAAGTTGAGATTATACCAATTGTACTATCAACTACAGGTGTCATACCACACAATATCCACAATACAGCTACATCTAAACACATATATACAACTACAGAAATCTGTAATTATTGATATATGTTAAATTATCCGAAAGTTCCTAAATGCAATGTAATACATACCGTACGGTTAAAAGAGTCACACTTGATCAACGTCCATGTCACTTTCCATTTTTAACCAGACATAGCGTTTGAGAAAGGAAATAAATAATAATGTGAATAAATAGTTTATATTCTGTATAGTAAGAAGTTTTTTTAGTGAAATATTTGCTTTTGCAGAAAATTAATCCTTCCCCTGTCCCCTTTCCTGTAGCAGAGCGATTATACATCAACAGTATACATTACATTGGATGCATAAATATGGCCAACTATAGACATATTGGTGAAAAGTTGTAGTTTCGGATGAATTGCTGGCTGTAAATGGGACTGCATAAGCATTCATTATGTTGTAAATACTAGGTCTTTCCACATGGTTGTATAAAATGGGTAAATGGGAGTTGTTTATGGGTGGAATACTGTTAGGTACCACAGTTGTCTAAAAATAATACAATTTTCAGGTATTCTCAGTACCAACACCTGTTCTTGGAAGTTTTAGAGGCTTATTTTTCCTTCAGCGCGCAGTGGATATGCATTATACCACGATAACACATTGCCCTATAGCCCCAAAATTTCAAAAGTCGTCTTTAAAACCCAGTTGATGCCATATTATTCCTGGTCACTTAATTATTGATAATATAATGTAAATGGACAGTTAAAAAATCTACTCACCAAGCAGTGGCAGGGGAGCATACACACAGAAGGATTTAACTTCTACAAACTTTTGGGAGCCAGTAGCTCCTCTTCCTGGCAGAAGAGTTGAAGGGGAAGGAAGAAGTGCAAAGGAAAGGGACTGGAGAGGTTTAGGGAAAAGGGTACTGTTCAGAAAAGCCACCCAGAATCTCTGGTCAGGGGAGACTTAACAGTAAGTCTCCCCTGACCAAGTGTCCTGGTTGACTTTCCTGAACAGTATCCCTTTCCCTTTCCCTTTCCCTGATCCTGTCCAGTCCTTTTCTTTCATCCCTCATACTTCCCCCTTCAATTCTTCTCCCAGAAGTAGTAGCCAGTGGCTCCAAAACCTTGTAAAAGTTAAAACCTTTTGTGTGTGTGTGTGTGTGTTATGAACACTTATTTAGGTAGCCATGTCACTATCGTACATACTCAAATCTCAGCCACGCTTTCTTCTGGTTTTTGGGGTCCAAAAAACAGCCTGCAGATTAGAATCAAGTGCAGAGCAAATGGAAGTCCAGAAAAATTGTGCTAGGAGCCATCACGACTAACTTTTCCCATTGAATATATGCAATGCTACACAGACATGCTTTGCAGGTCAAATATTAAAATTCTTTACGTAAATACCAACAATGCATAAGGCTGTAAGATTCTTGGATGAGTTGGTAAGCCATGGATCATTCTGATTTCATGTATTGTTTCATCAAAATTTTGTGAAGTGCTTGTGTTAGTGAACCATAATGAAGCACTTTCATTATAGAGCCAAATGCAAGAAGGAAGTTATTTCTTGTGCAGAAAAAAAGTTCTATTCATGCTACAGGTCTGTGACACTGTACGGGATTAATGAGAGTAACGCCAGATAATGGTGTCCGCAAATAGACAAATTATTTGAATTTTCCAGTGCAGGGAAGCCTTTAGTGGGCCAAAATGTGGCTGATTTGCTCTTGAAGTAATTTTTAAACAAGTTTGTTAAGGAACAGCGTCAAACATTCCTGCGTATGAGTGGTGAAACTTTTAAAATTAACGCACATGAAATTGTTAGAGTGCAAAATACTGAAAATTTTAAGGCTAGTTGCAACTGGAGTGCTTTTGATGAAGTGCAGTGGTTTTTCGCTTCAGATGCTAACTTCAGTTGCCCAGAAGTTGCCAAAAAATTACAAAGAAAAACTTGTGGAGTTTCAGTGCTTCATAATCAGGCAACACACTGAAAACCAGTACCTTCTTGTCCAGATAGGGAATGCTGACCAAACTCTCATATATATTTTGACATGCCATCGAATTATATAGTTGACACCAGAGGAAAGAAAGATATCAGTATTGTTGTCAGGGAGCGGAAAACAGCTGTCTGGCATGGTTGCTTGCATAGCTTATGAACATAAGTTACCCCCATTCGTAGTTTTCAAGCGAAAGACTATTGAAATTGGAAGTTTTTCTAAAAACTGTAATTCTACAAGCAAATGAAAGTGGGTGGCATTTGGGGGACATGGTGCTGGAATGGATTAGACTCATATAGAATCTAATTGATATTTTAAACGTTTCGTAAAATTTGTATTATTAATAAAATTTTGTTTTCTATTTCTGCTTTTAATTTGTAAGCTGCTTTTTTTAAACTGTCGCTAGTCACACATTTCAAGTCTACTACGAAAATCTGTTTGGCAAGCCTGTGTGGCCAATGCTACATCTTGATGTGTCACTACCAGTGACGAGCTGATTCCTGTGAATCACGTACATTCTTTGCTATAAGAACACACAACTGTAAACATTCTTCTTCCATTTCAGCTTTTACCTCACTTACATTCTGTCCGCCTAACGAACTCGTGTGAGACAATAAGAAACGTGGAAGAATATACAAATCATGTTACGTTTACATTTGTATTATTCTTGTGCGGAATAGTAGTACAGTCAGAAATGAAGTCTGGCAGCTCACTTCTAGTATTGATTTTTAAATCTTCTGCGACTATAAACAATGACCGAAAGAGCAAATTAATCTACAAAAAACAATGCTTAAGTGACTGTTAAGCATACGACTTGAACCAAACTACTGTATCTGTATCTTCATCCATTCTGTCTAATTTGTATGTCATATTAGAATGAATCAACATTTTTTTAGATTTTGAAGTGCAACCTACTTTTTCCTCTTGAATTTAGAGTCTCATTTTTCAGGTGTGGCTTAGATTTGGGTAAATACAGTAATTGTAAATGCGTGACTGTCATCTCTCAGCTGCCTCGAGGGTACGATGACCGTTAACACTAATGGCTTGTGGTCGTCTCCAATCAAACCAGCCCAACAGCCATTGCCATGTGGTGCAATTATTTACAGTCATAATGCAGAGTAGATTTGTGTATTCTGATAATAGTATTAATAACTTCTATGTTACAGACTATGCCATACCTCTCAAGGAATCACATACAGGCCAAACAAGCAATGAATTAGAGGGCAGAATCACCACTCAGTTCAGAGTCACAGACCAGACAAAAACAGACCTACTTGGGTGAGGTAGAGTAAGTTGTGAAACATCTGACGAAGAGGAAAAAGGCAACCAATTTAACATACAGGATAAAATGTTACACAAAGAGAAGTGAATCTAGTGAATGGAAAACAACAATAAGGTAGTTTCCAGGATATGGAAAATAGAAAAAGTTTTGAGGTAGCAAGTGAAGATATAGAAAAGTGTGAAGGCTGCCTAGGAGGAATTTGGGTGCAAAGGGGCAGTGGTAGGCTAGGATTCATATAAATTATGTGATGAATTGGAGTCACTTTTACTATCTGCCTGTTTCAGAGGAGGGAGTCTGTTGGAGCTGTCTATCGGTCAAAAGTAAAGAATACTCTTAACGTCCCTAGTGTGCTGAATAGCATACATTGCACCTGGGTGATAATATAACATTCGCAACAATTGAACAGTGCGAGCAGTCTCTGTGAATGATATACCCAGTTAATTATGAGCTTGTGCCTAATTTTCTGCGTGTGTTAACAAATACATTTCTTGCTTATGCGAGTGTGATGCTCTTTGACACTGTCTTTTCAGTGACCAATGACACTGATTTCAAGTATATCATGAAACAAAAGTCTAGCACAGCTTGTGTGTGGAACTTGAGTCAGGAATATATGACAGTAGTACATTAGCCTGATTGTAATATGCCTTCAATTCATTTCGTTACAATGGTTTCTAGTTCTACTTCAGAATGATGTGATGTGTTTCGAAATCATCTATCTCGTTGAAATATCAGGAAGCTAGTAAATAATGACAAATCAGCAAATGATAATGATAATAATAATAATGATGATGATGATCCTCTCCTCCCGGACTCTTCTCCCCTCCTCCCGGACTCTTCTCCCCTCCTCCCGGACTCTTCTCCCCTCCTCCCGGACTCTTCTCCCCTCCTCCCGGACTCTTCTCCCCTCCTCCCGGACTCTTCTCCCCTCCTCCCGGACTCTTCTCCCCTCCTCCCGGACTCTTCTCCCCTCCTCCCGGACTCTTCTCCCCTCCTCCCGGACTCTTCTCCCCTCCTCCCGGACTCTTCTCCCCTCCTCCCGGACTCTTCTCCCCTCCTCCCGGACTCTTCTCCCCTCCTCCCGGACTCTTCTCCCCTCCTCCCGGACTCTTCTCCCCTCCTCCCGGACTCTTCTCCCCTCCTCCCGGACTCTTCTCCCCTCCTCCCGGACTCTTCTCCCCTCCTCCCGGACTCTTCTCCCCCTCCTCCCGGACTCTTCTCCCCTCCTCCCGGACTCTTCTCCCCTCCTCCCGGACTCTTCTCCCCTCCTCCCGGACTCTTCTCCCCTCCTCCCGGACTCTTCTCCCCTCCTCCCGGACTCTTCTCCCCTCCTCCCGGACTCTTCTCCCCTCCTCCCGGACTCTTCTCCCCTCCTCCCGGACTCTTCTCCCCTCCTCCCGGACTCTTCTCCCCTCCTCCCGGACTCTTCTCCCCTCCTCCCGGACTCTTCTCCCCTCCTCCCGGACTCTTCTCCCCTCCTCCCGGACTCTTCTCCCCTCCTCCCCGACTCTTCTCCCCTCCTCCCCGACTCTTCTCCCCTCCTCCCCGACTCTTCTCCCCTCCTCCCCGACTCTTCTCCCCTCCTCCCCGACTCTTCTCCCCTCCTCCCCGACTCTTCTCCCCTCCTCCCCGACTCTTCTCCCCTCCTCCCCGACTCTTCTCCCCTCCCCTCCTCCCCGACTCTTCTCCCCTCCCCTCCTCCCCGACTCTTCTCCCCTCCCCTCCTCCCCGACTCTTCTCCCCTCCCCTCCTCCCCGACTCTTCTCCCCTCCCCTCCTCCCCGACTCTTCTCCCCTCCCCTCCTCCCCGACTCTTCTCCCCTCCCCTCCTCCCCGACTCTTCTCCCCTCCCCTCCTCCCCGACTCTTCTCCCCTCCCCTCCTCCCCGACTCTTCTCCCCTCCCCTCCTCCCCGACTCTTCTCCCCTCCCCTCCTCCCCGACTCTTCTCCCCTCCCCTCCTCCCCGACTCTTCTCCCCTCCCCTCCTCCCCGACTCTTCTCCCCTCCCCTCCTCCCCGACTCTTCTCCCCTCCCCTCCTCCCCGACTCTTCTCCCCTCCCCTCCTCCCCGACTCTTCTCCCCTCCCCTCCTCCCCGACTCTTCTCCCCTCCCCTCCTCCCCGACTCTTCTCCCCTCCCCTCCTCCCCGACTCTTCTCCCCTCCCCTCCTCCCCGACTCTTCTCCCCTCCCCTCCTCCCCGACTCTTCTCCCCTCCCCTCCTCCCCGACTCTTCTCCCCTCCCCTCCTCCCCGACTCTTCTCCCCTCCCCTCCTCCCCGACTCTTCTCCCCTCCCCTCCTCCCCGACTCTTCTCCCCTCCCCTCCTCCCCGACTCTTCTCCCCTCCCCTCCTCCCCGACTCTTCTCCCCTCCCCTCCTCCCCGACTCTTCTCCCCTCCCCTCCTCCCCGACTCTTCTCCCCTCCCCTCCTCCCCGACTCTTCTCCCCTCCCCTCCTCCCCGACTCTTCTCCCCTCCCCTCCTCCCCGACTCTTCTCCCCTCCCCTCCTCCCCGACTCTTCTCCCCTCCCCTCCTCCCCGACTCTTCTCCCCTCCCCTCCTCCCCGACTCTTCTCCCCTCCCCTCCTCCCCGACTCTTCTCCCCTCCCCTCCTCCCCGACTCTTCTCCCCTCCCCTCCTCCCCGACTCTTCTCCCCTCCCCTCCTCCCCGACTCTTCTCCCCTCCCCTCCTCCCCGACTCTTCTCCCCTCCCCTCCTCCCCGACTCTTCTCCCCTCCCCTCCTCCCCGACTCTTCTCCCCTCCCCTCCTCCCCGACTCTTCTCCCCTCCCCTCCTCCCCGACTCTTCTCCCCTCCCCTCCTCCCCGACTCTTCTCTACTCTACTCTACTCTACTCTACTCCCCTCCCCTCCTCCCCGACTCTACTCTACTCTACTCTACTCTACTCTACTCCCCTCCTCCCCGACTCTACTCTACTCTACTCTACTCCCCTCCTCCCCGACTCTACTCTACTCTACTCTACTCCCCTCCTCCCCGACTCTACTCTACTCCCCTCCTCCCCGACTCTACTCTACTCTACTCTACTCCCCTCCTCCCCGACTCTACTCTACTCTACTCTACTCCCCGACTCTACTCTACTCTACTCTACTCCCCTCCTCCCCGACTCTACTCTACTCTACTCTACTCCCCTCCTCCCCGACTCTACTCCCCTCCCCTCCTCCCCGACTCTACTCTACTCCCCTCCTCCCCGACTCTACTCTACTCTACTCTACTCCCCTCCTCCCCGACTCTACTCCCCTCCCCTCCTCCCCGACTCTACTCTACTCCCCTCCTCCCCGACTCTACTCTACTCCCCTCCTCCCCGACTCTACTCTACTCCCCTCCTCCCCGACTCTACTCTACTCCCCTCCTCCCCGACTCTACTCCCCTCCCCTCCTCCCCGACTCTACTCTACTCCCCTCCTCCCCGACTCTACTCTACTCCCCTCCTCCCCGACTCTACTCTACTCCCCTCCTCCCCGACTCTACTCTACTCCCCTCCTCCCCGACTCTACTCCCCTCCCCTCCTCCCCGACTCTACTCTACTCTACTCCCCTCCCCTCCTCCCCGACTCTACTCCCCTCCCCTCCTCCCCGACTCTACTCCCCTCCCCTCCTCCCCGACTCTACTCCCCTCCCCTCGTCTCCACTCCACCTACACACACACACACACACACACACACACACACACACACACACACACACGTCTCGCACCGATTCTCCACACACTCACTGCCCCGATCCGACTATATCTCACTCTATCCCACATGCCTGCATTATTGGTTCTCCCTTTTGTTATTGGACGTCTGGTTCTATAACTTTTTGTAATTCTAATAATTGATTGAGATGTGTAAGTACAAAATTATCTTAGTGGTATAGTAGTTTTCTGCCTCAACTTGTTTTCATTTGTGTAAAAAGGTTTTCAGTTTCTATTATAGACTGAATTCAGATTCCTCTCGTAATTCTTTGTACTCTGGGGCTTTATTTATGAACTATATAGTTATCGTTAGATTTAATAATTTAGCACTAAATAAAGCAGTCACAGGAATTAATTTTCTTTTTGTTTAGTTGACTGTTATTCATCCACGGCCACCTGCTAACAGAGGACCGAGTAAAAATACTGAGTCGGCAAAAGCTACAGTGGAACCAGCATCTGTGCAGGACTCGCTGTTGAAGGAACAAAAAGATCAGCATGCTTCTGCTGCAGATGTGGCTGTGGCATCTGAACAAGTGCAGCAGCCACTGCAAGGGCATGCCCATGTAGACAAACATCACGTAGAACTTCGCCCAGTTCAGACTGTTAGTGATGTCTACCTAACTTCGGGAATGGACTCCACACAAGCAGCTGTTGCTGGTGGTAGTAAGTATAATTGTCTGTGAACAAAAGAGAATGTGTGCATGTGTACGTATAACCTAAGTGAAACTTTTCATCACTGAGATGCTGACTTGATTTGATTGCACATTTTGCAGTAGAACAATAAACAAAACAAAAAAAAGTTAGGTTTGATAGGTTTCTTGTCATAGTCCAGTTACTTTTGGTTCTTGTATCATTTAGTGTATTTTCCTTAGGATAATTAGAAATCAAAATCAACAAAGGAATGTTGATATTTGGTTTTCAGTGATCAATTAAATTTCATCCATAATGTGTATGGCATGAGTCACAGTGTGCTGTGTGTTGTACTCCCACAGCAATACAGGTCAACTCTCTATGGTTATTTATTTTTTGTAAATCACTTGACAAACATGATGCCCTTATGTTCAGAATACTTATTACATGGCAAATTAAACTGGTAACCTGGCCACAGCGTCAGCACTGCCATGTCCGTACCCGAGAAGCAGGGAGGGGAGCTGGCAATAGTGTACACTCCAGTATTCTTAACACTTTGCTGTCCGCGCGTCTCGTACAAATTTATTGGTGCCGACATCGCTAATTCGAATTACTTGACTTTTTGCCGGCCATTCTTGACATTATCAAGAGATTATAAATTGTTAAGTTTTGCTAATCGCATTGTTAGTTCTCATAAGTTCTCAACCGTGTTCCCATTCTTTCATGAAATTTCGAAGATACACATACCTAAATAAATAAAAAATTTGTTTCATACATTTGTTTATTTACATTGTCTTTGGTACTTAGTATTTCTTTAATATGATAAACAAAAACGTCTCCAAGATGTAACGCAACTCCACAAGACTTGCACATTAAGTTTGCTTTTTTTATGGCAGTTTCTTGGTTTTAATTTATTCATTTCAGAAATGCGTAGGCCTATTAGTTGATATTGCTTTATGTGACCAGAAAGTCTGTCAACCGGATCATGATGAAACGTACATGATGGAGTGCCAACCTCCAAGTTTTTCTCCACGAATTCATTGTAATTAATTGTATCGTCCCTTTTGTCTGCCATGATGAAAGGGCACAAGTAGTTATAAAAACAAAAGACTTGTTGACATGTGTAACTTATTGTTACCTAAACAGAACACCAACAGAATGCAAAAGATACTAAAGTGGTGTCGCCGGTCACTGCGCGGTACTATGCTCACGACACCACTGTGGTGTCGCTGGCCGTTGACCGTTGTTTCGTGCCCAACACAACTGTGGTGTCGCCGGACAGCAGAGTGTTAAAAGTGGATGACTGACTGCCTTTAGGGTCTTACAATGTCACAACACTAAAATCTAATATAACTGCATAAGCAAATTTACCGAATGGTCTAATGGGTCATGTGTTCAGCTAATATCACCAACACCAGAGGTTCCATTATTGGCAATTGCTTAGTCTCTAGTGGAAATGCCTGCAAAGAAGTCCACACAGTCTTGTGCGGCCAGCTAAAAAGCTACTTGAATATCAAATATATGTTTGACGACTTTGCATCAATCATTGGGAGCAATCTGAAAGTTATATTATTCGCGAAGAATCGAGTTTTCCAAGATTTGCTAGCAATTCTTTTTATTACTGTTACCGGTTTCGACAGATCGGTGTTTTCATCATTGGGTCTGCAAGTTACAAAAACAAACATCCCTGTTGAAGATGGCTCAGACATGCACTATTTCATATTTAGATGTACAGATGCTTGTTACTATACTGAAAGGCACATAATGATGTTGTCAATTTGTAATAAATAGTGGTGGGGAACATCTGTGTGTTACAAATAAAATAACACACAATTAAAACATAAAAGGTGTTTTGCTGATGTACTTTCTGCCTACTTACACTGAAAACTTGAAAGGGCAAACTATGAGCACTTTATCATATGTAAGCTTCAAATTCCACAGTAGCATGTACTGTGGAGATTCCAAGACTTACCAAGCGGGAAAGTGCCGGTAGATAGGCACAATAAGTAAAACACGCAAACACACACACAGAATTTCTAGCTTTCGCAACCGACGGTTGCTTCTTCAGGAAAGAGGAAAGGAGAGGGAAAGACGAAAGGATGTGGGTTTTAAGGGAGAGGGTAAGGAGTTATTCCAATCCCGGGAGCGGAAAGACTTCCCTTAGGGGGATCCGCACATACACAGACACAAGCAGACATTGGATGGATATGTGTGTGTGCGCGCGATTGTACACCTGTCCTTTTTTACCCCTAAGGGAAGTCTTTCCGCTCCCGGGATTGGAATGACTCCTTACCCTCTCCCTTAAACCCACATCCTTTCGTCTTTCCCTCTCCTTCCCTCTTTCCTGAAGAAGCAACTGTCGGTTGCGAAAGCTAGAAATTCTGTGTGTGTGTTTGCGTGTTTTACTTATTGTGCCTATCTACCGGCGCTTTCCCGCTTGGTAAGTCTTGGAATCTTTGTTTTTAATATATTTCTCCCATGTGGAAGTTTCTTTCTATATATATTAATGGATGCATATTCTCTTATAGCTTAGGAACTATACCACAACTTCCACAATATTTTTCAGTAATCCGCTATGCCGTTACACTGACACATTAACCTGTAATTTTTTAATGAATGCGCTGTACTTAGATCACAAGCACTGCATCACGGACAGATATGACGTGGTGTAATTAATTTTACATAGTGCAAAGAATACAATTATGTGAACCTCATAGTACTTCTTGGAGTGATATTGTATGGCGTAATTTGTGTTGCTTATAGTTATCTTGATGATGTTTTTGTCAAGACTTTTGATATGACTCTGTGTTGATTAATAATCTGAACTATGTGGACTTACTTTCTAAAAATGACGGTTTGTCACCCATTACATGTAAACCTATGATGTATATTTAATTGTAAATTTTACTTTAAAAAAATTATGCTGTATATTTTCAAAACAGAATGTTGTTTAAAATCTGTGATTTAAAATGTTACTGAAATTGTCTTAAAAATAATTTTAATGAGATTGAAAAAAAGACATAATTCCAGCGTGGTACATGTATTGATTTATAGATTATGGGACACCACTATGTAAACAACTTTATACTTACTTATCTGAGAAATTTTATACTAGCTGCACTCTGTGAGCAAAAGTATCCGGACACCTTCAAAAACATAAGTTTTTCCTGTTAGTGGCATTGTGCTGCTACAAACTGCCAAGTACTCCATATCAGCAACCTCAGTATTCATTAGACATCGTGAAGAGCAGAATAGGGCACTTCGCAGAACTCATGGACTTTGAACATGGTCAGGTGATTGGGTGTCACTAGTAGCATACATCTGTATGCGAAATTTTCACACTCCTAAACATCCTTAGGTACACTGTTTCCGATGTGATAGTGAAGAGGAAACATGAAGGGACATGTACAGAACAAAAACGTACAGGCCAAGCTCGTGTGTTGACTGACAGACTACTGACAGTTGGAGGAGGTCGAAATGTGCAATCGGTAGACATCTATCCAGACCATCACACAGGAATTCCAAATTGCATCAGGATCCACTACAAGTACTACGACAGTTAGGCGGGAGGCGAGAAAACTTGGGTTTCATGGTCGAGCGGCTGTTCATAAGCCACACATCACGCCGGTAAATGCCATACAATGCCTTGCTAGATGTAAGGAGCATAAACATTGGGTGATTGAACAGTGGAGAAATGTTGTGTGGAGTGACAAATTACGGTACACAATGTGGCAATCCGATAGCTGGGTGTTAGTATGCCGAATGCTCGGTGAACGTCATCTGCCAGCATGAGTAGTACCAACAGTAAAATTCGGAGGCGGTGGTGTTATTGTGCGGACGTGTTTTTCATGGAGAGAGCTTGCACCCCTTGTTTTGTGTAGCACTCAAGCAGCACAGGCCTTCATTGATGTTTTAAGCACCTTCTTGTGTCCCACTGTTGAAGAGCAATTCGGGGATTCAAAACGATCGAGCACCTGCTCATAATGCACGGCCTGTGGCGGAGTGGCTACACGACAATAACATCCCTCTAATGGACTGGCCTGCACAGAGTCCTGACCTGAATGCTATAGAACACCTTTGGGATGTTCTGGAACTCTGACATCGATACCTCTCCTCAGTGCAGCACTCCATGAAGAATTGGCTGTCCTTCCCCAAGAAACCTTCCAGCACCTGATAGAAGATATGCCTGCGAGAGTGGAAGCTGTCATCAGACTTACGGGTGGGCCAGCATTATATTGAATTCCAGCATTACCGATAGAAGGTGGCACAATCTTGTAAGTAATTTTCAGCCAGGTGTCTGGATACTTTTGATCACCAAGTGTAAGTTACCATCATGGTTTGCGCCATTAGTGTATGCTGGGAAATCAACTCTTTAACTTGTACATTTTAACTCTGTGTTGTTTTATTTGTTATATACTGATTTTCTGTGCCACTTATAACAAAAATTGACATGCAAATCACCGTAGTAGTAGTATTACATTTAAAGACTTGTGCCAGGAAAGGTGATAAACAATGTTTGTTTATTAGCAACAAATGCATCAACCATTATTTATTTTGGGTTCAGAGAGAGGTTTGACGTATTATGTCTATGGATCTTCTTCTTTGCAAGATTCCAGACCAGTTCAATAGGACTTACTAGATGGTATGGCAGTAGGGGATAGGGAACCATTGTCGTGCAAAAGTTTGAGAAGGTTGGTGCTCTTAATCAATCAAAAAGTTTGCCTTTCATTGTCTCTATATATTTTTAATTATTTACTGTCCATTCTTACATGATAGTCTGAAGTTTTCCTCTTATCGTCATAGAAGAGAGATGACAATGAAGTGAAACCCTGTGTTCGGAACAATAAAAAAATACCTGGCACTGCTGTTTGACAGTACTTGTTGGATGCTGTCACTTTTCTACATTTATTCACAGTATAGTGTATATGAAAAATGACTCGTTTATTTAGACTTCTTTTGAAATCAAATCTGGTAGATGGTATAGATTTTTCTCTTAGTTTCTTTGCTAGCCTGTAAGTCCAGTTTTGTGCAGCAAAAGCAGTGAAGTTTTTGCAGAGAGAGTTTTCCTTTATTGTTCATAGTACCACAGAAATTGCTGACTAATAATGCATTTACGTATCTCATCAGTGAAATACTTAGATGTGTTTTACTAGTTCTGTTTTGGGGCAGGTACTTAAATCCTGCTCCACTTGACATTGTGTCTCTCCTTCCATGATTTGCACACCATTGACTTGCATCAACTTTTCTTTATCAAGGTTTGCTTGCACCTTCTGTCACTTTCGCTGTTGGCACTATCGCACTTTTCTGGTTCTCATTGTCAGTAAAATTAATGATAGCAGCAGGTTGTCATATCTTCCTGCAATGGTATTTTCCAAGATCACTTTTCATGCTGCACAACTTTGAATTGGAATGTGACTACCCAGTCATATGACTATGTTTGTACCTGCTATGGCGGGATTATCATTTTATCTTACCGAATAACAACTTACTTCCTTCTTTTGAATCAAAAGAAAATTAAAGCATGTCTTAGATTTATCAGCCATTTATACATAACACTTCATAGATTAAAACGACATACAAACTGGCTTCAAATTTTCCAGATATAATAAATTCTTTCACTGTTCTCGAAACCCTCAGTGCAGTATATAACTGGTGTCACTCCATATTTCTGAATTATGCTAACATAGGTGATTTGTATTTTTCATTGCCCACATGCTCAATATGACTGGCAGTAATAGGTATGTAATTTTACATAGAATACATTTGTAAACCTCCCAGTAACATGCAGTACTACGTAGTTTTGGCAGGATAGTAAGAGCCTTGTTGCTCTCTTGTGTTCCACTTCCATGGAGGGATGTTTTGCTTAATAAACTGTTTTTTGTGTGTGTGTGGGGGGGGGGGGAGGGGGTGGTAAGTTGTTGTGTTTCGCCTTAACATAACCATGTAGTGTCTAGTCTGTGATTAGAATTCTTAATTAAAATGTAAATGAATTCCTTGACTTACGGCTTGAACTTCATATACCACAAAAAGTTGTAATTTTGTCACCTCATGTAACAAGAGGTTGTACAGTCTGACCAAATGGAGCATCAAATTGATAGGGTACAACATACTGCATATTTGGCTGTGCTCCCCAGTGTTCAGTGTATGATAAATGCAAGTTGTGAGATGTTGACAGATTTTGTAACAAACATTTGCAAAATTCCAAGAAAACTAGTCTTAAAAGCTTTCCAGTCTGCTGTCAGACTGTGTCCAACATTGATTTTCTGTTACGGTTCCGATGTTGGAAGATGTACATGTTTCCATTATGGTGCATTCTGTACACTTCATTGTTAGAATTTACTAGGCACATGGCAGCACTTTGTACGAAGATCTGACAACTCAAACCGTTTTGGATTTGCATATTTCTTATACGATATCATCTGGTGGAAAATGTGTGAGTGATGATTGTTTTGGCAGGTGGTTTGTCAATGTATTTGAAGACAAAGGAAAATTTTGTGATGAAAGTGATTGGGGAGAAACTTCCACCGTGTGCCATGATAAAAGTTCTAGTGAGTCAGTATTTACTGGTGGACACATTATGTAGCTAGTACCAGAAGTTTATTGTGATGGAAACAATGATCTCATGAAGTTTCCTGTTTGTGTCACAGAGTAGAGTTTCACCATTGCTCATGGAGTTTGAACAAAATCCGAACTTGAGTATTTTCAGCTCTCTTTCACTGAAAGTCTAATTAGTAAAAATTGTGAATGCTACAAATATGTATGCAAAGAAAAGATACAGAAAGTCACTCCATTTACAAAACACTCATTGTGCACTTGTGGAGGACTGTTTCAGTAGAAGAACTGAAGACTTTTCTTGGTGTTATATTGAACATAGCCTTGAATTTGAAGGCCGTATTAGTTGACTATTTTACAGAAGACTGGCTACAATGAACGCTATTCTTCAAGGATGTTTTTTCTCATCTCCATTTTTCTCAGATATTTCGGATGCTGAATTTAGTTCAATCTGTCACAGCTGAATGGTGTCAACATTCGAGAAGAAGCAAGGTGAAGAACTTTCCTGATGACATTGACAGGAAATGCAAAGAACTTTATTTACCAAAAAGAAATGTGGCTGTAGATGAGAACTCATTAGGATCCGAAGGAAGTATTAAAGTGCTGCCTACAAAGGGGTTTACAAGTTTTCTGTCTTTGTGATTCAGAAAATGTCTCTCTTCTTTCTCACATTTCGTATTATGGAAAGACAACTACAGAAAGTCTAATTTGTCTCGATTTACCTTTCGCAACCCAAATAGTAGTTCATTTGGAACAGTAATTGCTGGCTTGTGCAGGCGGTTCAGGCTATCAGATCTATACTGACAAGTTCTACACGAGCCCTCAATTTGCACGTATAAAAGATACAGTTATGCCTTGTAGGAAGGATTTTCCGTGCGATTTGAAAAAGAGAAAACTTGCTGAATATGAGTTAAGTGCCTATCAAAGTGAGATGAAAATAGGGTCTTTCATTCCATGACAAGATGTTAAAGACTACGTTGAGTTTGTTCTTTGGTTCTCAAACCAAATTGACCACTCTTTACAGGAAGAAAGAGTCTGTGCAGTTCCTGAAACCTACTGATATTTTGGAATACATCAAGTTTATCGGAGGAGTTGACAGTGCTGGTTGGTACTGTGGTTGATATTATTTTAAAAGGCAGAATCACAAATGGCAGGAAAAATTATTATTGTGGCTGAATGAAGTTCTTATAGTGAAGTTACATTCTTTACTCAGTAGATAAAAATGAACGTGGAAAACTACAGACTAACCTTTCCTACAGCTAGTTGGCCAGGCGAGAAATACAAATTCAAAGAAAAGAGAAAGACCATTATTGTCTTGACACTGAGGAAAAACTAAATGGGAAAATGCATTTTACAATGTGAAAAAAAATCAAAGGATTGCATGGTCTACGGCAAATGCAAGGAGAAAGGAGGAAGAAGAAAAAAGATTTTCTGTTACAAAACATTCCAGAGGAAGCCTGTACTGCACACGGGAGAATGTTTTAAGAATTATAATACAGAAAAAAATTGTACACAAACATCAATATAGTTTCAAAGAGTAGTGTAAAAGAATAGAAAATTGTCTAAGTGATCTCATATTGCAGTTTACTTTTTTAAAACCATGCTGTTATAACATGTAATACATTGTAATCTTACCCATTTAAATAAATAAGAATTGGGGAGAATGCAGGGAGTAGAAAAACTGGATTGGATAGGGTTAAGGTATTGTTAAGTATTCCAAACAATGTCTGAAAGTTCAAAGAAATGGATGTAATAGGAATTAATATTTTAATCATTACTTGATTAAAGAGAGACTCTACACCATAAGTGATGAATGCCAAACACAGGGACAATGTCTTTGCCCAATCATATTTGAAATATAATTAACTCTATGGGATGAAGCAGAATTGTAAGATCACTGTAATATGCATTGTGGGTGAAACTGAATTTGCCCATGAAAATTGCAGTGATGACACATGCATACTGATGCAGAAGCAAACTGAGCCAGTTTTAATACCACCTCCTACTTCATGTAACAAGACAGTAAAATTTTGAATCATTATTTGCTGAGTAACATGTAATCGTTACTTTATGTTCCAGTTTTAAAACAGTTGTCATTTACATGGCATTTTTTGCTGTAACTCAGTCATGTAAACTCACATTCCCATAAGCATAATGTACTTTACTTAAAAGTTAATTGTGTGAAAGAAAGAAATGTTGCTTACTTAAAACGTTTTTTTGAAATGTTATATAAAATCCGAGTGGCCTTACTGAAACAACTGAGTTGTAACAATTTATTAATGTTTGTGGAGGATTCTTCCAAGTTTTCAGTACCACTGCATGGAATGAAAGAATATGAAAATCTGTCTGAAAAGATTATACTATCTTTTAAAACAATAGTGTATATAAACATTATTTCAAGATTGTTGAGGTTTTGTTAATTTTATGTTTGTCTGTGTGTGTCACAGGTCATGCAGTCACCATTATCATAGTTGTCTGTGTGGGTTTCTTATTGTTCATGATTGTGTTGGGAGTAATCAGAATCCGTGCTGCACATCATCGGGCTACACAGGAGGAAATTGCTGACACTGAAATGGCCTGGGATGACTCTGCCCTTACTATAACCGTCAATCCAATGGAGGTATGTGCAGTTTTTAGAAACCAAATCAAAAGTCTCAACTTACCTTGTAAACACTGTATCAAACAATGTGTAATGGATTGAAGTTTCATGAAGTTAAATTTCTCACTGGAACATTAAAAATCAGATTACTCCACTATGTGGCACAGGTGGCGAAATAGTAGAGATCTTAGTTGTTTGCAGTGAAGTAAATTTCTCACAGTGTGTTCTTTGTGTGAGAGACCTAAAATAGTTGAAACAGTTTTATTAGAGTGGCAGTTTATCTGTGTTGGTGCTTTTGTTGAAGTAGCACTATTACAAATGAAACAGTTTTATGTAGTGGTTCTCATCAGTTGCTGTTGAACTGAAATTTTTCAGCTGAAAGGAGTCACTATTACAAGAGATTGGTGTCACACTGATGAATGTGTACGTCAATGTGTTAAATACACTACTAACTATTTGATTTATAATAAAGGAATAGGATGGACTGATCTGTCATATCAAAGGTTTTTTTGTAGCGTCTTCTGTTTTATCTTGGGTTTTATATTGTACCATTTTTGTAACTTCCATAATGGAGATGCTCATAAGCAAAGTGAGGAGTAAATTTTCATTGTTTTGAGGTGAATATGTAGTGAGATAAGACCTAATTGGCAAATTTCATAATATTTCTCTTTATATGTATACTGTCCCATCGCAAAAAAAAGTGAAACAGCAGCACCATTCAAACTATACAAGGGCCTGAAGCCACTTATATTTCTTTCCCATTAAAGGATCTTCACTGTAAAGGAAGAAAAGCTCAAATTTGGTTACTATGATAAAAAAGTAGTACATGGTGAAATCAGAAAGTCTGCTTCATTGTCATGAAAAAAAGTCTGCTTCATTGTCATGATTAGTGTTTCCAGACTATCACATTTTGTGAACCCTTTTTGAATTAAAAAAATTATGAAAATCATTACGCTAATTCTAGAATCTGAGATCAGTGTCTTTAGAGGAAGTAAGAGGAGACAGCTCGGACGTCGGTATTGGAGTGTCACGTACTGAGAGATTCATACATAACATTGCAACCTCTGTTGGAACACCAGAACCACAGTCTTGCTGTGCCTGGAGCTTCTCAGTACCTGCTCATTGCACACCATGTACGAGTATGTCTGGACACTGTTGACTTAAAAGACCAACCGTTTGTCTCTCGCCTTGGTTGATACCTCCATTGTAGAATATTAAAGAGTGGAGGAAACAGTTGATAAAAGGTTTGTTTGCAGAAACTTGTAACACTATTGTACATTTTGTTTCTTTGGATATTTTTTCTGTGCTGTTTATAGTACCAAAGCTCCACTCTCTGCTCTCTTGAAAATAACAGCTTATCTGGGTCGAGGAGAATGTAAGTGTTATGGCACACTGCACAAACATTGGTTATTGAATTTGTTTGTTGATTGGCTACATCATACAATGACATGAAAGTGCCCGGAGGCAATACAGGGTCAGTAACCTAATAATTTCCACATTTTGAGGGCTGCAGTATAAGTAACAGTTGACAGCAGGGCATAGACTGAAGCTGGGAGGCTCACATTGGTCTAAATATAGACAAGTGTACAGTGGTGGCTCTATTATTTTGAGTCAGTGCTCCCAGCCAGTGCTGTAGACTTGCACTGGAGGCCTACCCTGGAGTGTCTGGTGGGACCCCAATGCTCTTGGCTGTGCTGAGAGGTAGGTGTGCAACCTCCATCTCCTCCAAACCTCCCCCCCCCCCCCCCACCTCCCACCCCATCCCCACTCTCGCTAACCCCTACCCTCACCCTAATCATTTTTTCTCTTTGCTAATGTGATTAAAGATTAGTGACTTCTAACTGTCTTCATAAATTTGAAAAGGGCTGATGCTTCCTGTGCGTTGCATTAAGGTATACAGCAAAAGATCTCTCAAGAAAGAACAGCTTTTTGCTTGGACGATTGGTAAGCCATATTTAATCCACATCACTTGTAATCTCCCCCCCCCCCCCCCCCCCCAAGCCATGAATTAATATTTCTAGTTGTATTCTTGATGTATGCCAGCCTGAAATTCATGCAAGTACTATACTTTTTTATGCTATATACCTATGCATTCAAAAAGCTGGAATATGCCATGAATTTGAGACAAGGAACCTGATATAAGTATCACATCTCCTAATGAGCGTAAAAGGGGGAGGGTGATAGACTGTCAACCAATTTTTTTTTCCTTGATGAAGGAAAACTATCAAATTTTGTACCACAGAATAATGTAAATGTTTAAAGCAAGCTGTTGTTTACTAAATTTAGAATTCAGTGTGTGGAGTAACAATTTTAGTAAAATTTGGGAGAAAAGTTTGGAATCTGAGGGTTAAGTTTGTGTTTAAAAGTTTCTTTCTGAAAAACTGATACCTCTCATTGTGTAGTAAAATTATATGTGGCATGAATAATCTGATGGTTTTGTGACTGGACTTTGTGAATAAATGCTGTTTGAATTGTAGCCAGTGTTGCCATATATAACCAGTAAATCTTAAACCCATTTCACAGGAATGACTTTGTTGTCAAAAGGTGACTACTCATGATAGGTGTGCATGACATGCCAGTGTGTAAAAGAGCTGGCAACCACAATGTAAGTCGATCAACAACAGCAATTGTGTATTGGTTATGGCATCTGTGTAGCTCTAAAATTCTGAGTACACAAAATACATTGCATCTACAGCAGATGTGTGGTTGCTGATGCTCTTTGTATTACAGAACCCATTTAATATCATCTACATGTATGTGATTACTCCACAAGTCACTGTACAGTGTGTGACAGAGGGTTTGCTGTACCACTGGTAGTCATTTTCTTACCTGTTCCAGTTTCAAACGGAGAAAGATAAAAAACAACTTTCCATATGCCTTGTATGAGCCCTGATTTCTCTTATCATTGCAGTCCTTACGCAAAATGTACATTGGTGTCAGTAGAATTGATCATTTTGCAGTCACCTTCAAATGCCAGTTCTCTCTCTAAATTTTCTCAGTAATGTTCCTTAGAAAAAATGTTGCCTTCCCTCTAGGGATTCCTATTTGAGTTCATGAAGGATTTTCTTCATACTTGGGTTTTGCTCAGACCTGCTGGTAACAAATCAAGGAGCCCACCCCTAAATTGCTTTGATGTCATCCTTTAATCGGACCTGGTGTAGATCCCAAACACGTAAGCAATGAATGGGTCGCATTAGTGTCCTGTATGCAATCCGTTTACAGATGGGCTACACTTTCCTGAAACTCTCCCAATAAAATGGAGCCAACCATATGCCCGTACACCGTAGCATCATCAAAAAACAGTTGCAGATTGCTGCTAACCCCATCCAGCACATCATTTATGTATACACAAAATAGTAGCGGCCCTATCATACTTCTTTGGGCACTCGTGATGATACCCTTGTCTTTGAACATTTGCTGTCAAGGACAGCGTACTGGGTTCTTTTACTAAAGCAGTCTTTCAACTATTCGCATATCTGGGAACCTATTCTTTATCCTCATACCCTCGTTAACAGCCTACAGTGGGAGCACTGTGTCAATTGCTTTCTGGAAATCTAGGAATATGGAATCTGCCTGTTGTCCTGCATCCATGGTTCACAGAATATCATGTTAGAAAAGGGCAACCTGTGTTTTGCACAAGCGCTGCTTTCTAGAACTGTGCTGATTTGTGGACAGAAGCTTTTCCCCCTCAAGGAAATGTTATTTGAACTGAGAATATTTTCAATAATTATGAAGCAGAGTTGTGTTAAGAATATTGGTTTATAATTTTGCAGGTCTGTTCCTTTAATCTTCATATATACTGAAGTCGCGTGCGCTTTTTTTCCAATCACTTGGGACTTAGCACTGGGTGATAGATTCACGGTAAATGCGAGCTAAGTAAGGGCCAGTGCCATAAAGTATTCTTCGTGAAACTGAATTAAGATTCCATCTGGACCTGCAGCTTACTTGAAATTCTTTCAGTTGTTTTTCTACACCAGAGTTGATTATTACTATGTCATCCATACAGGAGTCTGTGTGATGGCCAAACAGTTTGTATAATTCTCTTGCATGAACAATTTGTTAAATGTGGAATGTAGTACTTCTGCTTTCATTTTGCCATCTTGTACTGCCACACCAGACTGGTCAGTGAATGACTAGATAGATGCCTTAGACACACTCACTGATTTTATGTAGGACCACAATTTTCCTGGGCTCTCAGCAAGATGTTTACAGACGTACAAAGTTCTATTAACTTTTGCCTGTCGTCATTTGTGCCTTCTATTTTGATCTGAGTGTGCAACAGACTGTTCTTCCTTAGCATTTTCCAAATTTTGTTGTTAATCCCACACGGGTTTTTCCATTCTTAATCCACTTACTCGACACATACTTATCCGGAACTCAAATTAAAATCCATTTAAACTTTGCCTGTAATTTCTCTATGCCTATCATTTGTAATTAAATGTCAGTTTATTGTCTTGAGTGGGATGCTAACAGCAGCTTATTGCTCTTACCAGCAGAAATAGTCTCCTAGCCTTCTTGATTGATTAACTTTTGTAACCATTGTTGCCATGATACCACTATCACTAATCCCCCATCTCTATAGTAAAGCCATTGATAAGGTCCAGCCTTGCTTGTAGCTACAAGGTTGAAGATATTTCACTTGTGTGTGGGCTTCCAAACTAGCTGTTCAAGACAGTTCTTGGAAAACTTGGTCAAAAGCACTTCGCAATACTGTCTATACCCCCTGCAGTGAATACGTAGGCATTCCTAATCTACACGCGATACGTTCAAGTTGCCTCCAAATAATATTGCATCTAGATATTTTTGCGCTACTAACTGCAAACTTTGTTTGAACGTCTCTAAAACTATCACAGTTCAATCAGGTAGTCATAAAAACATCCAACAATTAACTTGTTTTCATCTGGACATTTTATGTGGCCAGCCATTAAAGAATTTTGCAGGTAACTTCACTGTTGCACTCAAATTTCTCAAGTCATTGGTACAATTCCAATAGATGTGTAATTACATGTATTTTATAATTGTGTGGTATTTTGCATAGAAAGAGTAGACTAAGAATGTCATTGAAGTGGTGGCACATGCTTATCAGAAAGTTCAATTTATCACAATGAGATAATTTTATGTCTCCAGTATTCTGTCTCATCATAATGTTATGGATAGGTGCAGAGAGATACATACAGGTGTAGAGAAGTGTCACAGAGACATCCTGTACTTTGTAGCATATGAGAGGTGAAGGGTTGAAGTAGGTGGCAACTATGTAGGTAAGGTTCAGAGCAAAAAAAGGAGTGGATCCACAGCAGCTGGCAAGTTTTGGTTAAAAGTGTGGTGGTTTCCTCTTCTGTGTCATCAACAAGTTTATGAATTTGTTATGGTATTCTGACTACTATTAACTAACAAGCTTTGCTGTCAATAACAAATCTACCCACCTCTCCTGCAGTCTCATTGGTCGTTCTATTCCTGCAGTACAGTGGTAACTTTAGCACTGCTTCTTCTGTCATGAAATCTCTATCCAGTTACTGTGTTCACAAAATATTGAAACAGTTAGTTGCAGTTATGATTAAAATGCATGTTTTTATATGTACAAGTAGATAATTAAAACCCCTGTAAGTAAATGATATATTTTTTATTTATATGTATCCTCCTCTATCCAGATACAGGCTCCAAACTGAGAAGCAGACAACATTAGTCACACATGAAGTTTTGTTGCCGTTTGTTAACACAGAAGATAACTCACATCAAAGAAGTCTCAGTACAGAAATAATCTGCCACGGGCACTGCAATTGGCTTGACATGTTAAATGGGTTACAGAAATAGAAATCCAAAGATGTCAAGTGCTATTTCTTGTTTGAACCCAACTTAAAAATTTGTCTTATTTTCTCAGTTTTGTATTTTAATTTTTAGACTAAATTTTTGACGTTCATGATAAAGTTCAACATGAAATGGTATTGCAAGGTACATGTCATATGTTCCATTTTTCTGAGTAACTGTATTAATAACATTGTTTAAACTTTAGCAACTGGATGGCTCGGCACAACCACCGAGACCTGGTGGTAACAGCAGTAACAATGCTGCGTGTGAAGACGACGACACATCTGATGATGGTTCGAGCTATCGTGATGATGATTTAGACTCAACGGATGAGGAAGAGGATGAAGGTGGGGAAGGTGGAAAAATAAGAGATCTTGAATGGGACAATTCCACACTTGCTATTTAGATCAGTATCAAAGTAAGTGATTTTAAAATCTTTTATCCTTCCGATATGTTTGTCTTGTAGGTAGATATTACGTAAGTCCATAATACTATGTAGAAAAATTAATTTCTAGCAGTCACACTCTTTTTAACCATTGATATTTATATTTTATTTTTATTTTTTAGGTGCAACATTTCCGTGGAGAGGAATCAAGAGGCAAGCCCGATGTCCTCAGTTCTTGTTCTCAGATATCACACTGAAAAATTGAAAGAGAATAATTTTCAGTGGCAAATACACACCATTATTAGCATTTAAATTCAGATGTCTAACATTTCTGCTGGGTATGAGATTCTTGTGGATGATGGTTACTAGTTTCAAAGGAAAATAATTTCCTTCACACGGGTTACCTGATTAAGATTGTAATTTAAGAGTTGTTCGAATAATTGTACTTACACATTCCTTTGCTTTTGGTTGCATTAATCACATGTTTTCCATTTGTGCAGCTTTATATAAGCATATTTATTAACCCCAGTTCTAGCTGGATGTTATCTTTATCTGGGGTGTCAAGTTCTGCATTTACTTCATAGTACTATTGTTTGTTTGGTCCTTATGTCAGGTTTGACTTGTGACCCTTCTACAAAAGTCTCCCAATTTGTGATACGTACTTTAGAATTATTTTAGGAGAGAAGAGAAATTCAGCAACATCCTAGTAGTGTAATTACAGTTTTTTTAGTTAAGTGAATGTATAAGAGAATGGAGTTAATCACGGGGAAACTTAACAGATTTTGAACCAGTCATTAGTCTTGTCAACCTGTAGCTGTTACTGTCAGCCCAGTTAAAGGCTTCAGAGCAGTTGGTGTGTAGATACAGTGTCAACACCTGCCAAGATATCTTCAGTATATTGTAGAGTGTTTCAGTGAACTGCTTAGGTATTGAAACTGTGTGTTGCTGGACTATATATAAACACTGCACAAGCCTGCTTCCCCACTTTCAGTGGTCTCACATTTTTCTTTTTTGCATGAATACAGTAATTATCATCAGGAACTTTCATTAACAGGTTTTATGGAGATTCTTCTCTGCCTGTCGGAACAGAAGTGATTGTACACTAGTTAGAACTAAGGTTCATCAAAGAACAGAATTCTTAAAGTAATGAGTGGAAATGGAGTTAGATGCCAGGGTATTACGTGATCTATGTCCCTAATGAAATTTTTCAAGAGCAGAACAGGACAGATTTGTTAAGTATTGTTATCTGTAACAACCCATTGTTGTACAGTTACACATTTGAGTTAAGGAAGGTTTGTTAAGCCCTATGGAGGAGAAATGGGGAAGACAGATTGCGAAAGAAGTTAAATTTTCAGTATAGATTATCCTCGGCATATTATATGTATGCTACTCGCCCACAGGTATATACAATTGCTCTTATGATGACCATAGCAAAAGCAGCTTGTTGGTTAAAGAATAGAAGTGATAAACATGTTGAAGGAAGTGAGGAATAAATACTTGGATAGAAGTCCTACAACATGACTTAGAATTTTCACTGGTAAATATAAACACCAATTATAATGACTGACTAATGGTGAATGACCAATGAAACATTATAATGGAATTATTTTAATCATTTTGTAAAAAGTATTTTGATATCACCTTTTTCAGTTATGTAGTATTAACTGAATGGAGAAGGAACAAAATTAACTTTACTGTAAATCTCAATTTTTTTGGGAGAGTTAAATTGTAAAATCATGAATAGATTATGGGGAGAAAATGCCATTACTCCAATTTCAGCTTATAATAGTACTATTAACTACTTCACTATTGATAAACTAGTTATTGTTATATATTGCATGTATTGTATCTTTGCTGATTCATCTGTGCAGTGGATGTTGCTGTCTGTTTTTTTCTCTCCCCTCTATTGACTATCATATTTGGTTATTGAAGGGATTCTCTTTTGTACAAAGACAGTTTGATCACTTTGTGTTTGTGACTTTGCTAGCAGCTTATACACAATGTTTGTTTAACTATCCTTTATCATGTCTGGATCTTTTGCATTTGTGCTCCTTCACTTGCCCTTGTAGTATTAAAATTTTGTTACAGTGAGTGGTCTTTGTTGGATAGAAAGGGCATATGTTGTTAGCTGTAGCTTTTTCCAAGTGTATGAGAGTATTTTCAGTTACAATGCATCTCATAAAAATACACAATGTGAACAGTAGCAGTGTTCATTATTTCGGTATTATTGGACTTTCATGTTTTAGAAAGAAAGACCTTGAGGCTTCATTATGCAAACTGTTGCAGTTGGAATGAAATTCCACAGATTGTCACGTTGGTTTTCTGTCTTTAATAAACATTCGCACAAAATTCCCTTGATCTATTGGATTTCAGATTGATGTATGTTACAGCTTTCTAAATCTTCGTAACTTAATTTACTGCTCATAGCAGTTGTTAAAGCATTTGAAATAAAGGGTCTTGTCTTTCTGTTTACCCTTGTCCATATTACTTGCCCTTGTCTGACATCCGTCTTAACAGTTGTGTGATTATCAGTACACCGTCACATATTTAACTTTTATTGTTACATTCAAGTAAATATTCCAGTTATAGTGCAAATACACTATTTGACAAAGATATGCACTTTATGAAATTTAACAGAAAAACGGGAGGATATTGTTGAAGAATTAAAATTTTTGGAACTCTTCCTGAACTTCGAATCACGAACTTGGTGTTCTTCCGATCATGCAACCTACTGCCATGTTTTCTTGTTATGTACTGCCATTTAGTGCCTATTACGTGGGCCAATAGACAGTAACATGTGCCATAAGTAACAATGTTTTGCCAAGTTATTTTCTAAGTTAGTATCATAGTTTTGAATGAAAAATACTCGTGGGAATCTTCTGTTGTTGCTCTTAACTGTAATTTCTAAAAGATGTTATAGGTATGGGCTGGAATATACATGCAGTAAGTTTAACATACATGGGAAATTAATTTTTCTACCTTTTGAGTAAAGATATTTGGGTGTTTGTACTTCACGAAAAGAACAGGTTGGCACATTACTTTATTTTACAAGATTAGTGGCTGTACTGATTATTCTGTGACATTGTTACTAGGAAGAGGTTCATTACTGGCCTGTTAAGAGTTGTAATTTTGTAAGCAGAGCATTTATTTTGTACTTCTGAGACTATTGCACTAACCACATTGTTTCTCTAACAATTTGGTTAAAGATCATCATAGTTATGTATATGGAGAGCAAAAGAGAAACTAGTTTTGAAATGCATAGTAACTAATTATTTGACAGGTTTAAGTTTTTTCAGTATTGTCATGCTTGCATTAACTTGAGGGTTTTTTAAGTATTAATCTCAGTCGCCCATATGATAGGCTCATTGTTTATACCACATATTTCCTCTAACCATTAGACCTATCTGAAGTCTGAACATTAAAAGTCAAACAGTTTGTAGACAACTTGGCATACATGTTGACAGCTTCTTTCCAGTATTTCTTTATATTTTAGACTGTAATTATTTATGGTCATGAAAGACCAAAAAATGAAAATGTATTACACGGAAATCCACTTTTATATATTTAAATGTAATCTGTTAGAAGAATGTGTGTTTATGACACATAATTTGTGTTGTAATATTCTTAATTGCATTATTGTAATAGTTTTTCTGTTAATTTTATGTTTTAAGCCACTTCTAATAAGCAGCTACTAAGGTGTGATGTACTTAAGGCTTCTAATATTACGATCACCTAAAATGTTCATTTGACATGCACTGATTCAGGTTTCACATGGGCTAGTTTCACAGCCGTATCCTGACAGAAAGCCTGTAATTAAAAATAAGTTGAAAATTTTTATTTAATACATTTTTTATTTGAATCATGCCTTTTTTGTTCTTTGCAAGCAAAACTTTGTGTAATTTTAAGAAATAACTAAGATGACTGAACATTTGTGATCTGATGGTCAAAATTTTTATAGTGGATTTTTGTGTGTTGTGTGTTATTTTTGTGTGTGATTTTAATTTTTATTTGTACAGATCAAGAGTAAATCACCAATAATCATCTCAAACCAGAGTGGAAGGAAATCATTTTCATACTGTCCTCACTGAGAAAGAATTCAGTATTGTTAGAAACACACAGGAAACCATTATTGTGTGTGCTGTTTCCTGCCTCATAACAGTAAAAGCTACAAAGCATTTCCTTCCTCCTGGCAGTATGAAAATTGTTTGGTACATTCCACTCTGAACAAGAGGTTTCCTCTGCAGCTGGATCTGCTTTATCCCTTTTTGTGTGGCAGTGTTTGTGTTTAGTTTGGCTGTACATTTGACTGTACTGGTGAAGATCATATATTGACTGGAATATTGGTGCATTTAAGGTACATAGAATTCGGAGATCACATTTCATAATGGTCTGCAGAGTTTTCATTTTCAAATCGACATATCATTTAGCTACTTTAAAACAAGTCTTAGAGCTGTACTAAGACTAAACTGGATGTAAACAAATAAATATAAATATATTGTAGACCAATTTTTCAGCTTTGGAAGTTGAATGAAGAATTCAGCTGGAATTGACATAGTGCTATAGTGTTGAAGATCAGTGCACTCTTACACAATTTCCTGGCACAAAATATGGTGGCTTAATCCAGAGGATTGTCACAGTGTTAGCTCCATAGATTGTCACACATGAGCAGAGGCAAAAAGAGTAGTGCACCATATCCACAATAATCTGTCTAAAGGGGAAATTGAAAAATGGTAGTTATTAATTAGGGGAAAAAACTGCCTGTTGGTTTTGTGAGACTTACTTGTATGATCTTCTGCCATAAGTGTTAAGACTGCATAACGTGTCGATTCAACCATCTGTCTGTATTCTGAGTTCACGTGTTACTGTCCATTCATTATAAGATGAATTAATCTTCACATAGTAATGACTTGAATAGATTTCAGTGGGCCATGCTTTGGACCAGTCAACAAATCTCACTTCGCACTTGAACTGATTGGGTGTACAAACATTGAGACTTACATACAGCACTCTGCATGAAATTTAAGATCTCCAATAAACTTGCTGTTCCTTTTGTAATTGGAATGCTGTAGTGGTCACACAAATAACGTTATGATTTTGAATTAGGCTAGACTGCATTTGTGATGTGATGCAAAACTTTTGTTTTTATTGAACATAAGGAAATAATTTCAGACAGTGTTTGTATATTTTACAAATAATATTAAAACAACTGCATAAAATAAATGTGTGTGTGAGAGACATATTCATTCTGTTTTATATTTCCTATGAGAATGTGATTACATAAAAAGTAAAATGCATATCATGGTAATGAAAATATGTGTGTACAATTTCCCAGTATAATGTCCAAAAGCAATATGTACATAGAACATTTCAGCATTTTCTCAGAAATCTGATTTATATTTTGTACAGAATTTTTGTGCCACACTGTGTAACATAATGAATTACCTGTTTGTTTTTTCAAAGTTGTTGCTGTTCTTCAGAATGAAACAATTTATCCAGTGTGTTACTTATAAAAATTTGTAATGAGTGTCCTTTCACTGAAATTTTGAAGCATTTTATATGCTTTGGGCGGAATATGTGAATAAAAGTATGGTTGAGAGAGAGGAGGGAGGGAGGGAGGGAGAACTATGAAAATAAAACACCACAAATTTAAAAACAAACTTGAAAATATTCCAGTGTTCTGTTGTTAGGTATCTCAGTGTTGCTAGTGATGTTCTCAGACTGTTAGAGACATGATCTAAACAAAAGTTAGGTTTGTTAAGCGAACTTATATGGACTGATTAAATTGATGACAATGATGTAAGGGTTTAACAGTATGAAATCCTCTTCATACTGACCTAGCATAATAGGTTGTAGTTTGCTTAATATTTTGTTTCTTAACAGTTCTTTTAGGCTTTTTAAAGATATTAACATTAGTAATAAATTTGCTAACCAACTGTGCACACTTAGAACACACAAATAAATAATACTGGTGGAATTTAAAAGTTGTAGTAGCATGTCATGTTACTCCCCAACACTACACCTTAGAAAAGAATAATGTCATAATTAATATTTGTTAATATATTGTGCTGTAGAGTAAAGCAGAATGTCTTCTTTTGTGCTGTTTCTAAAACTGCTTTTATTGCAAAGTAATAAGTTGTATATTTTATAATGTTTGTGCAGTGAATACATCCATTCCATATTTACAGGACATTACTTTTACATATTTTTTATAGTTGCTTATGGTCATAGCTTTTGCTCTTAAGCTATCATATTTGGCGTTAGAGGTGGTTTTCATGTTATACTTGTTTTTGAACAAATGTGACTATATTTAAGGACTATGTGAGGTGATGTAACTTTCTATAATTATTTTTTTTCTGCCCAGACTTAACATCATACTTTCTATAAGTATCTGCTTCCCCACTCTGGTTTCTTTGTTCGTGTATGTTCAGTACTCAGCTGTTACTAAAAGTTTTACATACTCTGCGTTTGTGATGTTTTACACTAACTCAGTCAACAAGGTTAGTGTATTTAGCGGCACACATTTCTGATTCTTCCAACTTATTTAATTTTCATTTATTTTTTGTTGGAAAGAATAAACTGTCCTCATTGCATACTAGAAGCAGATACACTTATCACTTACAGACAACATGACACAGTGCTTTGATTAGTTAATAAATTTATTTTTATTTGTAAAGTATGGGCTTCTGATCACATACTAAACTGAAAAATATTTCAGAAATGAGCATTGCTTTTTGTAACTGTAGTCTGGTGCTACAAATATTAGATTAAACAGAATAGTCTCTCATTAAAAGTTTGATTGTTCAATAGTGTAGTCTGGTTTTTACAAAAAATAGATTAACCAGGTTAGTCTTTTGTTAAATTTTGGATTGTTTAATAGTGTCAGATTTCTCAGCATGACTGACTCCAAAAGTTTTTTGGTTTCATTCTCTGAATGAAATAAGCTTGACTAGGAATATAATTCCATATATGTGCATCAGTAGAAGACAGTATAGAAATATATGAATTAGGTTTCCAGAACCAGTATTAGATACTGTATGGTATGTTCCTGTATATGGAAACTAATTAACACTAAACTGTGTAGTTGGCAAAATATTGTATGTAGTGGGTTGAAAATGATCTGTGGTTGGTGTATTAGTTTGCTGTATATTTGTGTAAGTAACATTTCCAGAAGTGGTAACTAGTAAGTAGCTACCTCATGTGACATGTTCCTGATTGCTATGCAATAGCTGTTAGCTGGACTTTCTAACAAAGAAAGCATGTAAAATTTTCTACTAATGTTAATTATGCAAGTACGTTTCTGTGTAGGCACACAAAATAAGCAGCATCCGGACAGTGAAATTCACACGTACATCATTAACAACTGTCCTTCTGTTAACATCTGTTGCTCTATATGCCTTCCACTTTATTGATGGTGGACTTTTTTTTAGGTGCCATTGAAAAAGTTGGTTTAAGTTACAAACTGAAGATGTCATAGGTGTTAAATTGAACTGAAGTAAATTTGTCAGCAAATGTTTCTTAATAGTATCCAACTGTGTGTTGTGCACTGTTGAACTGGAAATTTCAAACACACAGTCTCATGTGATTTAAAAACATTTTTTCCTTTCTTTTTACAAAAGATAGTGACTGACTAAGTGCAAAGATAGTCTTACTAGATGGAATGACAGATTTATACCATCTGACATTGCTCTGTACAGAACAAGGAAAATGTTATGGCTGACTCAGTGTAAAAGAAGTCGGGATGAAGGAACTAGCACTACTAATAGTTGATTTTATTAATGTACAATGCAATTGTCATAATACGTGTTCTTGACAGATGTTGTTTGGTAAATTCTACATACTGTGGGGAACTGCAACGTAATACCACGAAAACAGTTCTCTACATGAAAGCCAACAAAATATGTTCGTATTAACACCTTAAAGGCCAAGCCTGAGCTCAGATCAGGCCGCGGATGAACCACCTGTTGCTCAAAAACTTGTCTCATTTCATATGAGAACAATGTATAGACGTCTCGCTACCTGACCTTCAATTGGTGCTGCTTTCTGTTGCCAATCTGCTGAATTATTTATATAGAAAGATTAGGGAATGTAACAGCTGCTTTCATCAATGGCTGATCCAATAAGATTGCATTGACATAATTTCATGCTTGTATTCATTAGGTATTGCAGTGCGCTATAATTGTGTTACAAATAAGTCTTGTTTGTTGATTGAGCAGGAAATTTTGGGAAGCTCAAGAGGAAGAAATTGCTCATTAACTCACCTTGCACTTCATACTCTATCATGCTTCAAAAATTTGTAATATATCAAAGAACTTGAAGTAACTATGAAAAATAATTCTCGAAGCTTGGTCCTCCTCTAGTATGTATTACTCTTGGTGATACATAAATTACACAGGTGCCAGTAACGCTTTAAATAACAGCATAAATGGCCAATTCCTTAAGCCCTATATTTTTCTAGGTGGCTGGCCTCCAGTGTTAGTGGAACAATAAAATTTAGAACGTATTGCACATTGCCCATTCACTTTATCATTTACATAGTGTTTCTTCAAAATTATAATTCTCCTTCAGTGAGCTGAAAGTCAATGTTGGAGGTATCTTTTAGGGAGTCTTCATTCAGCACCACAAAACAAAGGAAGCAGTAAAATAAAGATTAATGAGCTACACTAGACCAGTTACATGACACCACTGCTAAAAAACATTCATCCAGAAACTCTTATCATGTGATACGGCATTAAGGTTATAGTTTGGTTTTTCGTCATTCATTTTACTTTTCACTCCAGACAATTATTTGTATACGTGAAAAGTATCAAATTGCAGCATGCTTCAGTGTCTGTAGGTCCCCGTCTGACTGGCTGAGTCGATTGGTTCACAGATCAAAAGGGTATATCACATCCAATAAGACCATTCTTAATGAAGCCTTGACCTTTCAAACCAACCTCTGTATTTAGGACAGCTTTGCCTTTTGTTTTTAGTCTTCATATCAGTTATAAAGTGGGGGGGGGGGGGGGGGTTGGCTTCCAGTTTCCAGTAAATAATCTGAACAGTTGCTTGTATGGGTGGAAATTTGGCTCACTTGAGCATGTTCAGAAGAGTGGGAAATGTCTTGACCAGCTATGTAGATCACTTATGTTAATGTAAGAACTATTCCATAGGAATGCAGCTATTGTGTAAAGTCACATATTGACTGTGTGCAGCTGTTGTGGTCAGAGTTGCTGAATAAGGTAACTTCAAGTGTACAGATGAAGATTAAACAGCTTAATATTCCAACAGGACAGCAGTACTAAGCATGTGGCTGCAAATACTGTACTTGGATTCCTGTAGAACACTTCAAAACAGCAAAAGATTCCTGTCTCGTAATTTAAATTGGTTGAAAATGTGTGGAATGTCTTGGAATCCTGAACTAAAAGCAATCTGACAAAGCCATTTCCAGAAGCATGGGGGCAGGATACTGTTAGTGGAGATACTGAAATTAGTATAATTAATTAATAAATGCTACCAATGAGGGCTTACAAGAAACAAAGAATATTCATTTGTTACAGGATCCCAGGGCATATTCTTTAGCTCAGAAATTATTAATTCTTGGACGAAAACAAGTTTATCTCAGACACTGTAGATTCAGAAAAAATATCATTTATGTGGAAAAACAGCTTGTTTTAATCATACACACCATCTTACAAATAAGAGATGCTGCTGAACAAGCAGATTGCATCTTCCTAGATTTCTATAAGACATTTGACACTGCACCACATGCCAGTTACTAGCCAAAGTACCATTATATGGAGTATCTCCATAAATATGAGTTTTGTTTGAGAAAAAGTTGACTAATAGAACCCAGTATGCTATACAGGATGGCAAGTGTTCCACAGAAATAATGCCTAAAAAAAAAAAAAAAAAAAAAAAACAGCAGCATTGTATCTGATTACAAGATTGGTGGTGACTAACTTGACCTCACCACATTGTGTAAGTATTTAGGGGTAATTCTAACAAACGATATAAAATGGTGGTATCATGTAAAGAAACAAAGTTAGCAAAGGCAAATGGAAGACTGATTTCTTGGAAGGTCTCTGGAAAGGTGCTGTGCATATATAAGGTGGTACCAGCAATCTTGGAATATTATTCCAGTGTTAGGAAGTCTTTGTCAGGTAGGCATGACAGCAGACAATGAAAGAATTCAAAAATTTCCAGGTAGAGCCATAACAGGTCAGTATAGCACATACGGGAATAGAAATGGGAATCCTTTGAAGAGAGATGATGTAGTTCTTATGAAACCATGTTGGATAAATGTAGACAAACTGTATTTGGAAATGACTGTATGGCCATTATTCTGCTAGCAAAATATATTTTTTGAGTGGTTAGTGAACATAGAGGTCTTTTCTAAATAATTATTTTTCTCTTGCTCACTATACAAATGAAATAGGAAAGAAAATTGTTAATATTGATACAGTGAACCCTTCATCACGGATGGAACAGTGGCTTGCAGAGTATTTATGTAGATGTAGTAAACAAAGGCAGTATACACACTTCTTTGGCAATATATACACTTCTTTTGCAGTATACAGGGTGTTACAAAAAGGTACGGCCAAAATTTCAGGAATCATTCCTCACACACAAATAAAGAAAAGAAATGCTTAATTTCCATGTTAGAGCTCATTTTAGTTTCGTCAGTATGTACGCTCAATGGAACACGTTATCATAATTTCATATGAGATACTCTACCTGTGCTGCTAGAACATGTGTCTTACAAGTATGACACATGTGGTTCATGCACGATGGAGCTCCTATACATTTCAGTCGAATTGTTCGTACGTTCTCAACAACAGATTCGGTGACCAATGGATTGGTAGAGGCAGACCAATTCCATGGCCTCCACGCTCTCCTGACCTCAACCCTCTTGACTTTCATTTATGGGGGCATTTGAAAACTCTTGTCTACGCAACCCTGGTACCAAATGTAGACTCTCTTCGTGCTCGTATTGTGGACGGCTGTGATACAATACGCCATTCTTGAGGGCTGCATCAGGGATTCCATGCGAAGGAGGGTGGATGCATGTATCCTCGCTAACAGAGGACATTTTGAACATTTCCTGTAACAAAGTGTTTGAAGTCGCGCTGGTACGTTCTGTTGCTGTGTGTTTCCATTCCATTATTAGTGTGATTTGAAGAGAAGTGATAACATGAGCTCTAACATGGAAAATAAGCGTTTCCAGACACATGTCCACATAACACATTTTCTTTCTTTGTGTGTGAGGAATGTTTCCTGAAAGTTTGGCCGTACCGTTTTGTAACACCCTGTATAGACTTCTTTTTCTTGTGTCTACTTCCTGCTTTTACACAGCCAGTGTTATTTTTAAAGGATCTGGCACAGTTAATTTAAGGGGTGGATGAATGCCCTTCCTGTTGCCACACTGTTACCCCAAGGCCAGAGTACTCAAACTGTCTACATATAGTGTTATTCATGTGAAAGTTTTTGAAATGTTTGCCAATAATGTAACTGAGGAGAGACTTGGATACCAACTCAGTATTCGCCTACTAGGATGTGGGAAACTGCCCGAAAACCACATCTCGACCTCCAGTACATTAACCCTTGTTAATCTTTTGGGCAGGGCCAGTGCACCTCCCCATCCCAGAAGCAGTACTTTAACATGCACGGTTATATGGGAGGGTTAAAAGGCCATATAAACACTAATAAGCAAAAAGATTATGTCCACTGCCGCACCCGGGTTCGATTCCCAGCGGGGTCAGGGATTTTCTCTGCCTCGTGATGACTGGGTGTTGTGTGATGTCCCTAGGTTAGTTAGGTTTAAGTAGTCCTAAGTTCTAGAGGACTGATGACCATAGATGTCAAGTCTCATAGTGCTCAGAGCCATTTTATGACCACTGCCAACTGTGAGATTGCCATCTGTCGTTTTCAATGTGATATGGTCTGCAACTGCTAAAGAATTTTTTGGATGTTTTCATGATGTCCGCATCTGCCACTCTATTTCATTTATGATTGAACAATTTCGGCCTTACGCCATTTTCAAGTATTTTATGGATGATTGTTTAGTAGTATAGCTTTGCAACAACTGCTCAAAAGTAATGTTCTCCTAAAATAGTGTAAAACCTCTCTAATTTATTTTATGAGCATAACATTGAGTTGTAGGAGCAATGACACACATGGTGTAATTTACTACTAAAATAAACCTTAAAATACTTGAAAATGGCCTAAGGCTTAAATTGTACAATTGTAGATGAAATAGAGAGGCAGTTGAAGGCATCATGGAATCATTCAAAAAAAGGCATCTGTAGTGTTGGGGGCAGGTGACGGCGTAAGAATTGGCTTTAAATGATAACACACACAGGCATTCAAAGAATTGTTCTTTCCACGTTCCATACGTGAATTGAACAGGAAGAAACCATAGTAACTGGTACAGTGGTATGTAACCTTTGCCATAGTGTAGTTGCGATGAAAGTATGTAAGTAGAGAACAGATGAATGGGGACTCATTCTAGCAATGATACAGGCCATAAATGGGGATATCCACTGATATAAGTGACTTTAACAAAGGACTGCCTGGTGCCAGGGAACCAGCATCTCAGAAATGGCAAAGCTGGTCAGCGGTGTACATGCTAGTGTCATCAGTGTCTATGGAAAGTCATTGAAGGATGGTGAACCCATGAGAAGGCAACAAAGACTTCACACCTCATCACAGAATGTGGAGGTTGGAGACTTTCCCATTCTGTAAATGAGGATAGACAGCAATCTGTGGCAGATCTGACAACAGAGTGAAATGCTGGTGCAGGCATAAGTGTTTTGGCGCACACCATTCAATACATATTGTTGGACATGGGGTTTTGTAGCAAAGGACCTCTACATTTTCCCATTTTGACCCAGTGACTTTGGCAATTACAGTTGCAGTGGATATGAGCTCACGGGGACTGAACTGTGGATCAATGGAAACGGACTTGCTCAGATGAATCATATCTCTTGTTACGTAAGGTTGAGTCACCTCCAGATAGGCCATCATCCAGTTTGAATGGCTGCTCAAAATGTGCTGTGCCACAGATGCTCGTCACTGGGGTAGTTTTCTGCTATGGGGGACATTCAATTGGGGTTCCATGGGACCTGTGGTAGTAATCAAAGGATTTGTGGCAGCTATGGACTATGTGAACATAATTGTGAATCACCTACATTCCTTCATGCCTGATGTCTTCAATGACCACAGTAGCATCTCATAAAATAAATGATTACATCATAAAGCCAAAATCTTGCTCCAGTGGTCTGAAGTGCATGATAGTGATCTCACATTAATGTCTTCAGCACCAAATTCGTCTGATCTGAACCTGATGGAATGCATCTGGGATGCCAGCTCCACAGCCACAAAGCACTAGCCCTATTTATGGACCTGTGCATAGATATATGGTGCCACATACCTCCAGAAATCTACTGACAATTTGTGGAATCGACACCATGCAGAATTGCTGCTTTCCAAAGATGGACCATCATTTTATTTATGCTATATCATATTGTGTTGGCTCATTAGCACTGTTTCTTCTAGTTCTGTGCACATGTGTAACATTCCTGTCATAAATATACAATAAGGAGACTGGAAGAGTGATACCATTAATGGAATATACATTAGATATTTTGGACAATGAATCTCAGAACAGTGAAAACAAAGAAGCGAAACAGGAATGCATAAATAGCATAGGTAGAAAAGCTCTTGATACATAAATATATGTTCAAGTTGACCATACATCAAAACTAACAAGACAAAGTTTCAAACCAAACTGTTAAAAAGCAAGGGCAGAGAAAATTACTTTTTGGCCATGAAGTCATACCTGCTGCGGACTGAACACACAAGTGAGATAATGAATTGCAACGTGATGGCATAAGGATGTAGCCTTCACACTTTAGATTAAAATAAGATAGAAGAAAAAATAGCTTCAGAAGGATGTGGCAAAATATTTTCATAACGTAGTGCACAACGTTTACTGACTTGGTTGCAAAACAGCAATTAAAAAGAAAAGGACTGCATAAAGCAACTTCCTCTGTAAGATAAGAAAACATTTATTTTATCTTGGGTTTCTCAATTGAACATTGTTCATGAGACTATGTGATGTCAAAAAAATCACAACTTACTGAAAGGGAATAAATTAAAGAATGAAATAAACATTGAAAATGTAGTAATTTGATTTTATTAATAACAATATTGCATAAAATATTACGTGTAGAGAGCAAGGACATCCATAAAAAGGCAGTCTGTTGATAACTGGCAAGTATATCACAGGTAAATGAAATCATGATGTGCTGTTTGTGAAGAATGAGACCTTATGAATTAACTTCACTGTGACCTAACCTGAGCCATGCAGATTCTTACATTTGAGTGTTGAAAACTGTGAGAATGGGAAGAAAGGTGTAGTTTAAAATTACTGTGTTAGCTTACAATTGATCAGATGGTTCAGATATTTAGTCACAGGTAGGCACAACAAAAATGAGTTTGGTTTTTTTAAAAAAATCTGTGACTCAGCATCTCCACCATATGGTGAGCAGCAACTTTTCCATAATATTGTTACATTCCATCGTGGATTTCCCATTGTTTGGTTTAGATATTTCTGTTACATAGATTAAGTTTCCATCATCACTGAAAGATTAGAGGCAACTGACAATGAGTGAATGTGAGTTGGAACTAAGATTGGAAATGCAAGAGGGGCATAATGCTCAACACATCCTTGGTATTTTCAATAAAGCCACACGTGCTTCCACCAGGTTGTTTTAAATGACAAACACGTCAGGGAGCTCAGCCTTCATTTGATGAGTATGAGCACAGCAAATCAGGGTTTTGAGAGTTGAGGACTAGTAAGTGCCATCAGTCTTGTGTAACTACGATCTGGGCATGCTTCAGTGACCACTGTGCAGTGCTGTGGTGGAAGATTGTGTGCCACAGGGAACAGGAATCTTGGCTTAACCATCCTCAGTATCATCGAGGTGTGTTGTGTGCTGATGAGATTCAAGGCTTTTGAGGCAAAACCTCTGGATCACCTGCTGCATCTCAGTTGTATAAGGGACAAACGGGTCTCAGTCTGAGTGAATATTTCCCTAGATGCTCATGGACCCAGACGAAGCCATTGAACTTTTGCTAACCATTTCCCAGTGGAGTGGGTGTATTGCTGATGGATATCAATGCCCAGACAAACAAAAGGGGTCATGTAGCCTGTCCTGATACAGGAATTATCCCAAATAGTTCAGTTTATAGTAATAGAACACATGCTGCTAAATAGAATTTGTTTTTGATAGTTAAAGGAAAATGAGGGCAGCTTTGAGACAGTTTTAGCTCTTTACATTCAAAAGGATTTAGAAGGTAATTAAAACTAAAAACCACTCGAATAGGCCATGAAGGCCCAACCATACTGACCGGCCACTGAGTCGTTCTCAGCCCACAGACTTAACTGGATGCAGATATGGAGGAGCATGTGGTCAACACACCACACTCCCGGCCGTATGTCAGTGTATGAGACTGGAGCCACTACTTCTCAGTCAAGTAGCTGCTCACAAGGGCTGAGTGCACCCCATTTGCCAACAGGACTCCAGACCAGATGGTCACCCATCCAAGTACTGGCCCAGCCCAACAGCACTTAAATTTGGTTATCTGATGGGAACTGGTGTTAGCACTGCAGCAAGGCTGTTCGGCTTTAGAGGGCAATGCTGGCACCATAAAATCTATAAAGTGGTTGAGAAAGAGGAAACTGTTGGTTGAAACATCTAGTTCCCAAAAAACATCCATGCAACTAAATGCCTTGGATAATATGCCATTGAAACAGAGCTGCACAACTCACTGAACTATAGCAAAAGCTGTGTCATGCAGGGATATTATAGATATTCCCAAAACGGTAGTTGGCAGTCTGGTGGAATGAGATTCCTTTATTCTTATGTTCAGCAGCACAATGTCAGTAAGACAGTGGTACCTGGACTGACATTTTATTGTCAAGATGAATACATTGACCAATGTGGGTAGAATTTGTTTTTCATAGTTAAAAGAAACAGAGGGCAGCTTTGAGAAGGCCCGCAGGCCTCAGGTGTGTGTGCTGGAGAGAACCACTGACACACCTAGTGTGTCGATGGTTGGCATGAGGGCTGCAGCAGGGAAGATGAGTAGGTGTTTTCCCTTACTGGTCATTTTGCAGCACAGTACAGCTCTACACCTCAGCATTCTCGTTGATGGCCAGTTGTATGAGTGTAGCCAATCGCACAGCCCAAGATGACGGCTGTGTTGAAATAAAAGACCCAATTTCCCACCATCAAATGACGAAGACTGCATCAGATGATCACAAAATGCCCACAGGGTGCACGGATGTGCCATGCTGGATGGTGTAGGGATGACAGCTTGCAGATCATCCACAAATTACCCTCCATAGATGGAAGGCTGGCAGCACACCAGCCTTCTCCTCATCTGAATGTCCAAGTAGGCTGCAGCGGCAGACCACAGCTGTGGGTTGCATCAGAATAGCTACATCTTGGAATCAAATTCAGTGAGCGGGCAGACCATCACTGAAACTCAATAGACCATCATTCTCTCCAAAACTGGTGACATGGTTGGAATGACAGGATGACTGAATGTGTCTGGGAGCTTCGAAAAATTGGCTATTTAAGTAGCAAAGCTGTCACCTTTGATGCAGTGGCTAAAGGTGGGTGAGTGAATTTTCCCTGGTTTATTGGATGTGTCAGTGGTCTTTGCCTCCATTGTTGGTTGTCGAACTCAGGTCTTCCTGCAACATTTGACCATTAGTGTGGTGGTCTGGTGCTTGGAGTTACAGAGTGTTACTTCATAATGCCGTGTTATGATGTATTATGGTGTTTGCTCTTTTGCTTCCCTTGCTTGGAGGTTGTATGGCAACACTTCACTAGTGCTTTGCCTTCTGCTACATTTGCAGTATGCCATGTTGACATACTGATTGACACACCGATTCCAAGCTGGCCTGGTTGGCTCTGAGCTAGCCAAGCAAAAAAAAATAAAAAAATAAAATGTAAGTGTGCACACTGAATTCATTCTGGAGTGCAACACTCATCCCTTCTTCAAAACATTTATCCCAAATATCCTCTGAAACACACTCATACATATACATACCTAACTGAGAGGTCCTACTTTTGTTTTTTTTTTAATTCTTTAACATTATTTCTAAGTTTTGGTTCACTGAATCCCTTTTATGTTTACATTATGCTACCTGTTTCAGTGCTTATATGCAATTACAAGTTTCACAGTTTTTGTCCTATTCTATACTTTCTTATTTATATTAGTTAACCACTTGACAGGTATCTGGTGTATTGGTAGGTTGGGAAGAAGGATATTTTTACATCTGAGCCAAAAGCAAAGTATGCAATTTGCTATCAGAAACACGATAAGACAGGTGGTTGTAACGCTTAAAGTTATGGCGATTTGATACTGCTGAAGGTATTGGAATATTTGTCCCATGGAAATTTTTCCTTGCTGGGGTGCAATGAATTTGTCTAGAGTGTGCATTAGGTTAGGATTTAGTGTGTTATTAAGGTACGTTTAGTTTTGTGCTGGTAGCATATCTGATAGCTTCTCTAGCCTATAACATGCAGAGTGGGTTAGTTTGAGTACAGTCATGCCAGTGGCTGTAGCTGGGAGACGAAAGTTCATCCTGATTATCTCGCAAGTTGTGTCATTTACCAAAACATCACTATTGTGTAACATAAGCTTTACCATGCCCTTAGGTTTTCCATTCCTATAGCAATTCAGGATTACAGTTTCCAATACAAAAATTGAGTAGATACAGTGTGCCCCTTCTTCTGAAAATGAGGTTGTGAGGCCAATATTTCCTTTTGGCATCCTGTTGCTTTCATTTTCGACAGAAATTGTTGCATTTTGCATATCCATGTGTCAGTCTGTACTCCTCTTGCCGGGCATCACTCCTGTAGGTCCCCTAGTAACATAATCAGTGTGAGCCTCTACATATTCAGAAATTATTAACATCTCTTGTGTCTTCACTTGTATCCCCCTACCCACTGTTCTGCACCTTACTGGGTGATGGTAAATTGTATAATGTTGGTACCTTGCATTCATTCGTACTACCAGTAATTGGACTTATATGTACAATCTTTCTGTCTCCGTATTCACTTCTGCCATTGCTATGTGGTAAAAAAATGCAAAGTTATTTTCCATCACTTCTATCACATGTTGCACTTTTGCATGAATCTGTTTTCCCACTAGGCACAATCCTGCCCCCAAAATTGTTGTGACAGCAGAATTGCAAAACTCAGTTGCCTGTTTACCGCATGGTAAACTGCTTCTCATAATAACACTATACCCATTCTTGCATCATCAAGTCTATTGCAAATGCTTGTAACAATCTAGCTACCATTATTTTGCTGTCTAGTATGCACAACGAACTCTGTATTTTTTCCCAAATCGCTCTTTACTGTTTTCACTGTATCCTAAGTGTACTGTGCCAATTCTGTGGTTAATTCATGAACTATGTTGGTACTGTTTAGAATGCTCTGCTGTAAATTCGACTGTTGCATAGTATACCACTATGCTGTGGTTTTGATGGTGCACATAATCAGTTGCACTTGCCCAATTTTATCATTCAACTTCTGTATATCCTCATAATCTGCTATTTCGAATATTGTCTTCAGTATCTTTCCTCCCGCATCCAAATCATCATCTTTTTCTTACAAACTAGCATCCATAGTACAATGTCAGTTATTTGCATCAGTTGAGCTCTCAATTTGCCATATGGTAGCCTCAATTTTTGGAGTTCACCCTGTATCTCAGTGGGCAGTTTGTAAAGTTACACAGAGAAGTGCAAAAGAACAAATGCATCTTGCAACCTGTAAACTTTTTTCTTTATATCCCATACATCAAAAGTCAACCTCCTGGTAAACAACACACCTGAATAATGGCCGATTGTGAACTGTATGCGTCATTCCTCCCTCGTAACATATAACAATATCAGGACATCATCAACCCATCCAGAACTTTCGACATTCTCTCCCTCCCTTGAAAATGGGTATACAAAACAAATCAACTATGAAATAACCTGTATTTGAAACATAGACTATAACAACCCACATAACTAATATAAATATTTAATAATAATAAGACTTGAACAAGAATAGGAAATGAAACATGTATTGAATGCCAACAGCCTTGCCGCAGTGGAAATGCCAGGTTAATACTGGGGTATGCCAAGCACTGTTGGCAAGCAAGGCGTACTTAGCCATTGTGAGGCCAGTTGAGGAGCTACTTGACTGAGTAGTCTGGTCACAAAAACTGATAACAGCAGAAAGCATGGTGTGCTGCCCATATGCCCCTCCATATCTGCATCTGGTGATGCCTCTCAGCTGAGGATGACACTGTGGTTGGTTGGTACCATAGGCCCCTCTGAGGTGTGTTCAGACAGGGTTTATTTTTTTTGGTTTATATTGCATAGCTCCAGAAATAACATAACAAAAGCCGAATATTACTCATTGTCGTGTGACCTCAATGCATGAGGTACTGTATGTATATCATGTTTATCTGTGAGTAAATGCTTCTTGATTTTCTTAGTTGTTTTTCTGTGCAGTGACTCAGAACTCTGTCAACATGGACAGAAGATGTTTTAATGAGGAACTGCACTTTAACATTAACTGATGAAGTCATGTCAGCGACTTGGTAAGGACTCTGATACTTAGTCAAGAACTACTTCATCTTCCGTTTAGGTGTATAAGGATTAGTGAGGAACATCCGATGACACACTTGATATTGAAGTAGCTTTTCTACATGCTGTCCCAACTGTTCTTGTCATTCCAAGGCTTTAGTGTTGTCTTGCTTCACTTTCTGCCACATCTCTCGGATCCCCTTCGCAAATCTTTTGACTGATTCACAGTTAGGTCCTAATTTAGGAACCGCAACATCAAAGGGGACAGCATTTTCCTGCCATACACCACTTTGAATGGTGAAAGACCAGTTTGAAAATGTACTTTAGAATTAAACGCAGAACTTACTTATTGGAGATATGTATCTATGCAATAGCTTAACAGTTTAGAAATGGTGCTATGCACTTGCTCTGTTCTGCCATTAGTCTGTGGATGGAACGAGTTTGTTTGTAACTTCTGAATCTGAAGTACGGGACATAATTGCTTCGTCAAGTCTGATGCAAAATGTGTACCCTGATCCATAATTAAGATGTCAGGCACACCAAATTTAAGTAGCTGTTAATATATCATGATGGCTACCATTGCCATAAACCTTGAAAAGTGACCTGTAATTGTCAGTATGTATTTATTTCCTGCGGATGTTCTACTGAACAGTCCCAGGATATAGAACCCAATTATCTGAAAACGTTTAGACACACCCGATAATCTTTGCAAAGGAATTTTCTGATGACTAAGATCTGGCTTCTGTGCACAGTCTTTTAGCCTCTGAACTGCTCAACATCACACTTGCTTGTCTTCCACCTGAATCTTTCTGAGACTTGTCTGCCTGGCATTCTGCATCCTCCATGACCTGACAACATATGGTCATGTGCTTGTTGTAACACAAAATCCTTAAATGCTACTGGAACCACTACGTGTGGTTTGCATTCAGTCATTCTGCAGAGTAAGCCATCATGTGTCACAAATTGTTGTTGTGATCAGATTGCCTGACAGTCTTTGTCAGATGCCTGTGCTCTCAGCCACTCCATTACACTTTTCCTTAGTGTGTTCAATACTTCAACCTTTATGTTCAACATACCCACACCTGTATGTTTCCTACTTGATTTATGAATAATGTTGTAATGAAACTCACTGACTGAGTGCCCACCTTGCTAATCTACTCGAAGGATCTTTCAGCCCTAACAGCCATTTCAACGATGTGTGATTAATCATCTTATATATCCAGCCATATAAATTGCAATGAAAATATGTGACCTGTTATGTAACCACTAGCATTTCTTTTTCTGTGGTGGAGTAAGTATGCCCCAGTTTGTTTAGCTGTCTTGTAGCATATACTACTGGAAGTTCCTTTCCAACAAAATTCTGGATCAGAATAAAACCAGTGATTGCTGGTGTTGCATGAAAGGATAAATTCCTTCTCAAAATCAGGAAAGATCAGTACTGGATCAGTCTTCAATGTTTCAAACACCATTTGACATTCTGCTGACCACTGGAATTTCACAGCCATCTTTAATAACTGATTCAACGGTTGTGTGATCAATGAATTTTTTACAACTGTACGGTAATAATTACATAAGCCCAGAAATGATTGTAGTTGCTTCATGGTCTGTGGCACTGTGAAGTTCCAGATTGCTTATGGTAGACAAGGATCGGTTTGAACACCTTTCACACTAATCACATGTCCAAGGTAGTTCACCTGCGCCTGCACAAAATGACATTTATCTGTGCTAAGTGTCAGAAGCACTGATTGTAGTCTAGTGAACACACCTTCTGACATTTCACATGTTCCTGCATATCTTTTGACAATACAATGATATCATCCACATATAGCATGATAGGCTTCAGTCCACATAGAATTCCATCTAATGACATCTGGAATTTGGTTGGTGGGTCTTTGAGTAATGGTAATGGCCCCATGGTACCATGAAAGCTGTCTTTGTTCTGTTCTCTGGGATTACCTCTAGCTGGTGATATTTGTTTCTTAGATCTGTAGTTGTAAAGTCCTGGCACTGTCCTAAGTTACCCAACATTTCCATAATGTTTGGGATTGGATATTCATCAGTCACTGTCTTAGCATTGAGATATCTGTAGTTGCAGCAAAATCTGTATTTGTTTGTACTACCCAGCTATTTCTTTGGTACGATGGCCATACAATGACCACTGCTATGCCCCATGGACTATCAGTATGCTCTTTTTTTCACTTCTGACAACAGCTGCCTTTGAACACCTCTGTTAAGTGTTGGAGACGCTTCAGTACGCAGTATGGCTTTCTGTAGACTGGCACATTGTTACCTGTAGGTATACGGTGCTGGGTAAGAGGTATTACCGGTAAAAGACCATCCACTTTAAATAAATCCATAAACCATAGTAGCAAAGTCTCCATTGTTTGCTGAACACTGCCTCGCAAGGGACCCAACTGTCTTCTGTAATGCTGATGTGTTGATGGCTTGCTTGGGACCCTGATCATCAAATGACCTATCAAGAGCCTCTTTGCCTAATACATCTAATGTAGCCATCGTTACGCTTGATGAAGTCCACAACGTAAATACTGATGAGGTAACAGCATACTAAGAAAATAAACAGCCTGAAAGAACAGTTTACATAAATTCTGCTTCAGTTATCTCACCTATAAAAGGAGAAACTGAAAGAAACTTGAAAATAAGTGTACAATACCCCAAGTCCGTGAATTTGTTTAATAAAAAGAAGCAACTTCTGGCAAGTTCCCTAACATAACATGAGATTTCTACTAGTGATACTAGGCGTTTAGTCCAGAAACTATAACACATACCCTATCACTTACAACCTGTAGTAGAGAAAAATTACTCGGATTTGCTACAAGCAGAATTAATCCAACATTCTTTCAGTCCCAGGGTGCCACGTATAGTGGTAGTCCCCAAGACAACCAGTAATGAAGACAACACTTACTGCATTTGTGTAGACAGGTGGGCAGTCAATAAGGTCATGAAATCAGTTACTTATCCCCTTCCAAGGACTGATGAGACTCTGGATCACTTTGGCAAATACCTATTTCCCCACCTTAAAAATGCATTCTGGTTACTATTAAATTTTTATAGCTATGAAAAATCAGGAAAAAGACAGTTTTACTTGTGCCCGCGACACATTACTAATATCTAAGGACGTCCTTTGGCCTCTGAAGTGCCCCTGCTACAGTTCAGCAAAATGCTGATTTACTTTCATGACATTTAAAGCTGACCACGTGTATAGTATATTTAAACGGTATAACTGTCTTTTCGAGCAGGATGAGGGAACATGCAGAGTATCTAAGAAATGTACTAACTAATGTTAGTGACGCTAATGTAAATTTGAAATTAGATGAACGTAGTTTCGTGCAATCACAAGTGCACTATCTAGGTCATATAATTTCTGCAGAAGATGTAATACCAGATCGCAATTAACGGGCACAGTGAACAATTTTCTAGTGCTGAGGAACATAAAAAATTGCAATCATTTCTCACATTAACAAATTGCTATTGTGATTTTGTGGGGAAATAGGCAGCCACCCTGAAATCTCTCACAAAATTGCTGAATAAAGGAATTTCTTTTGTCTGGACAGCGGACTGTGAGTGCTATGTTAAAACTGAAAGAAATTCTTAGTTCATCCACTTTGGCTTATGCAGAATTTACCCTACTACTTATTCTATCATGTGATGCCAACAGTGTCACTGTCAACTGTATTCCGAGTCAAATACAAGATGGGGAAAAAATGATTATGCATCACTTTAGGTGAGTGAAGCTTAGCAAAACTACAGCGCCACAGTAAAATAACTTCTGGCACTTCGTTTTGGCTCTCATTACTTTCACTGTTACCTACATGGATGACAATACCTAGTAATTGCAGATCAAGTGGCTTTACAATGACTTTTGAGTTGAAAAGATGGGCCTTAAAACTCAGTGAACATAACTACATAGTCAAACAAAAGCCTGGGAAGTTTAATTAGAATGCAGATGCTTTGAGTAGGAAAATTAAGATCCTGCAAGTAGACAACTTGCTTATTGAATAATTGAAAAAGGCACAAGATTCTGAAACAGAGTTTAAAAAATGCACTACCTTACTGGATTTTATTACAAGAGATGACATTTTATATAAGAAAACATGTCTCGGAGAATGGATTCCAAAGACTATCTGCAAGTGCATACTACTACAATGCCACGATAGCATAAGGCATGTCATAATGGGAAAAATGCCTCGCCAGTGTGCATAGCAGGCTATTACTATTAGTGGCAACAACAAAAGAAAGATGTAGCAGATTACATTCAAAATTGTCTCCTTGTGCCAAAAGCAGAAATATGAAGACCAAATATACCTCTTCAGACACCCTCTGAAGCAGCGTGGCCTTTTAAAATCTGAAATTGCAGCACTCTGTTGTCGTAGGACCATTTTCCATAATGGCCCAAAATAAGAGATATATTTTATCTGCCATTAACCATTTCTCTCGCTATATTATAAAACGGATTGAATACTTAACTTCTGAGACAGTTGCAAAAGCGTTCATCACCCATTCAGTACTAACATATGGGAGTCCAGAGGCCATTATAACAGATCTAGGCACAAACTTTGTGTCTAATCCTATGGTACAAGTCGAGGAGAACTACACCACTTCACCATTGAATAGAGACAGGTTTGAATGTGTTCGTAACTTGTTATTTAAAATATTGTCTTATTATGAGAACAGCTTGCACTCTGACTGGAATAATCTGTTACCATATGCAATTCCATTGTATGCCAGACTACATGAAACAACAGGACTCTGACCAGTTTAGGTCGTTTACGGTCACAAAATGCGTTCCACTTTCGAGTTTGAGAAGTTGCCGCCTTAAATAAGTTTCAGTCAACTGAAGCACGTAACTAGAAGATTGAAGCCTGCTGACCATATTGCATCACTCCACCACCGTGATATCTGTCGCCACAGTGACTTCCACCCAGCTTGCTATTCCGAAATCTAGTGTGACTGTACACTGCTATTTCACATGCGTGTTATATAATAAAATGCATACAGCCACTCCAACTGATTACATGATCTGGCCAGTGGACTGTACCATGGTGATCAACAAAAATTAATGATGGCTTTTCTGTTTCTACTGTCATGAACTGTAATTTTGTAATCTCAACTAGGATTGTTTTCTTTAATTAAACCATTATTTTTTATTTGTTCTAAACAACAGTCTTATTGTGCTTGTCTGTTCATTTGACGTTTTATTGTTGTCAGTTATTTTTACAAACTTTCTATTCACTTTAACTGAACTTAAATTACCTTGCTGTTGTGATATATAAATTTGGATCCAAGGAGTCAGTCTTCAAGTGTTTATTATTCGTTTATAAGAAGCATTAATGCAATGGGAAGTGTCATATTTTGTAGTTGTCATTTTATACTTTCGTTAGCTAAATCTATTTCATTTCATTGGTCATTCTGGTTTATGCTCAGAAAGACTTAATTAGTTGCTTTGTTGATTTCCAATTTTGCAACCTTCCTTTGCTCAATTAAATAGTCACAATGGTACTTAGAGGACATAATTGGTGATGCTAACAAATCTGAAATAAAGTTGACTTACAATGCTTCCATCCTCCCTGATTACAGTTAAAACAAACTTGTGTTTCGAAATTCTGTTTAGTGATTTTGAGTTGCCCTATCAGGCTGACAACAAAATGGTGCCACCCCGGAGGTTTTCTGGTCGCTGTAAGGATGTTGGACACTGCGCAACCATGTAATCTTAAAAAAACTGACTGCAGTCTGACAAGGAAGGCTTTCAATGTCATGTGGCCCCTATCCTATTGCTAAACACACTGGGTCCAATACTTCCTCTAGTAATGCTGTAAATCAATCATTCACTTCCTTTACTCATCTTAAAAACTGACCTCTAAACATGTATTAGTTAGTTTTATGTTATGTCCTCATCCTTGTTATAGGAATGTTTCAGCTGGTTGTATTCCTTGAAAACTGTATCTGAAACTAGCTTTGGCTACCTTTGTAAAGCTGCAGCCCTCACTTTTCTGTGAAGACTGTAGTCACCACACAGTGATGGAACAAATTTACTCACATTCCTAGATTTTATTTGTGAATTAAATTAAAATATTGTAACCCTAAATTTAAGTACCCCATTGAGATTGTTGAATTCACACATAATGAATTCGTTTAGGGAGAGGGGAGGAGATGTACAAAGTGCCCCCAGCCACAAACTTGAAAAAGTTTTTATTATTTGTATTCTACAAAGACCTTCCTACTGATGTGACAACAACCAACCACTTCACATCAGAATAGGCCGAATCATCATCCACAAAATGCTCGCCTACCAACCAAATCATGCTGCAGGATAACCTAACTTGTAAGATTGAGGGTTCTCGGAGCCACAACCGAAAAATCTCTCTTCTCCTACCCCCCCCCCCCCCCAATCCTGTTCTGAGGTGCCACCTAGAGCTAGAGCAGACACTAAATGGGTTATTTTCATTTTCTTTACCTTTGCATTTCCCTTGTCCTTCAAGATGGCTCTGGGGCTGCTGCAGTTATCTTCTCTTATGCCCCTGACAATCCTCACTGTGTAATCTTAAAGAGCAAATAACCCAATAACATTTCTTTTCTAAACTTAAGAACCTTATACAAGCCCATATCAATTTCCAATCCTTACTACATCCCCATGTGGGGTGTACAGAGTGTAGCAAAGTTATCCAAAAAGCATACAACAGTCTGGGGAGCAATCCAAATCACAATGTACTATAGGCAAGGTCACAACTGTAGTGTTCCATGGCTCATAAATAAAGGTCTCAAAGATTAGGCAGTCTCTTGTCAGTATGTCTTCACATGACATGCTTGCTTCAGCAGTGCCTTGCGTGGGAGCAAGCTGCGGCTGGAGAATGCAGTGGGGAATCCAAATCACTTTCAGATAATAAGGAAACATTGATAGATTCATCGATTTTAAGTTATATCTCTCACTGAAAATGAAATGGGAATGACTCGTGTCAGGCAGGTGCTGGTGCAATGAAAACGAATACATGTATAACAGTTACAGAATACCATGAAACTCATGTTGCCCTCTATGCATATAACCCTTGAAGATACTAAAAATGCACATATCCTTGCCAAGACACTAGAGCAGTCAAACCAATATAGAGTAACTCCACTAAGTAGAGTCTAAACCGAGTTTTGCCCACATCCTTGGTTTTTCTGATCTATTTGAATAATTATAAAAAGTACAAATAAGGCATGTTGAATCTTTCAGACAGGCACGAGGTGTGCCTGGACAACTAACTTGGTAAAACTTTGCCCATGAAAATCAAGGATCAAAATTCTAGTCCCAACATGACAGTTTCAAGGCTATTAATAAGTTTCAAAAGTAAACACGCTTTCAACTACAGGTACAAACAGAAGCTTATTGTGACAATTAGGTCACGAAGTCACAAACACTTGTTCAGATGCATCTTTGAATAGCCGGCCGGTGTGGCCGAAATGGTCGCAGGTTCGAATCTTGCCTTGTGCACGGATGTGTGTGATGTCCTTAGGTTAGATAGGTTTAAGTAGTTCTAAGTTCTAGGGGACTGATGAGCACAGATGTTAAGTCCCATAGTGCTCAGAGCCATTTGAACCACCTTTGAATATAGTGTAACAGGGAGAGTTTAGGCAACATCTGAAATAAAATAAATGCAGAGAACTGAAAATTTAAAATTTCTTTACTGCTCTGTAATGCTGTGCATTATATCAGCATCTATAAAAACAACATACACATATAATGCAACATACTGTATTCATTATTTTCTCAATAAGCTGCTCTATTATTCAATGCAATGTTATTGTCTTTTTGAGGGGGGAGTTACAAATAGGTTGTGTGCTAGGATGATAAATGATTCAGTCAATTGTTTCTTTGAGGATGACTATTCAATAGTACTACAGTTCATCATTTTGAGCCATTGTTGTACTTACACAAACATATATAATACTACAATATGAACTAAAAATATACACTTTGTCTATTTAAAGCTCACTAAAATATGGTTTGCTATATATACTATCACATTTATGTACTAAACTTACACATGATACTATGTATCACAGATATGGAAGACATTGTTTATGGAAGACTGTTGTGGAAGACGGCTGCACAAATTACATGAACTGCGCATAAGAAACATCTCAACTGGGTAATTAATATTTTACAAATAGTTTCTCCAAAAGTGGAATGTACAGTAATAAAATGTAATACCCATGGCATTTACATTTGAGATTAACAAACCAGATTGTTTTAAAGTTAAAACAAAATAGCAACTGGAAGCTGATACACAATAAAAGAACTAGTTAGTTTAAAAAAGAACAAATGAATCATAAGATCCATATAAATTGGCACACACTGCACACAAGACTTTGATTTGCCCGATAACTGCGTTTTTCATTATTTTGCAACCAGGAAGGTATACAAATACACAATAAATGGGCAAAGCCCACTTTTTTTAAAAGCAGAAACCTATGTTACTATGTAAAAACCCAAAATGAAATACAGACTGCTACAAATCTAAGACTAAAATAGTTTGCGTAGCACATTCAATTATTTTACAAGAAGTTACAAAAAAGTTTGCTTGTTAACCAACAAAACATGAAAATTAGCTAAGTATAAACATTATGAAGTGCCAAACTGAGATGTAATATACGTATGTATGGGTGCTACAGTACAAATCTGCAAAGTAATGAGCTTATTTATTTTCTAAAAAAATGTAACATTCAGTGGTCGCCATTATTGGTTATGAAGTTTATCCAGTTATTTGTATGAGTCCTGTTCCTGTCAGCTGTTTATGACAAAGTAGTTATTCTGTTTACTAAACTAACACTTCACAAAATTATGATTGCAAATCACTCATTTCTAATTAATATTTCTAAATCTGTCACCAGGAACAAGTTAACAAAAGATAGTAATTAAAAATTTACATACTGGCTAAATCAATATGCATCATTTACGTTAAAGTGATTACTTGAGCTATGGAAGAGTGATGGGTTCTGGACCATACTGCATATGAAACAATACCTTACTTCCCAAAACAAGAACTGAATATGAAGATTAACGATTATTACACTGCAAAGTTAACTGTGATTCCAGCCAGATTGGTGCGTGCCCACAAGTACACAAATTTAAATTTCTCCTCTGCTGTTCACAATGTTCCATTGGAAATAGCTGTGGAACTATTTTCTGTTGCAATGTGAAAATCTTCATCACCTGTATTCACCAGGATTTCTTCCCATGCAGCAGTGTACAACAACAACAACAACAACAACAACAACAACTACTACTACTACTACTACTACTACAATAATGATAATTTGGTTGGGTACATGGCATTTGACATTGCTGAATTTTATATTTCACTGGCTGTTAAATAATTATGTCACACATTAATAGTCGCACACATTTTTAACCTGATTTACTGTTTTCAATCTAACATAACAATAGCAAAAGCCTGCACCTATACTACAATAACAAAAACATTATTTACAAGACTAATTCTCCTGAAATTCAATCTGCAAGATACTGGAGTTGTATGAGACTACTAAAATATTTTTCCTGCAAATTGAATATATAGGGAAAGCACAACAATTAGTCATTAACTCCAATAAAACTTCATACTATTGATTTGTTAGCACCAATTCACAACATAATGTGCAAAAGCATATTGTATCGAAAGTAATCAACTACTGTTTCTAATTCATCAATTTCATTTAGTGTAAAAGTTCTGTTTGGTCATAAGCTTATTCAGACATTGTCTAAAACAGAATTTCATTGCAAATTAATTTTTCTGTGTGCTCCTTCATTCTCACAATATCCAGCTTTGTGTGACAAAAACTAAAATTTTACACAGTTGGTATAGCATTTTACTGTTCACAGTATGAAAAACACAGCAACATTATGTAAATTACTTACATAAGATGAAAATTTAGTGCTTTTAGTCTTCTTTTACCTTTTGGGTGAGAAATTCATCCTCCCACCACCATTCCTCTATTTCATATTTTATACAAAATAATGTCACAATATTTCAATTACCCTCTTCCAATTAGCACCCCCCCCCTCTCTCTCTCTCTCTCTCTCTCTCTCTCTCTCTCTCTCTCTCTCTAACTCTCTCTCTCTGCGATACTTCAAGTTGTTGCATTTATCTGTAATGACCAAGTCTACAGTTGGCTTTGCTGTACAACACAAATTAACTCATTTACAAAAACAAAATTGTTTACAACAGCAGCTTTTTATATAATGTCACTCTTTAACAGTGGATGTATTTTAAATTTATTTGGCACAGGTAACACCTTGGGCAAGTGATAATAATAATAATAATAATAATAATAATAATAATAACAACAACAACAACAACACATACAATTTAAGCAGAAGGCTCATAGTTATTAATAAAATATTTCCTTATTTTTACAATTTTCTCATATCATTTTTTCGTTTTTCCAGGCAACACATGATAATGGTAATGAAAAAATTAATTCTTTCAGAAAAACAGGGAAAATATTTCACAGATTACCCACACACAGATATTTTATGAAAGTATATTCATCAATACCGTGATGAGAACCTTCCCGACCAATTCCAGATTCTTTGACACCTCCAAATGGAGCTTCAGCTGTTGAAATAATGCCCTCATTTATTCCAACCATACCAACACACAGCTGTTTTGCTACTCTTCGTACCTGGGCCATGTTACTACTGTAAAAGTATCCTGCCAGTCCTGAATTTGTGTTATTAGCTATGTCCAAGGCTTCTTCCTCACTTTTGAATCTGAAATAGAGATTAGAAAAATAATTTCATGTGTCTCATATATGCCTCCAACTTAACGAACATGATGATGATGATGATGATGAGGAGGAGGAGGAGGAGGATGAGGAGGAAAATACCAACGTACTTTAATAAAATTCTGAAGTTATGGAGACATGAACAAATATTCCAGAATCTTGAGTCTCATTCACTAGCACCCTATATTTTGATGCCTATATACATTTGTTAATGCTATAGCTGAAGTTTTTAACTCCTGATGGCATATACAGAGTTGGTTATATGTAGGGACCAGAAAAATTCACACTTTACGGTAAAAGCGAAACAGACGTGAATTCAGCCTCAAAATACGAATACTCGAAATTACATAACAGGCACTTTTTCATTGCAAACTGTGTCCAGATGATCTATTTTATCAGAGAGAGTTTGAAATAGATTAATTTTCTGCATATAAATATCAAAAAGTCAACCAATTTTCAGTTACTGGTATAGTAAATCATCTGGCGAAGCCCAATTTGGAAAGATAATGTGTGTAAGAATCTGTTTGCAAAATAAAGGGTGTATGAATGCAACATAGTTGTTAATGCACTCAATGATCTGGCGCCATGCAACTGTGGACAGTTGGTCTATCTAAGATACACACCACGTAATGCAACGTAGCAGTACTCAGTCGTGGGACGTACCGTTTTACAACACAAAAACGCGCTACTTTGTTAGCTAAAACTCAAAAGATGTCTTGAACTGTGCTCACATCAAATACAGCTAGAGGTTGGACCTGAACTACGTCGTTAACAATACTCTGCTACCCTCAAAAGCAATTGTGCAGCAGCCGTCCCCGAATCCTTGTGCTGTGTGTTACTCACTGTTTTCCTTACTTATACTGAAATAAGTGAAGCGACTAATCCATGTCCTTTATGAAGACAGTAACTGTTCTCAAAAGAACAGAATGCTGTTGATGACCGTGCAGATTTTCCCTGGAATGAATTATGATTAACTGAAACCCTCAGTTAGTCATCATTCATTCCAGGGAAAAGCTGCAATTAGTGAATGGGCAAATGTTTATGTGTTACATTACATATGCAGAATTGTGGACAGTTGGGAATGTGAGTCTCACGGGAAGCATGCAAGGGATAAGTCCCTGCAGTCGCACTATTCATCTGTGTCCTCGGTGTCTCAGATGGATAGAGCGTCTGCCATGTAAACAGGAGATCCCGGTTTCGAGTCCCGGTCGGTGTACACATTTTCAGCTGTCCACATTGAGGTATATCAACAACACTTGTCGGCAGCTGAGGGTTTCAGTTAGTCATCATTTAATCCATGTCCATCGCAGATTTCAATAACCATCCTTACAATACCAGAAGACATCGGCGATCCTTGTAACAATATCACTACCGTACGTTTACATGCGACACATCTTCCAAAAAACGAGAACCGAATTTCAGAAAGAGTGTGTTGCTGTCATGTTTAGATGTTAAGATCTGAAGAGGTTTTGCTGGCCCAGTTAAATCTGGCACCTGGAAAACCGATGCAATTTATGATTTAGTCAGCACAATCGCTATTTCTCTTCAATTAGACAAGATGTAAATAGCTTCAGTCTCATATTTCTACTCATCCTTCACTGTGCAAAAAGTCACTCTGTCTATACTAGCAGTATTGCAAAATCAGTTTAGAAATCCAATTTTGGGATCCCCATGTAAACGGTGTGTGCGTCAGCTCTGCTGTAGGCTGCAGCCCTGCTTAAGGAAGGCGGCGCTTGTTTACCTGCACCGCTCCTCCACCATCTGGTGGCCACAACTCTAGTTTGGTTACGCTCGCTGCTATCTGCTATCATACCTACACCACAGTCTAACATATTATGTTAGACTGTGCCTACACTACCCGCATTCTGCACTATGGTGACTGGAAAACAAAGTGAACTTTTTCCAACTGTGCCAAAATCCTTACCCTAACGTAAGAATAGAGTTACTGTACATTCGGTTCTACTTCTATGCTTGTCAGTTCAATCTGTAGCATTGTTAAATGTGGATCGCTCAGCTATGAATGCCCATGAATGGTCAAAATTCATGTTGTTGTTGGGGTCTTCAGTCCTGAGACTGGTTTGATGCAGCTCTCCATGCTACTCTATCCTGTGCAAGCTTCTTCATCTCCCAGTACCTACTGCAACCTACATCCTTCTCAGACTGCTTAGTGTATTCATCTCTTGGTCTCCCTCTACGATTTTTACCCTCGACGCTGCCCTCCAATACTAAATTGGTGATCCCTTGATGCCTCAGAACATGTCCTACCAACCGATCCCTTCTTCTGGTCAAGTCGTGCCACAAACTTCTCTTCTCCCCAATCCTATTCAATACTTCCTCATTAGTTATGTGATCTACCCATCTAATCTTAAGCATTCTTCTGTAGCACCATATTTCAAAGGCTTTTATTCTCTTCTTGTCCAAACTATTTATCGTCCATGTTTCACTTCCATACATGGCTACACTCCATACTAATACTTTCATAAACGACTTCCTGACACTTAAATCTATACTCGATGTTAACAAATTTCTCTTCTTCACAGACTGTTTCCTTGCAATTGCCAGTCTACCTTTTATATCCTCTCTACTTCGACCATCATCAGTTATTTTGCTCCCCAAATAGCAAAACTCATTTACTAGTTTAAGTGTCTCATTTCCTAATCAAGTTTCCTCAGCATCACTTGACTTAATTCGACTACATTCCATTATCCGCGTTTTGCTTTTGTTGATGTTCATCTTATATCCTCCTTTCAAGACACTGTCCATTCCGTTCAACTGCTCTTCCAAGTCCTTTGCTGTCTCGGACAGAATTACAATGTGATCGGCGAACCTCAAAGTTTTTATTTCTTATCCATGGATTTTAATGCCTACTCCAAATTTTTCTTTTGTTTCCTTCACTGCTTGCTCAATATACAGATTAAATAACATCGGCGAGAGACTACACCCATGTCTCACTCCCTTCGCTACCGCTGCTTCCTTTCATGCCGCTCGACTCTTATACCTGCCATCTGGTTTCTGTACAAATTGTAAATAGCGTTTCGCTCCCTGTGTTTTACCCCTGCCACCTTCAGAATTTGAAAGAGAGTATTCCAGTCAATATTGTCAAAAGCTTTCTCCAAGTCTACAAATGCTAGAAACGTAGGTTTGCCTTTCCTTAATCTAGCTTCTAAAATAAGTCGTAGGGTCAGTATTGCCTCTCGTGTTCCAATATTTCTACGGAATCCAAACTGATCTCCCCGAGGTCAGCTTCTACCAATTTTTCCATTCGTCTGTAAAGAATTCGCGTTAGTATTTTGCAGCTGTGACTTATTAAACTGATATTTCAGTAATTTTCACATCTGTCAATACCTGCTTTCTTTGGGATTGGAACTATTATATTCTTCTTGAAGTCTGAGGGTATTTCACCTGTTTCATACATCTTGCTCACCAGATGGTAGAGTTTTGTCAGGACTGGCTCTACCAAAGCCGACAGTAGTTCCAATGGAATGTCGTCTACACCGGGGGCCTTGTTTCGACTCTGGTCTTTCAGTGCTCTGTCAAACTCCTTACGTAGTATCAGATCTCCCATTTCATCTTCATCTACATCCTCTTCCATTTCCATAATATTGTCCTCAAGTACATCGCCCTTGTATAGACCCTCTATATACTCCTTCCACCTTTCTGCTTTCCCTTCTTTGCTTAGAACTGGGCTTCCATCTGAGCTCTTGATGTTCATACCAGTGGTTCTCTTATCTCCAAAGGTCTCTTTAATTTTCTTGTAGGCAGTGTCTATCTTACCCCTAGTGAGATAAGCCTCTACATCCTTACATTTGTCTTCTAGCCATCCCTGCTTGGCCATTTTACACTTCCTGTCGATCTCATTTTTGAGATGTTTGTATTCCTTTTTGCCTGCTTCATTTACTGCATTTTTATATTTTCTCCTTTCATCAATTAAATTCAATATTTCTTCTGTTACCCAAGGATTTCTACTAGCCCCCGTCTTTTTACCTACTTGATCCTCTGCTGCCTTCACTACTTCATCCCTCAAAGTTACCCATTCTTCTTCTACTGTATTTCTTTCCCCCATTCCTGTCAATTGCTCCCTTATGCTCTCCCTAAAACTTTGTACAACCTCTGGTTCTTTCAGTTTATCCAGGTCCCATCTCCTTAAATTCCCACCTTTTTGCAGTTTCTTCAGTTTTAATCTACAGGTCATTTCCAACTATGCCAAAATCGTTACCCTAACGTAAAAATAGAGTTACTGTACATTCGGTTCTACTTCTACGCTTGTCAGTTCAATCTGTAGCATTGTTAAATGTGGACTGCTCAGCTATGAATGCCCATGAATGGTCAAAATTCATAGTTACAGATTTGTAATCATAAAATGGGGCAGAAAAAGCCAAGCAACGTCCTAAAATACCTTATTCAGTGATGCATTCATTTCACTGGCGGGAAAATGCTGCTACTTTTCAACAGAACAATCATTCTTGAAAGCTTAAATACTGGCAAATGTCAAAAACAAAGGACTTTTGCAACAAAAATGTATTGTAGTTTTTGCAAAAGCAAACAGTCCCGCCAAAAAGTTCCCAGTCAGCACTTTTTAAAGTCAATTTTTAAGAAGGCTTTGTTCGTCTTCAATCGTGTAGCATGACAACATTTTATATTAGTGCATCTAACCATTTACAAACAAAAATTTAAAAAAGATGAGAATTTTGCCAAAAATTGACGCCACATTTTCCGGTTTCTAGTTATATGTGACAATTCGAAAACATGTGTGCCAAGTTTGTACTCTGAAGAGTACTGTCCATAAAAGGATGGTGTCAGAAGTTTAGTCCAAGTTTGACACAAAGTTGTAACTTTGCAGAATATAAAGTGTGGGCTTACATTATAACCAGCATAGATTAATTAATAATGATTGATGGTTATAATCTATGATGAACTTGGTCTAATACACCACATAGTTTTACATCTTAGCCGAAATCTCTACTCTTGGCACATTACCTCTGCTTGTTAATAAAGTGATTATAATTCAAGACATACTGTTTTTGTAAAGTAACCTCAGGACTTATCTGATTCAGCCATCCTGATGAGAGTAGGCTATTTGACAATGATTCCAAGCAAATGTTGGGGTGGTTACTAACCATAAAAGGTGTTCATAATATCCGCCATTTTATACTTATTAACAGCAATTTGAAATAACATCATGATACAGTCACACCACCACCACCACCACCACCACCACCACCACCACCACCATTTAATTATTTTTTACTTAATGTAATTACATGTTTCACTATTCTGTGATAATGCTAAACTAATGCTGTGGAATGAAAATGTCTCCTCACAGTATGACTGTCATTACACAGCCTCTATTGGCTGGTAGAATTTTAACAGTCCTCTCTTACTTCCTGTAGGGCAATTCTCTTACAATAAGATTTGTAGTTCCACTCATACGAGGGCATGCAACAACACCTCATCAACTTCTGAGTGAAGTCTTGTTGTTGCCTCCTTTATTGTACATATGCAGGCAGCTTTAGGTGTGTGTGTGGGGGGGGGGGGGGGGGGGGGGTTGTTCGCACGCACACAGGCAGAATAAATTTCACTAGGTTATGGCACTGAATCTAGGGGACTGGGAGAAGTCATTGTCCTGCTTTGAACACAAGCTTCTCCTTCTTTTCTGGTTTTCCTACCTCTGCCTGTCAGTACTCTGGCCCAGTCTTCTCTCTTCTGGGTGCTTTCTTCCAGTCCTTTTATCCTCTTAACCCTTGGCCTTCCCTTTGGTACTGTGCCCTCTATATTCATCTCATGTATCTTCCTGAACATCATGTACTTCACTCTCCTCAAATGCCCATACTGTTTAATCTTTTTACCTCAATGTTCTCTTGTAGGGGTTTCTCATGTGTTCTATAACTAATCTTCATTATCCATCTTTACAATTTTTGTTACACCTACTCAAAACATTCACGTCGCTTTCATGCACCTTATTTTTTTTCCCCTTCCCTTCATGACACACATTTCTCCACTGTACAACAGAAATAGTATATATTATGTTTGGTGCACCACCATCTTACTCTTCAAAGGACTTCTTTGTTCCGCATCATTCATCTCACAGTTCTCAGAAGGCCTATACATACACTGAACTCTTCGCTATTTCTTAATTTTCCTGTACTATACTCCCCAGTGCTTGAAACTACCCATCATTTTCAGCTGCTTCCCAGCCAGCACCATGTTTACTATAGGTTACCCTTCTTTATTATTGTGGCCACAAGTCCACACTACTTTGAATTAAATTTTAGGCCATATTCTTGTACAACTTCTTCTCAAATATCAAATTAATTCTGTTCTCCTTCCTTGTTGTTTCCCTTATACCATTAAATAATCAAGAAAGAACATTGCTGTTATCCTGTCCCCAATCTCTCTTGCCACTTATGTCATCATATCATTCATCAGCACCATGATAAGCAATGGAGATTGTGCATTTCCTTGTCTCAGCCCATAGCTCTGTGTTAATCATCCCATTCTCTCTTCCCACTTACAACAATCCACATCCCGATGCAATTCTTTTATCCTCAGTACAGTTTGCTTCTCTATTCCTTTCATTGTTAGTGCCTCCCAAACTTTACTTGTGGGTACAGTGTCATACGATTTCCCTAAATCCAAGAAGACCATCAGCAGATCTCTCCCATACGCACAGTTGTGTTTGTGCATCTTTATCACTGTAAATATGAGACCTACTGTCGATCTTTCTGGCCTGAAGCCATACTGTTCTTGCAGTTACTTTTCTATTGTTCTCCAAATTTGTTTCTCCGAGATATTGTCAAATTTTTGCACAATGGCACACGAGGATAAAGCCCCTAAAGTCTTTAAAAATATTTTTGACTTCCCTTCTTCAAGACAGGTACAATTATACTACCTCTTCATCTCTTCTGGAGTTCTCACTTTCTTCCATACAGCTCTTACAACTCTACACGGCCACTGCAGCTCCATCTCTTTTGTTGCTCTGATCGTTTGCAAACTTAGTTAATCCAACCCTGGATTCTTCCCTCCTTTCAAATTATTTAGTAACACATCCACTTCTCCACAGTTTGCAGCTCAATCAGTGGGCTTTTGTTTTTTACTCTGCTATAATATTTTTCCGCCGCCTCTGCTGAACTTGGCTTCCATGTTCTTAATTGTCTTTCTTGGTTTTCTGCTCCTTTTCTCTCCTTCGGTTCTCTGATATTCATTACTAACATCTGATGGTCACCATCTAAGGACCCTGGTGGCATTAAATTGATGTCTGTTATGTTTGTCAGTCCATCATCTACAAAAACATAATCAACTACTCAAGTTTCAGACCAATCACTCCTTTACCATGTTACTTTATGGTTTTCTTTCTTATCTAACAACGAATTTCCAAACTTTTACCCATTCCTTTTGCAAAAAGTTCAATAATCTTTCATGTTCCTTGCTTCTCTTTCCACAGCCATTTCCTCAAAGCACGTTTTCATATCTTTCTCTCTCTACATCAACATGTACGTTTAGATCTCCCATAACAGTTGTGTTTTGTTCAGTCATCCGATTCTGTAATTCTTCTTGAAACTTCTTTTTTTCCCCCCTCTGATATGCATCTCACGTTGAGGGGGGGGGGGGGGGGGGGGCGCTTACAATATCATCACTGTTTTCCCATACAATGATAGTTTTGTTTGTATCATTCTCTCTGTTATTCAAATTACTTCCTCTTTCTGTCCATCTTTCATAACTATACCCACTCGATATTTGTCATCTTCCTCACTGCCTATCCAGTATAGATCAAATCCATTTCTCAGTTTACACATTCTGCCTCCACCTTTTTTGTATTGTCCCTAATACATCCACACTTAAGTTTTTCCATCATATCAACAAGTCCTTCCATTCTCCCTTTCTACGTTCATACAGCTAATATTCCAAATGGTAATTCATTTTCATGTCTCTCAATAGATTTTTGTTCCAAGGCTTGTTCCACTTCCACTTTCTGCTTGCTGGACCTATCGCGGTTTTGGCAGAACCCCAATTTTATGGCACATTCTTCTAACCCTTCACACAGTTACCACAGTGGTCATGGAACATATGAAGCCCCCACTGTACCTCACCCCTACATGCAGTCCCTTAGCTCATACTATTGCACACCTCCCACAAATTGGATGAAAAGTTTGAGTTAATCAACTTGATTCTACTGACTGCAAAAGAGTGATGTACATAAAGATGAGCAATTTCATCAAGATGGTTTAGAAAGTGCCCTTCTTAAGAGTTGTCTAGTTCCTTAATTTGGTGGCACATCTCCATCACTAAAGAAAATACACAAGTGGTTCATCAGCTATTCCAAAGCATTACACAGTTGGAAAGTTCAAAGGTAAGCAGCAACACCATTGTTGCAGACATCAAAAGAGCAAAGGATCAAGTGCAACAACAAACAGGTGCATGGAGACAGGGACGCCTTCTACGTATCATACAATGAAGGCTTTCACGGCCTTATGTCATAGTTGCTGGTGAGTCTTCTGTGTTGAAAGACTACGATCAGAGTAACTTTTAGGTTCCTAAGGTTTCATCCAGAGCTGTGCTGGACATTCCTGGCAATGCTGAGTCTTCTAGACTAACAACCCAGATCTCTGAGAGTACAATGAGTGTATTTTAGATTATACATGATTAGTAGAGAGAATCCCTGTCAGAGATAAAATTTAACAATCAATGCAATTCAAATCGAAACCACCAGAATACTGTGCCACAGTAAACCTTTGAAAAGTAATTCAACAAAAGGTAAAAGGCTCTCAAAAATTTACATGCAGATGAAGAGAGAGTGGTTCTTCCTGCTGACAAAAGCAACACTACTTTGTTACAACTAAAGAGGATTATAAAAGGAAAATTTTGGGTCTTTTAACTTCAGAAAAGTACAAAACACTTGAGGAAGACCCTACAGATAGCATGCTGAAGATAACACATACTCTGATCAAGTCATGTTCTATGATTCAAGAAGAGGATAGAAAGGCCTTATTAAAGACAATAAATGTAGCCCAGCATTAATGGCCTACCCATTATTCATAAATCTGATCTTCCTCAGTGAGCAACTGTTGGTGCTATTAATTCCACAATATATCAAATAGCAAGATATCTGGCAACTCGTTTACAACTATATGGTAGAACTGACTCTTGTATGAAATACTCATGTCACTGTATTGAGAAACTTTAAGAACTAACTTTGACTCCTGAAGACATTCTTTTAAGATTCAACACAGTTCCAGTTAACAAAGTTATGATTTATAAAACAGAAGTTTTCCCCGTGGATTAGACTGTCTTTTTTTAGACAATGCCTTACACCTAGTCGGTTCCAATGGGACAATGAGTTTTATAAGCAAGTTGATGGTGCCCCAATGGGTCCTCCGATCACTAATTTTTAGATGGAAAAATCTGAACAGAGAGCTCTAGAAAATGCAAATAAGAAACCATCTCAGTGGTATCAATTTGTTGATGATACATTAAAGATTTGGTCACACGATAAAGGTTTAGAAGAATTATTTTGTTATCTAAAACATATAAATTCAAATATCCCATTTACCTTGGAAATTTGAAATCAAAACATAATATCCTTCTTGCATGTTTTCGTTATGAGACAGATTGACGGAAGTTTGAGACATAAGGTCTTTTGGAAAGTCATGTATACAGACAGATATTTTCATAAGAACTCCACAACAAAAGAGAGATGTCATTACAAGTCTTGTGGATGTAGCCAAAAGAATCTGCACACCGAAACACCTGCATGCTGAATTAAAAAATTAGAAGCAGGCTTTTGAGAAAAATGTCTATTCAAGGAAAAGAAGTAAATAGGGTTTTAAGAAAGAAGCAGCCATGAAATTTAGTGATATAAGGACAGTGGCTTTACACAAACAATAGGCAAGTTTTTAGCCTCAAGACGTGACAATCAATTGTGAAGCTTTATATCTGCCAAGGATTATCTGAGCTGATCACTTGTAAACTAGACCGCACTCATTTTCACAGTATTTAACTCACTTTCCTATGTCTTACTCACCAGTTGGCAAGACTCGACGTCACCAGGAGCACCTCCTATGTTGTCCAGCACAGCTCTGGATGAAATGTCAGGAACAGTAAAGTTTCTTCGACCACAACCATACAACCCAGAGGACTCGTCAGCAAATATGACATACTATAACTTTCCCCTCGGGCTTAGTCCAGAAATCTGCAGTATCTGACATTCCATAATAAGATCAACTTCCAGAACAAGACCCTACTTACTACTTTTGAAGAATCTGTTTTTGGACAAGCATACTCTATGCATCTCACTTTGAGGGTATTTTACATGCACGAACCTCTGTCTCAGTGGGTAGTATGCCATAGTGCAAGCTGGCACAATTGTGCAGGTGCATTTTGTGGCTTTAGATTTATGACTCAAAATTGATTGAATAAAATGTACTAAAGAAGCAAACGATATTTTATTTTCACAACATTAAAGAATTTTTTGAAACATTTCAAAGGATGATGCTGCACGTGAACTTCACATTCTGCACGCCAATAAGATATGTCTTTTGTTCAAAAGCCTCTCCTCATGCATACTCTACACCACCTTATTGGTCTTGTCTTCACTGTGCTAGGAAAAAAAAGTCCAGAAAATTACTGGCTATAAGGCAAATCATTTTTTGTCCTTGCAGTCTGTGTCCAATTGACGACTCCTGCACCAGAGAGGATACAACGAACTGTACACCAAGACTAATCGTGAATTGCACTCTCCTCCTTTTCCACCAACATGTTTTTAAACTCAATTAGAGCCACATAAATTTCACCCAGGTAGCACTAAGTACCTACAGTCATATGACTTGTCTGACATAGTGGTAATGTCGATTATGGTCCAATGCGCAGAGTTCTGATTAAACTTTGGAGAACAATGTTAGGTAACTGAGTATCATCACCTCCATGCTATAACTTAAATGATTTAAGCAGTCCATATCAGGAATGTTCTCATGGGGGCATGAACACCGTTTCATATTTAATTGTTGTTCGGAGTGACATCTCATGGAAATGTAGGAGCTGTAAGCTAATACACTGACTAGTCCAATTAACTACAGCACCAGCTCGCTGCAAGCTAAAGCCATTTACCAGCCGTCTGACCACAGCTTCAGTATGGTGTCATCCACCCAACTGCAATGGGAGTTTGGTATGAGCTACAGCCAGTTGCCGGCCACACAATTCCACTGCCAGCCAACACAAACAGTATATATGTGACCTTTCCCCTCTTTTCCCAACGTACCACTGGCATGCAGCAGCCAGTGTCACCCACCATCTGCGCACAGCACCCGCTGCTGCCCGATACTGGCCCGCAGAGTGCGCCAACACCTTAAACCGGCACGCAAACTGCACTGACAGCCGAAACCGGTACAAAGCACCCTCCATGGTGCAACATCAGTATGAAGCAATTTCTGCTGCACAAAATTTGTTACAGGCACACTTGGCCACACAACACTGGTTTGGAACACCCTCTGCCATGCATCAATAATATGTATGTATGTATGTATGTATGTATGTATGAATGATTACAAGGAGTTCACCTATTCACTGCTAGATGGCCGTAGATGTATACACTGAAGCATGCTGCTTCCAGGAAGTGTCAAAAATGTTTGAGATAACAGATTTTCAGTCTGCTCCAACCACTTGTATCTGGGAATCACTATAATCTTATTGCAATACATAGGTTTTGCACAATTTTACTTTTGAAATTATATGCATAATTATGAAACATGTTTAACATTACATCATCACTTTCCCTTTAATTTCAAAAATATCTGCTTGTTCCTGTGTGCTGTTACACATTTTCCCTTACTCTGTTTTACATTTTTCATGAGATCAGGGAACGCCTTTCTGTCTTGCTGCATGGTGCTGATGACATCTATGTTATAACTAGGGCCCAGATTTTAATGACAAATGACTGGAAGCTGTTGGCACTCTACTATGTCAGGCCCTGAGTATTGTGCAACATGTGCAGAGTGAGTTGGGTCGAGCTCGTGGTCATGAGGCTGACAAAGTGAAAACCAAATTGCAAAGTGTTCTCCAACGGAATCCTGGATATTCTACACTGTGCAAAATTAGTTACACTCTTTCAGGGAATGCCGCAACATTTGAAGATACTTAAACAAAGCTGAACTCCAGTGACGTCTTGCGAAGTGGAGAGGAGCTTTTCCAGGTACAAAATTATCCTCATCGGCAACCGTAGATCTTTGACAATGGAAAACCTGAAAATGTACCTTGTGATTCAGTGCAACTTTGCAGATACTGAAGATTGACATACGGTATTAAATAATGTGAAACACTTTAAATACTACGTAGAAATAAAAAAATTGTTTTACTGTTTCGATAGATGATCTTTTCACTGTACTTTGTGCTTAGAAAATAAAACATTCAGACATTCAAAAAATAGGTGCAAATTAGCCACAAACCCTACAGAAGGATGGGGGGGGGGAGGTGATGGGTGGGAGGTGATGGGGGGGGAGGTGATGGGGGGGGAGGTGATGGGGGGGGAGGTGATGGGTTGGAGGTAAGGGGGGAGGTGAGGGGGGGGGGAGGTGTGGGGGTTAGGTGAGGGGGTGAGGTGAGGGGGGACGTCAAAGTGGACCGGAAGAAAATGTGAGAGTCAACCCTTCACACAGTTACCACAGTGGTCATGGAACATATGAAGCCCCCACTGTACCTCACCCCTACATGCAGTCCCTTAGCTCATACTATTGCACACCTCCCACAAATTGGATGAAAAGTTTGAGTTAATCAACTTGATTCTACTGACTGCAAAAGAGTGATGTACATAAAGATGAGCAATTTCATCAAGATGGTTTAGAAAGTGCCCTTCTTAAGAGTTGTCTAGTTCCTTAATTTGGTGGCACATCTCCATCACTAAAGAAAATACACAAGTGGTTCATCAGCTATTCCAAAGCATTACACAGTTGGAAAGTTCAAAGGTAAGCAGCAACACCATTGTTGCAGACATCAAAAGAGCAAAGGATCAAGTGCAACAACAAACAGGTGCATGGAGACAGGGACGCCTTCTACGTATCATACAATGAAGGCTTTCACGGCCTTATGTCATAGTTGCTGGTGAGTCTTCTGTGTTGAAAGACTACGATCAGAGTAACTTTTAGGTTCCTAAGGTTTCATCCAGAGCTGTGCTGGACATTCCTGGCAATGCTGAGTCTTCTAGACTAACAACCCAGATCTCTGAGAGTACAATGAGTGTATTTTAGATTATACATGATTAGTAGAGAGAATCCCTGTCAGAGATAAAATTTAACAATCAATGCAATTCAAATCGAAACCACCAGAATACTGTGCCACAGTAAACCTTTGAAAAGTAATTCAACAAAAGGTAAAAGGCTCTCAAAAATTTACATGCAGATGAAGAGAGAGTGGTTCTTCCTGCTGACAAAAGCAACACTACTTTGTTACAACTAAAGAGGATTATAAAAGGAAAATTTTGGGTCTTTTAACTTCAGAAAAGTACAAAACACTTGAGGAAGACCCTACAGATAGCATGCTGAAGATAACACATACTCTGATCAAGTCATGTTCTATGATTCAAGAAGAGGATAGAAAGGCCTTATTAAAGACAATAAATGTAGCCCAGCATTAATGGCCTACCCATTATTCATAAATCTGATCTTCCTCAGTGAGCAACTGTTGGTGCTATTAATTCCACAATATATCAAATAGCAAGATATCTGGCAACTCGTTTACAACTATATGGTAGAACTGACTCTTGTATGAAATACTCATGTCACTGTATTGAGAAACTTTAAGAACTAACTTTGACTCCTGAAGACATTCTTTTAAGATTCAACACAGTTCCAGTTAACAAAGTTATGATTTATAAAACAGAAGTTTTCCCCGTGGATTAGACTGTCTTTTTTTAGACAATGCCTTACACCTAGTCGGTTCCAATGGGACAATGAGTTTTATAAGCAAGTTGATGGTGCCCCAATGGGTCCTCCGATCACTAATTTTTAGATGGAAAAATCTGAACAGAGAGCTCTAGAAAATGCAAATAAGAAACCATCTCAGTGGTATCAATTTGTTGATGATACATTAAAGATTTGGTCACACGATAAAGGTTTAGAAGAATTATTTTGTTATCTAAAACATATAAATTCAAATATCCCATTTACCTTGGAAATTTGAAATCAAAACATAATATCCTTCTTGCATGTTTTCGTTATGAGACAGATTGACGGAAGTTTGAGACATAAGGTCTTTTGGAAAGTCATGTATACAGACAGATATTTTCATAAGAACTCCACAACAAAAGAGAGATGTCATTACAAGTCTTGTGGATGTAGCCAAAAGAATCTGCACACCGAAACACCTGCATGCTGAATTAAAAAATTAGAAGCAGGCTTTTGAGAAAAATGTCTATTCAAGGAAAAGAAGTAAATAGGGTTTTAAGAAAGAAGCAGCCATGAAATTTAGTGATATAAGGACAGTGGCTTTACACAAACAATAGGCAAGTTTTTAGCCTCAAGACGTGACAATCAATTGTGAAGCTTTATATCTGCCAAGGATTATCTGAGCTGATCACTTGTAAACTAGACCGCACTCATTTTCACAGTATTTAACTCACTTTCCTATGTCTTACTCACCAGTTGGCAAGACTCGACGTCACCAGGAGCACCTCCTATGTTGTCCAGCACAGCTCTGGATGAAATGTCAGGAACAGTAAAGTTTCTTCGACCACAACCATACAACCCAGAGGACTCGTCAGCAAATATGACATACTATAACTTTCCCCTCGGGCTTAGTCCAGAAATCTGCAGTATCTGACATTCCATAATAAGATCAACTTCCAGAACAAGACCCTACTTACTACTTTTGAAGAATCTGTTTTTGGACAAGCATACTCTATGCATCTCACTTTGAGGGTATTTTACATGCACGAACCTCTGTCTCAGTGGGTAGTATGCCATAGTGCAAGCTGGCACAATTGTGCAGGTGCATTTTGTGGCTTTAGATTTATGACTCAAAATTGATTGAATAAAATGTACTAAAGAAGCAAACGATATTTTATTTTCACAACATTAAAGAATTTTTTGAAACATTTCAAAGGATGATGCTGCACGTGAACTTCACATTCTGCACGCCAATAAGATATGTCTTTTGTTCAAAAGCCTCTCCTCATGCATACTCTACACCACCTTATTGGTCTTGTCTTCACTGTGCTAGGAAAAAAAAGTCCAGAAAATTACTGGCTATAAGGCAAATCATTTTTTGTCCTTGCAGTCTGTGTCCAATTGACGACTCCTGCACCAGAGAGGATACAACGAACTGTACACCAAGACTAATCGTGAATTGCACTCTCCTCCTTTTCCACCAACATGTTTTTAAACTCAATTAGAGCCACATAAATTTCACCCAGGTAGCACTAAGTACCTACAGTCATATGACTTGTCTGACATAGTGGTAATGTCGATTATGGTCCAATGCGCAGAGTTCTGATTAAACTTTGGAGAACAATGTTAGGTAACTGAGTATCATCACCTCCATGCTATAACTTAAATGATTTAAGCAGTCCATATCAGGAATGTTCTCATGGGGGCATGAACACCGTTTCATATTTAATTGTTGTTCGGAGTGACATCTCATGGAAATGTAGGAGCTGTAAGCTAATACACTGACTAGTCCAATTAACTACAGCACCAGCTCGCTGCAAGCTAAAGCCATTTACCAGCTGTCTGACCACAGCTTCAGTATGGTGTCATCCACCCAACTGCAATGGGAGTTTGGTATGAGCTACAGCCAGTTGCCGGCCACACAATTCCACTGCCAGCCAACACAAACAGTATATATGTGACCTTTCCCCTCTTTTCCCAACGTACCACTGGCATGCAGCAGCCAGTGTCACCCACCATCTGCGCACAGCACCCGCTGCTGCCCGATACTGGCCCGCAGAGTGCGCCAACACCTTAAACCGGCACGCAAACTGCACTGACAGCCGAAACCGGTACAAAGCACCCTCCATGGTGCAACATCAGTATGAAGCAATTTCTGCTGCACAAAATTTGTTACAGGCACACTTGGCCACACAACACTGGTTTGGAACACCCTCTGCCATGCATCAATAATATGTATGTATGTATGTATGTATGTATGTATGAATGATTACAAGGAGTTCACCTATTCACTGCTAGATGGCCGTAGATGTATACACTGAAGCATGCTGCTTCCAGGAAGTGTCAAAAATGTTTGAGATAACAGATTTTCAGTCTGCTCCAACCACTTGTATCTGGGAATCACTATAATCTTATTGCAATACATAGGTTTTGCACAATTTTACTTTTGAAATTATATGCATAATTATGAAACATGTTTAACATTACATCATCACTTTCCCTTTAATTTCAAAAATATCTGCTTGTTCCTGTGTGCTGTTACACATTTTCCCTTACTCTGTTTTACATTTTTCATGAGATCAGGGAACGCCTTTCTGTCTTGCTGCATGGTGCTGATGACATCTATGTTATAACTAGGGCCCAGATTTTAATGACAAATGACTGGAAGCTGTTGGCACTCTACTATGTCAGGCCCTGAGTATTGTGCAACATGTGCAGAGTGAGTTGGGTCGAGCTCGTGGTCATGAGGCTGACAAAGTGAAAACCAAATTGCAAAGTGTTCTCCAACGGAATCCTGGATATTCTACACTGTGCAAAATTAGTTACACTCTTTCAGGGAATGCCGCAACATTTGAAGATACTTAAACAAAGCTGAACTCCAGTGACGTCTTGCGAAGTGGAGAGGAGCTTTTCCAGGTACAAAATTATCCTCATCGGCAACCGTAGATCTTTGACAATGGAAAACCTGAAAATGTACCTTGTGATTCAGTGCAACTTTGCAGATACTGAAGATTGACATACGGTATTAAATAATGTGAAACACTTTAAATACTACGTAGAAATAAAAAAATTGTTTTACTGTTTCGATAGATGATCTTTTCACTGTACTTTGTGCTTAGAAAATAAAACATTCAGACATTCAAAAAATAGGTGCAAATTAGCCACAAACCCTACAGAAGGATGGGGGGGGGAGGTGATGGGTGGGAGGTGATGGGGGGGGAGGTGATGGGGGGGGAGGTGATGGGGGGGGAGGTGATGGGTTGGAGGTAAGGGGGGAGGTGAGGGGGGGGGAGGTGTGGGGGTTAGGTGAGGGGGTGAGGTGAGGGGGGACGTCAAAGTGGACCGGAAGAAAATGTGAGAGTCAAAGTGGTCATGAGGCCAATTTGGATTCTTTGAGGCAGAAAACAAATGGACACTGCAATTCCAAGAGCAGCCGTAATTCCTCCTTGTTGGATGTAATGCCATGAACAAGACATTTGTTGGCTGGAGTGATGTAAAAAGTCTTCACAGCAGTATTCCTTTTGTTATTTCCGACCTCCCGGTTGTGTAGCAGGTGATTTTGCCGTCAAAGGGGAAAATTTGGTGCCTTGTTGTGCAGCTGTGGGAGAAGGAGACAGGAATGCTACCATGATACTGGACCATTTCACAACTGCAGTACTGAATTAGATGTAGCAAGCCTGTGTGATGTGTCCTTCTTAGAGCGAGAACTGTATTAAAAATGACACACAGTAAAATGCAGGGTTTACAACTAGCCAACAACTTGTGAGTGACTTTTTCCTTCACCTCGGATCTCCAGAATGGCCCACTCATCGAGATACATGGGACACTCATCCTCATGAGCATGTATAACACAAGTAACACATTTGGCCAAGTTTTGACAGGACATGTGAGTGCGGTTACAACGTTGGCTCTAGTAACAACACATTGGGTATGGAATGTTTGGTTGTACCATAATAACTTCATAGCCTGTCTTCATCTTCGATGGAAGCACTACCTGATCAAATGTGAGAAAATGAGTGTTTGCACCAATCTTTTTCATTACCCATTGGACCACAGTGATGCCCCAATCAGAGAGAGAATGCTGGATTTCCCTCTTGGTCGGACTGCCAAGCAGCCAAGTATAAATAACACCAAGTGTAGAATTCAGCATACAATGGGCCTTGACATGAACAGAATAGCCATGGAGAACCTAAGCTGTAGACAGATGTAGGGTTTGAAAATCACAAATGGTCTCCAGAAGCAAAGTCCCATTACCAAGCAAGAGCAGGATTTCACGGGGCCTGCAATTGCATCAACACCTTTCTGAACATTAAAGGCATTAACTGTAGCAGAAGACTGACCTCCTTTGGTACATGACACCACGAGGAACCGAGGTGCAGCTGGACGAGACATTGAAGCTTTAGCTTCATTCCACTTACCTTTAGTAGGTATAGACCGAGATGAAGATGATTGGCTTATTGGGACAAAATCTCCCGTGACTGCCAGCATCTCCAATGGCGTGCTCCTTCCCCCCCACCCCCCACCCCACCCTCCCCCCCCACCCCTCCCCCTTATTCGCCTTAGACAATTGTTCACACCTCAGGTTCCACCTTCTGAGCTCCAGACAGAGGGACCAATTGGCAACTCGGAAAGTAACAGCTCAAGCAATCATCCCTCTCCCCCTAGACCTGGCATGTACCTGGGGGTACGTGCGAACCCTATTTGTCGACCCGAGGCTGGGAATTCTGAACTACCCAGACATCTGTTGTGAGTCAAATGTGTGCAAAAGCCTTCAGGAACACAAAGGGAAGAAGAAGAAGAAGAGATATCTCAAATGCCAAACTGGAGGAAGGGGGAGCAGATAGAGAATGAAGGAAGGAGGGCTGGTTCCTATGCTGGGCTACTGAATCTTCAGAACACATTCCTGGAAACACCCAAGACATGTTCCCCAAGGGAGGGGGAAAAATAATAGCAAGAGGATAGACATGCAGTACAGAAAGGGAAAAGGCACTGCAAAAGTTGGGGGAGTATGGTAGCCAAGCATGAGCTCAGAAAGAGTTTTCAGCACCATCTGGAACCTGTTGTCTTGCTAGTGTGAATCCCAGATCCTGTTGCTGAATTGAGCTATTGTTTTGCTCATAGTCACCTACAAAACACTGACAACTTACCAAATAATTTTGTATGAGTGGTTCATTTACGTCACTCTCACAGCGAACAAAAAGTGACAGTGCACTGACAAAAGCATGTTGAAGCATCTGATGCAGTGCTATCAGATGATTCTAAGGGTGCCTCTTTCATTTTCTTCACCTCCATGTTTTGCAAACATTGGGAAATAAATGATCACGGCAGTATTCAATTAATCTGGTTCTTTCATTAGTCACATCAGTACAAAACAAGGGTTACTGAACAGAAGACTTTCTACTGCATTTGCTCAGAGCTATTTTGAAGTTTAATGGGTCTGAAACTTGGTGGATAATATGTAATGAACAAGACACTTTTCCAAAACTTCCTGGCAGATTAAAAATGTGTGCCGGACTGAGACTCAAACTCGGTGGAAGTGAAGCTGTGACGACAGGGCGTGAGTCGCACTTGGGTAGCTCAGATGGTAGAGCGCTTGCCCGCAAAAGGCAAAGGTCCCGAATTTGAGTCTTGGTCCGGCACACAGTTTTAATCTGCCAATTCTCAGGTATTAATTTCGCAAGTGCCTGTCTAAGGTAAAACACACACACACACACACACACACACACACACACACACACACACACACACACACACACACACACACTCCCCCTCAACCTTTGTTAAGTTCTTGTCTACATTCTATAAGTGACTGGGAAGGAAACCCACTTTAGAGTGATAATCAATATCTTTGCTAAACACTGGTCAGTGATTTTTTACGAGTGGCTATATGTTAATTACAGATGACAGTAATATGGCTCTGTCTTTACAGAACCTGCTCTCTACAGATCTTGTATCACAATAAATTCAACTTATGTATCTTTTTTACACTTATATTAAGTAATATATACTTCAGTACATCCACAACTTATTTAAAAATGTGAATACTTACTTTATTACAGTGACCACAGGGCCAAAAATTTCTTCATTGTAGCACCTCATATCAGGAGTAATACCAGTTAAAAGCGTTGGTTCATAAAATAATGGCCCAACTGAAGAGGCACGATTACCACCCACATGAAGGTTAGCACCTTTTTGCAGTGCATCTTTCACTATTGACTCAACCTGGCAAAAAAAAAAAAAAGAAGAGGTTTATAATAACCAACCAAACAGCCAACACACACACTAATACCTGTAATGCCTGGTGGACCAAACAGCTCTTTCAGCATTTGAAACCTTTTTCCTGCTATATCACTGCTATTTTAACCTGTGCTGCCTGTCGCCTCTGACAGTCTGAGGAGCATTGTAATGCCACAAATATCATTCATATAAAGAAAGAAAAGGCCCGACAGCTGGCAGCATAGTTGCCAGCTTTCAAGTGTGAAGTCTAAAAGGCTCAGTATCAACACTATGTGGCTGAAAACAATAGTCTTTCGTTCCACTGCAGAAACTATGAGGCATCATCATAGAGACACACCAAACTGCATGTGTGATTCGTTTCGGTAGACACATGACACAACTGTATTGTGCCAACTTCAACTGTAAGGGCTCTTCTTTTGCCATCATGACTATAAACAACTATTCACAAAGAAAGAGTACACTAATGTTGTTTCACATTGTTTGACATCAGTAGCATATATACTGAGAATAATGAATAGACAAGTTGAATCTACAGTGAGAATGTAATTTTTTCCCATAATCTAACAGTCAGATAAAATAAGAAAACTTTTCATTTCCCACAAGACAAAACGAAAAGTCTGACTCAAAATTCAGTGAGTATTAAATTAATGGAACAACCTTTGGCATGAAATACAATTTTACGTACAAAATAAAAAATGAAAATATGGAGACTTGTGCAGATATCTTCCATAAGCGAATTTTGATTTCAGATTTAGACTAAGACAAGGTATGGGTACAGTTGATAATATATGCACAAAAAGTTCAAGCCTACACTATTTTGTAACATTAAATAATTAAGAACATAAATTTTGTGTTTTTTATGGCTGCTCATAAGAAAAAATAGCATTTTGACACAGATTTAATACCTTTCAGGTAAGAACCATTAAAATCCTGGAGTAATTTTCATTTCTGCATCGTGAATCTGCAGTGAAAGATGCATTATTATTGAGATGAAAAAGAGTTACTATTAACTGCAGTATTCTACTTGATACTTAATTGAATGAGGGAAGACTTACAAAATGAAAGGCTTTGAGTTATAAGCAAAGCTGCAGCTTAACACTGGTTAGTTCATCAGATATTTTTACCATCTAAGCAAAACCTGTTTTTATCAGAGAAAAACAAATATGTTTGCACATGCTGTAAACTAGAGACTTAATTTTAGTTTTGCCATATTATACATTATGTTATTTGACTCACAGAAACAAATTCTGCAGTTTAGAAAAAGCATTATGTTTAGTGTGTGTATGAACAGGTTATAACAGGAAAAGAAATGACTATAAAATTCAGGGAAAAGGAAGGATGTGTAAGCACCTTCCTCTGAAGGCACCTACAACTGCCGTACAGATCAATTTTTCCTCCAGCAGTGTAGAACAGCATGCAGAGGTTTACATATAAGGTCTACAACTTTACTTCCACCGTTTCTTCTCTAAGCTTGGGGCTTTATTGTGAAAAACTTACAAAAAAATTATGACTCATAGTATTGCCCATCGCTGGCCACTACATACTCCCATCTTTCGGATAGCATACGAATCCTGTGGCGGACGAACTGGGAGTCTTTTGTGGGGATCCACGAATCGATTCAATTTTGCACTTGTTCATATGATTGGAAGTGCTGGTCAGTGAGACTGTATGTCACTGATCGAAAAATGAGGTAGTCAGAGAGAGCAAACGTATGGACAATATGGTGGGAGGGATAGGACTTCTCATTTCAACATTTCCATGTATATTTTGACGGGTTTTGCAACATGGGGTCGAGCACTAACTTGCTGCAAAATTACCTTTACGTGTCTATCACTGTATTGTAGTCATTTAAATTTCACTGCTGGGCTTGAACGCATCAATTCCTTTCGATGATGATTTCCTGTGACTGTCTTCGTGCGTTTCAGTAGCTACGAAAACGTTCTGTCTTCCATCGCCATGCCGATCTTCGACATCAAAATCACCATTCTTAAGGCAATGAAAACATTCTCTGCACGTTCTTCCATTAATAGTTCCCTCGGGTCTTCCTCAGCATTTTAATTTAAGGGCCACAGCCACAGATTTCTTCATGTTAAAGCAGAAAATTAAAATTTCCCACAAATGGCAAGAAATGAATACGTAAATTGACGTACCTAATCGAGAATAACCTTATGAAGCAATCACAAATGGACTAATATTTTTATGGCATTATGTTTGCAGATGCCCTACCTTATTGTATTACACCTATGACCAACCACCCGAACCCCACTTGCTATTACTGCTGTCTATTGCAAAACGGCGGAAGCAAAGTTGTAGAACTAATAGAATCTGCCCATATGCATTTCCTGCATTAGTGTTCGTAGTAACTCATATATGTATTATATGAAGTGTCAAAGCACTTTGTCAAGAGAGGAAGACTAAAAAGGAAACTGCCACTCAGGTGTGTGGAGGAGACGCAAGGCACATGACAAAAGGGTCAGTATAAATTTGTGAAACGCCATGTTGTTGCTTATTATGATATAGAGGGGTAGAGAGATTGGGGATTTGCCTGCTTGCTCTTCGGTATGCTGACCTAGGAATGAGGGAACTGCATGACCACAATCCGTCGACCTAGCTTCCCTTACACATCTATACCCTCCATCAGCCACTCCCCTTCAGCCTGTCACAGCCCCAGAATAAAATTTAGCCCTTAATATGGTTCTGTTGTACTTAGATGAGACACACACATTTTATATTTGTTCTTAACCCATTTCGCTAAACTATAAGCATTAATTTTATACCATCAAAACATTTTAAGTAATCTACAATTTTCCACCCCCCGCAACGCATAAACTATTACTCCGAAAGAAAAAATGAATAGAACAATTTTTGTAGGAAATTTAACGTAGTAGAAGCTGCAGTCTTCTATTTACTCAAGAAATTTAACGTAGTAGAAGCTGCAGTCTTCTATTTACTCAAGAAAAATCTAAAAAGTGATCTTTAAGTGAACCCCCACACCATCCACACACTCACATACCACTGGAAAGGATTTGTAGTGTGTTGTTCATGGCCGTTCCCCCTTCCGCTCTACAAAAATTTGTGACAACATAACTTTTTCCCCTATCTGACCTTTTTTGGTGTTCTTTGACTGGGCTACAAAGCTGGAAAAGGTAGTGGTGTTAGCATCTACAGGAAATCTACTTGCACAGAGACAAGAGGACAAGTGGGGTGGGGATAAAGGAAGGAGCTTTGAAGAACCGACAGGCAGCATGCAAGTTGTCTGACCAAGTGAGATGCTGCAGTGATTAGCACACTGGATTTGCATTCGAGAGGATAACGGATCAAACCCATTGCCAGCCAAACCTGATTTCGGTTTCCACGATTTCCCTAAACCGTTTTAGGCAAATGCTGGGATGGTGCCTTTGAGAAGGCACAGCTGATTTCCTTCCACTTCCTTCCCTCAGACAATGGTACTGATTACCTTGCAGTTTGGTCCTTCCCCCAAATCACACCAACCAACCAAATTATCTGGGTGATACACGAAATCAAATTGTCAGTAAAATGCAACATTTTTGGATGCTGCGATTGAAATATATGGATTTCACATGGGTAATGAAACCACACATGCTTATTAGAGTGTTTTAAGGGCTCACAATGCTGTTCCACCTTATCTGGTTGAATGGATTTTAATTCAAATTAATACTTTTGTTAATAAATATTTCCTGGGGTAATGTTACACAAACAAACACTAAACTACGAAACTACTAAACTAAATAGCAACTTGTGAGAAATGCTATATTCTACAAAATAAAAGTTGTTTCACCACTTAAGTCATTACCATTCTTTTGAACACTTTTCTGCAAACAGTGTTTCAGAGTTTTAACATATTGAAAGAACGGCAATATAGAATCATCAAAAGCTGCTTTAGCACTTATTTACTCACCGACAACCAGTTCCAGTCAAGCGACCATCTTCAAGTCTCAGAGTAATGTTGACATGTTAAAGAAAGCTTTCTTGGTGTCCAACATATAATTTTTTCAGTTGCAGTATTGTCACATACACATGCATCCATTACCTTACACAATGATCAGCTGGAATATTATGGCTATCAACTTACTACCGATATAAACACATGAAGGTGATGGTAGTGTCACCCGGAGAGAAATGACTGTTGTTCAGATGCACACTCGGTGCATGTAGTATCAGTGAGCATGCTGTCCGTGTGTAGAACGGGGAAGACGTGAGCTATATCTGAGTTTGACCAAAGGCAGATAGTGATGGCCCGGAGGCTTTGCATGAGCATTTCGGAAACTGCATGACTTGTTGGGTGTTCGAGGAGTGCTGTGGTGATAATCTTCAACATGTGGCGAAACCACATCCAGATGCTGTAGGGTTGGGCTGCCACCTGTCATTACAGACATCAGATGTCATAGGCTGGGCAGACTGGTAAAACACGAGAGGCAGCAAAATGTGGTGGAACTAACACCAGACTTCAATGCTGGGCAGAGTACAAGTGTGTGTGAACAGACTGTGCACCGAACACTCCTAACGACAGGTCTCCGCAGCAGACAGCCCATGCATGTGCCGATGTTAACACATCGACAATGGCAACTATGACTGAAATGGACACTGGACTATCAGCACTGGACGTCGGCGCAGTGGCAGTGTGTTGCATGGTCTGATGAAACCCATTACTTTCTTCATGATGTCAATGGGAGGGAGTGAATCTGTCTTCTTCCAGGGGAACAGCTCCTTGACACCTGTACTGTGGGATGGAGACAAGCAAGTGGAGGCTACATTATGCTCTGGGGAACATTCACATGGGCATCAGTGCAGCTTGTGAAAGTCACCATGATGATCATGTTTCCTGAAGGCACTGGCATTTTTCAACAAGATAATGTGCAATGTCAGAGAGCCACGAGTGCGATGGAGTGGTTCAGGGAACACAGTGGCAAGTTCCAATTTATGTGCTGGTCCCTCCAGCTCACCAGATCTGAACCCGATTGAACATATCTGGGATGTGCTGATGTCGATGTGGTGCTAACTCTCTCCTGTAACAAACCAAGGCCTCACTGCTTCCATGCCACGACACATCACCGTTGTTATCTGTGCCAAAGGTGTACACACTGGCTATTAGGTAGGTGATGTTCTGGCTGATCAGTGTATATTTCTCATTGGTCACACAGTGCAAAACCTAACAGTCCATTGCAGTATTCAGCATAATGTCTGGCTGAGGTCTTATTATATGATTAACTTGAGTGTTTGTTTGTTCAGAGGCCTTATTGAATAGATCACAAACATTATTCAGATGAGAGATTTATTCCACTATTCTGATCAAAAATTCAGAAATTGATTGCAAAGTTGAAATTCAATTTAAACATGAAATTACAGGAAAAGTATGCGTACCTTTTCTAGTTGAGGCTGGTTGATTAGTGGACCAAGATTGTTTTCTGGTTTGGTGGTGTCACCCAGACGAAGTTGCTGTACCATCTCTTGCTTCAGCATTGACACAAATTGATCAAATACGTTTTCTTGCACTAAGAAACGATTTGCACTGACACACGTCTGAAAATACCATCAATTAACATGTTGGGTAATTTGTTGTTTAGTACAATGGAAATTTCAGATATGGAAAAATAAAAATTTAACAAAAACGCAAAAATGTTTAGCCAATTCGATTACACAGCTTTATATCACACAACAAGGCCACATCTATTACTACATAATAATGTCAAAACAGAATAAATAGTGTTAACCACAGATAATCCAAAAAGGAAGAGTTACAATTTATTCTTTTGAAGTGTATCAAAACTCTTAATTGCCCCAGATAACAAAATGGTCAGGTGAGTATATATATATATATAAAGAGACTAAAAACTGTAACAAAAGTAATATATTGTAGATGGTAAATACACCGAAGAGCCAAAGAAACTGGTACACCTTCTTAATATCGTGTAGGGCCCCCGTGAGCATGCAGAAGTGGTGCAAAACAACGGGCCATGGACTCGACTTATGTCTGAAGTAGTGATGGAGGGAACTGACACAAAGAATCCTGCAGGGCTGTCCATAAATTCGTAGGAGTACAAGAGGGTGGAGATCTCTTCTGAACAGTATGTTGCAAGGCAACCCAGATCTGCTCAATAATGTTCATGTTTGGTAAGTTTGGTCGTCAGCAGAAGTGTTTAAAGTCAGAAGTGTGTTCCTGGACCCACTCTATATCAATTCTGGATGTTTGGGGGTTTCACATCATCCTGCTGGAATTGCCCACAACCGTCAGAATGCACAATGGACATGTGTGGACGCATGTGATCAGACAGGATGCTTACGTACATGTCATCTGTCAGAGTCATATCTAGACATAGCAGGGGTCCCGTATCACTCCAACTTCACACGCCCTCCACCATTACAGAGCTTCCACCAGCTAGAACAGTCCCCTGCTGACATGCAGAGTCCATGGATTCATGAGGTTGTGTCCATTCCCGTATACATACAATTTGAAATGAAACTCATCCAACCAGGCAATATGTTTCCAGTAGCCAACAGTTCAATGTCGGTGTTGACGGGTTCATGCAAGGCGTAAAGCTTTGTGTTGTGCAATCATCAAGCATACACGAGTGGGCCTTCAGCTCCAAAAGCCCATATTGATGATATTTCGTTGAATGGTTCGCACCCTGACAGTTGTTGATGGCCCAGCATTGAAATCTGCACCAATTTGCGGAAGGGTTGCACTTCCACCATGTTGAAGCATTCTCTTCAGTCGCCGTTGGACCCGTTCTTGCAGGACCTTTTCCCGGCTGCAGCAATGTCAGAGATTTGATGTTTTGCCGGATTCCTGATACTCAGGGTACACTCGTGAAATGGTCGTATGGGAAAATCCCCACTTCATTACTACCTCAGAGATGCAGTGGCCCATCGCTCGTGTGCCAACTACAATACCACATTCCTAATCACTTAGCTCTTGATAACCTGATATTGTAGCAGCAGTAACCCATTTAACAACTCAACTGCGGCAGACACTTGTTGTCTTATGTAGGCGATGACTGCTGCAGCGTCGTATTCTGCCTGTTTACGTATCTCTGTATTTGAACACTCGTGCCTATGCCAGTTTTTTTGGTGCTTCAGTGTAGTTTCAAACTAGCTTTTCATGTGACAATGTGACGTAAGTTGTAATCACTCTTGACATTAAAATACACCTGACTTATTTAAACACAGACAAATAGTGGAAATCCAGGTTGGAATATCAACAATATTATGGGAAGGATAGACTGCCCCTTACTCTAAAGATGACATGCTGAGTTGCAGACAGACACAATGAAAAGACAAACACATTCAGCTTTTGGCCAAATAACCCAGTAGAGACAGGTCTGAAAGAGACGTAGGGTAGCAAACGGTGGCATTAATTTTATTTTCAGGTATGTTTTACAGATTACCCTTCTCGTGGGGGAAAAAAAATTAAGTTTTAGACCTTCTCCCACTTTTGCATTATCCACCATCTTGAAAAATCCACTATGAAATGTCACTTTTTTCAGTTGTCCCTCAGTAACTTGCATCCAGCGCATTTCAGGTAAAAAAATTTATCAATTTAAAAGAGCGTTAATTTCCTGCAAGTTTCATGTATAATAGGGTCATTCCACATCAATTCAACCAATTTGAGAAAATGTTCCAGCTGATAGTCTCAGATTTGGCTGAAATTTTGCACACCAATGCTACCAAGCGTGGAACACTCATGTACAAAATTTCAATTCCCCTGCCAATTAGTTCCAGAATTATGGCTTGTGAAAGAAGGTGGTGTGACACAGAAATTGCAACCCACATCCGGCAGTCTACCTTCAGACCCAACTTCAGGTCTTAATAACTTAGGAACTATTCCACACAGTCCAGTGAAATTTTTGCAACCCAGTGACACCCATTTAGAGGACACACTCTATGAATCAAAACACCAACAACATATTTCTGAGGGAAAATAAAAAATTCTAAAGTGCGATTTAAAAAATGTAATACGTTAAAAGAAGATGTATATTGTAGGTGCCCTCTATGCCAAATGTAATTCACTCAAAAAGGGTATACATTTTTTTGTGGTAAGCTTAATGTGGCCTGAACGCACACAAAACTCATCTTGCCCATATCAGTCACATGAACAGAATTACATGCTCACGAAAATACAAAAATTTGAAAAATTACCTGAAAAACATGGATTTTCTAAAGAGACAAGTGATATCCAAGCCAAATTTCAAACACTGCATAAGTAGACCATAATATTATATGTGGCTAAATTTCAACTTGCTATTGCATGGCATTTGTGCACAATAAAGGTTGACAGAGATGTATTTGGTTAGGTTTCTTTTAACACGATTTAGGAAGTAATAGTGATGATGCAGACAGCTTGTTTCAGATAAAGCTGCAGTAATTGTTGGGAACCATTACGCAACAGAAAGTTAAACAATGGTAGTTTTCAGGGACAGAATCAGTCATTGTTAGGCAGGAACAACAAAGGAAACAATCAACAATTACAGGTTACCCCTGTTTTTAATTCTAGTTCAGACTGGTCAGTACTGTTGTGGAAAGTCAGTATGGAGGCAGAAGAGTGGTGCTTTTGTTCAAACAAGTTGCAGTATTGGTAGAGCACAAGTATCTGAATGTCATAAAACAACATATGGAACAAAATGTGGCATTTGCTTTGTACTGTACGATCTGGATGAATCAGACCAAGATTTGTTGCTATGGAGATTCGGGATACATCCTGTGGGCACAAGTAGTACAGGTACAGGAAACATTAGTGTTTGTTATCATCATATGAAAGTTTTTCTGGATAAGTATTCTTTCCTAGAAAGAAATTGTTTTCATCCATTTTGGATTCATAAGAAGACTGAAGTGTATCCTCAGAGAAATTGATATAAAATCAGTATTGGAAGTGAATCAGTGCATGGGACTTAACATGAAACCAGGACAAAAATTATGTTACAGGTATGTTACACTGCTAAAACATGAAGAATATTCTGATAATTTACATGACAGTGACGAAGAGTATCAGCCACCTACAACCACAGCGGATGAGCAATTAAAAACTTCAGTGACTGCTCTTGGTTTGTCTCCCATGAAGACACACAAAGTTCCGGAAAGAGACAGGCCCAGTTATGGTAGAAGAAAACTACAAGAAGCTCAAATAGAATTAAAACACAAATGGTGGAAGAGGAAGAACTATCTGCCCCAAAGGAACAGAAATCATGCCAGAAGTGCTCCGATTCAGACAAAATTGTGTATGATTTGAAAGAAAAATGTGCCGTATCCACACGCCAGAAAAAAGTAGCTATTCTTACCCTTGCACCTTCCAGCTGGTCTATTGACTACACTGCAAAGGAACTCAATGTTTCTACATATATGGTAAAGCAAGCTAGGAAAATAAAAGCAACCCAAGGAGTGCTTCCACAACTGCAGCAGGCTCAGGGTAAGCAACTGAGTTCAGAAATAAAGGTGCTAGTGTCGGAGTTTTATGAAAATAATGACTAAAGCCAAATAATGCCTGGGAAAAAAAGACTATGTAACGATGAAAAAAAAAACTGTTGCTATACAACATATCAGCACAACATGTAGAATTCAAGGAAAAGTATTCCAATACCAAAGTAGGTTTATCATCTTTTTTCAATCTTCAGCCAAAATGAGTTGTGCCTGTAAGTGCAAGGGGCACACACAATGTTTGTGTATGTGAGACCCATCAAAATGCTAAACTGATGTTTGCTGCTATAAAGGATTCTGGTCTGGATTACAAAGGTGCAATGAAGCTGCTAGTGTGTGACATCAGTTCCTACCACTGCATGATACACAAGTGTGAAAAATGTCCTGATAAAGCAAATCTTGCAGAACACATGAATAACAAACTGTATGGTGAACTCCTTATGAATGACGATGAACTTGTTTGTTATAAACAATGGACACACATGGATCACACAAGCCTTGAAACAAAGCAAATTACAGTGGAAGATTCTGTTGATGTGTGTTGTCAAAATATGGACAAACTGACCACACACAGCTTCACAGCAACAGCACAATCGGCTTTTCTCCAGTTTTGTAAGGATAATTTGAAACAAGATGAAATTATAGTAATACTAGACTTTTCTGAAAATTATGCATTTATAGTTCCAGATGCCATCCAAGGATATCATTGGGACAACAGTCAAGCAACTCTCCAGCCATTTGCGATTTACTATAGAGGTGAATCAGGTGATGTGTCTGTCATGAACCTGTGCATTTTTAGTGACACTTTAATTCATGATGCCATTGCAGTTCATGCCCACATTCGCACGGTCATGGCATATGTGAAAAACAAGCTGCCTCACATACATTTTGCAAAATACTTCAGTGATGGGGCAGCTACTCAGTACAAAAACTGTAAAAATATCAAAAATTTATAAACGCATTACCACGATTTTCAGATTCACGCAGAATGGAATTTTTTCGCAACAAGTCATGGTAAAAATGTATGTGATGGTACTTGTGCTACCATTAAGCACATGGCATCACGAGCTAGTCTGCAGCACCCTACAGAAGGCCACATTCTAACACCTCTTCAATTATTTACCTGGATACAGAAAAATATCTCTGGAATACAATCATTCTAGGTTTCGAAAGATGAGGTGATTCAGTCTAAGAGTTGCTAAAAAGCAGACTAAAACACGTTAAAACTATTCAGGCACAAGGAGCCATCATAACTTCTCTCCAGCGGACTCTGACAATGTGCAGATGAGCAGACTGTCCAATTATAACTATAGGTTCATGCACAACATGTGTCTTCACAGTGAGTGTGACTCAGGATTCAGAAGCAAAAGCAGCAACATACAACCAGGTTGCTATGTTATTGCTGTTTATGATGACAAATGGTACTTAGGATGTGTTGCAGAGTGCTGTGAAGCAGAAGGTGATGTATTTGTGAACTTCATGGCACCAGCAGGACCAGCAAGATCATTTCATTGGCCACATTTGGCAGACAGGTGTTGGATTCCTTTTGGACATATTCTTATGACAGTTCCAGTTCCTACCACAGTGTCAGGAAGACAGTACAATTTGCCACTCAATGTACAGAGTACAGTAGCTAAAGTGTGGGAGAACTTCTATTCGAAGCACAATCAACTGGTTTTTAGCAGTTAAGGAGCAGTAAACATTAATGATAGGTTGTGGTTAATCTGTCTATATGTTGTTGCTTAGTGATTAAACAATTGTGGGAGAGGATAAGAAGAGGCAGAACAGTTTACGATATGTTTTTACAAAATTGTGTTGTGGAACAATGGCTAAATCACCAAATACATCTGTCAACTTCCATTGTACACAAATGTCTTGCAAATAAAATGCTGAAATTTTGAGATATATATCATTATGGTCTACAGAGTGTGAAATTTGGCTTGGATATCACTTGTTCCTTTTGTGCTACCACACTTCAAAAATCCATGTTTTTCAGGTAATTTTTCAAATTTTTGTATTTTTGTGTGCATGTAACTCAGTTTTTGTGACTGATATGGGCATGATGAGTTCTGTGTGTGTTTAGGCCACATTAAGCTTACCACAAAAATTTATACCCTTTTTGAGTGAATTATATTTGGCATAGAGGGCACCTACAATATGTACCTTTTAACATATTACATTTTTTAAATCACATTTTGGAATTTTTTATTTTCCCTCAGAAATATGTTGTTGGTGTTTTGACTCATGGAGTGTGTTCTCTAAATGGATCTTACTGGGTTGTAAAAATTTCACTGGACTGTGTGGAATAGTTCCTAAGTTATTAAGACCTGAATTTGCGTCTGAAGATAGATTGCCAAATGCGGGTTGCAATTTCCGGATCACGCCACCTTCTTTCACAAGTCATAATTCTGGAACTAATTGGCAGGGGAAACTAATACTTTGTACACGAGTGTTCCACACATGATAGAATTAGTGTACTGAATTTCAGTCAAATCTGAGACTATGAGCTGGAGCCCCTGGTTGAACTGACATGACCCTATAACATGTCATGTCGGAACAGCTATTGATATATGAGATTGTGAAAATCTGTAAAAATGTCAAGAAATCGAAAAATGTTAAAAATGTCAGTGGGTTCACCTTAATAACTTTTCATTAGTCCAGAATTCACAATTACCAGTCTAGCAGAGGATTTAATTTCCTTCAAGATTCAGACAAAATATTTTTAATTACTCCCTATACATGCCGAGAAATGTCGCATTGACAATTATAGTGAAAGTGGACTCTAAACTGAAAATACCATCCTAGGTCAAAACTAGTACTCCTGGATGTAATGTCATCTTTAAGCCATTACGTATAATATCTACATGAAGTTCACAGATTCACATAGTTTCTACGGAACACATTCACTAAGGGACAGAAAAAAGATGTGGAGGATTGTAAGGGTCACTTTGCAAATTTCTAGTTTTCAGACATCAAGAAAGCCATTCATTCTAGAAGCTTGTAGTGTCATCAGTTGGTTGTGTTGAAAGGATTGGTACAAAGTACCCTCTAGGTATCTGACTGGGAAATAATGTCTGTTGATAATTCACAGTTTCTCTCTTGCCTGGGAATCTGTTAAATGTGCCTTCGTTGAAATGATGTATTCTCCCAACTATCCTGCTTCTATTGCTTTATTTTATATAAATGAGTATTAGCAGACACATTATTTAAGCAGATTATTGGTGGAGAGATGTCTCCTCCATTTATTTCTGATAGTCTCAGTTGTCTCTCGAGACCACCACTGTACACAGACTTGTGTTCATATTATCCAGAAGAGAAAGGTATCACACTATGTGCTGCGTGGATAGTAACATTCACTGTTTCTTGCACTATCTTGTCCTTTTCTCAGGCTATCGTGACTTAGGCTTCAGAGGAGTATGTATCTCAGAAGGAGCTGCTCTACTAGTTGACCTCTACTATTTATATTCTCACTGCCCCACAGATAATTGTGGCCATTGAAATCACACAGCAGGATAAAATGGGAGGGGTAACTCATGTAATCGTTCTTTCAGTTCCTGACATAATATACCTCTGCTTGGGGAGAGGTACAAGTTGCAAATCATCATCAAGGCAGACAGTTGGGTTGTAATGGCTACAGCCTGAAGTTTGGTGTCCAGTAGTACCTTATCAGTGAAAGTGTAAAATTGTACCAATGTGAATTGGAAGGTCTTTTGAGCTTGCACAACATTAGTTACATTGTTACAACTGCTCGACTTCAACTGGGTAGCAATAACAGCTGCTACAATTCCATCATTACAGTCATTAAAAGTGTCTGGCAGTTAGGTTAATTCATTGTTTCTTCCCCAGTTTCCTGTATGAATGGTATAATAGCTCACTCTACTTGGAGGAGGAGCGAGAGACATAGAAGGGGGGGGGGGGAAGAGAGAGGTAGGTGTGTGTGTGTGTGTGTGTGTGTGTGTGTGTGTGTGAAAGAGAGAGAGAGAGAGAGAGAGAGAGAGAGAGAGAGAGATATGCAGGGTCACAGAGGGACGGGGGGGGCGGCGAGACGTGCAGAGTCACAGAGGGGCGGGGGGGGGGGGGGGGGGCGAGACGTGCAGAGTCACAGAGGGGCCGCAGGGGGGGTGGCGCGATACGTACAGAGTCACAGAGGGGGGGGGGGAGACGTGCAGTCAGAGAGGGGGGGAGATGTAGAGAGAGGGGGGGAGATGTAGAGAGAGAGGGGGGAGACGTGGAGAGAGAGGGGGGAGACGTGGAGAGAGAGAGAGAGGGGGGAGGGGGGGAGACGTGGAGAGAGAGAGAGAGGGGGGAGGGGGGGAGACGTGGAGAGAGAGGGGGGAGGGGGGGAGACGTGGAGAGAGAGGGGGGAGGGGGGGAGACGTGGAGAGAGAGGGGGGAGGGGGGGAGACGTGGAGAGAGAGAGGGGGGAGGGTGAGAGACGTGGAGAGGGAGGGGGAGACGTGGAGAGAGAGAGAGAGAGAGAGGGGGGGGAGACGTGGAGAGAGAGAGAGAGGGGGGAGAGACGTGGAGAGAGAGAGAGGGGAGAGACGTGGAGAGGGAGAGGGGGGAGACGTGGAGAGGGAGAGGGGGGAGACGTGGAGAGAGGTGGGAGACGTGGAGAGAGGTGGGAGACGTGGAGAGAGGTGGGAGACGTGGAGAGAGGGGGGAGACGTGGAGAGAGGGGGGAGACGTGGAGAGAGGGGGGAGACGTGGAGAGAGGGGGGAGACGTGGAGAGAGGGGGGAGACGTGGAGAGAGAGGGGGGAGACGTGGAGAGAGAGGGGGGAGACGTGGAGAGAGGGGGGAGACGTGGAGAGAGAGGGGGGAGACGTGGAGAGAGGGGAAGACATGGAGAGAGAGAGAGAGGGGAAGACATGGAGAGAGAGAGAGAGAGAGGGGAAGACATGGAGAGAGAGAGGGGGGACATGGAGAGAGAGGGTGGACATGGAGAGAGAGGGGGGGACATGGAGAGAGAGGGGGGGACATGGAGAGAGAGAGGGGGGACATGGAGAGAGAGGGGGGGACATGGAGAGAGAGGGGGGGACATGGAGAGAGAGGGGGGGGACATGGAGAGAGAGAGAGAGAGAGAGAGAGAGGGGGGGGGGGACATGGAGAGAGGGGGGTGAGACATGGAGGATGATCCACCTCTCCAGCAATGCCAGGAAGGGGTAGGAGGGCATCTGCTTGCATCTACTGATGTAGTATATGAGGCATATAATGGAGATGGTAACTTTTCCCTCAAATAGTTTACTGATTTAGGACTTTGTTAATGATTTTGAACAGATTACGTGCTAGCTGTAACCTTTGCTAAATTTGTGGTTACAACAGCTGGATAAATCCTTTTCTTTTTTTTCTCCACTCTGAAGTACGACAGACAATCTGTTGTCTTTATGCCATTATCTCCTTTTAATTCTTAAAAAATCAGACAGAATTGGTGACAGAGGTGGGTGATGGGCCAGGCATTTAGTGCACAGTTAAGGGCAATTATCATGTGGTGTTCTGCCATAGTTTTGAAACATGGGTTCTGAAGTACAGCAAGATTATAACTGATAAAAACTGAAACAACTTACACATCTCACGGGTGGTGGGACGGAGGGCTTAATGTCAAATCTATGTACCATAACTTCTATCTTCCCTGTAAGGTGTGTTGTTCTCATGCCAATACGAAAGCATCCATGTTAAGTCTGCTTTCCTTTGGCCTCCACTGCAAAATGAATGCCACAATAATTCACAGTTTGCATTGAGTTCTTCATGCGACTGGAGCACTCTATCTGCGAGAGAGAGGTGCCATATGTCATATTAAGGCTTTCGTGTGGAGTAATAGTGCCCAAGCAGTTCTATAGTGAAACTACATTTTACTCCTAGATGACAGTGGTTAACATGTTCAACACTTAATGTGTCTACAGTTGCATTCTGTAGCTCCACATTTGAAACACTGTTCAAGTTACAAACTCAGAAAGTGCTCAGTGTGTTTTATGGAAGCAACATATTAAGTAGCACATTGTTGGTTTGTCATGTCACACATTCAGAGTTCTGTGTGTCCATTTGACTGTGAGGCTAATCGGTTGTTAATAATAATAGTTATAGTAGTAGTAGTAGTAGTAGTAGTAGTAGTAGTAGTAGCAGCAGCAGCAGTAGAAATAAAATGCTGCTGTGCCCTAGTATCTGGATAAACAACAATACCCATTATCTCTCTCTCTCTCTCTCTCTCTCTCTCTCTCTCTCTCTCTCTCTCTCTCTCTCTCTCTCCGTCTCCGTCTCCATCTCTGTCTCTGTCTTTCCTCCTCCCCCTCCCCCCCCATGATATGACATTTTGATTGGTGTCACTCCCAGTATCTCCTGGTGAAGTGAATGTTGGCAACGGCACTCACAGGGTGTATACGAGGGCAAGGGAAAACATATTCCTGCATTTCCAGGTTGAAAATAAACTTTTTCCATGTTAAGTGACATTATACTTTCCGATGGAACTCTAAAACTTGTCAATCCTTTGAATGGTTAACTTTTTACATGTCATCGGCGTAGAACTTCCCACCGCACTTTAGAAAAGAAAATCCAACAAAAAAGTGATCTTGGAAAGTTCTTGGATGATGTGCCGTAATGTGTACGCTACGTATTTTAATAATTACGAAAGTGTAAATTAGAATTCCACCAAAGACGGCACATTAGTTTCCAAAGCATTGAAATAGAGATTGTGATGTCCCTTTGTAGGCTAATCATAGCTCGTGTCACGTGATTTCGCCAGTCGATATTCAAAGCATAGGACACATGATGTAGTGAGCCAATATCAACATCACTGTAAGTGGCGCTAACACACAAATAGGGAAAGTTGATGGTTTAGATTAATATACATACTGTAACTAAAAGAAAAGATAAGCTTTCCACTGATAATATTGATCTCGAAAATTAGTAAGCTACAAGAAAAGCTCAGCATTGATATATATATATATATATATATATATATATATATATATATGGAAACATCACACAAAGGTGCCAGTAAAATTTAAAATATGACACAAATTACTGATATTCTGGGCTCGAAATTCTTCTAAGTGGCCGGTCCTCAAAATGAGCTGTAAACGAGTGTCAAACAGCCCTGTAAGTAAAGAAATTCATAGCACATTGTCACATGTAAAGCCTAGCTTACACGACGACATTGGGTTGCGCCACTCGTTGCATGGAATCAGTTGCATGCAAATGGTTTCATATTTGATTGTAGACAAGGCAAAACCAGTGTATACTTCAGTTTTGTCGTTTTGTGGGTCCCAGAGTCATGTCTGAAATGAAAGTTTTGGCAGCTGCACGTCGCACGAGATGTGATGGAGTTAAAGTTTGTTGCATGGAATCGGTGCATAAGAAGAAAATAAGAAATGTGTTTCAATTCATGATTGGATGAAGAAAAGACGTACACTCGGTTGCTCAGCAACCTTGCTGAAATAATTTATAACGGAAGATCCCAGAAGTTCTTTTAATTATCTTAGAATGTCACCAGAACTGTTAACGTTTCTTCTAAGTAGAGTTAATTATGCAATAAGGGATAAAGGTACTGTAATGCATGAATCACTGTGCCAGAACTGAAATTATATATATCATATTGCGTGCATTACAATCGAGAACACTCTGCATGCTACAAGATACGGTTTTAGTTGGTGATGACCCTATTTCATTAACACCAATAATTATTAACATCAACAGTAATAATTAGTCACTTCAGCAACAATAATTATTCAAAGCACGCCACATTAAGAAGAGAATGGTTTGCAAACTACTCTCTTGAAGACAGATCTGTACAGTGTAAAAAAAAAAAAAAAAAAAAAAAAAAAAAAAAAAAAAAATGTGGAGCACTGCAGTGACGTTTTAAATAGATGAATATTGAATAAAGAATGCAGCTTCTGGAATTTGTGTAGCCTTCCCTCCTGCTAACAATATTCCTTAACAAAAACTTGGCCAACTCAAACGATGGTATTTTAGTCTTGTAGACGAGAGCACTGCCACAGCCAGAATTACACTTGCTTCTATTTTTCTTAATTCAGGGGTATATGTACTCCTAATTCAATAAGTTTTACCCTGCAGCTCAGATATTGTCAAACCATCTATGTTATGACTGCACATGACAGTCTCCACGGCAGCAATATGTTGCTTATTTTTGTAATTGGCATCACTTAAATCCCACAAACACCTATGCAAAGCACAGATATCCAAAAAGCGAACATTACTCTCCGTTCCCCACTTCATATTTCAGTTTGTCTACACTCTAAGAACATACATAACCTCAAAACTTGTGCAACTAGTGTCGCCAAAGTCAGAAGAGACTGAAAGTGTTTAGTCTCACCAGCGAGTTGCACAAACGTGCGGCGTGCGTGCACAGTAGACGGTAGCGTAGTTGCCTGCAACCTAGAGTCATCATGTAAACTAGGCTTACCGTAATTCACCTTCTGCAAAAGGGAATTTACTTTGAAAGTAACACTTTTAAAAACACCGTTCGCAATATTTACCCCGAGACCTGTTAGAAATAGGTATGTTTCAGCACTTGCCAGAGTGTGCCAGAAAAGAGGCATTACTGCGCTTGCACAGCTACGATGACATAGGAAACCCCCATGTTCGTACATATAATGCATTAAGATATCTTACACTATGTCATAACAGAAACAGGGCATCAGGGGATGCTACAAGAGCATCAAAAGTTAGTAAACCATACTAAAATGTATAATTCGGCTTGAAGTGCACATTTGTATACTGTATTTACTCGAATCTAAGCCAAACTTTAGTCCTGTTTTTGTAATCCAAAAACCCGCGTGCGGCTTAGAATCGAGTACAAAGTAAGCGGAAGTTCTGAAAAATCTGGTAGGTACCGCCACAACTAACTTCTGCCGTCGAATTATGTAGCGCTACACAGGCATGCTTTGCAGGCACAAGGATAAATACTGGCGACAAAAGCTCTGCATCAGTAAAAAAAAAAAAGTGGAAGATGAGCTTTTTTTCACCGCCCCGAGTTTTGACCACTGCATTTTCGTACATTATCCAACGAAGTAAATACAAATTCCGTATTGTTCATCTTCGAATGTAGCAGCATTTCAACGTACTACAAAAATCCGACTGGCAAGATTGTGTGGGATGTTTGTCAATATGGCTAAATCTACGTTCTGAATTTTTTCCTACCTGTGACAAAAAATCGTTGCTAATAAGAACTTTTATGAATTGTGAATCACATGCAGTATTCTTTTCACCATAAGAATAATACCACACGAATATAAACATTTTGCCATGTATTCTTTCGTGTTTGCTGCCATCTCATTTAAATCCTATCTGCCTAATAAACTACGAAACTAGAGTAGGACAACAGCAAACGCGAAATAATATACATATCATGCCATGTTTATATTCGTATTGTTCTTATGCCTAATAGTGATACAGTCAGAAATGAAGCACGACAATTGACAAGATTTTTAAATCTAAGATGACTAATTTCTGTGCAGAATGTAATGTACTACAGAGGCGTCTGCAAAGATTTTCAACCAGAGAAAATTTTTCGCTAAACTCTCGTTCAGAACATCTTCTATCATACGCAGTCTATTATTTGGTTCTTATTGATCATTATCAAAGAAAGCAGCAGTGTAAGTAACAGCAAATACCAAGCAGTCTCTTGCCATTGTTTTGCTAATGAGACGTTTCCTTTTTTTGTCTTTTTTTATTGTAAGTGGCGGTAGCGCGCACAAAAGCAAGCCATGCCACGAGCGGCGACAGGTCGTAATCACTCACTATCAGAACGCGACAAACAATGCATCACACAGTACAGTAATGCATTTTCAGCTTAGAGTGACGTAAACATCTATAACAAAGAGAATGGCACTTACCAGATCAAAGAAAAATAAACAATCAATTCAAACCAGACGAAGCGCATGAGAAAGGAATGGTACCCGTATAAATACGGACGGAGCACCTGACGCATAGCAGTGGCTACATGGTAAAGCTTAACTGCTAAGCTCGAGACTCGAACCAAACTACTGTAGCTGTATAGTCATTCATTCAACCTAAATTGTGTCTCATATTACAGTGGACCAACTTTGTTTCGATTTGGATGTGCGGCCTAAAACTTTTATCTCCCTTGGAATTTCGAGTCTCAAATTTCAGGTGCGGCTTAGACTCGGGAAATTTCTTTTTTTTTTTTCCCTTGATTTCGAGTCTCATTTTTCAGGTGCGGTTTAGATTTGAGTAAATACGGTATCCAGATTCACAAAGTAGTAGGACCCAACCACATATTACACTATCCTATGTGGTTATCAGGATGTGTATTTTTTTCAGAGTACCAGTACTGTACCATCTCATGTTTGGTTCTTTATTATGGCAAAATGCCATACATGCCAGAAGATGAAAATGTGCACTGGAAATTTAACGAACTAGCCTATACTGTGGAATAAAATTCTTTGTTTCAAATAAATTGACTGCCTCAGCAGAAAACATCAATAAAAGGCAAATTTCTCAAGCAAAGCGACAAAAATAACTTCATTGTTCTTGCTTGACTGCCAAAAACATGGAAATGAAATAAAATCAGAAAACTGAAACTGGTAATATATTTTAGCCTCCCGTAACTCTGTGAATGTAATTTAATTCACTTGATAGCTCCCGGCCACATAAATCCATTTTGTTTTCATTTGATGTGGGGAGCTGTGCCCTAAGAGGAAACAGATAAATCACTAAATGTACACAGGTCATGTGGAGAGTACCCACCTCCCCAGTACAACTCACACTGCTCCATGTATGGGCGACTCTGGCAGCTTGGGCGTGGCAGAAAAAGTATTTCTGGTTAGCATCAACCTTCAAGTAGCCTGAGAAGCTCTTGTGCGACAGAACTGGGCATGCACATGAGCCCTATGGCAAGCTCATCGGAAGCAGTCTGTTGTTACAAAGTATTGCATAGTCTTTGTCCTAAGGCCTTCGATACATTTTGCTGTTGGCAGACACTTGTGTGTGCGCTGTGTTTTGTTGTTAACGGCGCATTTCCTTAGTAACTTAAGTTTCATTTTGGTATTTTTCTCTCATTTATGTTTTACTGTTGCAGTGGTGGGTTATAGTAATATTCTCTGCTAGATAATATTCTCTTACTAGTCAAAATTACAAAAATTTAACTGAAAATTAAAACCATGAAAAATTTCGAAAAATTCCTGGGTTTTTCCTGGATGAAAAAATTCCCGGTTGTCCTGGAGCGAATACACCCTCCACTCATAAAAAGAAGTCATACCATTATGATGAATTTGCCTGGCTGGAAACTAAATTCAAGACCTTTATACCAGATATTTGTTTGCAAAACCTTCAGTGTGTTGAATGGTACTCACTGACCCACACACAATGACAACTGTGGCCGCTCTTCAACTCTGATAACTGTAGGTCCACCAAACATGAACCCAGACACTATTGAGATGCCTTGGGAGCTCATCATTTAGCATCATCCTGCAGGACTGGTATAAATTAGGAATGCTCAAGACCTAGTAAGCATTGTCTCCTTCTCTTCCCAGTCTCCTCCTCCAGTACAATGTAATGAACCCCGTCATAAGCTTTCACAAGCTACAGCCTCTATGCACAAATACAATTACCAACTGGAAAGTCAATGTGCACTCCACGTGCATATCGGGGGGTGTCATCCAAGATATGGAAAGGGTCCTTCTGGATGTCATGAAGGGTACAGGGTGCAGCCAACTGCAGGTGGTGGCTCATGTCGGCACTAATGACGTGTGTCGCTATGGATCGGAAGAGATTCTCTCTGGTTTCCGGCAGCTATCCGAGTTGGTGAAGACTGCCAGCCTTGCTAGTGAGATGAAGGCAGAGCTCACCATCTACAGCATCGTTGACAGGACCGTTTAGGGACCTTTGGTACAGAGCCGAGTGGAGGGTCTGAATCAGAGGCTCAGACGGTTCTGCAACCGTGTAGGTTGCAGATTCCTCTACATCTACATCTATACTCTGCAAGCCACCTGACGGTGTGTGGCGGAGGGCACCTTGAGTACCGCTATCAGTTCTCCCTTCTATTCCAGTCTCGTATTGTTCATGGAAAGAAGGATTGTCGGTACGCCTCTGTGTGGGCTCTAATCTCTCTGATTTTATCCTCAGGGTCTCTTCGCAAGATATACGTAGGAGGGAGCAGTATACTGCTTGACCCCTCGGTGAAGGTATGTCCTCGACTTGCGCTATAGCATGGTGGTGTTTCGGGTTCGGCTAAATAAGTCCGTTGTGCACTACACACAGGAGGCGGTTACACGAGTAGCAGGGGCTGTGTGGCGTCGACTTGGCGGTCTTTTAGGTTAGACAGTCTCGGGAAAGATCAAAAAGGCCTCGAGTCTCAAAGGGTGCAGGGCAAAGAAACGACAAGAATTGCCCAAGCAACAGTCGGTATTGTAGTTGTAAATTGTCATAGCTGTGTTGAAAAAGTACCAGAGCTTCAAGAGCTGATAGAAAGCACTGAAGCTGAAACTGTTATAGGTACAGAAAGCTGGCAAAAGCCGGAAATAAATTCTGTCGAAATTTTTACAGAGGCACAAACAGTGTTCAGAAAGGATAGATTAAATAAAGTAGGTGGTGGTGTGTTTGTGTCTGTTGGTAGTAGTTTATGTTGTAGTGAAGTTGAAATAGATAGTTCCTGCGAATTACTATGGGCAGAGGTTATACTCAAAAGCCGTACTAAAATAATAATAATTGGCTCCTCCTACCAACCCCTCAACTCAGATGATATAATAGCTGAATGCTTCAAAGAAAACTTGAATCTCATTAAAAATAAGTACCCCACTCATACATTTATAATTGGCGGAGACTTCAACCTACCCTCGATTCGTTGATGAAAATACATGTTCAAAGCCGGTGGTAGACAGAGAACATCTTCCAAAATTGTACTAGATGTTTTCTCTGAGAATTACTTTGAACAATTAGTTCATGACCCCACACGAATTGTAAATGGTTGCAAAAACACACTTGATCTCTTAGCCACAAATAATCCTGATCTAATAGAGAGCATCATGACGGATACAGGGATTAGTGAACACAAGGTCATTGTAGTGAGGCTCAAAACCATATCAACCAAAACCACTAAAAATAAACTCAAAATATATATATCTAAAACAGCAGATAAAAATTCTGCTTGATACCTTCGTAAGAGTGAGTCTCCATTCCTTCAAAGCTAATATGTAAGTGTAGATAAGATATGGCTCAAATTCAAAGATCAGTATTGACAGCAATGGATAGATTCACACCGCATAAGTTAACAGAGATGGGACTGATCCACCATGGTACACAAAACACGTCAGAACACTGTTGCAGAAGCAACGAAAAAGCACGCCAAATTCATGTGAACGCAAAATCCCCAAGACTGGCTAAGTTTCACGGAAGCTTGAAATTTAGTGTGGACATCAATGTGAGATGCTTTTAATAGCTTACAAACTGAAACATTGTCTCAAAATATGGTAGAAAACGCAAAGAGATTCTGGTTGTATGTAAAGTACACCAGTGGCAAAAAACAGTCAATACCGTCACTGCATGATAGCAATGGAAATGTTACCGATGATGGTGCCACTAAAGTGGAGTTACTAAATACAGTTTTCCGTAATTCCTTCGCGAAAGAAGATGAAGTAAATATTCCAGGATTCAAAACTGGAACAGCTGATAGCATGAGAGACATAAAAGTAGATATCTTAGGTGTTGCGAAACAACTCAAATCACTTAAGAAAGGCAAGTGTTCCGGTCCAGATGGTATACAAATCAGGTTCCTTTCAGAGTATGCAGACACAATAGCGCCTTTCTTAGCGATCACACACAACTGCTCACTTGACAGAAAGTCTGTTCCTAAAGACTGGAAACTAGCACAGGTCACACCAATACTCAAGAAAGGAAATAGGAGTAACCCATTGAATTATAGACCCCTATCACTGACCTCAATTTGCAGTAGGACTGTGGAGCATATACTTTACTCAAACATTATGAACTGCCTTGAAGAAAATGACGTATTGATACATAACCAACGGGGAGTCAGAAATATCATTTCAGATCGATTCTGTATTCCTAGATTTCCAGAAGGCTTTTGATACTGTTCCTCACAAGTGACTATTAAATCAAATTGCGTGCATACGGAGTATCGTCTCAGTTGTGAGACTGGATTCATGATTTCCTGTCAGAGAGGTCACAGTTCATAGTGATAGACGGTAAATTATTGAGTAGAACAGAAGTGATATCTGGCGTACTGCAAGGCAGTGTCATAGGCCCTCTGTTCCTGATTTACATACATGATCTAGGTAATAATCTGAGCAGCCCCCTTAGATAGTTTGCACATGACACTGTATTTTACTGTCTAGTAAAATCATCAGATGATCAATTCCAATTACAGAATGATCTACAGAGAATTTCTGTATAGTGCGAAAAGTGGTAAATGGCACTAAACAAAGAAAAGTGCGAGGTCATCCACATGGGTACTAAAAGAAATCCAATAAATTTTGGGTATACGATAAATCACACGAATCTACGAAATTTCAATCACCAACTTTCTCTTCCGAATGCGAAAACATTTTGTTGACAGCCACCTACGTAGGGAGAAGTGATCATCATAATAAAATAAGAGAAATCAGAGCTCTAACAGAAAGATTTAGGTGTTCTTTTTTCCCCACGCACCATTTGAGAGTGTAATGGTTGAGAAGTAGTATGAAAATGGTTCGATGAACCCTCTGCCAGGCCCTAAAGTGTGAACTGGAGAGTAATGATGTAGATGTAGATGGAAAGGGCAATAGTTAGCTTTGTCACTGATGACACTTATTTCCACATTACCCTTCTCAGTGATCACACAGTGGCAGAAGGACTTGAGTGGCAGTGGCCCTGGTAAAATGTCTTTCCACTGGCTGTGCTACATGTATCAAGTTAGGCTGGAGGCTGAACTTCTGTATTGCAACACTAAATGAGTTCCACAGAAATTTAGAGCTAATGGAACAGTTTACAATATTCAGGAATACTCATAACATCCCTTCTTGCTTATTTTCATAATTTTCCAAATGATTGTGGGTTGCTCAAGACTACAGCTTGTGCTGTAGTTCTCTGAGCACCAATATCTTTTACGACTATTTTAATAGTGCCTTGTTTTTCAGATTGTTCCTACTCATTGACTCCCAGGTAATTGTTAATGTAATCATATAGTTAATGGATAGTCATTATCCTCGATATTACCAATTTTTGCTTTCTCCGATAGTGCTTGACTTTTACTCAGGCAGTTCAAAGCGTTAAAAGGATATCTGCAGATGGGATGTGATGGAACTTTCATAACAGTACTCACCTACTCGTCCCTGATACCAAAATGGCATTCCACACTCCATCATGGGACTGGCTGTCTGTCAGGATTAACACATGAACTCTGTATAGACTACAACAACCCAATGGGAGATGTTCCTGACATGTTCTACAATTCTCCAGCTGCTACTTTGGTGTTTGTATACAACAAAAGGGCACTTCAGTTCTTTTTTAAAAACTGACAGTAATGTTTGTCTACAGTTATCACACCAACACCAATCAGTGTTTTCTCCTTTCTCGCATTGAGACCTCTATACTGAATCTTTAAGCACATTTGACAAAACAAAGGGCACAGTGACACTGAGGTAGGTCCTCGCAACAACCATCTGTTAGCCACTTATGGCCAATGCGGAGCCGGCAAAGGACAACTGATTCCCTGCAAGAGGCCCTGGAAGACTTCCACACATTCATAGTCTCCTTAATGAGACTTAGTTCGTTGTGCGTGCTGCTATGCCATTCCGTCTCCCAAAGCTGGAAAACCCTGTGGTGTAAGGCAGAATGCAGGTAAGCTTCAGAGATGCCTATCTCCAGAAGTGGTTTCTGCATAGCCTGTTTGGCCAGTCTGTCAGCAAGTTCATTGCTGGGGATTCCGACGTGTTCTGAGGTCCACACAAACACCACAGAACAGTGGGACTGTTCTAGGGCATAAATGGGCTCCTGAATGGAAGCTACCAGAGGGTGGTGAGGGTAGCACTCATCGATAGCTTTTAGGCTGCTCAATGAGTCAGTTCACAGGAGAAATGACTCGCCAGGGCATGAGCGGATGTACTCAAAAGCGCGAGATATGGCCGCCACCTCTGTAGTGAAAACACTGCAGCCAATTGGCAAGGAGTGCTGCTCAATATGTCATCCATAAACATATGCAAAGCCTATGTGACCATCAGCCATTGAGCCGTTGGTATGAACCACTTCAGAGACCTGGAACACGACAAGAATCGAGAGGAAGTGACAGCGGAGAGCGGCGGGGTTAACAGAGTCCTTAGAGCCATGCAAAAGGTCCAGATGAAGCTGTGACCGAGGTGTACACCATGGAGGTGTACGTGAACGGACTATGGATGTGTGCAGTGTAACTGGCAAGCAGTTGCGCATGTCTGATCTGCAGTGGAGGGACACCAGCCTCCACCAGTACGCTGGATATCGGACTCGTCCTAAAAGCACCTGTTGCTAATCTAACCCCACAGTGGTGCACAGGGTAGAGTAAATGGAATGATGGAGATGCAGCCATAGTCAATTCAGGATTGGACAAGGGCTCTGTAGAGCTGCAGCAGTGTACAGCGATCTGTACCCCAATTGGTGTTGCTCAGGCAATGGAGGGCTCTGAGTGCTGCCAGCACTTCTGATTTAGCTAATGAAGATGAGGAAGCCAAGTCAATCGAGCGTCAAAAACCAGTCCTAGGAATTGATATGTCTCCACTGCAGTGAGTGTATCATCATTAAAGTAATGTGAGGGTTCCGTATGAACAGTACCACACTGACGGAAGTGCAAGACACATGACTTTGCGGCAGAAAACTGGGAGCCGTGGGGGTAGAGCCCATGACTGAGCCTTGTGGATGGCTCCCTGGAGGCACCGCTCAGCAACAATAGTACTGGAGCAGCAGTAAGAAATGCATAAGTCGTCTGCATACAGAGAAGGTGAGACGGAGGGCCCGACAGCTGCTGCTAGACTGTTAATGGCCACTAAAAATAGAGAGGCACTCAATGCAGAGCCCTGCGGGACTCCATTCTCCTGGATATAGATGGAACTATGGGAGTCACCAACTAGGACATGGAAAGTACAGAGCGACAGGAAGTTTTGGATAAAAATCGGGAGTTGTCCCCGGAGACCCCACTCATACAACATGGCAAGAATATGACGTCTCCAAGTCATGTCGTGTGCTTTACACAAGTCAAATAAGACAGCAATCAGGTGTTGCCATCTGGAAAAGGCAGTTCAGATGGCAGACTCGATGGACACAAGATTATCAGTGGTAGAGCGACCCTGGCGGAAGCCGGCCTGACATGGAGTCAGCAAACCACATGACTCCAGGACCCAACCCAACTGCCGACATAGCATATGTTCCAGCAGCTTACACAGAACATTGGTGAGAGTGATGGGCCAATAGCTATCCACATAAAGCGGGTTTTTACCGGGTTTAAGCACCGGAACGATAGTGCTCTCCCGACATTGCGACTGAAAGACACCATCACACCAAATCCAGTTGAAGATGACGCTTGTAGTCAGATGAGAGATGTTTAATCATCTGACAGTGGATGCAATCAGGCCCAGGAGCTGTGTGGGGGCAATGTCCAAGGGCACTGAGGAACTCCCACTCTGTAAATGGGGCGTTATCGTATTCACTGCAGTGTGTAATGAATGAGAGGATGTTCCCTCCCAGTCGTCGTTTGGATGTGCAAAAGTCTGGGGTGGGGGGTAATTCTCTCTGATGCAGAGACTCGACCAAAGTGATCAACAATCACGTTTGCGTCACTACATAACTCGCCATTTATGGTAACACCAGGGACAGCTGTTGTGGCCTGGTACCCGAAAAGGACATCTGATCTTTGCCCAGACTTGGGAAGTTGACATGTGACACCCAATGGTTGAGACGTATCTCTCCCAACACTACTTCTTCCCTTGTCTAATAAGGTAGCGAACACGGGCACGGAGCCGTTTAAAGGCTATGAGGTGCTCCATGGAAGGGTGACGCTTACGCCGCTGTAGAGCTCACCGACGCTCCTTAATTGCTTCAGCGACTTCCGGCAACCACCAATGGACTGCCTTACGTCTCAGGCACCCTAAAGAGCAAGGGATCGCGTATTCTGCCACTGAAACAATTGTGCTAGTCACCTGCTCAACCATCACATCGATGTTACCATGTGGGGGAAATTCAGCGAAGACAGCAGAGGTGAAAGTTCCCAAGTCTGCCTTGTTCAAAGCCCATCTGGGCAGGCATCTGTGTGACTGATGCTGGGGCAGTGACAGGAAGATGAGGAACTGGTCACTACCACACAGATCATCATGTGCTCTCCAATAGATAGATGGGAGACTTCCTGGGCTGAAAATTGATAAATCAATGGCTGAGTAACTAACATGAGCCACACTGAAATTTGTGGTGGCCCCAGTATTTAAGAAGCAGATGTCGAATTGCGACAGCAAAGTTTTGATATCTGCCTCGGCCAGTAAGTGTGGTACCTCCCCACAAGGGGTTATGGGCATTAAAATCTCCCAGAAGAAGGAAACGTTTAGGGAGTTGATCAGTCAGTGCAGCCAATACGTTCAGGAGTACCGCACCATCTGGAGGGAGATATACGTTGCAGACAGTTATTTCCTGCATCGTCCATACCCTGACAGCCACAGCTTCAAGAGGAGTTTGAAGGGGCACACATTCACTATATACCGAGTTCAGGACATAAACACAAACTCTACCTGACACTCGATTATAGTCTCTATGGTTCCTGTAATATCCCTTATAGCCACTGAGGTCAGGGGTCCGTATTGCTGGGGAACAGGTTTCCTGGAAGGCAATGTAGATAGCAAATGTAAAGCTTAACAGTTGCCGTAGCTCAGCCAGGCGGTAGAAAAAACCGCCACAATTCCACTGGAGGACGACATCGTGATACCAGGAAGGCATGGAACATTCAATGAGGCAGTTTATGCCTCAGTCACCTGCTGCCACCAATTTATTACCTGAGCAGTCTATATCCATTGTGTCTGAAGGTCTGACAAAATCTAGGCCCTCAGCGGACGCCAAAATCTCCACCTCATCCTCAGCCGCAGAGCTTGTAGGTAGCGGTGGTGCGGGTGCAACTGCAATTTCCTTGGTCTTAAGGGTTTTCTTTTTGGATTTCTCTTGCTGCTCCTTGGGTTTCCCTGGCTGGGATTACTTCACTGGCTCAGTCTCCGGCACTGAGGATGAGCATGAAGCCCTCGACCAGCTACTTTTGGCTCTTCAGCCACTGGCAGGTGTCGTCTTTCCCACCAGAAGAAACCTGGGAAGGGAGTGACCCAAGGGACCCCTTCCTAGTGAGAGAAGCTGAAGAAGACTTAAGCTTCTCCGGCTTAAAGTGGGGGCGAATGTCCCCGATGGTTGGGGGGGGAGGGTGTTGCTGCTGAAGTAGGTGGTGCAGGAGCAACAGGGAGGGAAACGCCACCCACCATCAAGGGGACTGGTGTAGTCTTCCAGCTCTGAGAGGTGACCTGGGTTGGCGGAGCTGATTGTGCCAGAACTGTTGTAGCGGCGGCGCAAGACTATGTCAGACGCACAGTCTATCCAGGGTCTTGTACTCCATAATTTTTCCTTTCTTTCTGGAGAATCCTGCTGTCAGGCGAGCAAGGTGAATGGTGCTCTCCCCAGTTGACAAAGATGGGAGGTGGGGCACATGGAGTACTGGGATGTAATGGGCGTCTGCAATCTCGGCATGTGGTGCTGGAAGTACAGCGGGAAGACAGCACTTAAAGCACCGCATCGAGGGAGGGATATAGGGCTTTACATCACATCACACTAGTAGACCATCCCCATGACCTTCTCGGGCAATGTACAGGTATCACCCTCAAAGGCCAAGATGAAAGCACTGGTGGCAACCTGATTATCCTTCGGACCCCGGTGGACACGCCAGACGAAATGTACACCTCGCCGCTCTAAATTGGCGTGCATCTCATCGTTGGACTGTGAAATAAGGTCTCTGTGAAATATGATGCCCTGGACCATGTTTAAGCTCTTATGGGGCGTGATGGTTGCAGAAACATCCCCCAGCTTGACACAAGCGAGTAACTCCCGTGACTGGGCAGAGGATGCTCTTTTGATCAAGACTGATGCAGATCTCATTTTGGACAAGCCCTCCACCTCCCTGAACTTGTCCTCTAAATGCTCAACAAAACATTGAGATTTCATACTCATGACAGATTTCCCATCAGCTCTCGAACATATAAGGTACTGGGGTGGATAAGATCCACTGCCACCCTTAGCCTGACGTTCTTCCCACGGTGTGGCCAGGGTGGGAAAATATTTGGGGTCATTCTTCTGTGTGTTTAATTGAGCTACTGATCGCTTAGAGACTGCTGGTGTTTCACCACCAGCCAGAGATGATGGACTATGTTTCATTGTGTGTCATCCACCATGATGCCACCCACTCCGACCAGGGGACCTCTCCACAGGGGCCACCAAGCTGCAGCAAAGGCCACCTGGCAGGATGGCCATTGCCAGGAGTCCCGATGCCCCAGGGGGACGGCCATCTACCCCTTGGCATACGCGGGGAGTTAATGGCACAGGCATCAGCAGAGCGATCCCTGTTTGGTCAACCAACAGGGTACATGGTGGTCCCATCACAACAGACTGGCGACCGTGCTGGATATCAGGTGCAAAGAAGTCCATGGTCATCATCAATGCAGAAATTGACACTGCACAGTGCATGGTGGGAAACGCACCCAGGAAGGCGTCTTCGCCCAAGAGATGGAGAATGAGCAGGACTGCAAAGTGACGATGAGATAGTGGGCTAAGGACCTCAATGCATGATGGAAACGATGTACCTTGTAAGGCACCCTTCCCCAATTAGCTGACTCTTCCCGAAAATTTTGAAGAATGGGGATCAAACCCTACAAGGGACCATCACATAAAGGCCGAAACGTGTGAAACTCCTTTTAGTCATCTCGTACGACAGGCAGGAATACCTCAGGCCTATTCAAAACCCTGGACCCACAGGGGGTTGGGAGGGGGTGAGAGAGAGAGAGAGAGAGAGAGAGAGAGAGAGAGAGAGAGAGAGAGAGAGAGAGAGAGAGAGTAGATGAACTAATAGAAGATTGGAATAAATATATACACAAGCAACACCAGGTTTAAGCTAGTAAACAATGTAACACAGGAATTTGCTTAATTTCTTTCCAGAAACTCAGAGAATAGAAAGCGTGAGCCAAGAAGTTATTCTTCAGTTTGAACTTTAAACTGTGATGATTAATGCTAAATGGATACAACAGGATATTGCATGTCTCTCTGCACAAGAGTGTCAAGGAGATGCGATCCAAACGCAAATTGGATTGCAGCCTAGTATTAACTGAGGGAAAGCTGTTAATTCTTGGGAATAAGCTCATAATGTTAACAACAAACAACACTAAAGAAAATACAGGGTGTACATAAAGTCCGGGAACACGTGCAATTATTTATTGCACAAGAACTAAAAATTGTACAGATGTCATACATATTGCATTTTGAAGAGAAATGCTGAAAGTTTCTTTCTCTTTTTTTAAATTTTTTTTACAAGCATTTGATGTGTGAACCACGAGTGACCTGGCACACGTGAATACGGTAATCGAATTGTTGCCATACCCACCCCAGCATGGCATTGTCGACTGTGGCAATCGCTTCCCATATTCTCTCCCGGAGCCCTGCTACATCACGTGGTAGAGGCGGTACATACTCCACATCTTTAATGTATCCCGATAGAAAAAAGTCAAACGAAGTGAGATCTGGTGATCGGGGAGGCCATTTCATGAAATAGCTGTCCTCTTCTGTAACACAGCTGTTCCATCGATGTGACAGCTCCATGTACAGGTATCCACGAACTTCATGATGAAAATGGGGTGGAGCCCCATCCTGCTGAAAGATGAACGGAAAGTCCGATTGCATTTGAGGCATCAACCATTGCTGCAATGTGTCCAAGTAGTAATACCTAGTGACAGTGCTCTTGGCAAAGAAGAATGGCCCGTACAGTTTTCGACATGAGAAGGCACAAAAAACATTTCCCTTTGGGGAATCGCATTTAAATTCAGTGCATTCGTGCAGATGCTTTGTATCCTAGATTCGACAATTATGACTGTTCACTTTCCCATTAGTGCAAAAAGTGGCTTTGTCACTAAATGCCGGCCAGGGTGGCTGAGCGATTCTATGCGTTACAGTCTGGAACCGCGCGACTGCTAGGGTCGCAGGTTTGAATCCTGCCTTGGGCATGGATGTGTGTGATGTCCTTAGGTTAGTTAGGTTTAAGCAGTTCTAAGTTCTAGGGGACTGATGACCTCAGCAGTTCAGTTCCATAGTGCTCAGAGCCATTTGAACCATTTGTCACTAAAAATTAAGTGATCAACAATGCCATCCCCATCCTCATTCAATTGTTGCAACTGTGAACAAATCTCAAAATGCTTGTCTTTGTCGTCATCACTGAGCTTCAGCACTAGCTCCAATTTGAATGGTTTCACAGACAGCTTCTGTCGCACGACTTTCCACACTGTCATTGGAGCCATTTTGAGTTCACTGGATGCACAATGCACCGATTTCTTTGGACTCCTTACGAATGTATGTCATACATGCTCCACATTCACTTCACTCACACTGGGACGTCCAATTCTCTTTGTTGGGCACAAGCAACCCGTCGTAACAAATTTGTTGTGCCAGTGGTAAATGGCCTTCTTTGTTGGTGGCTTCTTACCGTACTTGGTTCTAACCATCCACTGAACAGCTGTAGCACACTTGTTTTTGTCAAACTCCAACACACAGAAAGCTCGCTCTGCACCTGAACTCACCAACTTTGTGATTACCAAACTACCCTGTGGCGGTATACGTTAAAAAAAAAAAAAAAAAAACTTTTAAGGTTTCTCTTCAAACTGACATATGTACGATATCTATACAATGTTTGGTTCTTGTGCAATAAATAACTGAAAGTGTTCCCAGACTTTATGAACACCCTTTATATACTGAGAGGCCAATGTCAGAATTCCCAGGTTACTGAACAGTGATCGACAAGTGGACCGAACAGTGATCGACAAGTGGTTCATGAACTTACACTATATGTTGCTCGAACTGCCCCTTCAGAGTCATTTTAAAAATACCCTTTGTGAATGTGAAGAGTTATCCCAGAAAAATAATACTGTGTGTAACCATCAAATGAAAATACGCATAGTAGACTAATTTTCATGTTAGTCTATCACTTATTGTAGATATTGTACAAATGGTAAATATAGCAGCATTCAGGTTTTGAACAAGATCCTGAACATAGGCTTTCCTTGACAGCTAACCATCTATCTGAACACCTAGGAATTTGAATTGTTCTGACTCACTAATCATATGTCCACTCTGTGCAATCAGAGGTGAGTTTTAGTTGAATTATGTGCTAGAAACTGCAAAAACTGAGTCTTACTGTGATTTATAATCAATATATTTTCTACTAGACATGAAACTGAACTGCACTATTTGATGTATTGCCTATATTGCACTCAATATCCTTCCCTACCAAGTTCGTGTCATCAGCAAACAAATATTTTAGTGGACATTAATACGGGGTGTGTGTACCCTTCACTTTTATGGCAGCTTGAATTCTGCTGGGGGCACTTTCAATAAGGTTCTGAATGTCTGTGGTTGATTGACAGTCCATTCCTCTTGAAGAGCTGAGACCACTGACAGCAATGACATTGGATGCTGGAGTATAGTGTTTCATTGGGTTTATATCAGGACTCTGGAGGACAGACCAATACATTTCACTTAGTTTCCAAACTATTCCTCCATTGTATTCAATACACAATACTGTAAAAGGTGGTCAGTAAGGAGACCACACAACAGAAAAAAAACGCCACCCTCATTCCATACCACCACATCCTCCATACTTCATTGTTGGCTCTACAAATAACGACAGTAATGCTCTCCAGGCATTTGCCAAACCCAAATCCTTCCACCATTCTTCCACAGGGTGTAGCACGAGTCACCCCTCAACATCACTCATTTCTAGTCATTCACAGTGCAGCGGTGTACTGTTTACACCACCTCATTGTGGTAGCTGTACTACTGATACATTTTGGAACTCACAAGTTATTCCTTCCACTGACTTCATGCTAGTTTTTACAACCACTCTCTACAATGCTCAATGGTCCATATCCATCAGTACATGAGGTCTGCCTGGTCTTAATTTAGTTATGGTTGCTCCTTCGTGTTTCCACTTTACAAGCATATGACCAACAGTCGACTTTGGCAGCTTTAGAAGGGTTAAAATGCCCCTGATGGATTTGGTACACAAAACACATCCAACAACTAGTACATATTCAAAGTTGGTGAGCTCTCCTGACTGACACATTCTGCTATTACTGCTTCTCTGCTGACAACACAATACTCCCCAATTCCTTTTATACAGGCAGGCCTGCTTCAAATAACATCTAGCAATCAATTCAACATTACGTCATAGGCATGTCTGGAACTTTTTAATCAGATAGTGTGGGTGGTGAAAAATATCAGAGAACACTGTTAGGTAACTGAATATCATCACTTTCATGTAACAAACGAATTAAGCAGCACATACAAGGTATGTTCTCAGGCGCACGTGGAAGCACGATATACTGGATATGTCTTAATTTGTAGCATTTGAGGTATCGGAGGCTGACTGAGTGCTGAGCAGATTATGTTTGAAGACCAGAAAAAAAGTAAAATGAAAACAAGAATGGCCTGATGTAAATGTGTTGGCCATCACAGCAATCCCCTTGTAAAGCTAGTATCACAAAGGTTGCACTAAATGCACCAATTCATTGTACAGACTCATTGTCACAGTTTTTTGTCATGGGCTATGTGGCAGAATTTTCCATTTTGCCACACAAAGAATCATGTCTGCATCTAGATTTAATTGAAGGAAAGCAGGAAGTTGTAAGCTTAGTCCTATGCTGTGCTGCTGAAAAAAAATGTACTTAATGTAAACTCAGCAAAGATGCATCCCTTGCTGCTGTGCTTCCACAGAGTCCTCTCATTCACTAATACATGGCAATGACCTCATTTTCACAGTGTCAGTGGACTTTCATTCATCATTGTTCAGTCAATTTGCACAAAATGTTTATAAATTATATCCAGTGTATCCATTAAGGCAAACCGTATCAAAATTCCTACATAGTTTCTGATATTTGCCTGAACATACCAGTAGAACAGAGGCAGTTGACACAAAAGGCACATACATTTTGTTCAATGTGGCCTTCCTGAATTTAATTGGTCGTATCTTTTAATTCTTCAGCTGCTCCCAGTGTAATTCGAAGTCAAAATAGTTCACAAGTGAACTGTCAGATGTTGGTTTCCAATGGGCACAATATTTTGGCAAACAACCACATTGTCATATACAGGCGCGGTGATGAACTGTCTGACGGGGGTCTGGCACAATGCTTTTCTCTCCTCCCACTCTCCCTCTCCCTCTTATCTGCCACGCCACCGGCCGTCCGGCCCAGCATCCCTACCCCCACTGCTCACCACTGTCCCCCCCCCCCCATCCCCCACCACCACCAGTCAACTCATCGTGTGCACCTAATGATGGAAACATGGTCACTTGCTGAAATATTGTGCCTGTTGGACACCAACATCTGGCAGTTCACCTGTGAACTATTTTGAAATGCTCAAGTCTCTTTAAAAAGGCACCAACCTGGCATTTGCATTACATGATTTAGGGAAACCATAGATGCATTCTTTATATTGCAAACACATTCTTACCCGCATTCTCTTTCTAAATTGGGGTTTGCCAGAGGTTTTATGATACCAGTAACCAAAAATTAGTTCCTTTTTCGATATTTATATGCAGAAATAGCTATTTCAAACAATTTCTCAAAAAATAGTTCATCTGGGTACAACCTGCTATGAAATATCATTTACTGCTTAAGTTCGCATTTACCCATTTTGATGCTGAATTCAAAGGAAGGAAGGAAGATTAGCGTATAACATCTTATCAGCATTGAGGTCATTAGATATGGAGCATGAGCACATGGAAATCAGCTGTGTCATTTCAAAGGGACCATTCTGCTATTTGCCTGGAGAGATTTAGGGAAACCACACAAAACCTAAATCCGGATGATCAGATGAGGATTTGAACTCTTGGCTCCCAAATGAGAGTTCAGCATGCTAACCACTGCATGACCTCACTTAATGCCGAATCTGCATCTATATTCACTTTTATCACAAATAAAATTTTTCAGGTCCCTAATTATAAGCAAAATGATCAGGTTTATGATGCACTGTGTTGGTAAATGAGTAGCACTGTTATGTGATGCCAACAGATAGGCAGGCCAACACAGTGTCAAGCACGGGAAGGCCACAGCTATAGGTCATCTGCAGTGAGTCTATAGGGTGAAGCACTCCCTCCATGCCCACATAAGAGAAAAATAGCTAGAGATTGGTAGTGATATGAAGCGGGGGTTGGAGGAGAGGGGGGGGGGGGGGGGGCGTGAGGAGCGGCTTGAGGATTAAACACTAAGATGATTGGAGCATGAAGAAGACTGGAAGTTCCCAGGGAGTGCCAGTGCAGGGAGAAATCCAAGATTTTTCTGGCAGATATTTAATCTTCTGAGTGGACAAGATGCAGGACAATATCCAACTTCAGTTCTATCTTCATGTTCGCCACAGTGGCACACGTTCAGTAAGTGTGTAGTCCACTGTGAAGCAGACACTGCATTACACTGGGTTGGAAGTTCTCATTTTAGAAATTTTATGTCAGCAGCAGGAATTCAATGGTCTAGTAGTAATTTTGTGGTAGGTTCCTTGGCACCAAAATGAACATGATTGAGATGCTGGCATCAAGTAGCTTAGCAGCACATCTTGAATGTTAGTATTCACAGAGTTACAGAACAAAAGAAAGTTCTTGCCCTCCCTAGTTCACAGTTATGCAGGAGCTAGGTAATAGCAGTAAGTTCAATAGTGAAGATACTACATACATTCACTAGAGATCTTTCTCAACAGTATAATTTCCTGCAAGAGTTGGAAAAGCTATGTACTGGGTGTCTCCCCTACATGTAACATTTTCTCTGACCTTTGTGATTTACTTTTTATTCTATGCAGATATAGTCAACCCAAAAAATTGTTGTTCATTGCATATTTAACATAATGTCCAATACCAACAAAAATATTTGTGTCTCACTACAAACAATAAGTTTTTAAAGTGAGCTTTTATCTGCCCATTTGATAAAGCAACTCCAGGACAGTCTAGTGTGATACACATTAACGGGGACAACAAAACACGATTCATAATTAGCACTTCAGCAGTGACTGAGCAGCACTCTTATGTGATGCCAACAGACAGGCCAACACATGAGACAGAAGTCCAGTACTGGTGATTCTTTACATTTTCTTTCCCATGTTAATACATATAATTAAACCACACTTCACTAATTTAGGACTGCTGTGTAAATGAATATACCACATTTAAGATTAAAACATCTGTATTTACACACATACTCTGCAAGCCACCATAGGGAATCCCAAACATTTGAGCAGTACTCAATGACGAGTCGCGCTGTGTCCTATATGCGGTGTACAAATGAACCACACTTTCCTAAAATTCTCTCAATAAACCAAAGTCAATCATTTGTCTCTCCTACTACCGAACTTACATGCTCATTCCATTTCATATCGCTTTGTAATGTTATGCCTAGACATTTAACTCATATTACCACTAATACTGTATTTAAAAATTACATTTTTTTTCAGTGCATTTGCACTTTCTTAAAGTTTTCTACATTTAGAGCAAACTGCCATTCATCATACCAAAGACAAATTCTGCCTAAGTCTGTTAAGTCCCATAGTGCTCAGAGCCATATGAACCTAAGTCATCCTGTATCCTCTACAGCCACTGAATGATGACACCTTCCCCTCACACTTAGGTGGTGTCTGCAAATAGTTGCAGATTGCAGCTCACCCTATGCATAAGATCATTTATGAATACAGAAAACAAATGCAGTTCTATCATACTTCCCTACTTTGCTGGGGGCACTCCTGACGACGCCCTTGTTTCTGGTGAACACCCAGAACCATGTACTGGGTTGTTGAAGCCACTTGTGTATCTGGGAACCTATTCTGTATGCTTGGACTTTAGTTTACAGGAGGGGGAGCAGAGGGGAGGCACCGAGTCAAATACTTTCTGGAGAAATCCCTTGATCTGTGGTTTGCAGGATATCTTGTGAGAAAAGGGCAAGCTGACTTATGCATGAGCAACGTTTTCTAAATCCATGCTGATTTGGAGACAAGCTTACCTGTCTCAATGTAATTTATTTCAATCAAACTTAGAAAACGCTAAACAATTCTGCAACTAACCAATATTATAGACAATGATTTGTAATTTTGTGGGTCCATTCTTTTACCCTTCTTACATAAAGGAGTCACTTGCACTTTTTCCAGTCACCTGGGACTGGAGATTTGCAGTAAAAGCAAGTTAAGTAAGGAACCAATGGCAAGGACTACGCTATGTAAAACAGAATTGGGATTCCATCCAAACCTGGAGTCCACTTCGTTTTCCACTCTTTCAGTTGCTTCTTAATGCCAGGGGGGCCTACTTCTATGTCATCCTTAAGGAGCGTGTGCAACAGTCAGATGGTATTTGTCTGTCTGATCCTCCTATATGAATACTGTGGATGTATTGTAATAAGAAATTAATTGATGTATTCCACTGAGACTGAGTATCACATGAAACATATGATCAGCACTATTAATTTGTGTTAAATCCATCCATATAATGCTATAATGAAATGGCAAATATGTACCAAACACCAGAGAAAATGTACCTGCTGACTCTTGAAGGGTCACCTGGTATCATGAACAATTTTCGCAGAAACTGAACATAACACTCATTATTTCCATAACTCGAGATGACATTAGAGGACTTTATGCATTTGCTCTCCATACTGCTAGGTATTTCATTTCATTTATTTAGCCCTCTACTGCACCACATTGATAAGATTCTAAACCTGGTTGCAATTTTTGTCTTACACTCTTTTCAGTCGGGATCACTGTTGCGGTGTTTCAGTGTGCACTTACAATGCGCTCTTAATGCAAAAAGTTAATTAAAATCTGAATAGTATTATTATTTGCATTACAGATTCCCCTATTGCCCATTTCTGCAATCCATTCTGTGATATACTGTGTATAATATATACTACTATACGACTACAAGATGATGATAAAAGCTGTTACCAAAAGTCTTGAAAAACTCCTCACCAATTTACTTCCATTTCTAACACGATACTCAAACAAACATTCAGACAGATATAAGCTACATATTCTTTTTAAAAAAAAGATGTGCAGACTTTTTTGTTACAATCAACTCCAAGAAAGAAAATGCTGTGCTGTTGAAATGCATGGTTTAGTTGTCTTTCTCGCAGTCAGTTTTAATTATGATATGAGAGCATTAAACTATTACACAAACAGTTTCTCCCATATATATTCTCTCTCATTCTATATAATTTTAAACAAAACTTGTATACACAACACTGTGCTGTTTTCTTTTCTCCCTCACAGTTGGTTTTAACAGAAAACAGGAAAGTTTTATTTTTTGGCTTATCGGCTTATGACTACAATACATCTTCAGAATCTGAATCACCTGAAACTTTGTGATCCTACTACCCAATTTCAGATTAAAACTGTGCAAGATATTGTCGTTGAAGCTACTATTTTCACAGATTTAGCGGCTGGAGAGGTTTCTCTAACACCAAATACATCAATGATCCAAACTGATTTACCAACTTATTTTAAGTAACTTCAGTTCTCAATCAAGGTTTTGTTTGCAACAACAATAAACAAGGCTTAACTTCAGAGAGCAGAGAAGAGAATATCGGCAGGGTGAGAGGGAGGGGGGACGATAGAGGGAGGGGGGAGGAAGAGGAGGAGGAGGACAGAAGAAGGGGGGAGAAGGGGGACATGGACAGAGGGAGGGGGGAGGAGGAGGAGATTGACAGAGAAGGATGTGGAGGAGGAGATGGGCAGAGAAGGATGTGGAGGAGGAGATGGACAGAAGAGGATGTGGAGGAGGAGATGGACAGAGGAGGATGTGGAGGAGGAGATGGACAGAGGAGGATGTGGAGGAGGAGACGGGCAGAAAGAGGGGGAGGAGGAGATTAGGACATGTATCAAATTTCAGTACATATTTAGCAATTACAAAGCATTGCCTGGTTCGTAAATGTATTGTAGAAACTAGCACGATTTAAAAAGATACACTACGATAACAAGGATAAACTATTAGCCACTATAATTTGTTTTGGGAATGATTTTCCGAGTGACAAGGCTAGATGGTTGACACTGGTTGAATTGCAACACAACGAAGACAATATGCTACAAATGTCAAACTGGGTATACGGAGTGCCTCGATATGCAAATAACTAGCATTTCAGCACATTTGCATAAAATAGATAGGAGTAACAGCATCTACATTATGTATTTAAGGAAAGATTATGCAGCAGGTTTCTCATTCAGAAATCTCATTTGAATGTTGCTGGTGGATCTTGTTAAGCCTCATGCAAAAAGAAGAAACTTCTACCAACACGTTTGAATTCAACAGCAACAGGATCGTAACCAATCAATAATGTGTTTATCATTCCATGATATTACTGCTCTTGACAGTTGAGATCCTGTGACTGTCACTTGAATATGGAATTGATGGGTTCGGGTGGGCCAGATACAATGCCATGAAGAATCCATATGTGGGGGGTACCGAGGAGAACGAACATTGCCAGACTGCATTTGTCATCATTATATGGGCACAGCATCTAGTGTGATGGTATAGGGCCTGCAAACGAATACACAACGAAACACCTCTGGTTGGGATAGCCAGTAATTTGGACATCAGCTTCCTTTTAACAAGATAACGCTGTGGCATAGAGTCGAAGAAGCTTGGAATGAAATATCTGTCTCAGTTATCCAGGCTCAGTTCAATTCTATGCCCTGCCAGGTTAGACCCATTGTTGCCAATACAGGTTAGCTTAACCCACATTCTACTCTAGCTCCTGTGGAATACATTCAGTATCTTTAAGATCAGTTGAATACAGATTCTCCATGATAAACATTTCAATTCTCGACCCCCCATAACCCCCCCCCCCCCTCTCTCTCTCTCTCTCTCTCTCTCTCTCTCTTTCCCCCTCCCATTTACTACTCACATTTAGATGGAATATATAACAATTTCCCCCCACTGTCATACATAAACAGTTTCAAAAGTTCTGTAACCTAACACTTTCTTTTTATTTTCTGTCTATCCAACTCATGAAATTTTACAATACTGAACAAATAAGACAAACATATCCAACTACTCCCAATGTTTATCAGTCATGCACTAACACTATTAGACAGAAGTATCAACAGAAGCTTAACACACAGCATTTCAATCAAACTTTTACCTGGCCACAGTTCCTGAATTTTGATGCCATTGCACCACCAACAGCTTTCTGAATGTCAGCACTGTCAAAGACAATGAATGGTGCATTTCCACCCAGTTCAAGTCCAATTCTTTTCACTCCTTGTGCACACTGTTTGTAGAGCAACTTTCCCACATTGGTGGATCCTTTAAATAAAAATAATTGGAACAACTAATGAAAAAAATCACTTAAAACGTTACTCAAGTACCCTAGTTTGGCTTGATAAATGCTTCCATCTAGATGTGCACACTCCTTAAACAAAATTTCATTACAAACTGACAAAATCTTGACACTGTACAGAATAAATATATTGGTAACAAAAATGATACATAATATATAATCTTATTCAAGACATATTGAGGTAGTTAAATGACAACTTGTGACATTCTACAGTTGAGGAAATACTGTATTAATATGAAAACAGTTTTAACAGGATATTATAAAACAGTTTTGATATTACAATACAAATATTATTTAAAATCTCATTATTTAAGAGAAACATGAAATACTCTATGTATTAAATTTGCCAAGATATAGGAGTAGCTTTGGTTTAGCAACAGTCACATTTCTTCATAGGTCTGAAACGTCAGTCGTCAAGATCAATCAAACTTTCCTGCTGCAAAGCCTTAGCAGCTGAAGCTTATAAATTTCTCCAAACTTTCTATTTTATTTTCCACTAATTACTTACTGAAACAATGAACTTGACTACACTGGGGTACCTGCCTTCCGTAGCAGCTGTGGTTAATGGTTACTACAACAGAGTGTCTATCAAATAGCCTCCAGGTAGCTGATTCAAACCCTTGTGATACAAGAAGTAGGTTATACACTGGCAGTAAACTTTGCCAACACATGGCACCCTCCCCCCATACTCCAGGTTGTCCGCAGTTCATGGTCGTGCGGTGGCGTTCTCGCTTCCCGCGCCCGGGTTCCCGAGTTCGATTCCTGGCAGGGTCAGGGATTTTTTCTGCCTCATGATGACTGGGTGTTGTGTGATGTCCTTAGGTTAGTTAGGTTTAAGTAATTCTAAGTTCTAGGGGACTGATGACCATAGATGTTAAGTCCCATAATGCTCAGAGCCATTTGAACCATACCCCACTGACCCCCAAACATAGACGACAAGATTTTTACAGGTAGGGGGGGGGGGGGGGGGGGGAGGGGGGCAACAGTACATGCATGTACAAATGGAAACATTCTTGCTAAGCAACTGAACAAACCCTCAAGGCTCTCTCTGTGTGCGTGCGTGTATGTGTGAAAACACATTCCTCACATAAAATTAAGTGCAATTTATTTTCCACACTAGAGGAGACACAAATTGGCTATAAACCAATGGGGCAACATAGAAATGAACTGTCACAACAATAGTGATATAGTGATAATGACAAACTGCCTGTTGGCTTCTGTTTCAGGTTCTTCAGCTAACATTTCTTTGATGATTTTCTTGATGTTTTGCCAGCACGAGTGGCTGGCACTGTCAAAGCTTCGTCCTCCATTGCTGGTTGTAGACTGGAGCCCAGCTCGCAGCCACAGATTATATGTACCTGGAGCGCCCACATCCAAGTGCTTTTCCATAGTCGTTTCAATGCAGTTCTCCTCTTGCTATCTTTAACAGTCATTTGCTGCAGCACACGAATCCAGGATCTGTTCATCTTGTGGCTTTCTCATTTCTTGTTGAAGCTATTCTCACATTTGCATATTTCTATAGCTTCTCTGAACAGGCAGCAAAGGAGATCTAACAGTGTCTCACATCGGCAAAATGGAAAAGGGACCCACTTGCAGTGTCCAGCATTCCTAATTGTTGAGGAGAAAGTCATGGTGGAAGGACAGTGGTAGTTCAGCTGCTTCTGCATACAGACTCAACTGGGCCAGTGTAAAAGGCTCCAGTGGCCAAATGGATGCCACGATGGTGGATAATATTGAGACAGTGTAAGAGGGACAGATGTGTAGATGCATGAACAAAACACCCACATTCTAATTTCAAATGATCAAGGGACCAGTACAAACAGAGGAGGGTGGTTAGATCTGCTCCCCAGAAACTACCACTGAGGACACGGACACTGAGGGACTGCATACAACGGGCTGCCACGTGAGACACACGAGAAGACCAAGAAAGTTTCCTTTTGAACAAGAACCCCAAGAATTTTGTAGTTTCAATGAATGGAAGAGCAACAGGCCCAAGGTGTAACGATGGTGGAAGAAGCCAGAAATTCGTGCAAATGGTTTTGTCAGTGGAGAAGTGAAAGCCACTGTCGATGCGCCACGGGTAAAGACTATCGAGACATCGTTGAAGATGCCACTCAATGAGACAGGTCTGTGGAGAACTGCAGTAGATGGCAAAATTGTGAATGAAAAGAGAGCCGGAGATGCCCGGTGGGAGACAGGCCACTGTAGGGTTAATGGTGATAGCAAAGAGGACGACACTCAGGACGGAACCCTGAGGCACACTATTTCCCTGGATAAAGGTGTCCGACAAGGCAGAACCCACACATACCTTGAAAACTCTGTCTTTTAAAAATTCCTGAAGGAAACTGGGTAGGCGCCCACGGAAGCCCCACGTGTAGATAGTACAGAGGATACCAGTCCCCCAGCAAGTGTCATAGGCTTTCTCCAAATTGAAAAACAAGGCCACAGTCTGAGATTTCCACAGAAAACCATTCACGACATGGGTCAAGATCATCAGCTGCAGAATGGCATTCTCAATCCACACTATGCAGTGGTTAGTAAACTGTGATAATCGAGCCACCGTACCACCTGGGCACGAATTGTACGTTCCATCATCTTGCAAACACAGCTGGTGAGAGAAATGAGGTGGTAGCTAGAAGGAAGGTGTTTGTCCTTCCTGGGCTTAGGTGTGGGTATGACAGTGGCTTCATGCCAGCATTTGGGACACACGCCCTCTGCCCAGATGCGGTCAATGTACGAATCAGAAAGTGCTTGCCCACAAGAGAAAGATGCTGCAACATTTGAATGTGAACAGTCTCTGGACCTGGGACAGAGGAAAGGGACGAAGTGACAGCATGAGCCAGCTCCCTCATAGTAAAGGCAGCATTGTAGCACTCACGATTCTGAGAAGAGAAGGGTATTGCCCTTTCTGATGGAATAGGACAGGGTGATAGTGGGAGAAGCTCGAAATCTCTGCAAAATGGTGGCCCAAGGTGTTGGATATAGCAATAGGGTCCGTGATGACATCATCTGTTAATGTCAGGCCGGAAATTGGGGAATGGAACTCGGTTCCAGAGAGCTGTCACTGGTTGGCCCACATGACTGAAGAGGGAGTGGAACTTCACTCCTGGAAATTGAAATAAGAACACCGTGAATTCATTGTCCCAGGAAGGGGAAACTTTATTGACACATTCCTGGGGTCAGATACATCACATGATCACACTGACAGAACCACAGGCACATAGACACAGGCAACAGAGCATGCACAATGTCGGCACTAGTACAGTGTATATCCACCTTTCGCAGCAATGCAGGCTGCTATTCTCCCATGGAGACGATCGTAGAGATGCTGGATGTAGTCCTGTGGAACGGCTTGCCATGCCATTTCCACCTGGCGCCTCAGTTGGACCAGCGTTCGTGCTGGACATGCAGACCGCGTGAGACGACGCTTCATCCAGTCCCAAACATGCTCAATGGGGGACAGATCCGGAGATCTTGCTGGCCAGGGTAGTCGACTTACACCTTCTAGAGCACGTTGGGTGGCACGGGATACATGCGGACGTGCATTGTCCTGTTGGAAGAGCATGTTCCCTTGCCGGTCTAGGAATGGTAGAACGATGGGTTTGATGACGGTTTGGATGTACCGTGCACTATTCAGTGTCCCCTCGACAATCACCAGAGGTGTACGGCCAGTGTAGGAGATCGCGCCCCACACCATGATGCCGGGTGTTGGCCCTGTGTGCCTCGGTCGTATGCAGTCCTGATTGTGGCGCTCACCTGCACGGTGCCAAACACGCATACGACCATCATTGGCACCAAGGCAGAAGCGACTCTCATCGCTGAAGACGACACCTCTCCATTCGTCCCTCCATTCACGCCTGTCGCGACACCACTGGAGGCGGGCTGCACGATGTTGGGGCGTGAGCGGAAGACGGCCTAACGGTGTGCGGGACCGTAGCCCAGCTTCATGGAGACGGTTGCGAATGGTCCTCGCCGATACCCCAGGAGCAACAGTGTCCCTAATTTGCTGGGAAGTGGCGGTGCGGTCCCCTACGGCACTGCGTAGGATCCTACGGTCTTGGCATGCATCCGTGCGTCGCTGTGGTCCGGTCCCAGGTTGACGGGCACGTGCACCTTCCGCCGACCACTGGCGACAACATCGATGTACTGTGGAGACCTCATGCCCCACGTGTTGAGCAATTCGGCGGTATGTCCACCCGGCCTCCCGCATGCCCACTATACGCCCTCGCTCAAAGTCCGTCAACTGCACATACGGTTCACGTCCACACTGTCGCGGCATGCTACCAGTGTTAAAGACTGCGATGGAGCTCCGTATGCCATGGCAAACTGGCTGACACTGACGGCGGCGGTGCACAAATACTGCGCAGCTAGCGCCATTCAATGGCCAACACCGCGGTTCCTGGTGTGTCCGCTGTGCCGCGCGTGTGATCATTGCTTGTACAGCCCTCTCGCAGTGTCCGGAGCAAGTATGGTGGGTCTGACACACCAGTGTCAATGTGTTCTTTTTTCCATTTCCAGAAGTGTATTAAAAGAATTAGTGAATGAAATCCAGCTAGCTTTTTTGCTATCTCGAAGAACGCGACAACACTGTTCACGCAACTGTTCATATTGAATGCAGTTTGCCATCGTAAGATGATGGTTAAAAACACTGAGAGCACGTCTCCGCACGGGAATTGCATCGCAGCATGCAGCAAGGGACCAGGACACAGCATCGTAAAGAGGAAGTGCGACGAATGGAATGTACGGCGGTGGTAAGGATAATGTTTGTAAGACATATTCTACCTGGCCATCACAACTGGGGAAATATTGTTCATCGAAGGTCACCAGGGAGGAGTAAAGCCTCCAGTCAGCCTTAGTAAGCTGCCATTTGGGTGTGCACATAGGTGGGGTAGGAGTCAGCAAACAAATAGTGCAAAGGAAATAGTCACTCGAGTACATGTAAGAGAGAATGGAGCACTCAAGACAATGGGCAATCTGGACAGTGCAGAAGGATAGGTCCTAATGGGAACAGGTGTGTGTGGAATCTGAAAGGAGGGTGGGGTGCTCCAATATTAAGGCACATGAGGTTAAGTTGATGGAGAAGGTCAGCCAAGAGGGCACCCCTCTGACAAGTTCTGGGAGAACCCCACAGGGGATGGCGCGCTTTAAAGTCACAGAGCAGCAGAAAGGGGTGAGGTAGCTGCCCAATAAGGTTGAGGAAGTTGCCCTGGTGACATCAAATGATGGAGAGAGGTAAACAGTACAAAGGGAAATGGTCAAGTGAGGAAGGAAAAGGTGAACTGAAACAGCTTGAAGACAGGTAGTCAGAGAGACGGGTTGACTAGGAACGTCATCCTGTACGAGCAGCACTACTCCCCCGTGAGACTGAATGCCGTATTTTTGGGGAGGGGTGCACACCGGTGACACGGAGGTCGGATGGGCGAGGGTATCACGTGGCGACACCATCTAAGAGGATCTTCAAGTTGGTGAAGGAGAAGACCATTTGCCTTTGACTTCTTGGAGCCTTTCCGGTTGGCAGAGAGAGACTCAGATGTTGGCTGGCTGGAGGGACATAGGAAGTGTTCACAGGAGTATTCCTTCTGTCCTTTCCAGCCTGTCGGTTGTGTAGCTGGTGGCTTCACCCCACGAGGCGAAAGTATAGTGCCATATTGCACAGCTGGAGGAGGAGATGGGGACGCTACTATGACGCTGGGCGATTCCACAACTGCGATGCTAAATTTGAGGTCTTATGACTGCATGGCCACGTCCTCCGTGGAACGAGATGCAGCAAGAACAGTACTGTAGGTGCAAGATGATAGAACACAGGGTTTCCAACTAGCCAACAACTTGCGAGCGACCGGGTGATGCACTTTTTCCTTCCCAGATCCCCTGAATAGCCTACTCATCAAGATACATGGGACAATCGCAGGAGGAGGAGGCATGGTCACCATTGCAGTTGATACAGCAGTGAGGAGGAGGTGGACAATTGCCCTCATGAGCATCCCGCCCACAGCTTACACATTTGGCTGGGTGTTGACAACACTCTAAAGTGTCACTGTAACGATGACAGTTTGTAGCAGTGCATAGGGTTTGGAATATACGGTCTGACTGTGATAAATTCATAACCTGCTTTGATGGAAGAACCACTCTATCAAAAGTGAGAAAGAGAGTGCATGTGGGCACTAAGGAGGCATCCACTTTTTTTTTTATCACCTGATGGACTGCAATGACACCCTGATCAGAGAGGTATGTTTGGATTTCTGCCTCAGTCAGACCATTGCGCAGTCTAGTGTAAATAACACCTCGGGAAGAGTTCAGCATTTGATGGGCCTCAACACGAACTGGATAGCTGTGGAGGAGCGAAGCTGCAAGCAGTGGTGTTTGAGAATCAGAAGTAGTCTCCAAAAGTGAAGTGTCATTGTGTACACCAGAGCAGGATTTCTCAGGGCCAGCAACTGCATGAACACCTCTCTGGATAATAAACAGATTTACCATAGTGACAGACTGTCTTCAATGCATGAAACCATGAGGAGTCACGGTGCAACTGGGAGGGTCATTCAATCGTTAGCCTCGTTCCATTTATGTTTTGTAGCCGTTGACTGTGAAGGTGATCGACTCATTGCGAGAAAATCCCCCATTACTGCCAGCGTCTCCGATAGCGCGCTCCTTCCAAGTGTGGGCTCCCTTCAGTAGGGGTGCACCTGCCTTAGGTGATCGTTCACACCTCCTGAACACTTGACAAAGGGGCTAATTGGCAATTTGGGAAAGTAGCAGCTCAGGCAATCACCACTCCCTGGGCCTGGCCTGTACCAGGGGGTATGAGCTAACCCTACCTGTTGGCCCGGGGCTGGGAACTATGCATTACCTAGTCACCTGTGGGCCAGCCTTCTGGAGCACGAAGGGAGGAAGAAGAAATAAGAGGAACATCAAACGCCAAAATGGAGGAAAGACAGGAGAAGGCGAACAAATAAAGAAAAAAGTAATGACAAACAGTGGAGAGTATTCCGATACTGACTACTGAAAATGCAGACTCTATTTCCAAAAACAGCCTTGACATGTTCCCCAAGGGAGGGGAAGAAGAACAGCAAGAGGATAGACATGCAGCATGGAAGAGAAAAGATACTGCAAAGGCTGGGGCCCTGTGGTAGCCAAGCACAAACCCTCCACAGAGCAGTGAGCCCCCTGGGTGGGGGGAGGGGGGGGGGGGATCAGTGCTGTACAACAGAAATAAGAAGACAATGTTGTTGCAAAACACTGCTTTAACAGTGCTTAAGCGGGACAACTCTTATAATAAAAGATGAGAGCATTGTAACTTGCATGTAGAACAACTTACCTGCAGTAAAAAAATAAATTTACAAACTTTGCATCACACCATATGGAAGGTTTCTGTTAGTTCTGACCATGAACATGGTCTGAAAGCTCAGCAATGTTCTCATTCCTGATGTATGCATTTCACCTGCCTATGTCTTGACTGTACAGATGATTACAATGATGGGTTTGTGGGGCACTCAACAATGTGGTTATCAGCACCTTTACAAATTCCCAATCTTTTCACAGTCCAGTCTTGCCATTTTCCCGGATGATGATGATGAAGACAACATGAACAACCAGACCGCATGCGTAGAAAATTCCTGACCCGGCTGTAAATTGAACCCAGGACCATGTGATCCAGAGGCGGCAATGCTAACCATTAGACCATAAGCTGCGCTCTCAATTATATAGTTCTTATTTACTGTACTCCTTCCATTATTTGTATTCCATCTACAACTTTTCAATTGTCACATTTTACTTGTCAACAAATCAGAATATTTGATCAAGTTGACAACAGTACATCAAATGAATATAGCTGGACAATTTAGCACGACAACAGAAAATAGGTGGGTGGTAACAAAGTAGTTGTGACTTGAAAACATCATGAGAAATGTTTGATAACTGAGAGAAGGAAGAGCTGTTATAGTGGCTTAAGTGTTTCTTGAGTGGACCCAAATGTTTTGTGGTGAAGCAACAAGATTACCACAATACAGTAAGATACCCAGCCACCCATTGTCTGCTGCCCCAACTTGAGTTTTATTCCTATTTTCGTAATTTACATCATATTTTCGTAATTTACATAATGGACCATAAGGTAATTAATAGTGTTTAATCCAGTTCTTGACAGTTTCACTGTCTTTTAAGATACCCAAATATTAACAAAGATTTAAGATAGATCTGTCGTCAACCCGAAGGCTAATTTGAACACCACAGTGCTTTATTAGGCATTGTCCTATTGGAGATTGTATGCGATGAAGTGAGTTACCCAGCCAGTTACAGGAGGCCTACAGCTTAATGTAGACTTTGAGCCATGACACAACTCAGTGTTTTTCACATTAATATTACCACAAGTGAAAGAAGTGGCAAGTGACAGGACTGACCGAGAATTGGAAACAAATCCTTTGGATCCATAGTCTGGCATTTCAAAACTCGAGCCACATACCAAGAGAATTATTGAGATGTGACTGCTAGAACAGACATATATCTTAAGTTGTGCTCTATCTACAATTGAATAGGATTCACTGGGTAATGATACTGTTGATTCCAGTCCCTCCACCGATGAGATACTAAATAAATACAAACTGATCTGAATGTCAACAAACTCATGGCGTTCGCCAACGGTTGAGTCAGCTAACTATTGGATGAATGCAGAGCTCTTGACTATTATAGTTTGTGGAATCAAATTATCTTTGTTGCACGTTATTTGTTATTACTTAACTACATAATTACTTTACCAGCTGACTGCCCAATGTAGCATCCAAATTTCAATATTATTCATGAGGTTTTTGGTGATATTAACTCAATACCCAACAGGAACATTCCTGTGGGTCCTGTATAATCAGGAAACTGCTTTAAAAGAACTCTGGAAAGGTACTATCAATTACAGAAATTTTGGTCAATTAGGAATTAAACAATACGAGAAAAAAATTACTGAATCAATGTGCAGACTAAGTGGTATCATTTCTCTGTGGTAGATCTTGAGATAATAAACCAACTTGCATAATTATTATGTTGCTCATATCACTATTTTTTCGAACTGCCGAAACAATTTCCAGCTTTTTCTCTTTTGTATGGTTTTAAATAATATATTAATTACGTTTCTTTATATATCCTCATCTATCTGCATCTACATGATGACTCTGCAATTCATAATTAAGTGCCTGGCAGAGGGTTCATTCAACCACTTTCAACCACATTTCTCTACTGTTCCGCTCTCAAATGGCATGCAGAAGAAACGAGCACTCGTTCCCACAGTTCTTGTGCTACACATGTGCTCTGCACACCTTTCCTGTATCATCCGGACCATCTGACCTACATGATAAGCTGATAAATAAAGACACTCATTTACAACCAAGGTTTTCAACTAAGGAGGGTTTGGGCCGAATCTTAAGCATTTACAAAGCACAAGGCCAGTATGTGGTAAGATCAATTCACGTCATGGCAACTGAAGACCTTATATCAAACCATGCAGACACACCTAATTCACATCAGCAGTGTCCTGGTTCCTGTTATGGTGTCACACAGACTGAGTATCATTAATCATGTTCCAGCTGCACACTTCCCTCTCCAACTTGCTAGTGGAGTTGCGCCAGGGTACAGTTCTAAGGCTCAATGGATAGGTTTCACAACTGGCTCAGGGGTAGGCATGCAATTTAAATGCTTGGACATTGAGCAGAGGCCCCAATGAAGAACATTGTCTACCAGCTACAAACTGTTGTAGTCAAAGTCAAATCTTAATGGCTGAAACTTTTTTCCTCAGAAATTGGCATTTTACTCAGCAAACAATTGCAGTGGTCTTGTGTGTGTAATGCTTTATAGGATAGACAATCTGGTTGAAGCTGTACAATCTAGTAATATTATGAATAATATCCTGTGCCCATAAGTACAACAATAAAAACTGGAGGAGTAAACTGATACCAGAAGGATCAAATCAGTGATGGCACAGGGATGCTTTACAGAACAGAATGAGACAATTCTTCTTGACTGTATTCTTCCTACACTTAATGTTAACCTTGTTTTGGAAATGAAATGGATGATGTGAGAAAACTGACCAGATACCATATCAAGAACTTGATATGACCTTTGGAATGTAATCCTACATGCCTGGGAGGAGGCGATACCAAATGAGAGCTTTACCGTCGATCATATAGGTTTCCTTCCTTGCAGAATGCTGTAATCACTGAAATCAAAGTATTTTGGATGTGAATAAGTGATGGTGACATCATTTGCTCTGTTGTTTTCAATTTAGTAAGAACTATAATCTTTCCACTGTTAATTCTGTATTCTCTATAGGTACTACATAGTAGCATTATAACTGTGAAAGGAGTCAAAAGACACTTTTCAACTTTTATTTCTGCAACAACAAATCCAGTTTTTAAACATTTTACCACCAAACTATCTGACTTTTCCTTATTTCTTCCGCTTTTGACAATGATGTACTGCAACTTGCTATGATTTCATGGGGACAATGGCAAGGGTCAAATGAAGACGGGCATAATTCCTTGTAGAAGAATTACCATTTCCATAATTAGATTGTGCTCTATTTTTCTTCAGGCGACAATAAATGCTTCGAATGATGACATATGCACTGTTCTAAAGCTTTGGATTCGAGGCATTATACGTAACTTTTCAGCGCTATTTTGGGTGTTGCTGCTGTTATTTACCTGCTCAGTTTATTTGCCTGTAACAGGCATTTTCAATGTCATGTTAGTGTGATCTTATTAATGAAGAAACTTTGCAAATTTTCAAAAACTCTGAAAAAGAATCAGAAAGTGACGTACTAGATTCAGATGCCACTTTGCTGCCAGAGACAACCGATGAATATAGTGAAACAGAACAAGAGTTACAATATGTAAGTGTCTCAGTTCTCTTGACAGTTGTCTTAGGAGTCAGCTGATCCAACAGTGGGGATGGGAGCTAAGGACATAACAGAACAGAAGGCTAACAGACAATCGCCTAAAAAAGGGCTGCTCTGAACATCCTGAAGGAGAGAAGGGCCCATTGCATATGCCTGCCACTGAGTGGATGACACAGTCATCAGTGCCTTCAGACCTCTTTCTGATGAGCTGATGTAGCATACCATACAAAAACCTGCAGAATCAAATACTCAGTATGAAATAAGACACCATTGGGACAGTGTCGCAGGAGGAACTGGAGACAATAATTGTTGTCATGCATGCCAGAGGTTATTAAAGATAATGCGAACAGGCACATGCCATAAATTTATAAGATTCTTCCACTTCAATGAGAAGGCATTCTGAGCTTAATGTATCTGTGCTAAAAAGTTTGGTCTTATTTCTGAAATACGGAACAAGTTAATGGAGAACTTGCCTTTGCTGTTGCCACCCCGACAAAAATATTACAACTGATGGGCAGTTAGTTAGAAGCAATGCAAGGTGCAGGTTTACCTAAATTATTGCAAAAAACCCAACAATATGGACTCAACTTTTGGATAGTTGCAGACATGATTTCAAAGTATATTTAAAATGCCTTCCCACACCTCGGTGAGCACAAAGTCCCACCAGACAACACCACTGGGAGATTATGTCATTCTCTGCTTCATGGATACATTTCTAAATGAAGGAAGGAACCAGACAATTTGTTCATATCCCTTGAGCTCGTGAAAAAATTGAAAAAATTTTAACAGAGGAAAACATTATTACTGGTACTAACGAACAAGTTTTACTGATAACGTCCAAGTTGTATGAAAAAGATTATTTCTGACATCCATACCATCTTGGAAAGCATAAATATGCCAGAATGGGCCTTTATAGTGTACCAAGGGATGAAGAATAAGAATGTAATTATTCTCACCACATTACATCCTGAAGTAGCAGCAAGTGAAGCAGCAGAGAAGAAAAAACAAAACAACTTATCTTCTGTAACACCACAAAGTATGGTGTGGACGACATAGATCCAATTATTTGTAAATACTCAACTAGAGTTGCTTACAGGACATGGCTGGTGCATGTTTTTTACACTATCCTAGAAGCAGCAGCAATGACTGCATGGATCAAAAGCATTCATTCTTTAATTTGTAAATGAATGCAAAAGTGGACAACAGAGAGCAGCACAACAGCAAGAAAGTCAATTAAACAAAGCAGCAGCTTTAGGGACCAGACAAATAAAAAGGCAAAATAAGGGTCAAATTGGTATGTACATAGGTAACCAGACCAATGATATAAGTAAGGAATCTAAAAGCACTATCTGCAGGAAATATTTATGAAAATCTGCTCAAAGGGTGATTTCATTGCTTAGGAAAAAATGACACACACGAATAAACGTTAGAAAACGTAAAAATACTTCACATTACTGTATAGACAAGCAATTACTTTGTATTCAAAACATTAAGCAAAATGTGTCATAATGTAAAGCATTCATTGGAAAGTGTACATGGCATATAAATAAATGGAAGAAATGTCTTGCTTGAACCACAAAATACATTTTTAATGCAAATTAAATTAAGAGTCTTGAATATCACAATTTCCCCTGTTCTAGTATTGAGTATCAATAAAAGTTCATCTTGCTGGTTGAGGGAGTGGGAAAGTGGTGGTGGGCAGCTGATTCCAACCACACACGCAATAGTTTTTGCACAGCCTTTTGAGGAAGCAGCTGCACCACTATTACACACGATGATGGTTTTACCAGTATCAAGTTATTTCTTATTACTGTCCCACCTGACTCGGCATCACCACAATGTTTACATGTATGTAATACTGGAAATTAGATGACACAGGTCTCCTCCTGTATTTTTTCACTCAATTTTTTTAACTAATCAAAGGGGATTTTGGTATAAGATAGTATTTCAAAGAACATTATACTACAACCACTAAAATTCTGCATCATAAGGCACTGTGCTACTCAGACCTATCTTCTTTTTCATAATTGGTTTATTTGTTGATATCAGTTGGTTATGCTAAACTGGGAGAGAAGTTAGGAAGATTTTTATTATGACTGCTAAGAAGTACTGCAAGTACACAAATTACTGTTCTTACAAAGAAATCCCACATACTGTCCTCAATGAAATTTGCATTATTTGTAATACTTGAGTATGTACTTGAATAGCACCATTTTTAATTCAAAGTGACCAAAGAATTTGTAAATGCATTGAACGATCCAGCTTCTGAAAATTTAAAGAAAATAGATTTTTTTATTAGTGAAATCCCCTCTCAAATGACATTCGAGTTCACACTTAAGGGAAAACCTATGAAAGGTATTAAGTATTTTACTTTATTTTTAAATTATTATTTTGCCATCATGCAATGATTCAAATCAAACCATTCTGCTCAGATGTGAGCATTGCACTCGTTGCATGTGCTTATCACATTTCCCGATTAGTCGGGAGGTAAACCATTCGTCAAACAAATGTTTTAACATCAGAGTATACTATTTCTACACACTGTCGATAATATGTCCTCGTCTTCCTCTCTGTACACAATGTATTGCCAAAACTCATTTTCAGTGTCAGGAAAATTTAATCCTAAGAGCAACTGGGAATTGTATTGGATTTTCCAGGCACCTCATCTTGCACTTAAGCACCTAAATTACCAAGTTACACACCACATATAACACAAGAAAATTGTACACAGTAGTGCCTGTCCGATACAACTTTACCAGGGGCAAATACTAGATCTAACCACATTACCTGTCAAGGATTAAGCAGTGGGAGAAATGTGCCCTGCTGCAAGCTGAAGACAGGGACCAGATATACTATTTTCGCATACAGATTGACACTAATATGAGCAGAGCATTTTATATTCACATGCGTTGCAGAATCTTTACTATATGCTTTTATTAAGTAGAATGGTGACATCTTCAAAGAAATTGCCACAAGTGATACAATCTCAAAGAAGAAAAAAGTTACTGCTTTCTTGAGTTCTAGAAAGGAGGAGAACAGAAATGTCTCGCTATTTCTTCACAGAACACTAATGATACAAACTGTTCTACCTATGGTTGGTGGTTGTTGGAATTAGTCTTTCCAAACCTCCATGAAAGATCTATCATTGTACTTGACAATCCCCTGTACCACACAGTTTAAGGGAATAAAGACAACACTCTCATTTGCACTAAATATGATAATAGTAACCTATACAAAGTTGTATAATAGAAGTACCTGTAGACAATTTTGCAAATGCAACAGTCAATGTCAAATTATTGACAAGAATCATTGGCACTGTGATGATTTAATGGAAAGGTAGTTGAAGTCAAAACACAGATTGCAGTAGTGGCAAAGAAAGTGACCAGGACACTGGTGTTATCTTATCCAGATAATTAGGATGACACTGTAGCACTATAACAGTTTACTTCTAAAAGCAATAAATGTACAATTTAAAGACTTAATTTTACAACAGAATTAATGACTGCATACAGAAATCACAAAGTAGCATTATTGTTACACAATGTTTGTAGGTTCTCCTTTGAAGTATATGAATACTTTCTTACAATAAACATGATTACACACAGTACCAGGTGTTCTGAAGCTATACACAGACAGATAATTGTATTGCAGGATAAAAAGTGTATATGTTACTCACTATAAATCTATAAAATACTGAGATTAAAGTTAGCAAATAAACATAACACAATTCCTTGAAAGTCGGGTAAAATGATTTAGTAATTAAGTATAGCATTGACAATATTAGACTTTTGTACCTGTAAACGATATTCCAGCTACTTTTGGACTTTCACATATTAATTTTCCAACAGCTGGTGCATTGTCACGACTGCATGTAACAACATTGAAAAGCCCTTTTGGGAAGCCTGCATCCTCCGTCAGCTTAGCTAATGCAAGGGCTGTCAGTGGCGTATCTTCTGCAGGTTTAACTACACAGGTGCAGCCAGCAGCAAGTGCAGCTCCAGCTTTTCTGGTTATCATTGCAATTGGAAAATTCCACTGCAAAAATTAATATAACATGATTTTACTATAAAAATATACTCACGGAATATTATCCTAGAGTGCAAAATAGAAAATACTAAATAAATAAATCAGAATTCCAAATCACGATATGTATTGGTAGATACTGTTGCAAGTCTAATGCACAATTCTTAGAAATATACTGGAATTACAATCCTCTGACTATTACACACAAGGCACTGCTACAATAAATAACACCAAGTAGCTATATAAAATCTTCCTAAAATCATTAACTTAACTCTTCACTAACAGAAGTTGTTCGGTAGATCTGAATTACCGAACACCAGTATTTATGTATTCAAATAAGACTAATGACTAGCCTTTTGTCATAACTTGATATTACGAGGGCCAATAACATATAAAACAGGTTTTTTTTCCGAAGTTAAATTAAGCTTCAAAAAAATTCACACACATGAACTTATTTTTGCTATATAGTCTCCTGAATGGGAAAAACACTTTTCCCAGCAGATGGGCAGTTTCTTGACACTGTTTTCATAAAATGAATGTGGCTATGACAGCAGCCATTTGCACACGAACACTTTGACAGTACCATCATCGTCACATTTGTGTTGTCCAGCTGCTTCCTTTAGTGGTCCAAACAAATGAAAATCAAAGGTGTTACGTCAGAACTGTAGGGATGAGGTTCTAATATGGTCCAGAACAGTCCCTGAATATTTTATTGAGTTTGGGCAGCTGTGTAGGGTCGAGCATTATCATGAAGCATGAGCACATCACAGATTGGACACGGACTCCTCCTCTGATGTTACGCAGGTTTTGTTTAGTTCAAAAGTTGGCAATAGTATGCAGCATCCACAGTACGACATTCATGGAGAAATCTATGAGAACTCCTTTACAAGCAAAAAAGATCATGCTGGTTCTTGCGCAATGACAGGAAGCTGCATTCTCAACCGTTCCTCATCCTCGTAAAAACTGACTGAGCCATGCGTACACTTGGGAGTCTTTCTCAGGTTGTTATCCCTGAACCTTCACACATGCCTTTTCGAACTTTTGGATGGTTTTACACCTTCAGTTATCAGAAACTTTATTATAACGCATTGTGCAGCAGATAACAGTATCTCCTCCTCTGACATTCCAATTCTGACTACAGAAACAATGTAACAACATTCTGGCTGTGGGGAACAATCACTGGAAACAAAAGCAACAATGGTTGGGTGATTGGTTGGTTGTGGGGTTTAAAGGGACCCGACGGCTATGGTCATCAGCCCCTTTTTCCAAAAACTAAAAACACCCACAGAGAATAAAAAATGAACAACAGAAAAGACAGCAGATGATACAAAACAAGAAAGACTCAGACAGAAATCAGACAAAACAAATGAAAGTCACACAGAGTGCGACAGTGGTTGGCCGACCATAGAGATAAAAAAAGGAAAGACAACCACCTAGAAACACACTAAAACTCACTCTAAAATTGTAGGCCAAAGGTCAGACTCAAAACAAAAAAACATAACAAACAGTCAGATTAAGTTATAAAAGCCCCCTGCCCGAATAAAATGCAAAACTAAGCCTGCCATAGCAGAGTCATCAGTTAAAAGTGTAGGGAGCGTATCAGGCAGTGCAAACGTCTGCCTAAGCACACTTAAAAGTGGAGAGGCCAACAAAATGTGGACCACCGTCAAAGCCGACCCGCATCGACAGAGAGGCGAGTCCATACGCCGGAGTAAATTGCTGTGTGTCAAGCGGGTGTGGCCAATGCGGAGCCAGCAAAGGACTACTGAGTCCCTGCGAGTGGCTCGCAGGGATGACCGCCACACATCCGTTGTCTCCTTGATATGACGGAGTTTGCTTGGTGTGGTCAGATTGCGCCTTTCAGCGTCCCACAGCGTGAAAACTTTGTGGCGTAAGACTGCTCGCAAATCAGTCTCTGGGAGGCCAACATCCAGAGTTGGTGTACTGGTGGCCTGTTTGGCCAGGCAGTCAACATGTTCATTGTCCGGGATACTGACAGGACCAAGGGTCCACATAAAGACAACAGAGTGGCTGCAACGGGCAAAAGTATGAAGGGACTCCTGGACAGCCATTACCAGATGAGAGCGAGTGAAGCACTGGTCGATAGCGCGTAAACTGCTCTGGGAGTCGCTACAGATAACGAAGGGCTCACCTGAGCAGGAGTGGATATACTCTAGGGCACGAAAGATGGCGAGCAGCTCAGCAGTAAAAACGCTGCAGCCAGCCGGCAATGAAAGTTGTTTGTAATGGTCACCTAGAGTTAGAGCATAACCATCGAACTGTCAGTGTAAAAAATGCCAGAGCCCTGATACATGGCGAGGATGGAATAAAAGCAGCGGCAGAAGGCCTCCGGAGGGACTGAGTCCTTCGGGCCTTGTGCCAATTCGAGCCGAAGGCAAGTGCGGGGCACACACCACGGGGGTGTATGTAGAGGGGCCCGGAAAGGGGGTGGAAGAGGGAAAACCCCAAACCCGGAGAGAAGCTGTCGGATGCGGACCGCAATCGTACAACCCGACTGGGGCTGACATTCTGGGAAACGGACGACCGACTGCGGGAACAGGAGACGATAATTAGGATGCCTGGAAAAGCTACAAACATGCGTAGCATAAGTGGCCAGTAAACGTTGGCGCCGTAACCGCAGTGGAGGGGCACCTGCCTCCACAAGGACGCTGTCCACAGGGCTGGTCCAGAGAGCGCCAGTCGCAAGTCAGATCCTGCTGTGAAGATTGGTTCTAGCACATGCAACGCAGATGGGGATGCTGAACCATAAGCCAGGCTCCCATAATACAGACAGGACTGGATTAACGCCTGGTAGAGTCTTAAGAGAGTAGAGCGATCAGCGCCCCAACTGGTGTGGCTCAAGCATCGCAGAGCATTAAGATGCCGCCAACACATCTGTTTAAGCTGCCGAATATGTGGGAGCCGAGTCTACCAGGCATAAAAAACCACACCCAAAATACAATGGGTCTCCACTAGAGCAAGAAGTTCGACAGCAAGACAAAACCGCGGCTCAGGGTGAGATGTTCGTCACCGGCAGAAATGCATAATGCAGGTCTTGGTAGCCGAAAACTGGAAGCCATGCGCTACAGCCCAAGACTGCATCTTGTGGATCGCACCCTGCAGCTGACGTTCAGCAGCTGCAATGCCAATGGAGCTACGGTAGAGGCAGAAGTCAGCATATAAGGAAGTTGAGACAGACGTTCCCACCGCTGCAGCGAGCCCGTTTATTGCAATTAAAAACAGGCAGACACTGAGGACAGATCCCTGTGGTACCCCCTGACTCCAGACTCACCAGATTGTTGGCAGCAGAGCGGCCTTTACAGAGCCCACCCTGAGACAGAGCCAGGAGGCCCCGAGACTCGAGTACCCAACTCAATCGCCGGCTCACCAGCCATTCAAGCAACTTGCAAAGAATGCTGGTGAGGCTAATGGGGCAGTAGCTGTCCACCTCCAAAGGGTTCTTGCCAGGTCTCAAAACGGGGATAACAATGCTTTCCTGCCATTATGACGGAAACACCCTCGAACCACAGACGGTTGTAAAGGTCGAGGAGGCGTCGCTGGCAGTCCACTGAAAGGTGTTTCAGCATCTGATGATGGATGCGACCTGGCCCAGGCGCTGTATCAGGGCAAGCAGCTAGGGCACTATAACATTCCCACTCACTGAATGGAACATTGTAGGATTCAGGATGGTGAGTGCGGAATGAAAGGCTCTGACGTTCCATCCACTCTTTAATGGAGTGGAAGGCCAGTGGGTAATTCACAGATGCGGAAGAGAGAGCAAAATGATCTGCTAAGTGGTCGGTAGTTATGTCGGAGTCAGTACAAATTGCCCATTCAGTGAAAGCTCAGGGAAACCGACGGGCCCGCGCATCCAGCTGTTTGAAGGCGATGAGGTTTTCTATGGAGGGATGCTGCTTGTGACGCTGGGCCCGCCTGCGATCTTTAATCGCCTCAGTGATCTCAAGCGACCACCAAGGCACAGACCTCCGCCGAGGGGACCCAGAAGAACGGGGAATGGCAGCTAGGGCTGCAGATCGAAAGGTTGATGGCGGAGTACGTGCCGTGTGCCACACTGAAATGTGTGAAGGCACCATCATTTAAAATGGAAAGGTTGAGCTGTGTCAAGACATTCTCAATGGTGGCGCCTTGACCTGTTGCCACTGACCCACCCCACAGAGGGTTATGGGCATTGAAGTCGCCCAGTAACAGGAAAGGCGGTAGCAATTGGGCTATCAGAGCAGCCAGGACATGCTGCGGGACATCACCATCCAGTGGCAGACAAAGACTGCAGACAGCATCCACACCCGAACAGCGACAGCCTCTAAAGGTGTTTGTAGAGGGACAGACTCGGTGTGAAAATAGTGAAGGACATAGATGCAGACGCCACCAGATACCCTTTCATAAGCTTCCCGGTTCTTATAATAACCCTGACAGCCATGGAGGGTCGGGGTTTGCATCGCTGGAAACCAAGTTTCCTGAAGAGCAATGCAGAAGAAAGGGTGAAGGCTGATAAGTTGTTGGAGCTCAGCTAGATGGTGGAAGAAAGGCGTGAAGGGACTGGGGAGGCAGATTATGCCGCTGGGTCACCTGCTGCCTTTGATGGAGCACCTGTGCAAGTGCTATCCATTGTGTCTGAGGGACCGGCAAGATCGAGGTCCTCAGCAGATGCAAGAATCTCCATCTCTCCCTCAGACGCAGAGCTTGTAGGTAGCGGCGGAGTAGGTGCCACCGCCGGTGCCTTGGTCTTATGGGTCTTCAATGTAGTTTTCTCTCGCTGTTCCTTTGGTTGCTGTTACTGGGAGGGCTTATTGGATTCAGTCTACGGGAATGAAGACGATCGCGAAGCTCAACAACCAGTGACCTGTGGCTTCTTCAGCCACTGGTGGGTGTCTGCTGTGCCGCTGGTAGGAACCTCGGAAGGGAGTGACCCAAGGGATCCCTTCCTAGCGAGAGAAGCTGCAGAAGACTTGCGCTTCTCTGGCTTAGAAGTGGGGACTGGAGTCCCCAGTGGTTGAGGGGGTGCTACTCCTGAGGTAGGTGGTGTTGGAGCAACAGCGAGAGAAGTGGCCCCCAACGTCAAGGGGGCAGGTGAGGTCCTTTGACTCTGAGAGCTGACTGTATGTGGTGCAGCTGATGGAGCTGCAACAGGAGTGACAGTGGAGGCATAAGATGGCATTTGTGCACGGGATGAAGCCGTTCAAATTTCCGCTTAGCCCCAGTGTAGATCAGTCTATCCAGGGTCTTGTATTCCATTATTTTCCGTTCCTTGTGTAGGATCTTACAGTCCGGCGTGCATGGGGAATGGTGCTCTCCACAGTTGACACAGATGGGAGGTGGGGCACATGGAGTATCTGGATGGGATGGTCGACCACAATCGCGACATATGAGGCTGGAAGCACAGCGGAAAGGCATATGGCGGAACTTCCAACACTTGAAGCACCGCATCGGGGAAGGGATATATGGCTTGACATCACAATGGTAGACCCATCACCTTGACCTTCTCAGGTAATCTGTCACCCTCAAAGGCCAAGATGAAGGCACCAGTGGCAACTTGATGACCCCTCGGACCCCGGAGGACGCGCCGGACGAAATGGGCACCGCGTTGCTCTACGTTGGCGCGAAGCTCATCATCAGACAGTAAAAGAAGATCTCTGTGGACCATATTTAAGCTTTTACGTGGGGTGATAGTAACAGAAACATCCCCCAGCTTCATACAAGCGAGCAAGGCTCGTGATTGGACAGAGGATGCTGTTTTGATTACGACTGACCCTGACCGTGTTTTGGACAAGCCCTCCACCTCCCCGAACTTGTCCTCTAAATGTTCTAGAAGGAACTGAGGATTCACAGACACAAAGGAGTCCCCATCAGCTCTGGTACAGACAAGAAACCGCGGCGAATACCTTTCGCTGTCATTCATAGCCTGTCGTCCCTCCCATGGTGTGGCCAGGGAGGGGAACGATTTGGGGTCATACACATTAGCCTTAAAGTGAGATTTTGAACGCTTAGAGACTGCTGGTGTCTGGCCACCAACAAGAGACGATGTGCCACGCTTCATTGTGTGTCATCCACCCTGATGCCACCTACTCCGACCAAGAGCCCTCCCCATGGGCACCACCCAGCCACAGCAAAGGCCACATGGCAGGATGGCCATTGCCGGGAGTCCCGAAGCCCCAGGGAGATGTGCATCTACTCCTTGGCACATGTGGGGAGTTAACAGCACAGATATCAGTAGAGAGATCCCTGTGTTGTCAGGGGCCTACAACCAACAGGGTAAATGGCATCCCCACCACAACAGACTGGCTACCGTGCTGGATATTAGGTGCCAAAAAGCCCATGGTCATCGTCTCCGCAAAAAGCAACACTATACAGTGCATAGTGAAAATTGCACCAAGGAACACATCTTCGCCCAAGAGATGGAGAACGAGCGGGACAGCAATGCGAAGATGAGAAAGCTGGCTAGAGGTCTTAATGCATGATGGACAAAATGCACCACGTAAGGCGCCCTTCCCCAATTGGCTCGCTCTGCGGAAGAATTTGGAAAGATGGAGGTCAAACCCAACAGGGGACCATCACATAAAGACCGAAACGTTTGAGATTCCTTTTAGTGGCGTCTTACGACAGGCAGGAATACCGCGGGCCTATTCTTACCCCCGGACCCGCAGGGGGGAAGCAACAATAAGCAGAGATCACACCACTGTTACAAAGACACGAGGAAAAAAAAATCAAGTTTTTATTTGATACACCGTCATAACTTACATCAAACTACAGTACATATGACTATATTGCAAAAGCATTGGAGATATCTGTCATACTAAAGACACAAAGACCGTAGGAATAAAGAAACAATTTTTTGAGTTTAGTTTGGAATATGTTATTCTGGATAGAAAAGACTAAGAATACAATACTTTTACTGGCAGAAAAAAAATGTTTCGAAAGCTTGAATCTTCCGAGTTATTATTTAATAATGGTGATAATGTGAGATACTGGAAAACAATGACAGTGACACACTAATCTAGTCTGTGCTGTAAGTCTACAGTAACTGAGCTGTGTACATATGAAATACATTTTTATAGCTGCCTATTAACTACATTTATTCTACTCTGCATAAAGAAACACTTTTGCTATTGAAATAGAGGTATCAGATGCTCTTACACGTGGAGCTGATAAATTCATACTGGCATTAAGAAAGTATTATATTGTAGTGTCACAATAAAATAATAATGTAAGAAAATATCAACACTTATGTAACACTCACGATTTTTGTTTGTGACAAGCCCCTATCTTACCCAATACATTCTAGGCTCCCTGTTTTAGTTCTCTATTAGTCATCTCCAGTCCTTTTCCACATTAATAGATAAAAAGCTAGAGCATAAGAGCAATACTTTTGTATATGATCTGGATAAATAACTAATTAGCATTAAGAATGTTATGAAAAGGATAGACTGTTACGTGCCATACAGGCAGAAAGAAATGACTGCTAAGCTTTCAGCTGAAAGGCATTTTTCTAAAGTAAACACACACACACACACACACACACACACACACACACACACACAAACAAACAAACAAAAATCATCGCAACAGCATGAGCTGTGCTTGCACAAATGTGTGCGCATGCTTGCGTTACGTTTTGCCTACTTTAGAAGAAAGCCTTTTGACTGAAAGCTCATATGTTATCAGTCTTTTTGTTGTGCCTGTCTGCAACACCTCATCGGCTCCAAAAGGCTGTGTGCGCGGGCCCGCCGTTTTATCCGCCAACGCAAGCAGGAGTGCTGGGAATGGTATGTTTCCACTGTATGATGAGTTGCACTCTATTATTTTTGTAACATTGTCTTCGTTCCAGCCTCGATTTTCCATTGTCTGATTTTAACTGATTAGAATTTTATGAGTATCACATTAGTGCTATGTTTACTATTCCATTATGTCTCAATTTTTTAGCCCAATTCTGATTTGCCTAACTTTATTTATATGTCAAAGCTCTTCTGGTTTCCTCTAGTTTATACAGTTTTACTAGCTGACAATTTCTTTCCTAGTAAACTATTTTTATTTTAGAAACATCAGTAAATTTTATGTAATGTTTAAAAATATGATACTTACAGGTGTTATTAATCCAACAACTCCTATTGGTTGTTTTACCACCATTATTTCCTTGGTGCCAACTGGACTTTCTATGATTTCACCCTGTGGAGGTAATTTGAAAGCAAAACATAATGAGCATTTTTAAAAATAAATTGTTTTCTAATAAATACAAAAACTTAAATCCGATTTTAAAGGGTCCTGAAATATGTTTCTGTTTCTCACAACACAATGAATATAATGGTGACAACAGCTAATGAGTTCACATGTGATATAATGACAAAGATTGTAACCATGAATTAATAAAAATGTGAAGAAATTATATTTAACACAAACAGTAAAAGATGTTTTTGATCATAGTCCATACTGGATGCACACAACCACAGATTATACGAAAGAAATTAAATTGCATGTATCCATTCAGTACAAAAACTATCAAGTTTTTAAGACATTGAATCAACTCTTTGCTGTTGCAATAGCTCTTTGCCAAATCAAAAGACTGAAAATTTGTTGCTATACTATAGTCTTTAACTTCATCTGAATCAACTGCAATGATTGTTCAGCGTATCTGAGCGCATGCTGAAAAGTAATACCCCCAAATACATGTGAAAACTTAAAGATTTTGAGATAAAACAAATTTTATTAAAATCCTTCCTCTTTATTCCTCAGGTCTAAATATTTATTTCTCAACTTAGTCACCCTGATGAAAAGCACATTTCTTCCAACAGTTTGTGAATTTGTCAGTGTAGAATGTTCGACTTTGTCGATGAATCTGCAACCTCACTTCTGCTTGCACCGTTTCATCACTATCACACTGAAGTCCTCAGAAGGCGTTCCTCAAGTTCTGGAAACAGATGCAAATCAGATGGAGCCATGCTGGGACTCTATGTAGGATAAACAATGACACAGAACCCAAGGACTCAGATTATTGTAGATGTCGCAGATGTGGTCTGGTACTGTCATGTAGAGGGTGCTCCGTGTGAGGAGAAACTCTTTGAATTTAAGACTCACTCACAGCAAACTGTTCCTCACATGCTGACACAGTCACATTACACACGATCACATTACATGCTACAATTCAGAGCCGTCTAGTGACACAGGGATGCAAATGTGTAAACATGAAGAATAAAGATGTAGAATATTAATAGTGTTTGTTTTATTTAAAAAGCTTTACGAGAAGACCAATATTACCAACATGATCACACAGATCAGCTTACAAACTGTAGTTAACATTACTGGGCACACCCAATGTTTTGGGATCACCAGAATTATATTTAATTTTGCTGTACCTTTCCATGTGCTTGAAAGTACATTATTAATGAATTTTGTTAAAAGGTGACAAGTAATGATGGGTAAATGCATTTAACAGAAAGCGTCCACTTTTCATAACTGCCACAACAACATGAATAATGTGATTCACAACTTACAGATGAGAAAGTGAAATGGGAGCAGTAGGAGGAAGGGAGAACAGGTGTGGCCTTACAGAGGATCATCTTTTAATATAACCGATAAAACACACACACACACACACACACACACACACACACACACACACACACACACACACACAGTACAGTTTGTTTTCATATATAGAAAGGAGTCAAGAAGCAGGTAGGCATGTCACACAGATGATGATGATGATATTATTCTCATTATTATTAATAATATCTCCCCAGCACTTTAGGGATGAAGCCCAATAATTCACAAAATTTCAAAACTGGTGTGACACTGATGTCAGTGTTGGTGAGTATAGTGGACATGTCAGTATATAATGGCCATTGCCAAGACAAGCTGAACAGAAAATAGTATGCTACAAACTTCACAGGAGCACCTTCTTCGATGTGGCAAGCATTAATTCCACCATGTATGTGTGGCAGATTTGAATGACTGCAGTTTGTTGTTCGCCACCTCCAACCATTCAGTTTCCTGCTGGTGCACGATTCTTCTGTCAGATAATGAGATGATGGCATGCAATGGGATGGTACATCAACATAGACCACCATCCTGACATGCTTCTTTGGTTGCTGTCAGTTGTGCCATTTGCCTGCATGCCTAGGTGTTCAGGTACCCAGCAAAAGACAACCACCTTGACATAGTGCTGGAGTGCTGTCACCAATGAGCTGAATTAACTGGTCTACTGAGTACATTTGGTTGACCACTTATAGCACACTGAGTGAGTCACAACAGATAAGAAACCATGTAATGCAATGATTGAACTCACCCCAGGACCTTCATAAGGCCATACAACTCTGCATCGTAATTTGGAAACTGTTCCAGAAGGCACAATTGGAAAACAGTTGACCAATCAAGGGTATTCCCTTGCTGTGGTATGTATATACTTAAAACTCAAGATAAAAATATCGATTTCGCCAAACATAATGTGGAGTACAAGTATTCTTGTACTTTGTCAGGCTAAAGATCACTTTGGACCTCTGAAGACTCCAAGTTCACAATTTGTTCCATCCCTGGCTGTGTATTTGGAGGGCTGGCATATTCAGATCCACAAGATGGTTGGTAGCACATATGCTGATGGCTTGGTCACGGGGAAACGGCGGGGGGGGGGGGGGGGGGGGGGGGGTTGATTCCTGAACAGCTGCTCCAAGTTTGGGGTGGAATTCTGCACTAAATGCCAATCACTGAGAAACTGCTCAGATTTCCAGGCCCTGTTGAGCCACAAGGAGGTGTTATCAAATGCGGATGGTGGTTCACCAGTTTCTGCATAGGCTCTGAAATGGGTTGGTGAGTTGATCTGAAAGGCTCCAGTCGATACTGTAAGGCCCTCATGGCAGACATCTTGAAGACGAAAATAAGGGCTGATCTATAAACCACACTGTCATAATCTCACCCTAACCTGACAAATACCCTACAAAACTGTAGGAGATAGCACCTGTCAGCTCTCCATACATTTTCACATTGGTATTTTAAAATATTCAATGATTTGAAGCTCTTTATTCACAGGCTATTCAGGAGAGGTAGCCAGATTAATTTTGAATCATAGTAGACTCAAAAAGTGTACATTACCCTTAAAAATTAAAACAGTGGCCCCAATTGTGAGCTCTGTGGGTGAAAACTGCGATGACCACAGAGTTTACACAAGTAGTCTTCTGAAGTGAGAACTGAAAACCAGTTTTACCGGCACAAGTTTCCAGCATCCTTATGGTCATCTGAAGTTGCCTGTGAGATTGGAGGAAGAATAAGAGATCTGCAAAGAAAGGACTTTTAACTGGGCTTCTGACTGTAGAGGAGCACCGTCCCTGCCCACTTTCCATAACTGAATTAATATTATTTCCTTCCAAGTCACAGGGTACGGTCCATCAAACCAGCTCTGACAGAAACATGATAGGAGCTTTTTTTGTGGTTTTAGGGTGCACAACTACAATGGTCATTAGCACCCAGACTAAATTATGAATGCACTGCAAGGCACAATGTTAAAACAGAAACTAAGAAGGACAACACTATAAAAGGCACATTAACAGGCAAGGGATTAAAAGGAAACAGCATAATCAAATGTCCTTGGACACGGTTGTCAAGTGGATAAAACGAAGAACGCGAGCAACCGCTCCTGGGTCGTCCGCTAAAATTTCATCCAGAGTACATGGCAGGCCAAGATCAATGCGCAGTGTATTAAAATTTGGACAGGGCCTTAAAATGTGGCGTACTGTCAGCACTTGCCCACATGGGCAGAACGACGCCAGCGCAACCGTCAGCATATGGCGGGGGCTGAACCAGCAGTGTCCAATCCATAACTGGGCCAAAACAACCTCCTCCCGCCGAGAAGGGTGTGAAAAGGTCGTCCAAGCCGTGGGGAGAGGCTTCAAGGCCCGAAGCTTGTTTTCAATGAGTGTAGACCAATCAGCATGCCACAGTGGTAAAATGGGCTGACAAATGACCCTGCTAAAATCAGATGAAGGCACACAACAAGAAGCTGTCCGAGGCTGGAGGACCACAGCCTTGGCTGCGGCATCTGCAGCTTCGTTCCCAGGGATGCCGATATGGCCAGGAACCCATATAAAGGTAGCCGGAGAACTGTCGTCCGCCAGCTGCTGAAGAGAGAGTCGGATCCGGTGCACGAAAGGGTGAACCAGATACGGATCACTAAGGCTCTGGATGGCGCTCAGGGAATCAGAGCAGATGACATAAGCAGAAAGTCGGTGGCGGGGGATGTAAAGAATAGCCTGACAGAGGGCAAATAGTTCAGCTGTGAAGACTGAACAATGGCCATGGAGCCGGTATTTGAAACTGTGTGCCCCGACAATAAAAGAACACCCGACACCGTCATTGGTCTTAGAGCCATATGTATAAATGAAGATCGTATTAATGAACTTCGAACGAAGTTCGACACACTGCGAGTGGTATACAGAAGCTGGGGCAACCTCTGTTGGGAGCGAGCTGAGGTCAAGATGAATGCGAACCTGAGCCTGGAGCCCAGGTGGCGTTTGGCTTTCACCCACTCTATAGGTTGCAGGGAGTAACAAATCAAGGTGCTGAAGGAGGCGACGAAAGCGAACTCCAGGGGATGATAGGAGCTTGTCTTTAGCTCCAGGCCACGGATGACGAGCACAGAATAATGAATCTGATTTGGTCCTGCATAAGATTCTCTGGCTAGTTACAATTCCCACATGGAGAGTGAAAGATTGTAGAACATCTCATTACATGTGAGGAAGCAGAAGTGCCTCATCTCCACAGTCCCATTGAAAATCTGAAACTCAGAATTATGTCCAGACAATGCAGTAACATTAAAAGTGTCCAGTTAAAACCTGAGCCATGTCTTTAGGAACATACACCACGACTATTTCTCAACCAGGCTGTAAGGAGAGGTGCACTGCCATTGTCTGAAATCTGCCTTATTGATTCCCAAACTCGTGCAGTGATGTCACTCAGAATCCTCAATACGGGGAACCCATGAGGTGCCACGAGGAACATAAGGAAAGACAATTAAAAGGGGCACTGAGGCATCATGAAGTCAAAATAGTAGAACAGTAAACATTGTGGCAAGGTATGTTCACAGAGAATAGAGGGTAAGGATACAGTAAAAAGTAAATATCAGTACAGAAAAGGGAAATAGGAAGTGAAAACAAATTATATTAGAATTAAAAATATAAATAATGTTTAATATATACTTAATCCAAAATTGACTCTGGAAATAGAAGGAAAGGGAAGGATGATGGACTGACAAAAGTTGATTCCAGGAAGGTGCTTATATGAAAGGCTGTTTTGGGGTGCAAATTTCCAGCAGCCAGATGCATGGAGACTGATGCCAGAGAGGAAGATAAAAATGGCCTTTGTGGCGTTCTCTCTTCGGCCATGTTGAAGAGAATCAGTTTACTTATTATTTAAAAATGAATACAAACAGTCAGAACCGCAATAAACTTTTGTGTAAGGTTACCGGTTTTTGTCTGTTCTAGACCATATTCAGACCCACACCATGATGATAGATGGTGGCTGTGAATGGAGCAAGCACTACATCTCCACGAACGCTGACAGAATGCTCAGCGACTGGATACTGGATGTTGCTAATGTGGACAGTTGGTCTGTGTTTATTCACATCTTCTACTAGTTCAGTTGTGGTCATCCTTACATAGAATGCTGTGCCATGAACACTTCAGACATCAGTTATATGTAGTCTCGCATGTAGTAGATCTAGAGTCTTTTGCCCTTGGGTCCATGCGACCTCTCCCTCTTTTTTTCTATTCCCAAAACTATCTACTGACTTCCAAACTTTTTCTTCTTTTTCACTCGTGAAGAAGAAACCCATGGTTCCACAAGCTGGAAGTGCTATTTATTTCCTTAATCATTCGTTCACTCACTCACTCACTCACTCACTCACTCATTCTACTATTTGTATTGGGTGTTGTACCTCATACTAACTCCATTGGTGAGATTTAGGGTCTCTTGAGGTGCAGAGGCTGCGGCAGTTGCAAACCAGTGCATATCAAGGAAATTTTCTGGCAAAATTTCTTCAGTTCTTTTGTGATGATCCGCAAATCATAACCATTTATCTCACACACTTTACAAAAGAGATTCTCAGACTAAGGTACTACATCTAATGCAGAATATTTAGCACAAATAGAAGTAATGTAATGCAAGTTCTTAACTTTATAGAGCAGAAAATATATGGAACTTTTGATAGTTTAAAAGTATAATATGCGTACACTGTTTGCAAGCCAGGCCACTGTTTTCACTAAGAGTACTATTTCCACTAGCATGTTGTCTGACAATAAACGGGCCCCTCACATGCATAATATTTATTGTGCAACAATATTGTGTCAATATATTTCATGGGACTGTAGGGTCCAAAAAATGGCACATTATTATTATGCCATTTTTATGATCAGAACGTGTCAGTTTGCACTCTGCCTCCATAGTAAACATATTGGTGCTTGATAATGTAGAACTCGTGTATCGCAATTGCAGCCACGTCGTGCTGCATAGAGAATGGTAAGAGGAAGCGGTGATGGATGAAAAAGTGGGTTGAAAGACATTATATACACGGCCATAACTAATATTCTTAGAGAACATGCAGTAGAGCCAGATAACTACTGGAGTAATTTAAGGATGAACGAAGAATCATTCATTTAAGGAACTGGTGAACTTCATTACACCTTGTTACACAGAAAAGATATTGTTCATATACTCGTCAGATTTCACTTTCCACAATGCTATAAGCAATCTATAAACCTGAAAAGATAAAGATAAATTATTGTAAATGATTGATAGGTAGTGCTTTTATCTAATTCTGCAATAAAAATTTGAAGCTCCTGAAATGAACAAATAAGCAGTTGCAGTGTTATTTACCTACACATAAACACTTTCATCAAATATTTCTATGGCTAATTACTGAGTAAGTATTAAATACGCAATGAAACTACTAGACCCATTGCATTTCAACAGATGATTTCTTTCACCTGTCTTTCCCATGTGTTCATATTCATATGGAGTCACTGCATCAGTTGTTTATACATTCACAAATCGTAAGTCTTGGCAGGAATGTGTATTGAGCAATATTACCCTTACAAAGTGTTATGCAGTATATCAACAGAACATCAATATTTTTAAAGCTCTGCAGTCTTCTTGCACAAACATCAAGATCACTCTCAGATGGTCAATACTACTGCAAAATACTCAGTATGGCACAATAAATATACAGCGTGTGAGGAATCCTTAAGAAGGAGTATCTTCGAAGTGTGTCATAGGAACTTATTTGTAGTAAATAGAATATTAATACTGTCACAGGTGAAAAATCTCCACCAATACAGCACAGTGAAGAGCAATTTCGAATATGTCACACCTAACAAACCACACACTATTGTGGAGTACGTAAATCTCACAAGCCAAAGGTGAAAAAGTGTACACTTTAGTGCAAATGGCCATGGTATACTTGTACATAAACAGTCAAGTGGTAAGTGTTAGCATCAACATGCAAAAGGTTTAGTATAAGAATTTCATTGAGGTTTCTAATTTTAAGCAGGTCACTAAGCCAAGGTACGTATAAAAACATTTCTGAACAATTTCAATGAATGATTAGGCAAATAGACTGTCTCTGTGAGGCAAATACCCTTGAGGTATTACAAGAACATTTCTTTGTGCATAAAATTACACACCAGCAATAACTACCCGATTATGGGTAGGTAAAAATACAAGGCCTTATGTACCTTCCCTGGGCTTCAACTGACAGCTGCTGCTGATATGCTTAAGGAGGTTAATTAAAATTTTAGGCAGGTACCCCTAGACTTAGCACTCCAGTGTACTACTACAATGATTTGTGGTGCAAGCGACTGGAATTTCCTATACCCACTCTGACAATGCACCTACCTATGTATCAAAATCCTTACATCTACTTCTTGTAGAACATGGCATCCATGCAGTATATTTATATACCAATCTATCGTCTCTTCCAAATAACTGAAAATTAATTAAAAATATATGGTTGTCAAAATGTTTAAGAAGTATACCAAAATGTAACAAGGCAGCCATTTTATGTTTCAGAACATGACATCAAAGAATAAAAGTGATTTAACTGTGTTGTATGAGAGCTTAAAATGAAGTAGACTTTGTGGCAAAAAGTGTGTACACATCCAATGCTGTTTGTTCCTAGGGCATCAGTCATTTAACTAACGACAAGTAAAAAATTCAATTTGCCTCCCTTACATTTCAAATTTACATGCTAAGAATGCACTCTGGCAAATAGTTCCTGTGCTCAAAACACACACACACACACACACACACACACACACACACACACACACACAAATCAAGAGCATGACGACACAGAACAAATCCTTGTGCCGAGATAAGTGTTGTGTTGCCCTGGTACACTGGCCTACCTGAAAGGTATTTTTAATCAGTTTAGCAAATGCTTTTGGGCAAACTAGCTGGATCTCTCACAAATGCAACATACATGAGTTAAAATACAAACAAAGATATAACAATGTTCCCATTATTCATGGGCAGATTGTGCACACAACTTTCTTCCCTTAGGGCAGCTGATTATTATAACAGAAAAGGAACCCATCCTCAGAATTAAAACAAAAAGAATTGTCAAATGAAACATGGGCAGTTTCCCATCATTCGTAAACCCTCCCACAGACAAACAGTACAGTTAATACTGGACTGTTACAATCCAACACACTTTGTAGCTCTACAACCTCCAGGCACCACTAATGACAACCCTGTATCTCCGAATCCAAGATGAGTTCTTTCCCAAGATTTCATGTTCACAAGTAGGAGGTCATCTTGCATTTATGGAATGATGCGGAGTTGTTTTTTCTTTACCGAATGGAACCTCAAGCTCCAATTAAGCTGTAACTCTACACTCTGCCATGCCTACCACTTAGACCTTGAACATATGTATGCTCATTAAGCATTGTTGCACAATGGCAAAAAGTGTCTGTTGCAGCAAAATTTTTTTATCAGTTGTTTGACTTTGGAGATCCCACTTATAAACTGTGTAGTAAAGTGTGTAATGGATGCTGGTGTGAAACAGCATGCTTCAACGTCAAATTTTTCAACAGGATGCAGGTGTTACTATGACACAAGTTTCAAAATAATAATTGTTCAGCATTCAGAAGCAACAAACGATTGTGTGGCCTTGTGGAAGCATGGAATCAAAGAAGGCAATGTTCAGAGGTGGTGAGAGGACAAAAGATGTCTGAAAAATATAAAGTTGATTAGGAAAACTTTCAGTGGCCCCATAGAGTGGGCGTTTCAAAAATACTGAAATGGAGAAACTTAACGAAGGAATGGCAGTACCCCACAATATCATACGGGATAAAGCACATGAACTGGCACAAGAACAGTGTCCTATTTAAAGCCAGCCCTGGGTGGTGTACAAAGCTGATTTGACGCAATGGGCTTGTGCTGCAACATTGAAAATCCCCCGTGTCTTTCAGCAACATATGTGGAGAAGCTTGTCAAGTATCAGTGACACATTATAATACTGACAAAGGAATGTGACTAACTCTTAGGGCAAGTGAGAAACACTGATGAAACTACTCTTTACCTTGACGTGCCATCCAGTACAACATTTGAAGAGAAAGGCATTAAAAGAGTACTGGTTCACATTACAGGCAACGAGAAATCATGAATCGCTGTGCTGTTGTGCATGCTTGGCGATGGAACAAAGATGCGAGCCTGTATCATTCTCAGTCATAGAACTATGCCACAGCAAAATCTGTTGCCTGCTGTCTTTCTTTTGTTGCTATGGAAAAGGATGGATGACAACAGAGTTGGTTACAGACTGGCTTCCTATAGTCTGGAGCAGGAGGCCAGGTGCTCTTTTGAAGAACTGGGGGATATTTATCTTTGATGCTTTCAAGGGGCATCTGACACCAGCAGTGAAGGCAGAAATCCTGAAGATAAACACACATCTTGTTGCCATTCCAGGAGCCATGACTTTGCAACTACAAGTATTAGATGTGGAAGTGAATAAGCCATCTGAAGCAGCTGTAAATCAATTGATTACTTCAAGGTGGCCAAGCCCTGATTCCTATTGGGAAGCTGATGAAGCATTTAGTATCTCTAATTGCTGAATGAATCCAGACAGCTTGTACATGCATACCCAGTGCATCAGTTGTGAATGGCTTTAAGAAGTGCTGTGTAATAAATGCATCAGATGGGAGTTGAAATGATTTACTAGGGAAGAAATACTAGATCATCATGACAGTGGCAGTGACAAGTATAATTCATATGCAAATGTAGACAGAATACAATTCTGTAATTCTGAGTGATAACATTCACTAAAAGTTGCACCGAACAAAAGGTGAAACAGCTTGTACTACAGTCTCATAAGAAGAAACATGTTCAATAGGTTTACTATATGGGCTACTGGAGTAGTACTTAATTGCAAGAAGGAATGTTCACAGTACGTAAGTTTTGAAAGTCAAAATACAATGGCAATAATTAGTCGTTTAAATAACTCACCTAATAGTTGTTCTTTGTAGGTTAATAGTCTTTTCACCTTGTGTCCATGTGACCTCTTCCTCTTTTTTCCATTCTCGAAACTATTTACCCTTTCCTGACTTCCAAATTTTTTCTTCTTTTTCTTGCTCATACTTGGAGGTGAAAGATTTTGATATGTATATGCGAGATAAAACTTCTCAATTGTGTTATTATAAGTATGGTATCAATGTATTAAATTGATTATCTTTGTACTGCCTTTTTTTAATTATGCCTACCATACCATATCTTCACGTACACTGGTGTACAAAACTTAAGAACAGAAGTAATTTTTGGAAGATATGTTACTGCCAAGTAACACAGCTCAATGGAACTTTTACTAATATACGAAGAACTGCTACACTATAGTAAAGAAGGTACCTGAATGAAATATGCAATGAGATGAACAGAAATGATGCTTTTATTCGAAGACACTAACTACACTGAAGTCACGATTCACGATGGTACCCTGCACATTAAAGACGACGTGACATGGTTCTTAATAGGGTGTGTGATCAACACGGATGGCAATGTACACTCTATAATGTGCTCCCACACTTGCCATAGCGTTGGTAAGGTGGTGTTGCTTGGTTGGTTGGTTGGTTGGTTGGAAAGAGATGAAACTGCGAGGTCATCGATCCATTGTTCCCTGTAGAACAATTACCCAAGGGAAAGAAGAAAACAAAGAAGACATATGGCGCAATAACAAGACAAAGGAAGAATCTGAAAAATGGCAGAAGGAAACCAAACACTACAATGGACAAAACAGGACAATAAAACCACAGAGAGGTGCAAGAAACAGGGAGAGGAGATTAAAAACAAGTAAGCAGGTTACCATGGCTGACTGACCATGAGAATAAAAAAGAAGAAGCCAGCCACTCTGCAACACATTAAAACCTCCAACCTAAAAGCACTTGGACATGCGCTAGAACTTAGATCAAATGATAAAACCCATCCTCACAAAAAACGTAAAACTAAAGCTGCTGTAGAGGTACTGTCGCCTAACACCGAAGGTAGGGTGTTGGGAAAGTTAAAAGCCCACTGCAGAGTGGCTAAAAGTGGGCAGTACAGCAAGAGGTGGACAATTGTTATTTGGAAGCCACAGCGACACCGAGGAGGTATCCATGTGTGACACACATATGGCCAACGCGGAGTCGACAAAGGACAACTGTTTCCCTGCAAGAAGCCCACAAGGAAGACTTGCGCACATTCACAGTCTCCTTAATGACACACAATTTGTTGAGCACACTGTTATGCCACTCTGTCTCCCAAAGCAGGAAAAGCTTACTGCGTAAGACAGAACACATGTCAGTTTCAGAGATGCCAATCTCCAGGAGCGGTTTCTGCATAGCTTCTTTGGCCAGCCTGTCAGAAAGTTCATTGCCTGGGATTCAGATGTGTCATGGGGTCCACACAAACACTAATGAACGACTGGAACGTTAAAAAAAAAAAAAAAAAAAAAAAAAAGAGGTTCAAATGGCTCTGAGCACTATGGGACTTCACTACTGTGGTCATCAGTCCCCTAGAACTTAGAACTACTTAAACCTAACTAACCTAAGGACATCACACAACACCCAGCCATCACGCGGCAGAGAAAATCCCTGACCCCGCCGGGAATTGAATCCGGGAACCCGGGCGTGGGAAGCGAGAACGCTACCGCACGACCACGAGATGCGGGCCTGGACCGTTCCAGGGCAGAGATGGACCCCTTGATGTTCGCTACCAAAGGATGGCGAGGGTGGCACTGGTCAATAGCTTCTAAGCTGCTCAGGGAGTCAGAACGGAGAAGAAACAACTCACCAGAACAGGTACAGTTGTACTGAAGTGCACAAGATATGGCCACAAGCTCTGCAGTAACTAGACTGCACCCAGCAGGCAAGGAATGCTATTCAACATGGCCTCTGTGGATGCAGGTGGAGTCACCATTACCATCAGCCATTGAGCCGTTGGTGTAAACAGCTTCAGATGCCTGGAATATGCCAAGAATCGAGAGAAAGTGACAGCGGAGAGTGGCAGGGTTAACTGAGTCCTTAGGGCCATGCAAAAGGTCCAGACGAAGCTTCAGCCAAGGTGTACACCATGGAGGTGTACGTGAATGGACCTCAAGTAGAGGTGGTAAAGGGAAGGACTACAGTTCAGAGAGAAGGGATCGCACACAAACTGCAATCGCGAGCCCTGACCTGGGCCACTGATGTGAGAGATGAACTGCTGCGGTGGGAAAAGGAGACTAACTTACATGCTCAGAAGAACTATCAATGTGTGCAACATAACTGGCGAGCAGTTGTGCACGACCGCAATGCAGGGACTGTGGCCTCCACCAGGACACTGGTCACCGGACTCATTCTAAAGGCTCCCATTGCTAGGCAAATGCAACAGTGGTCCACTGGGTCATTGAAACACAATGCTGAGGGCACCGTCGAACTGTAAACCAGATGCCCATAGTCAAGGGAGGGAGGAGGAGATTATTGTTTAACATCCCGTCGACAATGAGGTCATTAGAGATGGAGCACAAGCTCGGATTAGGGAAGGATGGGGAAGGAAATCGGCCGTGCTCTTTCTAAGGAACCATCCCGGCATTTGCCAGAAGCGACTTAGGGAAATCACGGAAACCTAAATCAGGATGGCCGGGCGCGGGTTTGAACCGTCGTCCTCTCGAATGCGAGTCCAGTGTGCTAACCACTGTGCCACCTCGCTCGGTCCCATAGTTAAGGCGGGATTGAACAAGGGCACTGTAGAGCTGCAGCAGCGTAGAGTGATCTGCACCTCAGTTGGTGTTGTTCAGGCAGCAGAGAGCATTGAGATGTCGCCAGCACTCCCACATAAGCTGATGAATGTGGTGTAGCCAAATCAATCGGGTGTCGAAAACTAGTCCTAAGAATCAATATGAGTCCACTAAAGTGAGTGGATCATCATTAAGATAAAGTTCAGGTTCTGGATGAATGGTATGTCACATTTCACATGACGTCATGGCTGAAACGTGGGAGCCATGGGCTAGAGCACATGTCTGCGCCTTGTAAATGGCCCCTGTAGGCACTGCTCAGCGACACCAGTACTGGAGGAGCATTTAAAGAAATGCAGATGTCATACCCATACAGAGAAGTGGAGACAGAAGGCCCTACAGCTGCTTCTAGGCCATTGATGGCCACTCAAAATAGAGACACTCAATATGGAACCCTGTAGAACACCATTCTCCTGAATATAGGGGGAACTATGTGAGGCACCAACTTTGACACAGAAAGTACGGAGTGACAGGAAGTTTTGGATAAAAATCGGGAGCAGGGCCCGGAGACCCCACTCATACAAAGAGGCAAGAATATGATGTCGCCAGGTCATGCTGTATGCTTTACGTAAATAAAAAAAAAAGATGGCAACCAGATGCTGGCATATGGAAAAGGCTGTTGGGATGAGAGACTTGAGGGACACACGATTATCCGTGGTGGAGCAACTCTGGCAGAAGCCGCCCTGGCATGCAGCCAGTATGCCACGTGACTCCAGAACCCGAGCCAACCCAACCGCCGACACACCATATGTTCCAGCAGCTTACAGACGAAGTTGGTGAGGCTGATGGGCCAATAGCTATCCACATCAAGTGGATTTTTACCAGGTTTTAGCACCAGAATGATGGTGCTCTCCCGCCATTGCGATGGGAAGATGCCATCGCACCAGATCTGGCTGAAGATGAGGAGATGTCACTTGTAGTCAGATGAGAGATGATTAATCATCTACATGTCAATCTGATCTGGCCCAGGAGCTGTGTCGGGGCAATATGCAAGGACACTGAGGAGCTCCCACTCTGTAAATGGGGCATTTATAGGGTTCCCTGTGGCGTGTAGTGAGCAAGAGAACTATCCTTTACATCCGTTGTTTGAGGATGCAAAAGGCTGGGAGGTAGTTCTCTGACGCAGAGGCTCGAGCAAAGTGCCCGGCAAAGTGCCCGGCAAAGTGCCCGGCAAAGTGCCCGGCAAAGTGCCCGGCAAAGTGCCCGGCAAAGTGCCCGGCAATGTAATTTAATCTGGATATTGAGAAAGCAGTAAAGGAAACAAAAGAAAAATTTGGAGTAGGAATTAAAATCCATGGAGAAGAAATAAAAACTTTGAGGTTTGCCAATGACATTGTAATTCTGCCAGAGATATCGAAGGACCTGGAAGAGCAGCTGAATGGAATGGACAGTGTCTTGAAAGGTGAAGATAAGATGAATATCAATAAAAGAAAACCAAGGATAATGGAATGTAGTCGAATTAAGCCGGGTGATGCTGAGGGTATTAGATTAGGAAATGAGATGCTTAAAGTAGTAAATGAGTTTTGCTATTTGGGGAGCAAAATAACTGATAATGGTCAAAGTAGAGAGGATATAAAATGTAGACTGGCAATCGCAAGGAAACAGTTTGTGAAGAAGAGAAATTTGTTAACATCGATTATAGATTTAAGTGTCAGGAAGTCGTTTCTGAAAGTATTAGTATGGAGTGTAGCCATGTATGGAAGTGAAATGAAATGTCGTGTGACAAGGGCCTCCCGTCGGGTAGACCGTTCGCCTGCTGCAAGTCTTTCGATTTGACACCACTTCGGCGACTTGCGCGTCGATGGGGATGAAATGATGATGATTAGGACAACACAACACTCAGTCCCTGACCGGAGAAAAGTTCCGACCCAGCCGGGAATCGAACCCGGGCCCTTTGGATTGACAACCTGTCACGCTGACCACTCAAGCTACCGGGGGCGGACATGTATGGAGGTGAAACATGGACGATAAATAGTTTGGACAAGAAGAGAATAAAAGCTTTCGAAATGTGGTGCTACAGAAGAATGATGAAGATTAGATGGGTAGAGATCACATAACTAATGAGCAGGTATTTAATAGGATTTGGGGAGAAGAGAAGTTTGTTGCACAACTTGACTAGAAGAAGGGATCACCAATTTAGTATTGTAGGGCAGCTTGGAGGGTGAAAATCGTATAGGGAGACAAAGAGATGAAGATACTAAACAGATTCAGAAGGATGTAGGTTGCAGTAGGTACTGGAAGATGAAAAAGCTTGCACAGGTTAGAGTAGCATTTAGAGCTGCATCAAACCAGTCTCTGGACTGAAGACCATAACAACAACAAAGCATCTCTTTATTTTACAAGTGCACCAGGAATTCAGGTAGCTAGGGCTTTCTTTTAGTAGTCCCTGTTTAATTCTCAAGCTAACATCAACTCAATGCACCTGTTAACTTAAAATTTTCTACTATGAAAGCAAGTAGTAGTAGTAGTAGTTGTTGTTGTTGTTTTGATGATGATGTTGGAGTGGGGTGAATTACTACAACAACATCAACATACAGAGGGGCTGAAAATCTAAAACCGTTACTTACTTACAAAATCATAGGAAAAGAAAACTTTTAAAAAAATGTTATAGTGTACATTACAATGAAGCAAGTACCATTGTAAAAAGATATCTTCATTCGTCTGTGCAAGTGGTCTTTGGGCACTTTTAGTAATTGATTATATCAGTTCCAACATGGCCAAAATTTTGCCCCAAGCTTCTGGAAGTAGCATCATCATGATGCTTTTATTTGTAATATGACTGCTTTTAATCCACACTTCTAAGATGTTCTGCAAATTTTCAACGCATGTAAATTGAGACACTTCACTGTCTTCAGCTGTTTTATAATGCTGTACATGGACCATAGTACAGAATTTGTAGCAGTATTCTTCCTTTGGGAAGACTAGTTTCTTTTCCATCTAGGTCTATAAATACAGGGTGGTCCATTGATCGTGACTGGGAAAAACTACATAGGACAAAACTTGTCTAACTTGAAACAGTAAACCAGATGGTGCTATGGTTGGCCCGCTACATGGTGCTGCCATAGGTCAAATGGATATAAAGTGCGTTTTTTAAAATAGGAACCCCCATTTTTGATTACATATTCATGTAGTACACAAAGAAATAGGAATGTTTTAGTTGGACCACTTTTTTCGCTTTGTGACAGATGGCACTGTAATAGTCACAAATATATGGCTCACAATTTTAGACCAACAGTTGGCAACAGGTAGGTTTTTTAAATTAAAATACAGAATGTAGGTACGTTTGAACATTTTACTTCAGTTGTTCCAATGTGATACATGTACCTTCGTGAACTTATCATTTCTGAAAACACATGCTGTTACAGCATGATTACCTGTAAATACCACATTAGTGCAATAAACGCTCAAAATGATGTCCGTCAACCTCAATGCATTTGGCAGTATATGTAACAACATTTCTCTCAACAACGAGTAGTTCGCCTTCTGTAATGTTCGCACATGCACTGACACTGCGCTGACGCAGAAGGAAATCCGGGGATGTCAGATCTGGTGAACGTGCGGACCATGGTATGGTTCTTCAATGACCAATCCACCTGTCGTGAAATATGCTATTCAAAACTACTTCAACCGCACGTAAGTTATGTGCCAGACATCCATCATGTTGGAACTACATCGCCATTGTGTCATGCAGTGAAACATCTTGTAGTAACATCGGTATAACATCAGCATACATTGCACCATTTAGATTGCCATCGATAAAACGGGAAGGGGGGGGGGGGGGGCAACTATCCTTCCTCTCATAATGCCGCACCATACATTAAGCTGCCAAGGTCGCTGATGTTCCACTTGTCGCAGCCATCTTATCGTCCCGTAATTTCTCTTGTGCCCAGTGGCAGAAATGTACACGACGTTCAAAGTCGTCACCTTGCAACTCTTCTACATCTACATCTACATCTACATCTACCTCTACATCCATACTCCGCAAGCCACCTGACGGTGTGTGGCGGAGGGTACCCTGAGTACCTCTATCAGTTCTCCCTTCTATTCCAGTCTCGTATTGTACGTGGAAAGAAGGATTGTCGGTATGCTTCTGTGTGGGCTCTAATCTCTCTGATTTTATCCTCATGGTCTCTTCGCGAGATATACGTAGGAGGGAGCAATATACTGCTTGACTCTTCGGTGAAGGTATGTTCTCGAAACTTTAACAAAAGCCCGTACCGAGCTACTGAGCATCTCTCCTGCAAAGTCTTCCACTGGAGTTTATCTATCATCTCCGTAACGCTTTCGCAATTACTAAATGATCCTGTAATGAAGCGCGCTGCTCTCCGTTGGATCTTCTCTATCTCTTCTATCAAACCCTACCTGGTGCGGATCCCACACTGCTGAGCAGTATTCAAGCATTGGGCGAACAAGCATACTGTAACCTACTTCCTTTGTTGTCGGATTGCATTTCCTTAGGATTCTTCCAATGAATCTCAGTCTGGCATCTGCTTTACCGACGATCAACTTTATATGATCATTCCATTTTAAATCACTCCTAATGCGTACTCCCAGATAATTTATGGAATTAATTGCTTCCAGTTGCTGACCTGCTATTTTGTAGCTAAATGATAAGGGACCTATCTTTCTACGTATTCGCATCACATTCCACTTGTCTACATTGAGATTCAATTGCCATTTCGTGCACCATGCGTCGATTCGCTGCAGATCCTCCTGCATTTCAGTACAATTTTCCATTGTTGCAACCTCTCGATACACCAAGGCATCATCTGCAAAAAGCCTCAGTGAACATCCGATGTCATCCACCAGGTCATTTATGTATATTGTGAATAGCAACGGTCCTATGACACTCCCCTGCGGCACACCTGAAATCACTCTTACTTCAGAAGACTTCTCTCCATTGAGAATGACATGCTGCGTTCTGTTATCTAGGAACTCCTCAATCCAATCACACAATTGATCTGATAGTCTGTATGCACTTACTTTGTTCATTAAACGACTGTGGGGAACTGTGTCAAACGCCTTGCGGAAGTCAAGAAACACGGCATCTACCTGTACCCGTGTCTAAGGCACTCCGATTCTCGTGGACGAATAGCGCGAGCTGGGTTTCACACGACCGTCTTTCTCGAAACCCATGCCGATTCCTACAGAGTAGATTTCTAGTCTCCAGAAAAGACATTATACCCGAACATAATACGTGTTCCAAAATTCTACAACTGATCGACGTTAGAGATATAGGTCTATAGTTCTGCACATCTGTTCGACGTCCCTTCTTGAAAACGGGGATGACCTGTGCCCTTTTCCAATCCTTTGGAATGCTTCGCTCTTCTAGAGACCTACGGTACACCGCTGCAAGAAGGGGGGCAAGTTCCTTCGCGTACTCTGTGTAAAATCGAACTGGTATCCCATCAGGACCAGCGGCCTTTCCTCTTTTGAGCGATTTTAATTGTTTCTCTATCCCTCTGTTGTCTACTTTGATATCTACCATTTTGTCAACTGTGCGACAATCTAGAGAAGGAAGCACAGTGCAGTCTTCCTCTGTGAAACAGCTTTGGAAGAAGACATTTAGTATTTCGGTCTTTAGTCTGTCATCCTCTGTTTCAGTACCATTTTGGTCACAGAGTGTCTGGACATTTTGTTTTGATCCACCTACCGCTTTGACATAGGACCAAAATTTCTTAGGATTTTCTGCCAAGTCAGTACATAGAACTTTACTTTCGAATTCATTGAAAGCCTCTCGCATAGCCCTCCTCACACTACATTTCACTTCGCGTAATTTTTGTTTGTCTGCAAGGCTTTGGCTATGTTTATGTTTGCTGTGAAGTTCCCTTTGCTTCCGCAGCAGTTTTCTAACTCGGTTGTTGTACCACGGTGGCTCTTTCCCATCTCTTACGATCTTGCTTGGCACATACTCATCTAACGCATATTGTACCATGGTTTTGAACTTTGTCCACTGATCCTCAACACTATCTGTACTTGAGACAAAACTTTTGTGTTGAGCCGTCAGGTACTCTGTAATCTGCTTTTTGTCACTTTTGCTAAACAGAAAAATCTTCCTAACTTTTTTAATATTTCTATTTACGGCTGAAATCATCGATGCAGTAACCGCTTTATGATCGCTGATTCCCTGTTCTGCATTAACTGATTCAAATAGTTCGGGTCTGTCACCAGAAGGTCTAATATGTTATTGCCACGAGTCGGTTTTCTGTTTAACTGTTCAAAGTAGTTTTCAGATAAAGCACTTAAAAATATTTCACTGGGTTCTTTGTCCCTGCCACCCGTTAGGAACGTTTGAGTCTCCCAGTCTATATCCGGCAAATTAAAATCTCCACCCAGAACTATAACATGGTGGGGAAATCTACTCGAAATATTTTCCAAATTATTCTTCAGGTGCTGAGCCACAACAGCTGCTGAGCCCGGGGGCCTATAGAGACATCCAATTACCATGTCTGAGCCTGCTTTAACCGTGACCTTCACCCAAATCATTTCACAATTCGAATCTCCGTCAATTTCCTTCGATACTATTGCACTTCTTATCGCTATAAACACGCCTCCCCCTTCACTGTCCAGCCTATCTCTGCGGTATACATTCCAATCAGAGTTTAGGATTTCATTACTGTTTACATCTGGTTTCAGCCAACTTTCTGTTCCTAGTACTATATGGGCGTTGTGACCGTTTATTAATGAGAGCAGTTCTGGGACCTTTCTATAGACGCTCCTGCAGTTTACTATTAGCACATTAATATTGTTATTCCTTGTTGCATTTTGCCTACTCCTGCCTTGCCGTGTCTCAGGAGGCGTCTTGTCGGGCCTAGGGAGGGAATTCTCTAACTTAAAAAAAACCCATGTGCACTCCACACGTACTCCGCTACCCTCGTAGCCGCTTCCGGCGAGTAGTGCACACCTGACCTATTCAGGGGGACCCTACATTTCACCACCCGATAGCGGAGGTCGAGAAATTTTCACCCCAGCTCTCCGCAGAATCGTCTGAGCGAGCGAGGCTTTCCGCCTTCACCAACTCCGCCAACCGCCTGTACGAACTGAGGATGACCTCTGAACCCAGACGGCAGGAGTCATTGGTGCCGACATGAGCAACAATTTGCAGTCGGGTGCACCCAGTGCTCTCTATCGCCGCCGGTAGGGCCTCCTCCACATCTCGGATGAGACCCCCCGGCAAGCAGAGAGAGTGAACACTGGCCTTCTTCTCCGACCTTTCCACTATTTCCCTAAGGGGCTCCATCACCCACCTAACGTTGGAGCTCCCAATAACTAATAAACCCCTCCCCCCCGTGTGCCTGCTCGGACCTTGCTGAAGGAGCGGCCACATGTCCACTCTCAGACAGAGCGGGCGATGCCACACGGCCAGCCTCCACATTGACCCTCCGCCTCGTGCGCCGCGAACGCCGCTGAACCCGCCACTCCCCTTGGGGAGAGGGTGGCCCAACCGCGCCCAGTACCCGCGAAGATGTCTCGACAGCAGGGACAGTGGGTGAAGCATGTAACACCTGGGGTGTACCTTGCGACGCACCAGACTCCCCACTGCCGCTACACTCTGAGGCAGCAGCCTGAAGACGGCTGACCTCGGCCATCAACACGCTCAGCTGTTCGCGAAGAGTGGCCAGCTCCTCCTGCGTCCGTACACTTGGTGCATATTAATATGATACGGGTGCAATCGATGTTGATGTAGCACTCTTAACACCGATGTTTTTGAGATTCCTGATTCTCGTGCAATTTGTCTGCTACCGATGTGCGGATTAGCCGCGACAGCAGCAAAACAACTACTTGGTCATCATCATTGGTTCAGGTTACGGTTGATGTTTCACATGTGGCTGAACATTTCCTGTTTCCTTAAATAACGTAACTATCCGGCGAATGGTCAGGACACTTGAATGTCGTCATCGAGGATACTGAGCAGCATACAAAAGCACACGCCCGTTGCGCATTTTGATCACAATAGCAATACATCAACACGATATCGACCTTTTCCGCAATTGCTAAACAGTCCATTTTAACACGGGTAATGTATCACGAAGCAAATACCGTCCACACTGGCAGAATTTTACGTGATACCACGTACTTATACGTTTGTGACTATTACAGCGCCATCTATCACAAAGCGAAAAAAAGTGGCCAACTAATACATTAATATTTCTTTATGTACTACATGAATGTGTGTTAAAAAAATGGGGGTTCCTATTTTTAAAAAATTCAGTTGATATCCGTTTGACCTATGGCAGTGTCTTCTAGCAGGCCACCCATAGCGCCTCCTGGTTTCCCCCTTCAATCTAGATGAGTTTTGTTGTTTGTAGTTTTTTCGTTTGATGCCTATTTCATGAAATGTTTGGCCTGGTCACTATGAATGGACCACCCTGTATACTCAACAGGCTTTTTTTGTGCATTTCCATCAGAACATCAATGCACCATGTTGTGCATTACCCCTTTAATGAAACGCGAGTGACCAATTCCAACCAAACTAATTATAGCCCCAAATAACAACTCAACTACATAGTTTATATACACTGTAGTGCCAACCAAAGAAACTGGTATAGGCATGTATTCAAATACGGAGATATGTAAACAGGCAAAATAGATTGCTCCAGTTGGCAATGCCTATATAAGACAAGTGTCCAGCTCAGTTGTTAGATAGGTTACGGCTGCTACAACTCCAGGTTTTCAAGCTTTAAGCGAGTTTGAATGTGGTGTTACAGTCGGCACACGAGCGATGGACCACATCATCTAGGAGGCCAGCGATGAAGTGGGTATTTTCCCGCATGACCATTTCACGATTGTACCGTGAATATCAGGAATCCGATAAAACATCAAATCTCTGACATCTCTGCCGGAAAAAGATTCTGCAAGAACGAGATCAACAACAACTGAAGAGAATCATTCAACATAATAGAAGTGCAACCCTTCTGCAAATTGTTGCAGATTTCAATGCAGGGTCATCAACAAGTATCAGCGTGAAAACCATTCAACAAAAAAAATCATCAACATGGGGTTTCAGAGCTAAAGACCCACTCGTGCACCCTTGATGACTGCACGACACAAAGCTTTACACCTCACCTGGGCCCGTCAACACCAACATTGGACTGTTGATGACTGGAAACATGTTGCCTCGCCCGACAAGTCTGATTTCAAATTTTATCAGTTGGATGGACGTGTACAGATATGGAGACAACCTCATGAATCCATAGACCCTGCATGTCGGCAGGGGAGTGTTCAAGCTGGTGGAGGCTCTGTAATGGTGTGGGACTTGTGCAGTTGGAGTGTTATGGGACCCCTGATACATCTACATACAGCTGTGAAGGTGACACATACATAAGCAGCCATTCATGTCAATTGTGCATTCTGATAGACTTGGGCAATTCCAGCAGTACAATGCAACACCCCACATGTCCAGAATTGATACAGAGTAGCTCCGTGAATACTCTTCCATGTTTAAACACTTCCACTGGCCACCAAACTCCATAGACATTAACATTATTGAGCATATCTGGGACGCCTTGCAACGTGCTATTCAGGAGAGATCTCAATCCCCTTGTACTCTTACGGATTTATGGACAGCCCTGCAGGATTCATGGAATCAATTCCCTCCAGCACTACTTCAGACATTAGTCAATGTCCATGTCATGTCGTGTTGCAGCACTTCTGCCTGCTCGCTAGGGGTCATACACAATATTAGGCATGTGTACCAGTTTCTTTGCCTCTTCAGCATAGTTGGAATTATAGTACTTGTTTGGGTTGCATTTACATATGTGCTACACCTGAAATTAAAAATATAAGGGAAATCAGCAAACTAAATACTATCCTTGATAAAGAAAAAAAATACTACTTTCATGAATATATGAACGAGCTATGCTTTATTTCTTGCTGACCATATAACAAAAACAGTTCTATCCGTCTTTGCCTTTTTTTTTTTTAATTAGCATTTATGGTGTTGAATACAAAGTTCAGAACAAAGCTAAGTAATTAATTTGATTCTAAATATCATTGAAACCTGGTTTAATTCTTTAATTTTTTATTATAAATAAATTTAGTTAATACGTGGTTTAAGGATAGCTCTGCATAGCGACTAACACAATAGCCACACTCATAGCAAATAGTTCTTACACACACACACACACACACACACACACACACACACACACACACACACACACACACAGAGAGAGAGAGAGAGAGAGAGAGAGAGAGAGAGAGAGAGAGAGAGAGAGAGAGAGAGAGAGAGAGAGAGAGAGAGTTCATCTTTATGAGATTCTTGATAATTTGGATATTCTTCTCAATACTTTTGAGTCAGGGAAATTCCCACCCCTCGTTGATACACTGTGCCAGTATCACATTACATATATAGATGTAACTGTATGGAGGTGTTACTGGTAAATTAATTATGATTTGCCCATGATACAATGTGATCCTGGAGTCAAAAGATGGAATGTTTGTCCTATGTTATGCTATATACAGATCTTTTGTTCATGTTCGATACAGAACATACTGTTATTCATATGTAGCTTCTCATGTGGATTGATAATGTGATTTGTATACGACATCTCAAGCAATATGGTACATAATATGTACTCGATAATGAAACTGTAGTCGAAACTGGCCAACAGCACACCATATAAATAATATACAGCAGACAATGTCTGCTTTTATGAAATATTTGGAGGCTGTGGACCTGCATATAAACAAGATTATCAAGGTATTTATTAATTACTTCATTCAGTGGTTGATCTATTTTACCCATCCGCATTGCCATGCACATTATCACACTACTACTGACATTCTGAGAGCAACGCCGGATCTGGACCGAATCCGCTCAATGGATTAACAATATGTGCCGATGTGCTGGCCAGCCTGGATGTGCTTTTTTAGCGATTTCTGGCGTCTATCTAGGTGAATACCAGGCTGGTATTCACATCCCACGTCAGTTACTTGATTTGATGACACACAGAAAATGTTCACACTCTTTCACATGGGGTAACACTAGATACAGATAGTTGGGGCACATGAATTCCATCCGCAGGGTAGGGTGGGGGGGTGGGGGGGAGTGGGGGTGAGGTTGGTCTGCAAATGGGGAGGAGGTAGGGGGGAGGGGGGAGGGGGAGAGATGAGGAGATGTGGCAACAGGAAAGGCATCTGCCCACCATCTACTATTAACATTGCCAAATATGAAAACTTGGCAACCCAACCCCATGAAGATATCTGACAAAGGACAGGAAAATAAATGGTTGAGAAATTTCACCCATTACCTTTTCCGCGATGGTACACATCATGTCATATATGTCAGGACTCACTGTTGGTTTGTACATTTTTAGAATGTCATCTGGGTATACCTCCTGGCAATTTTCCATGCTGCACTGCTTTCTAGATTTCACAAAAATTGCAAGATCTATAGCAAAGTTATTTCACCTATAACACTTTCCACTGTTCTTATTAAGAACTGATTAAATTTATTCCTTGAAATAAAGGAACAGAACATCCACCCGTGCTCCCTTATTCCAACTTATTACAGACAAAATATGCTCCAGAATCTCAGAACATAACACTGGCATGGGCCTATAATGTCTAGCAATTATTGTTAAGGGAAGATGAATCGTGCTGTATCCCAGCATCACTGTACAGGTGCACAGCAGATTCAAGTGTAACAACAGGTCTAAATTACAACTCACAGTTCATCATTTCCAACTGCTGTCCACGAATGTTAGCACAACAAAACTTTCAAAAGGCTTTTCCTACCAGGTTGCATAACAAATTTTCTGAAACCTTCAGCGCTCTTCCTTATTCAAATTTGAGTCCATTTAGCTCTTTTCCGTCAGTGAGTTCCTAAATTCTTTAACACTATAACATATGTCTTTTCCTCTTCATTTGATGGAAATTAATTTTCACCAGTGTACTGTATATTGTGATTAGTTCATACAGCACTCTTCCAGTAAATATAAAATAAAATGTTACTTACATTGAAGCATGCCCAATACAATTTCTCATTTGTGACTAAACTGTGTAACTGCTAATAATTTAGATTCAGCTGCCTCATTTTTAAATGTTAATATGCAGTCACTAAAAATTGAGCCCTAGCCTTGTTTAACAAAAGAAATGGAAGAAATAAAGTGAAGACAGGCATTTCCATGCTCTTCCTAAAACGGTCAGTGCAAGTGAATGGCAGGATGGCTGGTAACCATCTCTGTCACCTTTCTCATTTCTGCTCATCATCAGTTTTTTATATCACCTTAAAGTTGTTGCAGGTAATACTGGACTGAATCTTCACTGGGCCAAATTTCCACACAGACAAAGATCTCTTCTAGTGAGTAAAATGGGTTCTGGGTCAAAATATGAAACAGGCTGTGTTTAAGTTGTTTATAGGAGAGGCTGTGACACTTCTAAATAGGGTGTGGATCTATATTAGATATAATGGCAACAAACAGACCTGACCTTTCTGAAGATGTCCACATTGACATTGGTATCAGTGATCACGTGCCAGTTATAGCAACAATTATCAAAGTAAGAAGGGCAACCACAACAAATGCAAAGACTTATTTGTTGGGTAAATTAGATATATCAATGAGGGAAGAATTTTAAACTTTTACCTAAGGACAGGAACATGTAGAGCAGGTCTCAACAACTCGCTGATTTTGAGTGCAAGCACTCGCTCCTGCTCAGGCTGTTGCTCACGAGCAGATCAGTCACTCCATGGTGAGAAGTGAGGGAAATGCATGCGCACCACATGGTTGCGAAAACATGGGAGAAGCATCAACCATGAAATACGGGAGGGTCAGCTCTGACAGCAGTGCTATCTCGATACCAGCAATGGTAAGTTAGTACTGTGTAACAACCACAAAGTCTTCACATTTCAATCCACATTGGGAGGAATTATATCTTTTTACACTCAAATATTGATTCACAAAAGGTTTTGTTTATTATTATCTACATTTTATGGACTTCATTGGACCAATCTAGCAAACTTTATAGAAGGAATTTTTCAGTTTCCTGTCAGCCCAGTACTACTTCAATCTCTCGGATCTCATCCTTCTTTCTTCATTTACTGTATCATAGGACACTTAATAATTTCATGAACTTCATTTTACAAAGGCACTTCATATCTTACTGTGTCAAAGAATATGGAAATAGAAATTGTGATGTATCCGTGAGGTCTTAAAACTTAAAAGGAAGCTGTCTGAAGAAGAGGAAGAAAAATCAACTGAGCATGCTATTCAATTTAACTGCAAAATCGCTCTACTTTTATCAAAGTCCTTGTGCCCTTTAATGAAGGGTGATTTAATGAAAGTGTACTTCACAGTTGCAATCGAACACGCAGAGCAGTTCTGAGTGTTGCCATTATCAAACATGACAATTGTGCATCCAACTCGTGGCAGATGACATTCACAACCACCTCGGAAAAATCTTTGTGGAGCGTTTGTTGCACATTCTATACAATTCTATGATAGTGTAGACACCATAGGCACACAGATGGATGTGATATTGTTAGCAGTATTGAATAAAATCTCACAAAGGTAGGTTTATTGTGGAATTTATTAGTTTGTGTGTCTACAGACAGAGTGCGAGTCAAGTTGGGAAATAAATCAGGATCCATGGTGCAACTGAATGAGAAAATGATAATGCTTTCAGTACCCAATTTGCACTGGTTTACGGCTTGAAGTAACTGATCTCCGAAGTGACAGGGAATATAATGACAGTTTAGATTTCTTCAAACATTTCCCTCTGTTGCTCACAGGCCTACACTCAACAGTGCATGTTTGGTATGAGTTTGTGATGTAGAGGAACTATGGCTTAAGTTTAAAAGAGCAGTAGACCACACACTGGATAGGTATGTATCCAGTAAAACGCTTTATGATGGGAGGGACACTTCATAATAACAATCACAAAGCAGAGGGCTATACACAGAGAGATGTCGAATGAAACTCATTTGGCTATCAAGAGAGCAATGCGTGAAGCTTCCAGTGACTACCATAGCAGAATACTGTTTAAATATCTTTCACAAAATCTAAACAAATTCTGGTCAATGCACTTAGTGGCAACAAAGTTAGAGTCCTGTGACTCACAGATGAGACAGGAACTGAAACTGGGGGTAGCAAAGCAAAATCAGAAATGCGGAACTGCCATTTTCAAATGTTTCTTTACTAACAAAAATCCAATTTAATTCCTGTATGATTGAAAAGATGAGTGAAACATTAGTGTGAGCAGCAGAGAGAGACAGCTGAAATCATTAAAACTGAACAAAGCTCCAGGGCCCGATGGAATCCCTGTCAAATTCTACACTGAATTCGCAGCTGAGTTAGCCCATCTTAACTATAACCTACCATAGGTTCCTCAAACAAAAAGCTGTGCCCAGCAGTTTGAAGAGTGCACAGATCACACCTATCTACAAGAAGGGCATTTGTTGTAGAACCTTAGAACACATTCAGAGCTAAAATGTAATGAGGTATCTTGACTAGAATGACCTCCTAAAATGCCAACCAGCATGGGTTCTGAAATCACAGATCATGTTAAACCAAACTCACACTTTTCTCAGACATAATGAAAGCTATGGACCAAGGCTATCAAGTAGATGCAGTATTCCTCGACTCCCAACAAGCATCTGACTCAATACAACATCAACACTTATTATCAAAAGTATGGTCATATGGAGGTATCAAGCAAAATTTGTGACTGGATCAAGAATTTTTTGGTAGGGAGGATGTAATAAGTTATTTTGGGTAGAGATTTATGGACATGTAAAGTAATTTCGGGAGTGCCCCAGGGTAGTGCGTTGGGAGTCTTGCCGTTCATGTTATATGTTAATGAGCTTGCAGACCATGTTAACATGTAACCTCAGGCTTTTCATAGATGATGCAGTTATCTATAATGAAGTACTGAGTGAAAGATGCTTTGCAAATTCCTGTCAGATCTTGATAAGATTTCAAAGTGGGCAAAGATTGGTAACTTGCTGTAATTGAAATATAAAACTGTGCAATTCACACAAAATTAAAAAAAAGTAGTATCCTGTGACTGTAACATCAATGAGTCACAGCTGGAACAAGTCAACTTTTAAAACAACCTGGGTGTAACAATCTGTAGGAATATGAACAAGAACAATCACATAGTTTTATCCATATGCAAAGCAGGTGGCAGATCACGATTCACTGGTAGAATACTAGGCAATGCAACCTGTTTACAAAGGAGACTGCATACAAAACACTTGGGCGACCCATCCTAGAATATTGCTGTAGTATGTAGGACCCATATCGAACAGGAGTAACAAGAGATACTGAATGGATACAAAGAAGGGCAGCATGAATAGTCAATGGTTTCTTCGCCTCATGGGAGGGTGCCACGAAGATGCTGAAAGAATTGAACTGGCAGATGCTTGAAGATAGACACAAACCATTGCATTAAAACACACTTAGAAAGTTTCTAGTACCAACTTTAAGCTATAAATCTAGAATACACTACAAATGTTTATGTATCGCTCCCATAGGGACTGTGAAGACAATCAGACTAATTGCAGCATGTACAGAGGCATAAGCAATCATTCTTCCCATAATCAATACATGAGTGGAATAGCAGAAAGCCCTAATAATTGGTAAATGGGATATATCCTCTGCAATACTTCCCAGTGATTTGTAGAGTACATTCATAGATTGGGAGGCAATGGCTAGCTTCAGACCAGCATCTATTGCACTTTTTCTCGTAGCATGCAGTTCTGTGGCTATTTAGATGATATTTTAATTTTATTTTATTACTATGGTACTGCAGGTCACCGTTTTGAATTTGCTTTGGTGGTACTAGTAAACAAAATCACTCTTTCTATTTACATTTATTTGTAATGATAAGCATATTTAATCTCTGAAACAAAATATATGACATGACACTAGAGGGCCTGGCACAATAAATAATTCTGACAGCTTTTTTCCTGGAGTGTTGGTGATGTTTTTATGTTTGCTTACGTTGTTGCAACCTGTTTTTCTGTTGCATGGTTTAAGCTTTATGAGAATAATGAAAAAATGCATCTTAACACATACACATCTTTACAGTGTTCACTAATCATGTTAATGACAAATATGTTTTTAGACTGCTCACATACCTAATACAGTCCACATGCATTTTCAATCTCAAATTGCCCTGGATTAGGAGTCCCAAGAATCCTTTTTTAACATTTCCTATACATAATTCAAGATTAAACTTTTAAAAAATCCATTATTATAGTCTCTGTAGCTTTCATGAAATACCGGTCTACTTCAATAGTCATATTTCTTTCATACAATAGATGTATTGCCTTCATACAATACTTACTCAATTTTGGAAAAACTGTATTTTATGCCATTTCTCTTCACTGTTAATATGAAGTGTGCTGTACTGTTATTTCTAAATCTGACAGAATAAATGTCAATAGCTTTCATCTGAAAGGAACACAGTTGAGAAATGAGCACTAGCGTACATCCATTATTGTCTGATGCTTCAGGATGCCAGTGCTTTTTGTACAGTCGCTACCAACATTACCGATCCCACAATAGCAATAACTATGCGTACTGTGACACAACTGTAGGTAAGATAGTGAAAGTCATGTTAAGGTGTTAGGCATCTAGTCTCAAAAATATGTGATGAAGCAATTTTTTCTCAGTTTCTCCTGGTGAACTTCAATCAACCAGAACAAATCAGACAGAGGAACTTAAGTGAAGAGAGAGAGAGACCACATCAAAACTTACTGGAATATAAGTCGTTCACACACTTCATGGTCACAGCCTGACTGGGAATTTCATTCTGTAACTGGCCAACATTTGTGTGACTGAGTCTAATACTATATCTCTATGTTCTGTGATAAACTTCTTGGGGAAACCTTTTGATGATGCAACTTTATCTGTGCTAGGGAAAGATTTAAATTTTGCACCAACTTGCAAGCATTTGCCATTGCTTAATTTTAATAGTCCTGTTAAACAGGCTGTTTTCAAACTACCTCTTGATGTTTCAGAGGATTTTAGGAGGGAGGCATATTGTGTGTTGACTGGGGCATGTAGACCCAAAAGCAATACAACAGCAGGTGACAGTGTTGCTTTACATTACTTTGAGTTGATCTGGATCCTGTGGACAAAGGTAATGCTACCATCATTTTGGACAAGCACAATTACATTTATAAGATGCAGTGTTTACTGTCTGATTCAGTGTATCACAGGATTGGTGCTGACCCCATGTAAAGTACTGAGAGGAAGACTAGCACCGTCTTAAAGAAAAGTTCCTTATCACAGGAGACTATCAAGAGTCTATCTTATTGTGCTGTTCCAACTAGGTGTACACAGCCTCCCAGATGTTCACATGGAAGGGGTTCCTCCTCAGCTGACTGTAGCATTTGTGCTCCAACGTACTGTGTACCAGAACACCTTGCTACTCTGTTGAGCCCTGCAGTGTGTCAGTGTGAGCACCACATTAAGAACTTTGAATATTTCATATGTTGATTAGAGGGAATGGGTTTGAATGATATTCTGATTTGATGTAGTCTTCCTCTTCATTTTTGTTCCTTTGTCTGATTTGTTATGGTTAATGAGGTTAGGTTTGATGCTGAATTAATAAACCTATTTTGACATGTGTTGACTTCCACTCACTTTTTATTCAATGACCAATATTATGAGCAGACAGATGGAGTTGCGATGGGAAGCCTGTTGTCACCTACTGTTGCCAACTTGTTTATGGAAGACTTTGAGGAACGTGCCTTGGAGTTGGTGGCTTTCAACCCTGCGAGTTTTTTCAGATATGTATATGATAAGTTTTGTTGTTTGACTCATGGCACTGAGAATTTGAGCAACTTTTTAGAACATCTGAATTCAATCCACACGAATACTTTTTTCATAATGCAGGTGGAAAAGGATGGCTGTCTTCTCTTCCTTGATATGTTGGTCATGAGGAATGTTTATGGTATGTTGGGACATGCCATTTGTAGGAAGCCTAATCACACTGACTTACCTGCAGGCTAATAGTTGTCACCAACCAGTTCAACAGGAAGGTCATATTTTGCTGAAATACGATGTAAAGTGTGTTTTCCGACCACCTGCTAAGATCAGGTTTCTTTTAGGTTCCATAAAGGATGATCTTGGTTTGTATAAGGTGGGTTTCTACTGCATTCCCTGCAGTTGTGGCATGTCATATATTGGTCAGACTATCATGGCGTTGGAGGACCAGTGCACTGACCATAAGCAGCACACACAAGCTTACAACAGCTAAGCAAAGACGCCATTGCAGAACATTGTCTTGGCACCAATCATCTTATGGACTATAACACCATGGAGATTACGGCATGTGCTTCCAGTTATTGGGATGAGTTAGTAAGGAAGCGGTTGAAATTAAATTAGCACATAACCTTATAAATAGAGATGGTCATCTTTGTTTAAATTTTGCATGGAATCTTGCTCTCGCCCCCTTGTAAATGTCATCTTTGGTTTTAGATGGTGCTAGTTTTTACATCACTTCTACGTGTTATCTTTCTGTAGTTTCTCTGAAAACCAAGTTTTTAAATTCCCTTATACAGCACTTACTTGCTGCAGTTATGATTGAAAATGGCAAGGTGTGTTCTTGTCGAAATATTGGCAGCTGTCGATGTCACCCACCTGCATCCCTGTCAGTATTTGAATTTGTTAATGTTAGCTATGAAGAATGTGGTACGACAGTCATTTGTTGTCATTTGGAGAGAGAAGTTTGATCACAGGTCGCACTTGAAGGATGTGCGCACAGCGAGCAGAGATGCCAGCTCAGCTAGACAGCAGGAAGGAAGACAGCGGTGAGGGAGTGGTCAGCAGCAGATTGCTCCATATGGATCTTTCAGTTTCAAATGGCTGGCAGTCACGTGACATCATGTGGGTTTACCCCGTTCCAGCACACTGCTTTAATACAATGCTTTATCCACTTCGTGTTTGCATGTAATCAACACAAATTAGTACAACGACGTACAATACGGCAAATGAAAGGAGTTGAGACTAGTCAGTTGACACACTGATATGATTTATATAAATTTTATATCAAAATATATTAATTAAACAAAGCTGCAGTATATGAAATTTACTGAATAATTTATAACATTTGAACCAATGCAGGTATAGTGCAGAGTGGGTGGTCATTTCAAAAGTTTCATTGAAATGCAATTACTGACATACTTGTCTAATTTGCAGCATTAATATTTCACTGGTAAAACACAAATTTTATTAATTTGTTGCTAATAATTAATTAAAATAAATAATACGAGACAGTACACAAACAGCAAGGCACTGTATGATAGCAGGTGTCATTATACACATTTCAACATCATTAGTTTGTCATATTTGTAATTATTATGACATGTTGTCTTCGTTTATTAATAAATTTTTGCATAATTTTGCCCATATCTGTTCAACCTTTGTATATATATGTAAATTATGATCAGCGTGTCTGAAAGAGCACTTCAGATCCAGATGGAAAGTCGTACCTTATAAAGAACTGTAATGTTATTTAGTGGCACAAATTAACAAAAACTATTTTCACACTCCGCAAAGATAATAGCAAAACATTAAAACATTAATCCGGGGCAAACCATTGCAGCTACAAATTTGTGTAATATATGTTTTCTGATGAGAATTTGAGTGCACATATAATGTGTGCAAACAGAATTAAGATTGCTCTTCTATGTAACAAGTTATGCAGAGAAGTGGTGATCAGTGAAAAGCAGTTGTGTGACATAGCTTGGGGAGTTTCGGGTCGAAGGTATTTAAGCGGAGCGGAAACAAAGGTTCAGGACAGAGTTCTGTGTGCCTCTGCTGATGCGGGACCTGTGTTGCTCAATGTGACACTTTGGCGATAATTTTGGAGTGCCTGAAATTAGTCAAATCCCTCGTGTGTGAACAAAGGGAAGAAAAATCTGCACTTAGGATATTTTTGGTGTGGAACACAGTAGGGACTTGTGTTTTTCAAGCGCTATGTCTTTTAGTGATTGTTTTTGTACACAAATGGGACTTTTGCTGCAAAATTGTATATGTGTGACTGTTTCTATTCAAGTGCTGTGTCACTTAGCTGCTGAAGCGCTACTATGTGTGACTGTTTATTTTTGAGCATTCCAAACAACCTTTTTAGGATCCCAATGGGACTTAGTTTCTGGTACAATCAGGTTGGAATTTAATTGTTTTCACCACATTTAAGTGAGTGACTCAAACAGTGCCTCTGAACTTTAACTGTGTTGAAACCAGTCAGGACTTTAAATATTTTGTGGCATCCGACACTTAGGAATTCGCCCTAGTGTCAAGTGAAATCTAAATCATCAGGATTAGGCTAAGTTTTAGCGAACTGATCGATTTGCTGATTATCAATCAATGTTCTTCAGTATTCAACAACTTTTATTAAAATTTACAGCATGTTCAGTATTGCTATTGAGGGGCTTCAGCAATAATTAAAATGGCACATAACTGTTTGGAAGTTACCACCAGTGAACTTAACACATGTATTCGATCTGTCATTTGACTTTGGCCTCCTAAACTGTACCCTGGTTAACATTTGTACTTGTCAGTCAACACACTGAGAGTATGTTATTTATGCATTTTAGTAAGTGTTAAGCACACGTGTCTGGCAGTAGAAAGAGTAAGAAATTATCCCCGAGTTAGATGACAATAGCCAGCAAGCAGAAGCATTTGCAGCCCCATTCCAGTCCACAAACTGTTGCAACAAGGACTCTGCCAAGAGCTTAGCTATATTTTCAAGTCTCGTTTGCTCGCCTATCGATTCCCACTCAATGATTCCATTACACAGTGACCTGTTACCTTTACTTCTTTTAGGCAGTCATTACTTTTGTGTGTCACTTCTTTCGTACGACTGCTCGATATTTAACACATTTAGTGCCAACACTGCATAAGGCAGGTGGAGCTCACGTCTTCCACTCTCCATAACATCCTCAGCAAGTAATCAGAGAAATGTTTGACAAATATTAAGTACCTTTGCAATTTGTCTTCTTCAGTGTCAGATACTCATTGATCATGGCCATAAAAGTTTTACGTGCCAGCTAAAAGCATGCTGTGTCTCGATTGGGCAATTCTGACACTGCCCCAAGGAATGAGGACACCTGTGGCTGCCCACAATTGCATCCTCGAGCAGGAGCAGATGGTGTAGGCTGCAGCAGGACAGTAAATAAAGAAGTGTGGTTGAAGCGTTCACCCCGAATGTGCCTATACAAATGTTGGTTACAAAATGTTACTGCAAATTTTGTCTCTCACAAAAGTCTCAGGGGATGATTTCCACACTTGGTGCATTAGTACACAGTTCCACACCCATGCATTAGCTATAGTTTTTGAATTAATATTCATGAGTACAGTTTATGGTAGGGAACAAAAATTAGGTGGTTATTATAACAAAATCAGTTCTCCACAACACAGTTCAATCACTCTTTATTGGTGTTGTCCTTTTCTTTCACACAATGAAATTAGCACTGGTGAGGCGGTTTACAGTTTTACTTTATTATTAAAGTGACTCCTAGCCCCCAATAGCAGTAATATGTGCTACTATATACGAAAATTACTGTAGCAATTCACATAATTCGTACCCACACAAATAATCGAATACTTCCAGTTCACCAATTATATGCTTGCACACTTGCACTAATATATATTACTCTTTGTTGAAATAAAATGGTGAGAAAAAAAAATTTTAAGACAACCCCATGGGCCACCGTGGGGCTCGATCGCCACCCACCCTCCAAAATGACTGACCAACGACTGACCCCTGGTCAAGATGGCCACTCACTCATATAGGCTCGGATGTCCACCCGCCTGGTTATTTAAGTACCAATCTCACCAGTTAAGGTTACAAATTTTGATACATACCTCCCTCGACAGAAATAAGTACACCATCAGAACCGCACTAAAAGGGTATCTTATTTACTATGTTACATTAATTTCTGGGATTATTCTATCGCCTGTAAATCAAGTTTTAGTTTTTGCAAAATTTCACCACTTAGTGCAAATTTATTTGTTGACATCTGTGCTGAAAAGTTTTAACACAGAACTGCATATAGCACTGTTTTTAGACGTAATCTATAGCGATCTACACACTGCGTTACTCAAAATCTTCATATCTATATTAATTAATTATTTATTTATTATAGATATGAAGATTTTGAGCAGTGCAGTGTGTAGATCGCTATAGATTACGTCTAAAAACGCAGTGCTTGGCGGTAAGTGCCCTCATCGCCTTTGGGGCGCAGCCCACTTCCCCTACTGTAGGAGGAGGGCGGGGTGTCCACCTTTTCTTCTTGTGGGGTCACCTCTTCGTGTGTGGTGGCTCCTTTCCGCTGCTTCCATGTCTTCAGATAGTCGCAGCTGTGCGAATTTGCGGCGTGCGAGGCGCCGCAATTTACGCACGTTACCGCGGTACTTCTTGGTTTGTTGCAGTTTCATGAGTCGTGCGGTTCTCCACACTTAACACACGCAACCACACCGTCGCATTCCCTGGCTGTGTGTCCCTAGTTTTGACATTTATTGCACTGTAATTGTGCCACAGTCTTCTTCTTCTTCTTCTTCTTCTTCTTCTTCTTGCCGCAACCATTGCTCCCGTCTACATTTAGCAGGAGTTCAACAGCAGCAGCAATCTTGCCTCTTCCTCTATACCTACATCACGGCATGGCATTGGGCTAGTGGCATTGGCATGCGCGAACGACGGTAATGAAGTGAGCCACAGTGAGTCAAGCAGTGGAGTGGCTGACCCCTGGCCAAGGTGGTTGCTCACTTATATAGGCTCAGTTGTCCACCCGCCTGGTTATTTAAGTACCAATCTCACCAGTTAAGGTTACAAATTTTGATACATACATCCCTCGACAGAAATAAGTACACCATCGGAACCGCACTAAAAGGTTCATCTTATTTACTGTGTTACATTAATTTCTAGGATTATTCTATCGCCCGTAAATCAAGTTTTTAGTTTTTGCAAAATTTTACCACTTAGCGCAAATTTATTTGTTGACATCTGTGCCGCAAATTTTTAACACAGAACTGTATATAGCACCATTTTTAGACGCAATCTATAGCGATCTATACACTACACTGCTCAAAATCTTCATATCTTTAATAATTAATTAATTAATTAATTAAGGGTGATAAATGTTAATAATAATTTGCAAACAATGAAAACTATTGCTAGTATAACTTAACTAGTTTAGAATACGGATGATGCCACCCAAAATATTATATAGTGCCGTTCTTTACCTCATGAATTTTCTATAGAATTTTATAAACAATTTTCCCTCAAACTTTGTTTATTGCTCTTTACGGGCTTAATTATTTATGAATCTTAACATATGACCTCGGCACTCGATCCGCTATTATGAAACATTTTTAACGAGTGCTCACTCATCCCTGTAAGTTGTTATTTACTATTTTTATTAATCTTTCGGTATTCGTGATATTAACCAATTTTGAGGTTACTATAACTTTTGCGTCTCGTGACTTGAAATAAAGATCAATCTTTCAGAAGGTGCATATTGCTGACCACAATCCACTGCTGCATTGCTCTTCATCATAAGTTACATAGTTTTCGTGTAAAATTGCAAAAAACCAAACAATGCCCCAGCTACAGGCCACATGGCCGCCCGGCAGAGACCATCCCACAAACCATTGCAAATCTTGCGCGGGCACGCCACGCGCTTCTGCGAATCGCACACCATGTTGTGTGCTCGCTCTCCACAAAGCAATCCTTGCATACTAGAAATATTCATCTAGTATCGGGGGGTTTGTACCAGTCACAATACCCCCACTTGCTAGTGCATGCACACAGTAAATGCAGTAAGGGAAAAAAAAGGTGACCAACCAGTCCTAGAATGTTAACAGTTTACTTGGCAATCTAGTCGGCAGTGGCATCACCCTAAACTAAGTAAAATTCCCTATGTATTTTGTGCCCCACAAAAAGAAATTTGCAACATATCTGCAAATAACCCCAATCCAAAATATATTATTTCTTTAACTATGATTCCAAATTCATGTCTTCAATGTGTGTGCATGTGTGTAGTACAACAGGCCTGGCAAAGCAAAACAAACACAACCAAATCTAACAAAATCACAATAATTTCGATATTATGCACACCACACTGTTTCTAATCAATCTATTCACTTTGGAACACACATCATTTATCAATTTGTTTCACAAGCACTATCACTTCTCACTACCTAAAATGTCTTCCAGGGATGCCCCCAGACTAGATGTAGGGTCACAGCTCTCTACTGTCGCGCTATTTCCTGTCCTCCGACTAGCCAGTTCATGGAGCACTACCAGGGAACACACAAAATTCCCAATGAAAATCTCATATACACAGAAGTTTCCCCGTTTACCATAGAGTGGTCCAGCCTCGACCCATTTTCATGCAATCCAGAGCTGACACAGCTAAGACAGAATTTCAGGGCAAACAATCACTAAGAAACAGGCTAGATCAACAGCTGGGTAGTTGTGCCCAACAATCTGTTCCCTACTAGATTAGAAATGCCCACATGTCCCTGAGGCAGTACTGCTTGGCGACAAAGCCTCCATAATCAAAATGATACTGATAATGTGGCAGCAATCAAACAGACTTTAAATTATATCTGGCTGTTGTCATGGCTTGACAGCAGAAACTAAAAAAACCTTTACTTTATAATTACAGACCATGAATTAAATTCCAGGGTTTGGCAAAGTTTCCTAATAAAAGACTTAATCTACTTTTAAAAAAATCTCTATTAAAAATCACCTATACACTTTGTTAAAATATCCTCCATTCATATCATCTAGCCCAGACTGAGATTACAAGCAGCAAAATGAACTAATTTTAATTTTACAATCGCCACACTGTGTTGCTTGCCCTAATATTCAGTCCACCAACTTTACCCCCACGCACCAAAGGAAGATTGGTGTGTGTATATACAGAACCCAGTGTAAAATATGTTCAAGTTAACAATTACGACCCCAAATTTCTCAAACAACATAAAACCTTGTGCTCGACTCCCCCATGCACTAAATATTAAGCAGATTATATATATAAGCCCAACAGTTATTCAGACACAACAGTACATAATTTTTACTTCTCCAGAAATTCTTATTAGGGTCATGAGGCTTCACCATGAGTATATATTCAAAATTTACCACTCTCCCAGGTCTCTCTGAGAACACACCTTCATCCTCTACCAGTGAGTCATACAGTTCTCCCCTCTCACTTTCACCAATACCCTCTGTCTCATAGACCTTCCTTTTCATCTCCTCCTCAATCCCTACTTCATCCAACATGCACTGGACCATGTGCAAGCTTGCCACTATATCATCACCTGTTGCATTTACAAGTTTTGTCTCCTTCATACATCATCCAACATTCAATTCCAATATCTGTCCCCCCACAGTTAATGTTTGCCCCATATTTATTTAAAAAATCTGTACCCAGAACTATATTTATACTTAAATTTTGAATCACCAGGAATGGGTGACTAAACAACTCTCCACCAATGTTTACATCTGACACAGCCTCCTTCCTCACTGGCTTGCTGTGATTACCAGTAGCATTTTTTTTTTTTTTTTTTTTTTTTTAAATTCTAACCCTTCTGACCGGGAATCCTACCATTTTGTCATTCCTGATATAATTGTAGACACCCTCTGTTATCCCACTGAGTGTACTACCTGTGCCCACCACGGCTTCTTCACTGACTTTACCTATCTGAACTTTAACTATTGGTTGAACCTTCTTAAAATTTTTATGCTTCAGCTCTACTTCTGCTCAAAGATCCTCCTCCACTTCATTACCACAGTACTTTTCCGTAGTGCATACCTGCCTCCCCCCCACCAATTGAATGATTCTATTTCATTATCCCCTTCAAATATTATTTCAAAAGCATCTTTGTGTTGTTTATTTTCTAAGACCAACCATCCTAATTTTCTGGCAAAACTAAACTTCTCCTTCTCCCATACCTTTGGTCCCAACTTCTGTATATTCTTAGAAAAATCCACCCAATCACTTGCATCAGAATCACATTCACTCTTCCCCATCCAACCAGTATTCCATTCAGCCTCTCCCATACACCCATACTGCTCATCCCTCATACACTACTTAATTATTCACCTTTTCAACTTCATCTCCCTCGTCACACACTAATTTTCCACAATCTGTAACCCTGCAGTTATCCTCCACAGCACATCCTACCTTTTCATTTATCAAATCCCCCCTTAAACCATCAAATTCCTTATCCCTACCAAATATTTTCTTGAGTACATCATAATATGCCTCATCCTCAACATTTAACTGCTTTAAAATGTTCACATAATTGAATTTCCCTACTGTCCAATTTTCTGGAGTGTATTTTTGCAACCATTTGGCCTTGCTACCCAATCATTTAAGTTCAATTCAGATTCCCCCTTAGTTCTCCACTGTTCATCATTCTTAATTTGCTGTTTAACCCCATGCATGTAAACACTAGCACAATTTGTTTCATCATGTTTCATGGATTCAGATAAATCTTTCCCCACCAAAACATCACTTGCATTACCATCCTGCACATTACAAACACTTCCACCAGACATCTCAGAACTAGCCCCTCCTGGCTGCTCACAGCTAACCTCACAAGTTTCACGATACACTCTCATGCATATTCATCTATCACTACATCAACAATATGCACTATGGCCCCAAAATCATTACCATCATCTACAAAACCATTAGTTTCAGGCACCTTGGCCCTCTCAGAATTAACATTATCATCCACTGTATCCGCTTCCATTACACACAACTCAACAAATTTCTTACTATTACTTTCACACACACTTTGGTCATCACAACAGCCATCTATACCTTCAGACAGTGCCTTAGTCCCTGACCTGTTGGTAATGCTGGCCAAACCAATACTATCTTTCTCAGCATTCACATCCCTAAACTCTTTACAAAAAAACATTCTCAGCATTGATTTCTTCCATTTGGGCTTTTAAACCCCTACCATTCTTCCTCTTAAACGTTCTCCTTTTGCCATGCTCCATGCACCAGCTCCCCAATACATTTTCACCATTTAAAATGGCCTCCACACAACAAATTCTTTCCTCTCTCTTACTTCTATAATTATTGTCATACCCCTTTTAGAATAACCACCCCTAGTCTGATTGTAATTATTATCGGTCCATCTCTTGGCCCCAATTTTTTGCAACTTCTTTTGTCCCAAAGTGGACCCCATGTGAGAAAACTCTTAGTTTAAAGGATGCTGTCCCTGTAGTGTGCTGCTGTTCTGTCACCCTCTTCCAGGTCCATTTCCCAACATTGGCCTTGGTTCATTTGCCATATCACTGCCCCTAAAATCCCTTTGACTGTGGCTCTCTTCATTACATCTTCCCCCATTTCCTCTCCAATGCTCATTTATATTTCTGTCCCAATGATGGCTCTGATGATTATCTTCCCAATTCATGTTTCTTCTCTCCCCCAGACCCCTATGGTTATTCCCTGGATTGTTTCCCTCTGAGCCAGGCCTATAGCACATAGCCTGCTCCATCCTCTCAACAAAGTCGAATAACTTTGCCACAGAATAAGTGGGGCAATGTATGAGTTCCCATTGTAACTCCTCAGGTAGCCTCCTCCTTAAAGTAGATATTTCTGTTACCACACCTAAAGGCTGATCCACATGTACTAATTTATTCAACTCTTCCTGGCAAAATTCCCTCATAGTTTGTCTGCCTCCCCTGTACACAGGTCAATTCAAAAACTCATTTTGCAACCTACACTGCTTATTTTTACTCCAGTATTTGTCTAGAAACATTCGTTTGAATATTTCAAATGAATTTAACATACCCTTAAATTTGTTAGCCCATGTCTCAGCTGAACCACACAGCATTGTCTTTACAAATTTTACTTTTGCCTCATCTGGCATCCCAGGCAGAAAACAGTCCTTGGAACTGGCCAAAAAATCCACAGCATGATATCTGTTTTCACCTGAAAATGTCTTTTCACTAGGTGCCTGCATTACTGGACACCCAGCATGACCCGAAAAGTTATACAGTTCTATCTGGGTAATTTTGTCATTTACCTTTGAGGTGACAGTTGCCATTTCCTTTATGAGATCATCAGCTGTGCTGTCTAATTTATTTATCAGCACAGCTTTTGTCTTATCATTGCTAGCCACTATTTTCGCATTCACTTCAGCCAAAGAATGCCTTGTTGCCTCTTCTCTGTCATCACACATCTGCCTTCCCGAATCAATTTCGGCCCTCACCTCAGTCTCAACTGCTTCAACCTTGGAATGCCAGCTCTCTCATTTTTTTTTCTAATCTATTATCTAATTCAGTCACGATTTCTTGTTTCATTGACCCCAACTGACTATTTATTTCGCCCACATTAGTCTTCAGAGAACTTAATTCGGAATTTACTGAACTTAATTTAGTTCCAAAATTAGTGTCTAGACCATGTAATTTATTATCGATATCAGTTTTAATTGAACCTATTTGGCTACTCATATTTTGGAGAAGAGCAGTTAATTCTTTAGACATTACAGGGATACTGATTTCCTCCGCTCTCTGAGGACTTTGCGGTTCACCACCACTCCCTGACGACCCGCAATAATTAAGCGATTTTTTAATTTCGTGCTCAATTGTCCTGGCTAGCACAAGAATTGGAGGAAAAAAAAAAAAAAAAAAAAAAAAAAAAAAAAAAAAAAAAAAAAAAAAGGAATTGCGCCCGCTGTGATCGCTTATCTTTCTGGAGAGGCTACATCGGTCCCAGCATTGCTGAAGAGTCTGCATTGCGGAGCATAGTCATGGCCGCACGTTGCAAGTCCGCTAGACAGTCCATCACCCGGTCGAGAATCTGCCGCACCTGCACTCTGCTGGCGCTGGCTCCAGGTCCGCTGGTACTCAGCTCGATCTGCGCTGCATGGCATTTCAAACGGCAACAGTAGGCGCTCACACGATTAACCGAAACACACGTTTCGAGGAATGTTCATGCTTCACTTAGTTCCCCTAGCCTTCAGGCCTAGTTGCCTAGCACACTAGTATCCTGGACGAGCCCCCAATTACGAAGGGGTGGTAAATAAAGAAGTGTTGTTGAAGCATTCACCAGAATGTGCATATACAAATGTTGGTTACAAAATGTTATTGCAAATTTTGGCTCTCACGAAAGTCTCAGAGAATGATTTCCACACTTGGTGCATTAGTACACTGTTTACTGGCACTGTCCTTTTCTATCACACAATGAAATTAGCTCTAGTGAGATGGTTTACAATTTTACTTTAACAATAATTTGACTCCGAGCCCCCAACAGCAGTAATGTGGGCTTCTATAAACGGAAATTACTCTATCAATTCAAACAGAACCACAAGTTCCACTATCCTCTTTGTACTAACAGTTTTCACGCGAATTCACAGATCACCACATGTTCACGTACGACGATGTATACCTCTTACTTTGCACTCACACAAATAATCGTAGCACTTCCATTTCACTAATTATATGCTTGCACACTTGCACTATTAAACAATACTCCTTGTCAAAATAAATCGCCACGAAAAAGAATTCTCAAACAACCACACAGGCCACCCTCAAGTGGGGCTCGCTCGACACCCACCCTCCAAAACCACTGACGAGCGACTGACCCCCGGCCGCTGTCGCTATATTGACAGGCCTGCCTCGGCCCGAGGTGTAGAAGTTTAAATGTGACTAAGCTGCTGTTGCTATTCTTCTTCTTCTTCTTCTTCTTCTTCTTCCTGCCACAACCGTTGCTCCCGACTACGTTTAGCAGGAGTTCAACAGCAGCAGCAATCTTGCCTCTTCCTCCATTCCTACATCACGGCATGGCATTGGGCTAGTGGCATTGGCATGCGCGAACGACGGTAATGAAGTGAGCCACAGTGAGTCAAGCAGTGGAGTGGCTGACCCCTGGCCAAGGTGGTTGCTCACTTATATAGGCTCAGTTGTCCACCCGCCTGGTTATTTAAGTACCAATCTCACCAGTTAAGGTTACAAATTTTGATACATACATCCCTCGACAGAAATAAGTACACCATCGGAACCGCACTAAAAGGTTCATCTTATTTACTGTGTTACATTAATTTCTAGGATTATTCTATCGCCCGTAAATCAAGTTTTTAGTTTTTGCAAAATTTTACCACTTAGCGCAAATTTATTTGTTGACATCTGTAGCGCAAATTTTTAACACAGAACTGTATATAGCACCATTTTTAGACGTAATCTATAGCGATCTACACACTGCACTGCTCAAAATCTTCATATCTATAATACTTAATTAATTATGTGCAATAAATGTTAATAATAATTTGCAAACAATGAAAACTATTGCTAGTATAACTTAACTAGTTTAGAATACGGATGATGCCACCCAAAATATTATATAGTGCCGTTCTTTACCTCATGAATTTTCTATAGAATTTTATAAACAATTTTCCCTCAAACTTTGTTTATTGCTCTTTACGGGCTTAATTATTTATGAATCTTAACATATGACCTCGGCACTCGATCCGCTATTATGAAACATTTTTAACGAGTGCTCGCTCATCCCTGTAAGTTGTTATTTACTATTTTTATTAATCTTTCAGTATTCGTGATATTAACCAATTTTGAGGTTACTATAACTTTTGCGTCTCGTGACTTAATCCACTGCTGCATTGCTCTTCATGGTAAGTTACATAGTTTTCGTGTAATGCGCAAGAAACCAAACAATGCCCCAAGCTACAGGCCACGTGGCCGCCCGGCAGAGACCATCCCACCAACCATTGCAAATCCTGCGCGGGCACGCCACGTGCTTCCGCGAATTGTGCACCATGTAGTGTGCTCGCCCCTCACAAAGCAATCCTTGCATACTAGAAATATTCGTCTAGTAACGGGGGTTTCCACCGTCACAAGGCTACCCACCAGACAGTAGTTTTGCATGCATTCAGTGCACAAATAATCTGGTCAGCCATCCCTGCCTAAAGCGCACACCCGCATGCGTGCGACTGTGGAGACTACAACCCAGCAGTGAGACTACTCACATCTCAACCCTTTTAATTTCTTACTCTAGACTGTCATTTTTTTCCTTTGTTATGATGATAAGAAACAAACTGTCAGACAAGCAGCCGTCTCTACTATTTGAACACATTCTACTACACTGAGATGAAGGGTCCAGTGCTGTTTGAAGCAGTTGAGGGACTGTACTGAAACTGAATGCAAGAATTTTTTTCCTTAACATTAATGGTGTATTTTGATTTAAACCCATTTTGTATACGTAACCCGTCGAACAAATTCTGAATATGCAATGCATATCACATCAAGACACTTAATAAGCTGACTGCTTTGGTTTTTTCCTTTTTTTAAAATTTGCAGCTGTATCTTGTTGACATAACAAAAATGTGATGCAGAATTGAAAAGTAAAGATTACAATTGGAAATTATCACAGACTTACATGTATGCGTCTTGCTTCTTCAGAAAACCATTCAATAAATGAATTACCATACAACACTTCATTTAGAGCTTCTTTCAATGGCTTTCCTGACTCTGCTGTAATAATCTTGGCTAGTTCTTCTTTATTGTTATCAACAACTTGGTACCATTTTCGAAGGAGGGAAGACCTTTCCTAAAGACAGAAAACACTTTTTATAACACCAGATTATTATTATTATTATTATTATTATTATTATTATTTCTTTCTTATCTCAGACGTTATGTCTGGTCAAAAGTGGAAAGTGACGCGGACCTTGATCAAGCATGACTTCCTTTTAACTGTACGGTATATGTTATATTGCATTTAGGAACTTTCGGGTAATTGAACCTTTATCAATAATTACGGATTTCTGTAGTTTTATATATAAGTTTGGGTGTAGCTGTATTGCATTGACGTACTGGTGGATATTGTGTGGTATGACTCCTGTAGTTGATAGTATAATTGGTATAATGCCAACTTTATCCTGATGCTACATATCCTTGACTTCCTCAGCCAGTTGGATGTATTTTTCAATTTTTTCTCCTGTTTTCTTTTGTATATTTGTTGTATTGGGTATGGATATTTCGATTAGTTGTGTTAATTTCTTCTTTTTATTGGTGAGTATGATGTCAGGTTTGTTATGTGGCATTGTTTTATCTGTTATAATGGTTCTGTTCCAGTATAATTTGTATTCATCATTCTCCAGTACATTTTGTGGTGCATACTTGTATGTGGGAACGTGTTGTTTTATAAGTTTATGTTGTAAGGCAAGCTGCTGACGTATTATTTTTGCTACATTGTCATGTCTTCTGGGGTATTCTGCATTTGCTAGTATTGTACATCTGCTTGTGATGTGATCTACTGTTTCTATTTGTTGTTTGCAAAGTCTGCATTTATCTGTTGTGGTATTTCGATCTTTAATAATATGGTTGCTGTAATATATGGTGTTTATTGTTTGATCCTGTATTGCAATCATGAATCCTTCCGTCTCACCGTATATATTGTCTTTTCTTAGCCATGTGTTGGATGTGTCTTGATCGATGTGTGGCTGTGTTAGATGATACAGGTGCTTGCCATGTAGTGTTTTCTTTTTCCAATTTACTTTCCTCGTATCTGTTGATGTTATGTGTTCTAATGGGTTGTAGAAGTGGTTATGAAATTGTAGTGGAGTAGCCGATGTATTTATATGAGTGATTGCTTTGTGTATTTTGCTAGTTTCTGCTCGTTCTAGAAAGAATTTTCTTAAATTGTCTACCTGTCCATAATGTAGGTTTTGTATGTCAATAAATCCCCTTCCTCCTTCCTTTCTGCTTAATGTGAATGTTTCTGTTGCTGAATGTATGTGATGTATTCTATATTTGTGGCATTGTGATCGTGTAAGTGTATTGAGTGCTCCTAGATCTGTGTTACTCCATTTCACTACTCCAAATGAGTAGGTCAATATTGGTATAGCATAAGTACTTATAGCTTTTGTTTTGTTTCTTGCTGTCAATTCTGTTTTCAGTATTTTTGTTAGTCTTTGTCTATATTTTTCTTTTAGTTCTTCTTTAATATTTGTATTATCTATTCCTATTTTTTGTCTGTATCCTAGATATTTATAGGCATCTGTTTTTTCCATCATTTCTATGCAGTCGCTGTGGTTATCCAATATGTAATCTTTTTGTTTAGCGTGTTTTCCCTTGACTATGCTATTTTTCTTACATTTGTCTGTTCCAAAAGCCATATTTATATCATTGCAGAATACTTCTGTTATCTTTAGTAATTGGTTGAGTTGTTGATTTGTTGCTGCCAGTAGTTTTAGATCATCCATGTATAACAAATGTGTGATTTTGTGTGGGTATGTTCCAGTAATATTGTATCCATAATTTGTATTATTTAGCATGTTGGAGAGTGGGTTCACAGCAAGGCAGAACCAGAAAGGACTTAATGAGTCTCCTTGGTATATTCCACGCTTAATCTGTATTGGCTGTGATGTGATATTATTTGAATTTGTTTGGATATTCAGTGTGGTTTTCCAATTTTTCATTACTATGTTTAGGAACTGTATCAATTTAGGATCTACTTTGTACACTATCAAAAGCTTTTCGGTAATCAATGTATGCATAGTGTAGCGGCCTTTGTTTAGTTTTAGCTTAATATGTCACCTTTGCATATATTATCAGTTGCTCTTTACATCCTCGTGCTCCTTTGCAACAGCCTTTTTGTTCTTCATTTATAATTTTGTTCTGTGTTGTATGTGTCAATTTCTGTGTAATGACTGAAGTTAATATTTTGTATATTGTTGGTAGGCATGTTATGGGGCGGTATTTAGCTGGGTTTGCTGTGTCTGCTTGATCTTTAGGTTTCATATAAGTTACTCCATGTGTAAGTGTATCAGGGAATGTGTATGGGTCTTCAATGTAACTGTTAAATAATTTAGTTAGATGTGAATGTGTTGAGGTGAACTTCTTTAGCCAGAAATTTGCTATTTGTGGTAACATCTTGTATGTGTCTGTTTCTGCTTCTATCCACCGTGCATGCCTGTTATGTTGTACCGGGTTTGACCATATGTTGCTCCAGAAGTGTTCCATGTCTGTTATGTTTGGTGGATTGTCTATTTTAATGTGTGTGTGATCTATTGTCTGGTAGAATTTCTTTTGGTTTGTGTTAAATGTTTGGTTTTGTTTCCTTCTATTTTCACTTTATTGTATCTTCTAAGTTGTTTGGCCAATGCTTGTAATTTCTGCTTCTTTTCATCTAATTGCTCTATCGCTTCTTGTTGTGAGATTTTACCTAACATTTTTCATTTTTTTTCTGACATTTGATGTCTTCTAAATTGTGTTATCTCTCCAATGTCTTTTCTCAGTTTTTCTATTCTGATCTGTGTCTTTGTATTCTATATATGTCAGCTGAAATTTTTCTTCTATATCTAACATCTGTGTCACTTCGTGTTCTATTTGTACTTAGTCTGGTGGCAGTCTTAAGATTTTGTTTTCCTCTGATTGTTTAATTGATGCGTGTTGTTCTTTGTGTGTTTGCTCTGGGATGTGCGAGTCCATCACTGTATTTTCTTCTTCTTCTTCTTCTCCTTCTCCCCTTCTTCTTCTTCTTCTTCTTCTTCTTCTTATTGCACATTATTTTGTTCCGGTATTTGTTGTTTGATGTTTTTTAATTCTGACTGGGGTACCCTGATATTTTTGATTATTAAACGGATCTGATCAGATAGTCTTTGTTCTGTCAAAAATTTCAATTCTGGGTATCTGGTAATAAATGTTGTGTATACTTCTGATCTGTATCCAGTTGTGTTGGTTCCTAGGTTTGTTGCTTGGTAATAACAGAACATGAGGTGTCGGTTAACTTCATCTGACCATCTCATCCTCTGTCTTTGTTTTCCTTCTAGGGTGGTTGCAGGAAGCATATCCTGCAAAACACCTCTATTTGGATTTAAATCATTTTCCAGTCGGCTAGCAGTGTCGTTACCATTGTGGGCGGGCATAGGGTTCAAGCGTCGTCCCCGACCATGACGGCGCTTGTCCGAGGCTTCTTTAGTTGTGTCCTGAACCAACTAATCACACTAAAAGGGGGGGGGGGGGGGTTTAGCCCTATTAGTGGTTTGTTCTTTTCATCGCCTTTTACGACTGGCAGAACATACCGGAGGCCTATTCTTTTGCCGGGCCTCCACGGGGATTATTATTATTATTTATTATTATTATTATTATTATTATTAAAAAGAGGGAAACCATTTTAAACAAAATGACTATTGATGAAAGACTCAGTTTGTCATCCAGGAATCAGGGTTGAAATTCAGTATTATATCCATATTAATTCAGAAATCTGACAGCTTTTCATCAGCAGTATACACCATGGAAGTCTACATTCACAGACACATACTGAATACTGGCTAGCATGATGACTGATCCTGATTAAAACTGCGTTTAAGTAAACTATAAAGTTTGGAATATGTCTCTCTAAGTAACACAATTTTCTACAAACTAAAATCCAGCTACATATAATAAGGAACTAGTATCTAATGACAGATTGCACCACTTACAAATAGTGAAATTTTTTTAAGGCAAGTGTAGGTGAAGGGCAGGGGGCAAAATTTTAGTCATCCAATAGCAGATAGAGATTATATTTTTTGAACGAGCACATAAAAACAGAATCCAGTTCTGTGACCAATTTTTGGTTACTTGCGTAGTTCAGCTACAAAAACCTGAAAGACATCATAAAATAGCTCTTTCTCTCTCATAAAACCTGAGTGAATGTTCTGTGTTCACTTCTTATCAACTAAAGCGTTTAAAGAGGTTCAGTGTCCAAAATACTCTTGTTTTTATTTCACTCAGATGTGGTAAAACAGTTTATTTAACATAATACTCAATCCTCCTTTTGCGTCCTTGGACGTCCCCTTGGGCATTTTCCAGCAGACAGAGAATGGAGGACTCAGTATGGTAAAGAGCCATTAGCTCACAGGATGTGGCCAAAGCACTGTAGCCTCTTGTGCACTAATATTTGGCAAATGCGTGATTTTCCAAACAGCTGCTACAGGTCTCCTTCCTTCATTCCCATTTACCTTTCATTGCACTGTAGACAGGTCCATAGATCTTTTGAAGCACCTTCCTCTCAAAGGCACAGATAATTTCTTCAGTAATTGCTGATGACACCCAGGTTTCACAACCATATAAAAGTGCTTGCCATCCTAGTGTCATGTACAGCTGGATCTTATTCTTGTGGGAGTTCAGCTATGGCACAAATAAATTGCTCATGCTAAAGAACATGTGATTACCATTTGTTTTTTGTTGATGCTCTTCTTTGGTTGCTTCACTTTTCTTAGTCAGTATCGAACTTTAAAATAAATGTTACTTGAGGAAGCTGTCATCTTCTTTAGGTATATTCAATGCTCTGTATTCTAACAATGAAAAATCTAATTATGTACCGTTTACGTCATTCCCTTCTCAGCAGTATAGCACTACTTGCTGTCATCCAACAACTGGCTATCAGTGTTCCTCAGTTGTAAAGACCTGGAGACTTTCAAAGCAGACCGAAATTTTCTGGCAAATAATTCAGCATGAACACATCAAAAACATGTTTGATCTGATGTAACAACATCTGGAAATTTCTACTCACACCAGCTTTACAAAACACTGGTTTTGTGGTAGTAACTTTGTTATATCATTCTCGAAATTTGAACACGAAGTTATCACCATTTCTCACATGTGCCAACATTTTTGTGGTTTCCTAGTTCTTTCCTCACTGTGTTGAATTCTTTAACTTTTACAACATTTTCTAAAACATCCTATACAATTAAATACAATTGTATAAGCTTTGCCAAAAAATTGACATACAAAGGGACACTACCTAACTGAAAAAAACTAGTTGTTACCTTTGCTGACACATTCTGCCATGTTCTAAATGCTTCGTAGGCTGAGTTAATTGCTTTTTCTGCATCACCAGTACTCATGTCAGGAACCTTCGCCACAATCGACTGATTGTACGGATTTACTACATCAAATGTAGTTCCAGATTTTGCTTCTGTCCACACGCCATTTACAAAAGCTTTCTCTTGTACTAAAGACAAATATCTGGCTGCCATGAATTGTTTGAAGATAAAAACCTGTAAAAATTAAAAATGTATATCAATTTACTTTTATTCATTCCACATTTTACTGTGTTTATGAACACATTTAATATTTTCAGACAGTATCCTCCAGAATTTTTGTACATGCATGGAATCAGAGTTAAGTAACTATTGTTAAATTTCTCCACCATAGCCGGTCCCAAGCCCGGTTCAGAAAGGAGGAGGGGTAGGAGTAACACCTCATTTAAAAAAAAGCATTGGTTCACCTGGCACGGGTGATAGTACCTTGCGAGGGCCCCTTGCCAGGGATACAGTAAAGACCTCCACGGCAGCAAAAGTGGAGGAGATGGACTTCAGTACGGCGGAGCTGGCGGATGAGGCACCTTCTCTCTTTGGGTACAAAAATAGAGTACAAGTAGCAACTGAATCCCAGAGGGGTGGCTACAGACAGCGTCTGACTCATGGTGAGCAGCTGACTTTAGGCTGGGCATCCTACTGTCTATGCCAAAAGCAACGGGGAACTACCACATTACATTCCCAATCAAAACCTGGTTTGTCTCTCCATGTGGAAGATTCCGGAGTTAAAACTTTCCCTCATTCGGATCTCTGGGAGGGGAACACATTGAGAGTAGACATATTTGAAAGGAAGAAAGGGGCAGCGAAGGGAGGAAAGATAAGGATTGGAACATGGAATGTGAGAACACTACTGCAAGCAGGAAACCTAGAGAATGCAAAACAGGAGATGAAAAGGAACAGATTAGATGCCCTCGGTTTGTGTGAAATGAGATGGGGAGAGAATGGAGGGATAGAAAGTGGAGATTATAAGCTCTTTTACTCAGGAGAAATCAAGAGTGGCGAAAACAGAGTAGGAATATTGATAGGGCAAAAGTTGAAAAATACAAGATAATGAAGGTACAATATATTGATGGAAGACTGATGATGATACAACTGAAGGGTAGTTCAAAAGATTTGGTATTAATAGTATATATGCCAACCAGCCAGCATATAGATGAGGAAGTGGAAGAATATTATGAGAAAATACAAGAACTCATCGAGAAAGAAAATAGAAATGCCTGCATTATCATCATGGGGGACTGAAATGCAGTGGTGGGTGAAGGAAGAGATGAAGATGCAGTAGAAAAATTTGGATTAGGAGTAAAAAATGAGAGAGGTGAATGACTGACTAGTTTCTGTAAAGAAAATTCATTAGCAGTGGGTAACAGATTATTTGAACACCACAAAAAAAGAGACGTTACACATGGATATCAAATTTGAATAGGGAAAGATATCAGTTGGAGTACATCCTGATACAAAAGAGTTTTAGGAACTGTTAGAAGACTGCTAAAGCATTTCCAGGAGCGGATATAAACTCAGACCACAACCTAGTAATGGGAGAAATACAAGTGAAATTGAAATAAGTCTGGAGAGGCAATGCAAAGGAAAGACTAAACATAGAAAAACTCAAAGATGTAGGAAAGGCATCAGATTTGGTGGACAGATTTATGGAAAAATGGCAAATACGTAGTGTCGATGAAAGTGTTAATGACAGATGGATAAAAATGAGGGAAGGACTCGGACTCTGCCAAAGAAGTAATAGTAATTAGAGTATACCAAAGCACCAGGAAAGAATGGATAACAGAAAACATATTGTAAAAGATGAAAGAGAAGAGGAAGTGGAAAAGTGTAGAAACTGAAGAAAGCAAAAAGAGGTACAGGAAACTCAATAATGAATTAAGAAGAGAAACTGAAGAAGCAAGAGAAAAATGGCTGAAACAGAAATGCGACGAAAGAGAGAAAATGGTGAAAGAGGGAAAGTATGAAATGATATATAGACTGGCTAGTGACATAATTTTTGAATGTAAAAGAAAGAGGAGTAACATGGAAATAGAAAAAGCGGATGGTACTCTAGCAGAAAAACCACAGGAGGTTTTGAACAGACGGCAAGAATATATTGAATGTCTGTGTAAGTGGGAAGAAATGCAAAGCGAAATTAAGGTTGAAGAGGAGCAATATGCACCAGAATATGCCAAGGTATTTACCATCTTGGAAGCAGAAGTAGAATTAGAAGAGGCACTGAAGGAGATGAAGAATAGGAAGACGTGGAATTGATGATTTGCCAGCAGAACTGTTGAAGAGTCTGTAACGAGATATATGACAAAGGGAAATGGCCTGAGGGCTTCCTTGCAACAGTTATGATATCAATAGAGAAAAAGAGAAACACTAAAAAATGTGAAGAGCACTGGACCATCAGTCTAATTTCTCATGCAGCTAAAGTCTTGCAGAGTGAGTTGAATAGAAGGTTATATGGCAAGCTGGACAGAGGGATTGCAGAGGAGCAGTTCAGATTTAGTAGAGGAAAAGGAACAAGAGATGCTATTGGCCTGTTAAGAACTATAGGGGGAAAAATATATCGAAAAAGGTAGAGAAATCTTTGCTGTTTTTTACAGACTTAGAAAAGGCTTTTGACACAGTTCAGCTGAACAAGCTGATGGATATTTTGAATAGGAAAGGAGTAGATTGGACAGAGAGACGACTGATACAGAATCTATATTTACATCAGAAAGTAAGAATAAGGACTGGCACTGAAATGTCAGAAGGAAACAGCATTGGATGAGGTGTTAGACAAAGTTGTTGCCTTTCCCCGCTGTTGTTTAACGTATACCTTGAAGAGATTATTGCGAAAAACTTCGTATAAGATTTGCTGATGACATGGTATTAGTGGCAGAATGTGAGCGGACAGTGAATAACATGCTGAAAGATCTAAATGAAGCTTGCGAGGAATATGGAATGCACATAAACACAGCAAAAACAAAGAGTATTGTCATCAGTACAAGACGCAGACTGTCCAATGTTAAAATAGGACAATCTACCATTAGAGAATTAAGTGAATTTAAATATCTTGGAAGCACAATAACCGAAGACTTGAGATGTCACCAGGAGGTGAAAACTCTAATTGCCATAGTGACGGGGACTCTTATGTGGCAAATTAGATAAAGACTAAGGAAATGGATGGCTTCACAAATGTTTTGTCTGGAGTGTGGCACTATATGGGGTAGGAACATGGACGCTCAGACGAGAGGATGAAAAAAGGTTAGAAGCCTCTGAGATGTGGATGTGGAGGAGAAGGAGAGAATACGCTGGCTTGAAAGAGTGAGTAATGAAATAGTATTGGAAAGGGTTGGTGAGAGAAGACGTCTCCTGAAGGTTGTAAGAGAAAGGAAAAAGAACAGTTTGGGACATTCATTGAGAAGGGAGTGCTTGCTAGCAGATGCTTTGGAAGGCTTGGTTTGTGGGAGAAGACAGAGGAAGAAGGAGATACAAGATGACAGACGACATAAAAGGAAGAGGAAATTATGCAGACCTCAAATGGATAGCACAAGACCAGAGAGCCTGGAGAACTACCACGTGAAAACCTGCCTTTTGGCAGAACACTGATGATGATGATGATGATGATGATGATGATGATGATGATGATGATAAATTTCAAAAGCAATCAAGCAAATATTCACAGACGAAGCAAAAACAAAGGAAAAAAAATAATATATGGCTCTAGAGAGAGACTAGGTCATTCCAGCAATAAGAGCATTTACACACTCAGTCAAACTTACTGAATCTGGCCAGATATAAAATATAACGATCAGATGATACATCATCTGGACCCACACATTTGAATGGGAACCAAAATTTCACAGCAGTCATGATACAGTCTAAAATGAACCTCACAAACATTATCTACAGCTGAGGATAACGAATGATAATTTTTACACATCAGGAGCTGAAATCAATATTCTTGTGTTCTCACTACTGGCAGGTGTAAGTGTTTGGAGTGCTTACACTAGTCTCAGAGAACACATTGGCAACAGCAAGGGGTCAGCCAGGTTGGTTTACATCTCATCATCAATGGGCCAGACAATGATACCTGGAAAGACATGGGTTTGCAGCTCTTGACTTGTTTTCAGAAAGGAGAGGAGTTTTTATGATAAACGTTTTTTTGAGATGATATTGGGATCCATAACTATATACCCGAGAACAATAAGATTGGTTGGTTGGTTTAAAAGAGAGGGGAAGGGACCAAACTACGAGGTCATTGGTCCCTTGTTCCTCATAAAATAATGCCACAAGTGTGAGAATAAAACAAACGAGACGTATAACACAAAACGGAAAGAAAGGAAAAGCCACAAGAACGTAGGGAAGGCAACAAACACTAAAAGGAACAAAAGAGGACAAGAAAACAACAAAGAGATGATAGAAACAGAAGAGAGTAAAACAAGAAAGCAAATTACAGCGGCTGGCCGACCACGAGAATAAAAAGGAGAAGCCAGCCACTCTGCAACATATTAAAACTTCCACCCTAAAAGCAATACGGTGGAGGACACAGAGGGACAAAGGATATGCACTAAAACCTACATAGAAGTGTAAAACAAACTCTCACGGATAAAACTTAAAATTGAAGCTGCTGCTGAGGCACTGTCGCCCAACACCGAAGATAGGGAGCTAGGAAATTTAAAAGTCCACTGAAGAGCAGTTAAAAGTGGGTGACTGTCATTTGGGAGCCACAGCGACAAACTGAGTCCTCGCGATGGAGTAGGTAACCATGCCCTAGCCACGTATGGCCAATGCGGAGCTGGCAGAGGGAAACCTTCCACACATTCGACATCTCCTTAATAACATGCAGCTTGTTGGGTGTACTGTCATGCCATTCCGTCTCCTAAAGCCTGAAAACCCTGTGGTGTAAGACAGAATGCAGGTCAGCTTTGGAGATGCCCATCTCCAGAAGCAGTTTCTGTTTTGCCTGTTTGGCCAGCCTGTCGGCAAGTTCATTGCCTGGGATTCCGATGTGTCCTGAGGTCCACACACACCACTGAACAAATGGGCAATCCCAGAGCATAGATGGACTACTAGAGGATGGCGAGGGTGGCACTGGTCAATAACTTGTAGGCTGCTCAGGGAGTCAGTACACAGAAGAAATGACGTGCCAGGGCATGAGCGGATGTGATCAAGAGCACGAGATATGGCCGCCAGCTCTACAGTGAAAACACTGCAGCCATCTGGCAAGGAGTGCTGTTCAATATGTCCTCCATGAACACGTGCAAAGCCTATGCGACCATCAGCCACCGAGCCATCGGTGTAATCCACGTCAGAAACCCAGAACATGCCAAGAATCAAGAGGAAGTGACAGCGGTGGGGTTAACGGAGTCCTTAGGGCCATGCAAAAGGACCAGACAAAGCTGCAGCCGAGGCGTACACCATGGAGGCATATGTGAAGGGACCGCAGGTAGAGGTGATAAAGGGAAGGACTCCAGTTTGGAAAGAAGGGATCGCATGCGAACCGCAAACCTTAGCCCTGATCTGGGCCGCCGATGCAGGAGATGGACTGCAGCAGGTGGGAAAAGGAGATGGTAATTCGGATGCTCAGGAGGACTATGGATGTGTGCAGTGTAACTGGCAAGCAGTTGTGCATGTCTGAACTGCAATGGAGGGACCCCAGCCTCCACCAGTACACTGGTTTCCTCACTCATCCTAAAAGTTCCTGTCGCTAGTCGAACCTTGTAGTGGTGCTCAGGGTCGAGTAAATGCAATGCTGAAGGCAGTGCTGAACCATAAACCACACTCCCACAGTCAATTCGGGGTTGGACAAGGGCTCTGTACAGCTGCAGCAGCGTAGAGGGATCTGTACCCCACCTGGTGTTGCTCAGGCAACGGAGGGCATTGAGGTGCAGCCAGCCCTTCCGCTTAAGTTGACTAAGGTGACGAAGCCACGTGAATCGAGCATCAATAACAGTCCTAACAATCAATATGTCTCCACTACAGTGAGTGGATCGTCATGATGGTAAAGTTCTGGTTCCGAACGAATGGTACAACACGGACAGAAGTGCACAACACGTAACTTTGCGGCTGAAAACTGGAAGCTGTGGGCCAGAGCCCTTGACTGCACCTTGAGGATGGCTCCCTGTATGCGCCACTCAGCAACACCAGCACTAGAATAGCAGTACGAAATGCAGAAGTCGTCTGAATACAGGGAAGGTGAGACAGAGGGCCCGACAGCTGCTGCCAGACTGTTAATGGCCACTAAAAATAGAGAGGGGGAGGGGGGAGTGGGGAGGGGGGAGTGGGGAGTGGGGAGGGGGGAGTGGGTGACTGGGGTTAGCGGAGCTGATGGTGCCAGAACTGTTGTAGCTGTGGTTAAGACAATGTCATATGTACAGGATGCAGGCATTCAAATTTTCTCTTAGCCTCAGTGTAGGTCAGTCAGTCCAGGGTCTTATACTCCATGATTTTCCTTTCTTTCTGGAGAAACCTGCAGTCTGGTGAGCAAGGAGAATGGTGCTCCCCTCCCTAGTTGACACAGATGGGAGGCGGGGCACATGGAGTATTGGGATGTGATGGGCATCCGCAATCTCGACTGCAAAAGAAGGTTCCTATGAAATATGATACCCTGGACCATATTTAAGCTCTTATGGGGTGTGATGGTTACAGAAACCTGCCCCGGCTTGTCACAAGCAAGTAACATCCGTGACTGAGCAGAGGTGTGGCCAGAGAGGGGAACAATTTGGGGTTGTACTGAATTGAACTTGTGAAAACTTGAAGACTGCAGGTGTGTCACCACCAGCAAGAGATGATCTACGTTTCATCGCGTGTCTCCGCCCTGATGCCACCCACTCCGACCAGGGGCCCTCCCTACGGGCGCCACCCAGCCCCAGCAAAGGCCACCTGGCAGGATGCCCATTGTCCTGAGTCCCGATGCCCCAGGGGGATGGGCACCTACCCCTCGACATATGTGAGGAGTTAATGGTGCAGGCATTAGCAGAGCCATCCCTGTGTTGTCAGAGGGCTACAATCAACAGTGTACCTGGCATCCCCACCACAACGGACTAGCTACCAGGTTTTGTATCAGCTGCAAACAAGTCCATGGTCATTGTCAGTGCAGAAAGCAACACCGCGTAGTCCGTGTTGGAAAACGCAACCAGGAAGGTGTCCTCACCCAAAAGATGGAGAATGAGCAGGACTGCAATGCGATGACAAGAACGTGGGCTAAAGCTCTCAATGCATGATGGACACAATGCACCACATAAGTCGATGTTACCCAATGGCTCGCTCTTTGGGAAAATTTGGAAGAATGGAGGTCAAACCCTACATGGGACCATGAAAAGCTGGAATGTATGGAACTCCTTTTAGTTGCCTCTTACGACAGGCAGGAATATCTCAGGCCTATTCTAACCCCTGGACCCACAAGGGGGGGGGGGGGGGGGGGGGGGGGGAGACAGAGGAGGTTCTGCAGTCTCAGCGTAAATGCTCTCCACAGGGCTGGTGTAAAAAGCTCCAGACGCTAAAGACAAACCATTGTGGTGGAAAGAGTCAAGACGCTGAAGAATAGACGGCTGTGCAGAGGAGTAAACTATGCTTCCGTAGTCCAATTTCGGGTGCAGTAAGGCACAATACAGACGGAGGATGACCACTCTGTCCGCTCCCCAGGAGGTACTACTTGGAACATGGAGGGTGTCGAGTGAACGCAGACAGCATGCTGAAAGATATGAAATGTGGGAAGACCAGCAGAGTTTTCCATCAAACATAAGTCCCAAGAATTTGGCAACATCCACGAACAGATGGTCGACAGGTCCTAGATGTAGGGAAGGCAGATGAAACTCCGTACAATGCCAAATATTTACACATACAGTTGTACTGGGAGAAAATCTGAAGCTGGTTTCAATTCTCCATGGAGACATCCTTGAAGACATTGTTCAAGAATGCTGGTCCATAGAGAGCTGTAGTAGATTGTAAAATCGTTGACAAAGAAGGAGCGCAAGACATCGGGAAGGAGACAATCCGTAATTGGATTTATGCGATGGCAAACAGTACAACACGTAGCACGGAGCCCTGAGGCATCTCGTTTCCTTGGAAGAAAGAAAATGAGAGAGTAGTGTTCACCCACACCTGCCATAATTTCACAAATGCAAAGGGGTAGCCGGCCTTGACAGCCCCAAGAGAACAGTGTGTGGAGGATGCCTGTGCTCCAACAGGTACTGTATGCCCTCTCCAGATCAAAAAATATAGCTACTGTTTGGCATTTCCGGAAGACATTTTTCACAACATAAGCGGAGAGAGCAACAAGATGGTCAACTGCAGAACGATGCTTTCGGAAACCACATTGGGCAGGTGTTAACAGGTTTCAGGACTCCAACCACCAGCCTAAATATCAATTTACCATATACAACAAAATCTTACAGACACTACTTGTGAGGTAGATTGAGCAATAGCTAGAGGGGAGATGTTTGTCCTTTCCAGGTTTTGGAAAAGGAATGATGGTAGCTTCCTGCCATCTTCTGGGAAAGGTACTGTCGGTACAAATTTGATTATGAAGGCAAAGGAGGTAATGCAGTCTACAGTATGATAAATGCAGCAACATTTGGACAATGATGCCATCTGGTCCTGGGGCAGAAGAGCAAGAGAAAAAGAGTGCATGTAGGAGTTCCCACATAAAAAAATGCTATTATAGCTTTTGCGATTTTGAGGGGAGAAAGCAAGAAGTCGTACTTCCGCTATTCGTTTCTTTGGGAGAAAGGCTGGTGGATAGTTTGAAGAGCTCAAAATCTCAGCAAAGTGTTGACCCAATGAGTTAGAAATTTCAACCGGGTCCACTAACATATCTTGTGCGACAGTTAGCCCAGAGATCAGGGAGGAACTAGACGTGCCAGATAACTGTCAAATTCGATTCCAAACTACAGATGAGGGAGTGAAAATGTTAAAGAAGCTGGTAAAGAAGTCCTAACTTGCCTTCTTGCTATGGCGGATGATGCAACGGCGTCGCATTTATAGCGGATACAGTTGGTCAACGTAGGATGGTGGTGGAAAACGCAAAGAGCATGTCTCGTTCCACAAAGGAACTGGGGGAGGGGGGGTGGGGGGGGGGCACTGGGACAAAAGGGAGGTACGAGGTATTTAACGTTCTGCAGCTGTAAGAATAACTTTTGCAATATGAGTGACCTGATCATCGATGCTAGGAAATGGACAGTCATCAAATGTTGCTAGAAATGAGGAAAGTGTCCGATTGGCTTGGGAAAACTTCCAGCGTCTTGGGTGCATAGACGGCAGTTGTGGCTGTAATCGAAGGATACATGGAAAATGGTCACTCGAGTGTGTATCAGCAAGAGTGAACAATTCAAAGTCCCGAGCTAGCTGAACAGTACCAACCAAATGGTCCAAATAAGAGAAGGTTGACGTGGAGGCAGACAAAAATGTAGTTTCCCTCGTGTTGTGGCAAACACTTGGTGGAAGACGTCAATCAATAGGGAGCCTCTTTGACAAGGACATGGAGATCCCCAAAGCAGGTGGTGGGCATTGAAGTCCCCAACCAGCAAATAGGGAGGTGGGACTGTCCAAGGAGATGAAGGAGATCGGCTCTTGCCTTTGGTGTGGACGATGGAATGTATCTAGTGCAAAGATAGAAGGTGTATCCAGAAAGGGAAAGACTTACAGCGACAGCTTGGAAGGAACTGTTTAAGGGGATTGGGTGATAATGGATAGTATCATGGAAAAGAATCACAATTCCCCTCTGTGCCAGAGTACCATCAACATAGGGGAGATCAAACCAGACTAACTGGAAATGAGGGAAGACAAAGAGACCATGGGGGGCCAACTTTGTCTCCTGAAGACAATCGAAGAGTAGGATCCTAAGAGGATAGACAATTCATCCCGTTTGGAGAGAATTCCGCGAATATTTCAATGGATAATTGACATAGGGCGGACAGAAAAGGAATAAAATCTCACCAGAGTTGCCCTCAACTCAACGACCACTGAAAGACGGCAACCGATGGCGTGAAATGGCATTCAACCAAAGGCAGGAGATCCTGATTCATAAGTTGTTCGGGGGGCAGCTACTGCCGCCAGTGATTGGCTGGTTGATCGGCCGCCAGCAGTGCGTCTCGACAACACAGAAGATGCTGGGTGGCAGTGTAGAAGACACACGCCCTGGCAGAGAAGGAGAGGAACTTTGTTTCTTATGAGCCTTCTTGGAAGCAGGACATTTAGATGAGGGAGGAGTCATTGGTTGTGAGGTCTTGGTACGTAAAAAATCTTAGCGAGAAGGCTCTTTGTTTGAAGTCTGGGTGTCTGATTTTGGGGCCCATGATTTAACAAGAGCCAATGAAGGTTGAGCCTTAGAGTGAGCGGGTGATAGTGAGGATGTTGAAAGGGCAATCATTGGGCTGGCTGATCTGACTATTATAGAGTTGAAGGTGAGATCACATGTCTGTGTGGCTACCTCCTTAGTAGGTCGAGGAGAGGCAACGACAGTGTTATATTTACCCACTGGGAGCACAGTGGGCTTTTTACTGGCAAATAACTTATGAGCAGCAAAGGTAGACACCTTTTCCTTCACTCGGATCTCCTGTATAATTTGTTTCTCTTTAAAAGTAGGGCAGTCTCTAGAGGAAGCAGTTTGGTCATCCATGAAGTTGATGCAACGAGGGGATGGAGGTGGACAATCACCTTCATGGACATCCCTGCCACATGTAGTGCATTTAACCGTATTGGAACATGACTGGCTGGTGTGATTAAACTGCTGACACCAATAGCAACACGTGGGGTTGGGGATGTAAGGGCAAACTGAAATTATCTCATATTCCGTTTTAATGTTTGATGAAAATTGAACTCTGTCAAACATCAAGAAGAGAGTGCAGGTTGGCACCAATTCCTTGAAAACATTTTTCATGACTATGTATGGCCATTATGCTCTGTTAAGAAAGGTCATTTTGAATGTCCTTGTTGGTAAGTCAGTTGAGTGATCTTGTATAAACCACCCCGCACGATGAATTTAAAGTTCAGTACACTTCCACCCAGACAGGGAAGATGTGTAACAGTGTAGTTTAAAGCAATTTATGTGCCTGGAGGGCACTGTCTGATTCTACTAACAAGGTGCCATTTCATAACCAGGAACAAGACTTTACAGGACCTGAAATTGCGTTGATACCTTTCTGAATAATGAAACGGTTGACTTTGTCAGACCAAGAAACAACTAGGAACTTTGGCACTGATGGAAGAATTTTCCGTGGCTGAGACTCGTGTAGCTCTCTCTTGTGGGCTGAAGTTGAAGAAGTAGAAGAAACCATTGCGAAAGTATCTCCCATGATTACCGGCATCTCTGATGGCCTGCTCCTTCCTAGAGGGATCCCTCTCTGAGGGCATCCCTGCCATATGTGATTGTCCACACCTCAGGTCACACATCCAAAGAAACGAATGGAGGGTCAATTGGCACGTTCAGAAGGTACCAGCTCAGGTAATCACCCCTCCCTGGGCCTGACCTTTACCACGGGGTACGTACGTGTTCTACTTGTCTACCCGGGGTGGGAAATTACTCGTTACCCCATCACTGGCAGTACATGGGAATGCATGGGTTGGCCTTCAGATACCAACAGGGAGGAAAGAAAGAAAAAGGGAGGGACAAAGAAAAGGAAAGAAGAGAAGAATTCTCAAATGCCGCAATGGAGAAGAAGATAAAGAGAAGACTCAAGGAAAAGAGAAGGACAAAGTGAGGATAGAGACTTTCCAGTATAGAGAAAAAGGAAGAGAAACCACATCTTACAGTCACAAGTTTGTCTCCAAATGTAGGCACAAAACATACTCCCAAAGAGAGGTGGAATGGGAAGGGAAGGGGGGGGGGGGAGCGGGGAGGGAAGGATTGGGGACAGGGAGGGATGTGGAAAGGGAAAGTATGCAGTCGGGAAAGGAAAAAGAGCTGCACTAGCTCGGGATACCATGCTCGCCACCCACATATCCACAAAAGAGTTGTGGACCCCCCTGGGGGAAGAAGCTCTGTTGTGAACACACTACATGATCCCGGCAGTAAACGGTGTTCGAAGCCAGTAGGAAATGTGACAGCGAATCCCACCTTATCAAATGTCTTAGAACCATCAGTGTGAAAGATGGAGGCACCCTGGAAATCTGCAATAATGGCACAGACAAGGCACTGGAAAACCATAGGGAGCGACAGAGACCTTAGGATCCTGCAATAGATCAGTCCTAATCCGAGGTCTAGGCATCATCCAACAGGGGCAGGGAGGGGGGGGGGGGGGGGGGTTATGGGAGGAAAGACACAGGTGTAGTCCAGTGAATGGAGATGGAGATGGAGATCCCGACAGAGGTGAGAAACTTGCCAACCGCTAATCCCACCCGTGGGTGGGTGTTAGAAGGGAGGCATCCCTCACTGGCAAAGAGCACAGGTTACACAGAATGGTCAGGGAATTCGCTCATGGCAAATGTGTAATGAACAAGGAGTTGGCTCTGTTGGATGTGTAGAGGGGAAATCCCCGCTTCTGTGACGAGACTATCAATAGGACTCGTGCTAAAGGCACCAACAGGTAGATGCACCTCACAATGATGGACATGGTCAAGGAGTTTCGAAGTGGAAGGAGCTGCAGAGCTATCAACCTGACTACCATAATATTGTCTAGACAAGACCAGAGCGTGGTAAAGATGGAGGAGAATGGAATGCTCTGCACCCCAATATTTGTGGGACAGGAGGCAGAGAGCATTATGCTTCCACATGCATGGAGTCTTGAGGTAGTTTATGTGGTGCACCCATGTTAGTTTGTTATCAAAAATAAGACCCAAGAAACGAGGCTGTGCTACAACATCAAGGAGCTGGTTGCCTAAATAAAGTTCTGGATCGGGGTGTACTGAGGGTCGACAACAAAAATGCGTAACCCACATTTTGGAGGGAGAAAACGAAGTCACGGGCGGCGGCCCACGCAGAGGACCGTTGGATGGCGCCTTGTAGCTGGCGCTCAGCAGAGGCTACTAAGTGGGAGCTGCACCAGATGCAAAATACATCGATGTATAATGCCGGGGTAATCAGAGGCCCAACAGAGGTCACTAGCCCACTGATGGCAATGAGGAAGTGTGTGACACCACAGAACCCTGTGGGATACCATTCTGCTGAATCTGAGACACTGAATAAGTGCCAACTAGAACCCGAAAGATCTGGTGAGATAAAAACTCACGGATAAAAATCTGAAGGGGATCACAGAAGCCCCAGTCATGGAGGGTAACTAAAATGTGATGGTGCAAAGCCATGTCATACACCTTATGTAGGTCGAAGAAGACCATGACAAGGTGCCGGCGGTGAGTAAAAGCCTGTCGGATGGCCGATTCCGGTCAGAGTAAATGGTCAGTTCGAGATTGCCCTGCCCAGAAGCAACATTGATACAGGGACAAAAGGCCCCAAGATTCGACTACCTAACATAATCTGAAGCTGACCATCCTTTAGAGCACTTTACAAAGTATATTGGTCAGGCTAAATTGGCAGTAGCTGCCTAGAGACATTGGATTTTTCCCAGGCTTAAGGACACGGATAACTGTACTGTCTTGCCATCATTACAGAGAAGCACCCACAAGCCAAATGTCGTTGAAGACCCCGAGGAGCTGCTGCTGCTTCTGGGGAATGTCCAACCTAGCGCTCTCAGCATTCCTTTTTACTCCGCTTAACAATGTAACAAGCCTTAGCACAGAGACGCTCGAAAGTGAGGAGGTTAGTCTGACTGCTGTCGCTTAAATCGCTGCTCCACCTGTCTACACTCCTGTACAGCGACTGCGACAGCCTCGGTCCACCACGGTACCAGTCGATGACCAGGGGGACCTGTGGATAGGGGGAGAGCATTGCCAGCAGCATGAAGGATAGTGGCAGAAATGCTTTGCACAACTACATCAATGGAATTCAAGAGGGACATGTCAAAGTTCACAGTGGACATACAGAAAGGCCAATTGGCCCTGCGGAATGCCCAACTTGGGAGACCTGTCTGCCTGGCGGCAGCAGGGGAATGATAGAATCACCAGAAAGTGGTCACTGGCACAAAGGTCAGCATGGGATGACCAACGTAGGAAAACCAAAGGGGGCAGGGGAGGAGATCGTGAGATCAATAGCAGAGAAGATGCCATGAGTGGCACTGAAGTGGGTAGGGGAACCACAATTGAGGAGAGACAAATCGATGTCCATTATAAGTTGGTCAATTATGGTACCCTTAGCCATTGAAGTGACACTCCCCCCACAGTTGATCGTGGGCGTTTAAGTCCCCAAGGAGGAGAAATGGGGGAGGGAGTTGCTGGATTAAGGTAGACAGTTAGAAATAAGGAAATGGTCTACCTGGAGGGAGGTAGACATTGCAAATGGTGAGTGCCAGAGTCATTTGCACTCTGGCCAATATTGCTTTCAAGTTGGTACAGAGGAGGATCCAGTCACTAATGACATCAGAGCGAACCAAAGTGCAGACCCACCAGATGCTACCCTGGGGCCAGCACGGTTCTGACAGAATGCCCGATAACCACAAAATATTGGAGAGTGGACATCACAGAAATGCATTTATTGGAGAACAAGACAGAATGCAGAATAGGAGAGGACAAGATGTTTCATTTCTGGTAGTTGACAATAGTATCCGTTGCAATTCCACTGGATGATCGTGTCACGAGAGTCCAAGATAGACACGAAGCCGAGGAGGAGGTCACGTCACTCTGGCAGCAGTCGTCACCAACAAGAATGGGGGTGACATCCATAAATAAGATGGCAGACTCAGGTTGTGAGGGGGGGAGATGGCACCTCTGGGGGCACTGGGGCAACTTGTCGTGTGATTTCTGTTTCTTCTTCTTCTCCTCTTTCTGAAGGAGGAGGACAGGGCACAGGGGGAGTACAGGCTTCCTTAAGATCTGGAACTGAAAGAGAGCGGGCAACCTTGGGGGCACACAGATGGTTCACCTCTTGGCCGAGTGGTGGCAAGAGTCTTCTGGCCTGAGAGATGCTACGGAGAGGGGTCACTGAAGAGAGTCCGATCACTGGCAGATGCTTAACAAGTGGGGCACTTCTTCGGCCATGGAGGGGGAGCGGCTCCCTGATGGAAGGTCGTGGGAACTGCAGGGGAGGGGGAGGGGGAGGGGGAGGGGGAGGGGGAGGGGGAGGGGGAGGGGGAGGGGGAGGGGACTGGGCTAAGGACGAGGGAGGAGGAGGAGGAAATGAAGAAACAGAGGCAAAAGTTGAAGATAGTGGAGTCTCTCATTCTTTTGGCGAGCCTCAGCATAAAACAGGTGATCCGAGGACTTTTATTCTCGGATCTCCTTTTCTCTCTTGTAAGCCGTGCAATCTGGCGAGCGAGAGGAGTGGCGATCAGCACAACTGACACACAGGTGGGGGAACACAGGGCTTCCCCCATGGAGTGGGTGGCCACAGTCACCACACAAAGGGTCCTCCATACAGCTGGAAGACATACACCCAAAACACAAGCACCAAAAGCAATGCATACGTGGAGGGACGTACGGCTTTACGTAAAATCTGTAGCACATAACCTTGACCTCCTCTGGGAGGGTAACCCCTCGGAAGCCAGAATGAAGGCGCCAGTATCGGTGCTTTTGTCTTTGCGACCCTTCTGCACACGTCTAACAAAATGAATGCCATGCCGCTCCAGATTAGCTAGGAGTTCATCAGTTTGCAGGATGAGGTCCCTATGAAATATCGCTCCCTGGACAATATTCAGAGACTGGTGAGGAGTAATAGGTACTGGGACATTGTCAAGAAAATCACAGGCACCAAGAGCTGCGGATTGAGTGGCAAAAGAAGCTTTGATCAACAGGGAGCCTGACTACATCTTACTACGAGACTCCACTCCACCAAACTTGTCCTTGGTATTTTCCACGAAAAACAATGACTTCGTGGTGGTGAATGTGTCCCCAACCATCCTAGTACAGACGAGGCAATGGGGAAAGGGCTTCCTCCCGAGATGGCGAGCCTGGCCCTTCTTCGATGGTGTAGCCATGGAAGGAAAGATTGCTAGGTCAGTCAGATTTTTGCTACTTGGTACGCTTGACGTGCCAAGAATCCACACTGATACCATCCACTCTGACCAGGGGCTCTCCCCATGGGCACCACCCAGCCACAGAAAGGGCCATCTGGCACAGCAGCCGTTGCCAGGAGATGTGGTGCTCGAAGGAGATAAGCAACTACTCCTTGGCATACATGGGGAGGGAACAGCTCGGGTATCATTAATGTGATCCCTGTGTTGTCAGGGGGCTCAGCCATATGGGTACCAAACATCCCCACCACATGGACTGGCTACATGTACTGGTGACATCACAGGATGGAAGGGAGGCTACAATGGGGAAGGGAGAGGGGATGAGAGAGGAGAAGCGAGGGGGAGAGGAAGCCACAATGTAGATGCTAGGGAGGGAGTTCTTCCCCAAATGGCTCACACTAAAAACAGGAAATTTTGAAGGGGAGGTCAAACCTCAAATGGGGACCTAAATGCCAGAAACGACGGAAGAACATGCAGGAGGAACAAAATTGCAACCAAAACAGGAAACTGGGTGGACAGCTAGGTCGATGTAAATCGGAACACCAAGGAAGGGCAAGGAGGGGGCAAAGAGGAAGGAGCGAGGATAGGGAGGGAGCGCAGGGTGAAGGAAATGCAGCTAGGGAAGAAAGAATTGGCGCTATAGCTCGTGGCCCCATGTGCACCATATACGAACTCGCGAAGGAATCTTGAGCCCCCTGGGGAGAATTGTGGAGTGATGTCGCAGTTGTTAACAGTATGTAGCCCGGGCACATGAAGCCTAGCACGCTGAGGGGAAGAGAAGGTAGCAGCATTGCAAGCAAGCCCAACCAGGCTGACATGGGCAAACAACACGGTTGTAGGCAGCAGGAACAGCGAATGCCACTTCCTTTGTGTTTTGTATAACATGATTGGGTGGCCTGCAAGGGGTTGGCCTCTTGCCATAGATATAATGAAAAAGGTCACATAGCAGCTGTCTATTGACAACTGCCCCCCTTTCCCCCAAGGTGTCATTGCTGGATTTAATAGAATTTGAAAGTCACCATTTTCTGCAGGCCACAACAAACATTTCAATGAAGTGTTTGTAATGGATAAGCCATGAATCCTACAAGTTGGCACAGGGGCCACTGTGTCTCTACTCTACTCAACAGATGTACGCCTAGCTAGGAACCCCACCAATTGCACGCATCAGGTGTCAATTGGTAAGCTATAACAAACTGCAGATTCCTACTCACTACCAGTTCACGGCCAACACAGTTTACAAGTCAGTTTCAATCCCATTACATACCTGATGGTTAACAATGCAAGTACTGAAGAACTGTTTGGGTTAGATGCCTTTACTACTTTTTAATGTTCTAATTGTGGATACACTGCATCTGGTATCAGACCAACACCTTATCATGAATTGGATTCCTTGAGTTCTGATTATGCACATCTGTTGGCCCCGGGATTAGGTTGTGCAAACAATTTCATGGCACACGTCATGCTCAAACCCTCTGCCTGCCCAAACTTTTTTTTTGAAGTAGCCAGTGCCAGGTGCTTTATGCAACCAGGTTCAGATGGAGCTCAACAGCTTAATGTCATTGGAAGAGATTTGGCAAATTTCCTCAAGTGAATGGAATATGCCCTCAGTGATCGTGAAGAAGCTGCCTGACTAGCTTCAACTTTGTGGCACCTTCAAGGTCACTATTAATGCACACCTTGCCCAGGGGAGTTGCTCACAAAGTTGGCTGCATGGTCAATTCTTCTCGAAAATCAACTTGTCCAAAGTCTACATTCTGATTCTGTTGGATTGACTGGTTGGATTAAAAGAGGGGGGAAGGGACCAAACTACGAGGTCATCAGTTCCTCGTTTCGAATAAAACAAACGAGAGTGACAACACAAAATGGAATGAAAGGAAAAATCACAAGAACGAAGAATGGCAACAAACGTGTAAATGGACAAAATAGGGACAAGAAAACAACAGAAATAAAAAAAAAACAGGAAGAAAAGAGTGAAACAACAGTGCAGATGACCATGGCTGGCTGACCATGAATAAAAAGGAAAAGCCAGCCACTCTGCAACACGTTAAAACCCCCAAAAGCACTAGGGTGGAGGACACAGAGGCACAAAGGACATGTGCAAAAACTTAGGCTAGAACAAATGATAAAACCACTCCCCCACCCCTCACGAATAAAACGTAAAACTAAATCAGCCAATGAGGTGTTGTCAGATAAAATTAGCAGCAAAATTCAGTCGCTGGGCAGTCGAAGTGGTACAGTGCACCAGAAGATGGGCCACTGTCAACCAGGGGCCACACCAACACTGAGGCGGGTCTTCACGGTGCAGGAGGTAACCATGGGTCACCCAAGCATGTCCGATGCGGAGCCGGCAGAGGACAACTGATTCCCAGTGAGAGACCCGCATGGAAAACTTGCTCATCTTTGTAGTCTCCTTAATGACACACAGTTTCTTGTGTGTACTGCTATGCCATTCCCACTCCCAAAGCTGAAAAACCCTGCGGCATAAGTCAAAATGCAGGTCAGGTTCAGAGACGCCCATCTCCAGAAGCAGTTTCTGCGTCGCCTGTTTGGCCAGCCTGTCTGCAAGTTCGTTGGCAGGGATTCTGTCGGGGTCCACACAAACACTAAGGAATAGCGGGATTGTTCCAGGGCATAGATGGACTCCTGAATGGATGCTACTAGAGGGTGGCGAGGGTAGTACTGGTCGATATCTTGTAGGCTGCTCAATGAGTCAGTACACTCGCCAGGGCAAGAGCAGGTGTACTCAACAGTACGACATATGGCCGCCAGGTCTGCAGTGAAAACACTGCAGCCAACTGGCAAGGAGTGCTACTCAACATGTCCTGCATGAACACGTGCGAAGCCTACATGACCATCAGCCACTGAGCCGTCGGTGTAAACCACTTCAGAGGCCCGGAAGACGTTAAGAATTGAGAGGAAGTGACAGCGGAGAGCATCAGGGTTAATGAGTCCTTAGGGCCATGCAAAAAGTCCAGACGAAGCAGCAGCCAAAGTGTCCACCATGGAGGCATATGTGAACAGAGTGCAAGTAGAGGTGGTAAAGGGAAGGACTCCAGTTCGGAGAGAAAGGACTGCACATGAACCGCAATCGTCAGCCACAATCTGGGCCGCCAATGCAGGAGATGGACTGCTGGAGGCGGGAAAAGGAGACGGTAATTCGGATGCTCAGGGGAACTATGAATGTGTGCTACATAACTGGCGAGGAGTTGCGCACGTCTGATCTGCAGTGGAGGGACACCAGCCTCCACCAGTACGCTGGTCACTGGACTCCTGCTGAAAGCTCCTGTAGCTAATCGAACGCCACAGTGGTTCACAGGCCGGCAGAGTAAATTCAATGCTGAAGGCACTGCCGAACCATAAACCACACTCTCATAGTCGATTCGGGATTGGCCAAGGGCTCTGCAGAGCTGCAGCACCATACAGCGATCTGTACCCCAATTGGTGTTGCCCAAGCAACTGAGGGCGTTGAGGTGCTGCCAGCACTTCCACTTAAGCTGATGAAGATGAGGGACCCAAGTCAATCAAGTGTCTAAAACCAGTCCTAGGATTTGATACGTCTCCACTACAGTGAATGGACTGTCATTAGGATAAAATGTGGGTTCTGGATGAACCGTACCATGCCGACAGAAGTGCATGACAGACGACTTTGCGGCTGGAAACTGGAATCCATGGGCTAGAGCCCATGACTGCACCTTGTGGATGGCTCAATAGTACTGGAGCAGCAGTACGAAATGCAGAAGTCGTCTGCATACAGAGAAGGTCAGACGGAGGGCCCGACAGCTGCTGCTAGACTGTTAATGGCCACTAAAAATAGAGAGGCACTCAATGCAGAGCCCTGCGCGACTCCATTCTCCTGGATACAGATGGAACTATGGGAGTCACAAACTTGGACACGGAAAGTACAGAGTGACAGGAAATTTTGGACAAAAATCGGGAGTGGTCCCCAGAGTCCCCACTCATACAAGGTGGCAAGGATATGACGTCACCAAGTCGTGTCGTATACTTTACATAAACCAAAAAAGACAGTAATCAGGTGTTGCCGTCTGGAAAAGGCTATTCGTATGGCAGACTCAGACACAAGATTATCAGTGGTAGAGCAACCAGATTTGGAGCCAGTAGGCCACTTGACTCCAGGACCCAACCTAACTGCCGACATACCATATGTTCCAGCAGCTTACAAAGAACGTTGGTGAGGCTCATGGGCCGATAGCTATCTACATCAAGCAGGTTTTTACTGGGTTTGAGCACCGGAATGGTGGTGCTCTCCTGCCGCTGCGACTGAAAGACACCTTCGCATCAGATCCGGTTGAAGATGACGAGAAGATGTCGCTTGTATTCAGATGAGAGATGTTTAATCATCTGGCTGTGGATGCAATCAGGCCCAGGAACTGTGTCGGGGCAATGTGCAAGGGCATTGAGGGGCTCCCATACTGTAAATGGGGCGTTATAGGATTCACTGTGGCAGGTAGTAAATGAGAGGGTGTTCCCTTCCAGTCGCTGTTTGAGTGTGCAAAAGGCAGGGGTGTAATTCTCTGATGCAGAGGCTCGAGCAAAGTGTTCGGCAATCGCATTTCCGTTGTACATAACTCGCCATTTATGGTAACACCGGGGACAGCTTTTGGGCCCTGGTAACCGAAAAGACATTTGATCTTTGCCCAGACTTGGGAAGGTAACATGTGACACCCAATGGTTGAGACATATCTCTCCGAACACTCCTCCTTCCGTTGTTTGATAAGGTAGCGAACACAGGCACAGAGCCGATTAAAGGCTATGAGGTGCTCCAGGGAAGGGTGCCACTTATGCCACTGTAGAGCGCACAAACACTCCTTAATTGCTTCAGCGACTTCCAGCGAACACCAAGAAACTGCCTTACGCCTCAGGCACCTAAAGAGCGAGAGATCACATTTCCTGTCGCAGAAACAATTGTGCTAGTCACCTGCTCAACCGTCACATCTATGTTACCATGTGGGGAGATTAAATGGCGACAGCAGAGGTGAAAGTTTCCCAGTCTGTCTTGTTCAAAACCCATATGGGCAGGCATCCGTGGGCCTGATGCCGGTGTAGTAACAGGAAGATGGGGAAATGGTCACTATCACACATGTCGTCATGTGTTCTAGAGTGGATACGTGGGAGAAGGCCAGGACTGCAAACTGAGAGATCAATGGTTGAATACGTGCCATGTACCACACCAAAATTTGTGGGGTACCTGTATTTAAGAGGCAGAGGTCAAGATGTGACAGTAAATCTTTGGCATCTATCCCTCAGTCAGTATGCCCAATGCGACCTCACTAGGGGTTATGGGCATTAAAATCTCCCAGAAGTAGGAAAGGTTTAGGGGGTTGACCAATCAGTGCAGCCAATGCATTCGTCTGGATGAAGATATACGTTGCAGACAGTTATTTACTGCGTTGTCCTTGTCCTGATAGCCACAGCTTCAAGAGGGGTTTGAAGGGGCACAGGTTCACTGCATACTGAGTTGAGAATATAGGCGCAAACTCTACCTCACACTCGATTATAGCTGCTACAGTTCCTGTACTATCCCTTGTAATCGCAGAGGGCAGGGTTCCACATTGCCGGGAAGCAGGTTTCCTGGAGGGCAATGCAGAAAGCATGTGTAAAGCATAACAGTTGCTGTAGGTAGACCAGGCGGTGGAAAAACTGCCGCAACTCTGCTGGAGCTGACGTGATTGAGGCTGGGAAGGCACAGAATACAGAATATACATCTACATCTACATATCCATACTCCGCAAGCCACCTGACTGTGTGTGGCGGAGGGTACCCTGATTACCTCTATCTATAAAAGACCCTGGGCTGAATGACCTACACTGAGACTAAGAGGAAATTTGAGTATGTATATCCTGTGACTATGACCATCTCTTCTGACACCGCTACGAGAACAGTTGAAGCCCCATCCGTTAGGCGAATTCTGATCAGCTCTCCGAACTGGAAGTCTACACCTGCTCCCTTGATGGTGGGGGCACTTCTCTCCCTGTTGTTCCCACACCACCTACCATCAGGGACACGAGTCTTCACTTCAAAGCCAGAGAAGCTTAAGTCTTCTTCGGCACCTCTCACTAGGAAGGGTTCCCTTGGGTCACTCCCTTCCCAGCTTTCTGCTAGTGGGAAAGATGACGCCAACCAGTGTCTGAAGTGCCTAAAAGTAGCTGGTCATAGGGCTTCACGATCATCCTCACTCCTGCAGACTGAATAAGTCAATCCCTCCCAGCCAGAGAAACCCAAGGAGCAGTGAGAGAAATCCTAGAAGGAGACCCTCAAGCCCAAGGTACTTGCGGTGGCACCCACACCACCGCTACCTACCAGCTCTGCTTCTGAGGATGAGGAGGAGATTCTGACATCTGCTGAGGACCTAGATGTCCCCAGACCCTCAGACACCATGGAGACAGACTGCTCAGGAAACACCAGTGACAGCAGGTGACAGAGGCATAAACTGCCTCATAGAGGTCTTTTATTCGATGATTTTTCTTTCGCACTGTAAAATGCTGCAGTCTGGTGAGCAAGGGGAATGATGCTCTCCGCAGTTGACACAGATGGGAGGGATGCGATCGATGACCATAATATCGACATGTGATGCTCGAAGTACAGCAGGAAGACATATGGCCCAACTTTCGGCACTTAAAGCACCACATAAGGGTGAGGGATATATGGTTTTACATCACAGAGGTAGACCATCAACTTGACCTTCTCTGGCAATGTACCATCCTCGAAGGCCAAGATGAAGGCACCGGTAGCAACCTGATTATCCCTCGGTCCCCGATAAATGCGCCGGACAAAATTAATGCCTAGTCACTCTAAATTGGCGTGCATTTTGTTGTCAGACTGCAAAAGTCCCTGTGGAATAATACCCTAGACCATATTAAAGCTCTTGTGGGGCGTGATGGTAATGGAAACACCCCCAGCTTGTCTCAAGGGAGTAATGCCCGTGACTGGGCAGAGGACGCAGTTTTTATGAAGACTGACCCTGACTGCATTTTGGACAAGCCCTGCACCTCCCCAAACTTGTCCTAAAAAAACTGAAGCTTCATCGTCATGAAAGATTCCCCATCAGCTCTCGAACATACAAGGTACTGGGGTGAATAAGGTTCGCTGCCATCCTTAGCCAGCTGTTCCTCCCATGGTGTGGGAGGGTAACGATTGGGGTCGTCGTCCTGTGCGTTGAATTGAGCTCATGAACGCTTAGAGACTGCTGGTGAGTGATCACCAGCAAGTGATCATGTGTTACGCTTCATCGCGCGTCATCCGCCTTGATGCCACCCACTCCGACCAGGGACCCTCCCCACGGGCACCAGTCAGCCGCAGCAAAGGCCACCTGGCAGAATGGCCATTGCCGAGAGTCCTGATGCCCCAGGGTGACAGGCATCTACTCCTTGGCATACGTGGGGAGTCAATGGCGCAGGCATCAGCAGATCGATCCCTGTGTTGTCAGGGGGCTACAATCAACAGTGCACAAGGCGGCCCCACCACAATGGACTGGCTACTGTGCTGGATATTAGGTGTGAAGAAGTCCATGGTCATCGTCGGTGCAGAAAGCGACACTGTGTAGTACATGGTGGAAAACACACCCAGAAATGTATCCTCACCCAAGAGATGGAGACTGAGTGGGACTGCAACGCAATGACAAGAAAGCGGGCTACAGACGTCAAGGCACGATGGATACAATGCACCATGAAAAGTGCCCTTGCCCTATTGGCTCACTCTTCGGAATAATTTTGAAGAATGGAGGTCAAACCCTACAGGGGACCACCATGTAAAGGACGAAACATGTGAGACTCCTTTTAGTCACCTCTTTCGACAGGCAGGAATACCTCTGGCTTATTCTTAAACCCCCCCTGGACCCGCAGGGGAGGGGATTCTGTTGGACAAGGCACCAAAACAGTTGCTTGTGGTTAATGCGCCTTTTTTTTGCCTGTGTCAATGGCTAATGTTTCGGGTCACTAGAGTGCCAGGCATCTTTCAAAGCATTTTAGAACAGGTTACAATGGCTGTCCCTCATTGCATTAACTATCTTGATGATATCATCGTGACAGTTGCTACCATGGAGGATTACCTATGTAACTTCTGTTTTTTATTTCATGTTCTATAGACCACAGGCCTCAAAATGAAATCTCATAAAGTCTCACTTTTTACAGCCTCGCATTGTCTGCATCATGAAATTTCATCGTAAGGCGTGCGTTTGATGGAACAACATGTCACTATTGTTATGGCTTTACCCCATCTGTCTAATCTACAAGACCTAGAGGCATTCCTCAGTAAAGTGGAATACTATCACAATTTTATTCCTATAGTGGCTACTAATGCCCAGCCCTTGCAGCTATTGTTCTGAAACGTGCTCCTTCTGTTTGGTCTGCACCTTCGTGAGAGTGCTTTTGTGCAACTTATGGATAGTCTTTGCTCTGTGCCATGTCTTGCCACATTTCAATCCAGCAAATATTTGGTCCCGGCCACAGATGCATCCTAGTATGCGTGAGGGTGGTCCTGACCCCATCGCCATTTGGATGGCTCCTAACAGCCTACTGCCTTTGCAACATTATTTTCATGTGGAAAAAAGTTCTTGCTAGTGTCTATGCCTTCAAAAAAATTCATGTGTTCTTGTATGGCATAAAATTTCATTTAATTACTGACCATAAGCCCTTGGTTTTCCTGTTTAGCCTGTCTGCATCTTTACCAGATAAAGCAGGTCATCGTCTACAGCAGGGGTTCCCAACAAAATTTTCTCAAGGAGCCCCCCCCCCCCCCCCAATCAAGCATGATTGGTACTTTGTCATATCACAGTATGAAGTACCTAAAAAACCTAAATTAAGAATATTTTCATACATTTTCTATTTTTGGTACTTAGAAAAAGCATTTACATACTCATTATTGAAAAAAATATTGAACTTAAAACTTTTTCAATTTAGCCATCATTGTTATTGTTAAATTTTTGATTAATGCTTAAAATCTGTGTTACACTATACATCCAGATTTATAGACAAACTCCTTAAACAAATAATTCTAGTTTTGCGCTAGAGTTTGCCAGTGTCAGTTGGTTCCAGGAAGACGCTAGACGCAGAAGTTAGAATTTGCTAAAGCTCTGCTTATGCAGGAAGTGGCCAAAACAAAAAAATATGTCATCATACAAAATATATTTAATACATTTCTTATTCTAATAGCATCTTGCGGACCCCTCCGGCATAGCTCGCGGACCCCTGGGGGTCCGCAGACCACCTGTTAGGAACCACTGGTCTACTGCATTGGGCTCTGTTCTTTTCCTGATACAATTATGAGATCCATTTTCATTCCAAGTAGCAATATGCAAAAACACATTTTGTCCCTGTTCCCCATGGGCTCTGACCCCTCGTTTGACCAACATGAACTGCTTTCTTTTCAACTACTATATAAGGAGAGGAGGCATACAACGGATGCCCTCCTGTCAGTAGTTCCCATATTGCCTCAGCTGTGGTGGCAGATCTGGGATTCACCTGAATGTACGCATAATACTACAGACACGTGTGACCCAACCGTCTGCCAAGTCAGGCACCGGACCCATTTCGGAAAGTTTACGTATTGCATCATCACCTCTCCCTCTTGGATCGCATTATTCTCCTGTCAATGGAAGTGTTTAAAACCCGTGTTGTGGTTCCAGCGGCTCGGAAGTGGGAGGTCCTCTGCTTATTATAGCAGGATCACTGGGGGTTCTCTCTTTCAAAACAGTTGGTGCGCTGCCATGTGTGTCAGCTGGCCACCGATCAGGAGGTGGAACACCTTGCTGCGGCCTTCCGCAAATTTCTGAGTCAGCAGGCAGTGCTTCACACTTTTTTTCACCACGGCCAGCCACTAAACAGCTTTAAGAGTCCACAGCGATTTCACTGATCTTTTTCATACACTTCCCGGGTGTTGGCAACTGATGCCATTTCTCATTTTCCTTATGACATTCATTATTATACTTCTACAGCAGATGTGAATATCAACAACCTGTGAAAGACATTCTTCATCGAGGGCTTGCCTTGCACCACGGTTTCGGACAATGGTCATCAGCCCATGGCGCAATAATTCAAGTGCTTTTGTACAGACAATGGCATTTGCCACATCACACAACCTCTCTTCCACGCACAGTTTAACAGTGAGGCAGAATGCCTTGTCTGAACGTTTAAGATGCAGATACATATGTGCATAGATTTCCCACCTGAGGAGGATCTTGCAATTTAAAAAAAAGCTCTTACAGAACGACACCAACTGCGGTCAAGAGTTTTGGTGAGCTCCTACATGGTCATAAGCCACAGACACTGCTCAACCTCTGGCTTCCAGGCAGATGCTCCCATCGGCTCTTGTTTTGTGTATGTTTGTGTCTGGCACCCCAGTCTGCGCCAGGGTGTTTGGGTGGCATCCTCACTGGATTCCAGCCCTCATCCACAGCCGTTGCCACGTTTTCGCATTTCACATCTAAGATTGACTCATAGCAGACTACCAGAACCAGTTGTGCCCCTTTATTCACCGGTGCTAGCCACTCTAGAGGAGGATGAGCGGGGGAGGGGGCGGAAGGGGGGAGGGGGACGGAGGAGTGGGGAGGTGGGGTGGAAAATGGCCTAATCATATCCGCATACCCTGGCAATTGGGGTTTTGTCAGCACCGATGGTGGGTTTGCTTCCTGTATCAGGTGTTAATGCCTCCCACTGTGCTGAGCAGGTGCTGCCATCAGCAGGTACACATGCTGTGACTCCATCTCTCTAATCCGTCACCATCACTGCCCATTGCAGGTCCCTCACCGTGGACTGTGACATCCCAATGGCGCCCACCCCGTGTTGTCAGTCCTATCCACTGGTCACTCCGGAGTCTAGGGGTGTGCCTTACTCCAACTCACTTTCATCTGTACGTGCCAGTTTGGTTGGATTGAGAACTTCACATGCCTTTGTCTGCTGCCCCTGTTTCCCAACAATGAGCACAAAATGGTGATGGCTAAAATGACAATGCCCAGTACGCAACCTAAATAAATGATCTTGGGCTGAGAGGGGGTCTGCCAAGCCGCTGGGAGAGGTTTAATTCCCCACAGCTTGTTCCTATAAAGGGAAGACCACTGATGATGCTGAAGTCACTCCACTTGCTGACAGATGGCAACATGGAGATCACCGGAAGGAATGGAAGAACTAGTGGGCCGAGGTAAAAGGACGGCAACCTCGTTAGCAGGGTCAGTTGGCCTCTGTCTCTGGCATTATGCACACTTAACGTATGCAAATATTTTATACTATGACTCCTGTCATAATTTTATGCTGGTGAGAGCCTCTACCTGGGGGCACTTACCAGTGAGCATTCATTCTGAAGTACGCTAAATGTAATATAGCTGCTATCTAATGCCATGGCTTGGGCTAATTCTAGTTTTTGTCAATTTTAGATATGACAACAGCCACTTGGCTTCAGTTATTCTAATGCACTAATCACGTGATTTAACAAGGCCCACTCCTTATGAAGAAGATATTTCTAAAAATACCAAAACCTCTTTTTGCAGCTGGTTGGCTGATTTTTTTCAACCTCCTCAGCATCAGCAGCCTCATTTCCCCTCAGACCGATGTGGTCACGAACCCACATAAGCATCACAGTGGCTCCCTTGTTGTTGTTGTTGTTGTTGTTGTTGTAGTCTTCAGTGCTGAGACTGGTTTGATGCAGCTCTCCATGCTACTCTATCCTGTGCAAGCTTCTTCATCTCCCAGTACCTACAGCAACCTACATCCTTCTCAGTCTGCTTAGTGTATTCATCTCTTGGTCTCCCTCTACGTTTTTTACCCTCCAATACTAAATTGGTGATCCCTTGATGCCCCAGAACATGTCCTACCAACCGATCCCTTCTTCTGGTCAAGTTGTGCCACAAACTTCTCTTCTCCCCAATCCTATTCAATACTTTCTCATTAGTTATGTGATCCACCCATCTAATCTTCAGCATTCTACTGTAGCACCACATTTCAAAAGCCTATATTCTCTGCTTGTCCAAACTATTTATCGTCCATGTTTCACTTCCATACATGGCTACACTCCATACAAATACTTTCAGAAATGACTTCCTGACACTTAAATCTATACTCGATGTTAACAAATTTCTCTTCTTCCGAAACGCTTTCCTTGCCATTGCCAGTCTACATTTTATATCCTCTCTACTTCGACCATCATCAGTTATTTTACTCCCCAAATAGCAAAACTCCTTTACTACTTCAAGTGTCTCATTTCCTAATCTAATTCCCTCAGCATCACCAGACTTAATTCAACTACATTCCATTATCCTTGTTTTGCTTTTGTTGATGTTCATCTTATATCCTCCTTTCAAGACACTGTCCATTCCATTCAGCTGCTCTTCCAAGTGCTTTGCTGTCTCTGACAGAATTACAATGTCATTGGCAAACCTCAAAGTTTTTATTTCTTCTCCATGAATTTTAATTCCTACTCTGAATTTTTCTTTTGTTTCCTTTACTGCTTTCTCAATATCCAGACTGAATAACATCGGATATAGGCTACAACCCTGTCTCACTCCCTTCCCAACCACTGCTTCCCTTTCATGCCCCTCGACTCTTATAACTGCCATCTGGTTTCTGTACAAATTGTAAATAGCCTTTCCCTCCTGTATTTTACCCCTGCCACCTTCAGAATTTGAAAGAGAGTATTCCAGTCAACATTGTCAAAAGCATTCTCTAAGTCTACAAATGCTGGAAACATAGGTTTGCCCTTCCTTAATCTAGCTTCTAAGATAAGTCGTAGGGTCAGTATTGCCTCACGTGTTCCAACATTTCTACAGAATCCAAACTGATCTTCTCCGAGGTCGGCTTCTACCAGTTTTTCCATTCGTCTGTAAAGAATTCACGTTAGCAATTTGCAGCTGTGATTTATTAAACTGATAGTTCGGTAATTCACACATCTGTCAACACCTGCTTCCTTTGGGATTGCAATTATTATATTCTTCTTGAAGTCTGAGGGTATTTCGCCTGTCTCATACATCTTGCTCACCAGATGGTAGAGTTTTGTCAGGAATGGCTCTCCCAAGGCCATCAGTAGCTCCAATGGAATGTTGTCTACTCCGGGGCCTTGTTTCGACTCAGGTCTTTCAGTGCTCTGTCAAACTCTTCACGCAGTATCGTATCTCCCATTTCGTCTTCATCTACATCCTCGTCTATTTCCATAATATTGTCCTAAAGTACATCACCCTTGTATAGACCCTCTATAGACTCCTTTCACCTTTCTGCTATCCCTTCTTTGCTTAGAACAGGGTTTCCATCTGAGCTCTTGATATTCATGCAAGTGGTTCTCTTTTCTCCAAAGGTCTCTTTAATTTTCCTGTAGGCAGTATCTACCTTACCCCTAGTGAGATAAGCCTCTACATCCTTACATTTGTCCTCTAGCCATCCCTGCTTAGCCATTTTGCCCTTCCTCTTGACCTCATTTTTGAGACGTCTGTATTCCTTTTTGCCTGCTTCATTTACTGCATTTTTATATTTTCTCCTTTCATCAATTAAATTCAATATTTCTTCTGTTACCCAAGAATTTCTACTAGCCCTCGTCTTTTTACCTACTTGATCCTCTGCTGCCTTCACTACTTCATCCCTCAAAGCTACCCATTCTTCTTGTACTGTATTTCTTTCCTCCATACCTGTCAATTGTTCCCTTATGCTCTCCCTGAAACTATGTACAACCTCTGGTTCTTTTAGTTTATCCAGGTCCCATCTCCTTAAATTCTCACCTTTTTGCAGTTTCTTCAGTTTTAATCTACAGGTCATAACCAATAGATTGTGGTCAGAGTCCACATCTGCCCCTGGAAATGTCTTACAATTTAAAACCTGGTTCCTAAATCTCTGTCTTACCATTATATAATCTATCTGAAACCTCTCAGTATCCCCAGGCTTCTTCCATGTACACAGCCTTCTTTTATGACTCTTGAACCAAGTGTTAGCTATGATTAACTTATGCTCTGTGCAAAATTCTACCAGGCGGATTCCTCTTTCATTTCTTAGCCCCAATCCATAGTCATGTACTACGTCTCCTTCTCTCCCTTTTCCTACTATCGAATTCCAGTCACCCATGACTATTAAATTTTTGTCACCCTTCTCTATCTGAATCATTTATTTTATTCGATCATATATTTCTTCAATTTCTTCGTCATCTGCAGAGCTAGTTGTCATATAAACTTGTACTACTGTAGTAGGCATGGGCTTTGTGTCTATCTTGGCCACAATAACGCGTTCACTATGCTGTTTCTAGTAGCTTACCCGCATTCCTATTTTCCTATTCATTATTAAACCTACTCCTGCATTACCCCTATTTGATTTTGTGTTTATAATCCTGTAGTCACCTGACCAGAAGTCTTGTTCCTCCTGCCACCGAACTTCACTAATTCCCACTATATATAACTTTAACCTATCCATTTCCCTTTTTAAATTTTCTAACCTACCTGCCCGATTAAGGGATCTGACATTCCACACTCCGATCCGTAGAACGCCAGTTTTTTTTCCCCTCCTGATAACGACATCCTCTTGATTAGTCCCCGCCCGGAGATCCGAATGGGTAACTATTTTACTTCCGGAATATTTTACCCAAGAGGACGTCATCATCATTTAATCATACAGTAAATCTGCATGCCTTCAGGAAATATTACGGCCGTAGTTTCCCCTTGCTTCCAGCCGTTCGCAGTACCAGCACAGCAAGACAGTTTTGGTTATTGCTACAAGGCCAGATCAGTCAATCATCCAGACTGTTGCCCCTGCAACTACTGAAAAGGCTGCTGCCCCTCTGCAGGAACCACACATTTGTCTGGCCTCTCAACAGATACCCCTCCTTTGTGGTTGCATCTACGGTAAAGCTATCTTTATCGCTGAGGCACGCAAGCCTCCCCACCAACGGCAAGGTCCATGGTTCATGAGGGGAGGGTGGCTCCCTCAAAAGTGAGCAAATGGAAGCTTTTTTGGACCTGTTCCACCAAAGGATGGACTGTGTACAACACACAGAGTGTGTTAAGGGCACTGAGAGAATCACTGCATATGACAATTGAAAAGCCTGTGTAGCCGGATGTACTGTGTGGCCTGGTATAGGGTGAAGAGCTCTGCTGTAAATACAGAGCAGTGTTACAGAAGCTGATGCCGAAAATCGTCAGTGCCAATGACGAAGGCACACCTGACACCATGGTCAGTTCAAGAGACCTCCGTCTACACAAAGGTACTATCACTAAGTTCTGTGCAAAGGTCGAGAACTTGCAACAATAATCGAATCCGGAGTAGTTTCCCCAGGAAGCCAATGAAAGTCTAGGGTGAACATGGGCTGCCACATGAAGCCAACGTGCTGAAGGGTTCACACCCATTGTGGAAGTGGCAGGTAGGGTGAAGTTAAGCTGCTGGAGCAGTAGCCGAAAGTGAACTCCAGGAGGTAACCGAGAATAAGGATGCACCCCATACTGGTAGTCAAAGAAATCTATTTTGAAAACTATTTATTTTATCAAAGGCACTCCAAACTCTTTACTATTGTTTATTTCTGTCCATTCATTTGTCTTCAACTGCCCTAAATATAAAAACCTCATTAACTGGTTCAATGACTTTACTTATTGTTTGTAATACTTTTCCAAAATGTTGATTATACATAAATTTTGTGGTAATTATAATTGATATTCAAGCCTATTTTAGAAGTTGCTATACTAAGTTCTTCCATTCGTTGTGAAATCTGTTGACACTAGAGGCAAACAACACACTGTTATCAGCAAAAGCAAGGCAGTTCAGATGTTTTCCCTTAAATCTCATTTTCAGTAAGGTAATGGGAATTTCCACTATGGTGCTTGGAATCATTTTGATGATATGGAATGTCCTTGTCTCAATCTTCTTTCTATCCTAAATTTTCTACTATCTTCATGAAGTCTAATGCCAACTGTAGTATTGGCACATACATTGCTCAGTAAATGAATACAGGTTAAGCCAATTTGTTGTTTCTCAAAGGCTTAATGAACCCATATATTGCAGAAAAAGTTATAATTCATACTTACTGCTCCAGTATACAATTTTCTTAATAACTGAAGTGGCTGTAGGAAAACTTTTGTCAAGGATGGTCAAGCAATTATGCTAATTCAACAACAAACAGCCTCGTATCGCCGATGTGACAACACTGGCCAAGTACAACACTATGCAAGCATAGGTAAACTCTTGATGATATTATGTAAAGTTGCATCAAGTGAGCCATTGTGGAGGAGACAGCAAAGTCCACCAACCAATATTGGACAGGTGACACCCATCACTTCAATCTCAGGCCTGGTGGAACATTTACTGTCACAGTACCCTTTAAGAGTCCACCACTGTTACCTCCAACTTACAGTAGTTGCAATGACTACATGGCTCCAATCCAGTGTGGCCTAACTCCACTAACTTTCCATGATAAATGTATTAACTGTGTATTATATGAAGTCCTGCTGGTGTCCGATTGCTTGCATGCTCCAACTGCCGATACCTAATTCCGCTATGGCAGTGTCATGCTAATCTGGTGCTGCCACTGTAAAAAAACCTACTGAACCCATTCATTTGCTGGGTAATGGAGTGGTTGCTCAAACACCACTGCCTCACCAGTTACTGTCATCCGTAGAGACACCTGGGGCCTTGTTGGGCTAAAATCTAGATGGTTCCATTAAAATCTGGCCCTGTAAGTCAGCTGTCAATAGCACTATTCCTTTGACATTTGGATCAATGATTGGCCTACACTTGGGCAAACCAAGGGACACATGACAACAGGAAGTGTGGTAGTTTCTTCAGCAGAAATTGAGCAGCAGGTTTCACCAACCCACTGTAAGGGGCAACTTTGACACATCATACCAGCAAGTGGGTTACTCATTTTACTTCTTCCAAGTTTTATGTGCATTCTTATTCCTTTTCCTTTTCTTATGCTAGTACGCTAAAAGCAAGAATGCCATCTGGCACTGTAGGCAGGAAGATGGTGACCATGATGGATCTGACGGATGGAGGTGGTAATGCAGTGTCATGAAAGCAGTAGGATATTCAATACAGAAATGAAATATTGAGAGTAAGGGTGCATGATGAAGCTGCAGAGGGCTGACATATATAAGCTGTGGACAGACAGGGCATTGAAGCCTAGAATGCTACCGCTAATCTTAAAGCGAAAAAGATGGGAGAGGGGGGGGGGGAGATGCAATAAGGGTTTCAAACTAACTTTCAGTCATTAAACAGAAGTGGGAGCTTGATGGACACATCATGGCATATAATTAAAATAACTGCCTGTGTGGAAATTGTGACAGAAATCATATCAACAAAGTAATTAGGGAAAATGTAAATCCCTACTGGACACTGTGTCACAAGTGTGTGTGTGTGTGTGTGTGTGTGTGTGTGTGTGTGTGTGTGTGTGTAGCAGAGACCAGCTCCATTACAGATTGGGTGGACTGGTAGGGAGTTCGGTAAATTTTCTCAGTTTAGCTTGGTTTCGCTTCCAGATGTGAAATAACTTTCAGGTTTAGAGGAAAGTGCTTCTCTCGATTGGCATAATTCTTGAGTTTCATTTCCTCGTAGCACACCATGCTAAAGTTTATCCAGAGCAGCATGTAGTGGCACTAACTAGGCTGTAATTCCACCTGGATACTACAAACAGGAATACCAAATATCAGCATGCCAAAAATCATACAGCTGGGAAAGCTAATTACAATCAACTCTTGTGGTGCCATACTGCAAGATATAAGGAAGATAATCTGGATGAATGCCTTGGTTTTGGTTTGCTTTATGGTGCAAAAAGCAACTAGGGTCATATGTTCCTAAGTCAAAACTATAGAACACGAAGATAGAGAGGAGTTAAACAACTATACATCAGTCCCAACTGACAATAGAAGACAGCTAAAAACAGGCACGTGGAAAAAGGGCCAAAAAAGACACCATACAGAAACAGAGGTCCAAGACTAAAAACTAAATGACCTTCGCTATATTGCTTTGGCGGATAAAAAGTAAAACACAGTCGACAGCAATCATGTCATTTGCTAAAATGGCCGATAAATCAGACGACAAACCCAAATGGGAATGTAAATGGTTAAAAAATGGGCATTCAGTCAGGCAGTGGCAGACAGTAAAAACTTGGGTGCATTGTGTAAATAGAGGTGTGGCAGCGCCACTTAGCAAATGACAGTGGCTAAAAAGGCAGTGCCAAATATGCAGCCTAGTTAAAATGAGCTCCTGCTCGCAGTAGGTACAAGAGGTGGTCATCCAATCTGCTGGGAGAGGCTTATTAAGCCAGAGCTTATTCCCATGAAGGGAGGACCATTGATGATGGTTGGTTGGTTTGTGGGACTGAAGGGACCAGACTATTAGGGCCATCACTCCCTTTTTCCACGAACTTTGAACACCAGGAAGAATAAAAACAAACAATGGAGATGACAAGAAACAACACAGGACAAGAAAGACACAGACAGAGAGCAGACAAGAGGAATTAAAATCACGCTGAGTGTAACAGTAGTTGGCCGACCATAAAAACAAAAAAGGAAAAGTCAACTGCCAAAAAATGCACTAAAAATCCCAGTCTAAAATCATAGGCCAAAGACCAGACTCAACACAAAAAATGGACAAACACTTAGATAAAAAAAAACCTGCATGAATAAAACTCGAAACTAAATCTGCCATTGCAATATCATCTGATAAAAGTGCAGGAAGCGTATCAGGCAGCACAAATGTCTGCCTGAGTGGAGTTAAAAGCGGGCAGTCCAACAAGATGTGGACCACTGTTAAAGCTGACCCGCAGCGACAATAAATAGTGGTGCAATAAATAGCTGTGGGTCATCCAAGTGTGGCCAATGCGCAGCCAGCAGAGGACAACAGAGTCCTTGCGAGAGACCCGCAAGGAGGAGCGCCACACGCTGGTAGTCTTCTTGATGGCCCGAAGTTTGTTGGGTGAAGGAAGGGTGCGCCATTCTTCACCCCAGGTGCGAAGTACCTTCTGCCACAAAACTGACCGAGGTCACTCTCCGAAAAGACAATCTCCAAGGCTGGTGCACCAACAACTATTGTGGACAGCGTGTGAACACTTTCATTTCCCAGGATGCTGACATGACCCGGGGTCCACACAAAGACCACAGAGTGGTCGCAATGGGCAAGAGTATGAAGGGACTCCCCGATAGCCATCACCAGGCAAGAGCAAGGGAAACACTGGTCGATACCTCGTAAACCGCTCAGGGAGTCACTACAGTTAACTGAGGACTCACCTGAGCAGGAGCGGATATAGTCTAGGGTGCGGGAGATGGCAACCAGCTCGTCAGTGAAAACACTGCAGCCAGCCGGCAATGAGTGTTGTTTATAATGATCCCTTCGACCAAGAGCATAAGCAACATGACCAGCAACCATCAGACCGTCAGTATAGACAACGTCAGAGCCTTGAAACAAGGCAAGGATTGAAAGAATGCGGCAGCAGAGGGCCTCAGGAGGGACTGAGTCCTTCAGGCCTGTGCTAAATCGAGCCAAACGCATGGGCATGGCACACACCATAGGGTATATGAATAGGGGTCCAGAAAAGAGGTGGAAGAGGGAAAACCTTAAGCCCAGAGAGAAGAACTCCAACGCAAACTGTGATCGTACACCCTGACTGGGGCCACCGTTCCGGAAGATGGACGACCGACTAAGGGAACAGGAGACGATAATTGGGATGCTCGTGCAAGTTACAAACGTGTGTAGCATAAGCAGCCAGAATTGTTGGCACCAGAACCGCAATGGAGAGACCTGCCTCCACAAGTATGCTGTTGATAGGGCTTGTCCGGAAAGCTTCAGTCACGAGTTGGGTCCCACAGTGAAGGTTGCCGAATATGAGGGAGCCAAGTCAACCGGGTATCAAGAACCAATCCCAAAAACAGATGCATCTCCACCACAGCAAAACGTTCGCCGTCAAGATAAAGCCATGGCTTAGAGTGAACAGTACGTCGGGGAACTGCAGCTAAAGTATAGGCAGAAGTCGTCAGCATGCAAGGAAGCTGAGACAGATGTTCCCATCTCCACAGCAAGCCCATTAATTGCAATTAAAAAGAAGCAGACACTTAAGACAGGTCCTTGTGGTACTCCATTCTCCTGAAGTCAGGAGGAACTATGGGAGGCCGCAACTTGCACGCGGAAAGAATGAAGCGACAGAAAATTTTGTACGAAAATCGGGAGCGGACCCAAAAGACCCCAACCACAAAGTGTAGAGAGGATGTGATGTCGCCATGTCATATTGTATGCATTCCACATGTCAAAAAAGACTGCGACCAGATGCAAATGGCAGGGAAGGTCGTACAGATGGGAGACTCCAGGCTCACCAGATTATTAGCGGCAGAGCAGCCCTTACAGAACCCACCCTGAGATGGAGCCAGAAGGCTCCAAGACTCAAGTAGCCAACTCAACCTCCGGTTCACCATGCGTTCAAAAAACTTGCAAAGAACATCAGTGAGGCTAATGGGGCGGTAGCTGTCCACCTACAGTGGGTTCTTGCCAGGTTTCAACATGGGGATTACAATACTTTCCCACCATTGAGGTGGGAACTCACCCTCATCCCAGATACGGTTGAAAAGGTCTAAGAGGTGTTACTGGCAGTCCACCGAGAGGTGTTTGAGCATCTGACAGAGGATGCGATCTGGCCCAGGAGCCTTATCAGGACAAGTGGAATTCCCACTCACTGAACAGAACATTGTAGGAGTCCGGGTGGTGCGTGTCAAATGAAAGGCTCCGAAGTTCCAACCGCTCTTTCAGGAAGTGAAAGGCCAGTGGGTAATCCGCAATAGCGGACCTACGAGAAAAATTCTCCACTAAGCAATTTGCAATTGTGTCGGAGTCAGTACAGACTGCTCCATTCAGTGAAAGCGCAGGTACACTGACGTGGGTCCGATACCCAAAGAGTCACCTAATATTGGCCCAGACCTGCGATGGAGAGGTACGGGGGCTAATGGTGGAGACATACCTTTCCCAGCACTCTTGCTCGCATTGGCGAATGAGGCGGCGGAGCCGTTTAGAGGCAATGATGTGTTCCAATGAGGTATGCCACTTGTGACAGTGGAGGGCCCGCCTGCGATCTTTAATCGCCTCAGCGATCTCAGGCGAGAACCAAGGCACAGTCCTCTGCAAAGGGGACCCAGAAGAACAGGGAATGGCAGATTCTGAGGCAGTAACGATGCTGGTAGTGAACGAGTGGACCACCGCATCAATGGCGTCATTGGAAAGAGGCTCAATAAAGGCACTGGAGGTGAACAAGTCGCACTCATCCTTATTCATAGCCCATCTACAGGGGCGCCCAAAAGAGTGATGCTGTGGCAGTGACAGAAAGATCGGAAACTGGTCAATACCGCACAAGTCGTCACGCACACTCCATTGGACAGATGGTAATAGGCTAGGGCTGCAGATCGAAAGGTTGATGGCTGAGTATGTGCCATGCACCACGCTGAAACATGTGAAGGTTCCATTATTTAAAAGAGAAAGGTCGAGCTGTGCCAATATTTGCTCAACGATGCTGCCTTGCCCTGTTGCCATTGATCCACCCCACAGAGGGTTACGGAGGGTTATGGGCATTGAAGTTGCCCAGTAACAGAAAAGGTGGCGGCAATTGAGCTATCAGCACAGCCAGGATGTGCTGCGGGACATCACCATCCGATGGAAGATAGAGACTGCAGACAGTAACAGTGTGAGGCGTCCACACCCAAACAGAGACAGCCTCTAAAGGTGTTTGTAGAGGAACAGACTCACTGTAAAGAGAGTGAAGGAAGTAGATGCAGATGCCACCAGATACCCTCTCGTAAGCTGCCCGGTTCTTATAACAATCCCGATATGCACAGAGGGTGGGGGTTTGCATTGCCAGAAAACCCAGTTTCCTGAAGAGCACTGCAGATGAAAATGGTGAAGGCTGAGAAGTTGTCAGAGCTCAGCAAGATGGAAAAAACCACTGTAGTTCCACAGGAAGAGGAAAGTGTTCATGGCCGAGAAAGGTGTAAAGGGACCGAGGAGGCAGATTACGCCACTGGGTCACCTGCTGCCACCGACTGAGTACCAATGGGAGTGACATCCATCATGTCTGAGGGACCGGCGAGATCTAGGTCCTCATCAGACAGCAGAACATCCATCCGATCCTCAGATGCAGAGCTTGTATGTAGCAGTGGAGTGGGTTCCACTGCAATTTCCTTGGTCTTAGGGGTCTCCGATTTTGATTTCTCACGCTGTTCCTTTGGTTGCCCCTGCTGGGAGGGCTTCTTTCATTCAGTCTCTGGGACTGAAGAGGACCGGAAAGCCCTATGACCAGCTACCTGAGGCTTCTTCAGCCCTAGGCAGGTGCCTGGTTTGCCACTGGTAGGAACTTGGGAAGGGAGTGACCCGACAGATCCCTTCCAGCGAGAGAAGTCTAAGAAGACTTACACTTCTCCAGCTTAGAAGTGGGGACTGGTGTCCCCGATGGTTGGGGAGGTGCCGCTCCCGAGGTAGGTGGTGCAGAAGCAACAGGGAGGGAAGTGCCGCCGCCCCCCCCCCCCCCCCCCCCCACCATCAAGAGGGAAGGGGGGTCCTTCGGCTCTGAGAGCTGACTGTATGTGGTGCAACGGATGGAGCTGCAACACGAGTGACAGTGGTGGCATAAGATGACATCATGTGCATGGGATGAAGCCATTCAAATTTCTGTTTAACCTCAGTGTAGGTCAGTCGGTCCAGGGTCTTATATTCCATTATACTCCTTCTGCAGAATCTTACAGTCTGGCGAGCAAGGGGGATGGTGCTCTCCGCAGTTGACACAGATGGGAGGCGGGGCACATGGAGTATCAGGTTGGGATGGATGACCACAATCATGCACAGCGGGAAGACACATGACCGAACTTCCAACACTTGAATCACCGCATCGGGGGAGGGATGTATGGTTTGACTTCACAGTGGTAGACCATCACCTTCACTTCTTGGGTTATGTGTCACCCTTGAAGGTCAAGATGAAGGTACTGGTGGCAACCCGATTATCCCTTGGACCCCAGTGGGCGCGCTGGACAAAATGGACACTTTGTCACTAAGTTGGCGTGCAGCTCGTTATCGGACTGTAAAAGAAGATCCTTGTGAAAGATAATGCCCTGAACCATACTTAAACTTTTATGAGGCGTGATAGTAACAGAAACATCCCCCAGTTTCTTACAAGCGAGTAACGGCCACAACTGGGCAGAGGATACTGTTTTTATCAAGACTTACCCGGAACACATTTTTGACAAGCCCTCCACTTCCCCAAACTTGTCCTCTAAATGCTCTACAAAGAAGTGAGGCTTCATGGACACAAAGTATTCCCCATTAGCTCTTGTACAGACTAGATACCAGGGCAAATACATGTCACTGTCATTCACAGCCTTTCGTTCATCCCATGGTGTGGCCAGGGAGGGGAACAATTTGGGGTCAGACATGTTTCCATTAAAAAGAGCCCTCTAACGCTTAGAGACTGCTGGTGGTTGGCCACCAGCAAGAGAAGATGTGCCACACTTCATTGCGTGTCATCCACCAAGATGCCACCTACTCCGACCAAGGGCCCTCCCCACTGGCAGGATGGCCATTTTCGGGAGTCCCGATGCCCCAGAGAGATAGGCATCTACTCCTTGGCATACGTGGGGAGTTAATGGTGCAGGCATCAGTAGAGCGATCCCTGTGTTGTCAGGGGGCTACAACCAACTGGGTACATGACGGACACACAACAGACTGGCTAATGTGCTGGATACAAGGTGGCATTTGGTCCATGGTCGTCGTCAGCGCAGAAAGCGACACTGCAGAGTACATGGTGGAAATCGCACCCAGGACTGTATCCTCGCCCAAGGCATGGAGAGCGAGCAGGACTGCAACGCAATGATGAATAATCTGGCTAAAGGTCTCAATGCATGATGGACACAATGCACCAAGTAAGGCGCCCTTCCCCACTTGGCTCACTCTTCGGAATAATTTTGAAATATGGTGGTCAAACCCAATAGGGGACCATCACATATGGGCTGAAACGTTTGAGACACTTTTTAGTTGCCTCTTACGACAGACGGGAATGCCGCGGGCCTATTCTTACCCCCAAACCCGCAGGGGGAGGACCATTGGCAATGCCAAAGGGACACCACCTCCTGACACACGGCAACACAGATCTCATCGGAGGGAATATAGGTACTCGTGGGCTGAGGTACAAGCACTGCAGCCTTGGCAGCAGCCTCGTTTTTTGGCAGACTGATCAGACCAGGAACCCACAGAAACATCACACTGGCTCCACCAATAGTGAGCATGTTACAATTTTCCTGGAGTCACTGCACTAAGGGATGGGCGATGTACAGCGCAAATAGACTTTGAAGAGCACCGAGTGAGTGAGCAGAGAACACAATTGAAAAGGTTGTGTTGCTGGATGTACTCCATGGCCTGATACATGGGCGAAGAGCTTGGCTGTAAATACTAAGCAGTGTGCCGGAAGCCAATATCGAAAGACATGGGTGCCAATGACGAAGGCACACCCGACACCATAGTCAGTCCGAGAGCCATCAGCATACAAAGGTACTATCACGAAGTTCCACATGAAGGTCGTGAAACTGAAGGCGACAGTCCGAGGCTAGAGTAGAGTTCTTAGGACGCAAATGAAGGCCAAAGTTAACATGGGCCACTTCATGAACGCTAGGTGGTGAGGGGTTCACACCCACTGGGAAAGTTGCAGGTAGTGTGAAGTTAAGCCGCAGTAATAAGTGCCGAAAGCGGACTCCAGGAGGTAACAGAGAAGAGGGACGCATCCCAGACTGGCGATGAAGGGAATCATCGAAGAGGGAGACACAGGATAGGTGGCCACGCATGGCAGACTAACGGCATGCATACCTGCTGAGGAGAAAGGCACAACAGTAGGACAGTGGTAGTTCAGAAGCTTCAGCATACAGACTCTCAACCGGGCTAGTGTAAAAGGCGCCTGTGGCCAAATGGATGCCCATGATGGTGGATAGTGTTGAGACGGCGTAAGAGGGATGGCGGTGCAGACACAAAAACAAAGCACCCATAGTCGAAGTTCGAATGGACAAGGGACGTATACAAACAAAGGAGGATGGTTCGATCAGCACCCCAGGAAGTAACATTGAGAGCACGTAGGACATGGAAGAACCGCGTACAGCAGGGTGCCAGGTAAGACACATGGGAAGACCAAGAGAGTTTCCTATCGAGCATGCACCCCAGGAATTACGTAGTTTCAACAAACTGAAGGTCAACAGGCCCAAGATGTAAAAATGGTGGGAGAAACCACTTGCGTCAACAGAAATTCATACAAAAGGTTTTGTAAGTGGAAACGCGAAAGCCATTGTCAATGCTCCAGGAGTAAAGACGATCAAGACATCGCTGAAGACACCACTCAGTGAGACAGGTCCGTGGAGAACTGCAATAGATAACAAAATCATCAACAAACAGGGAGCCAGAGATGCCTGGCAGGAGACAGGCCATGATGGGGTTAATGGTGACAGCAAAGAAGACAACACTCAGGATAGAGCCCTGAGGCACTCCATTTTCCTGGATAAAGGTGTCTGACAAGGCAGAATCCAACACGCACCTTGAAAACTATCTCCTAAAAATGCCTGAAGGAAAAAGGGCAGGTGGCCACGGAAGCCCCACATGTAAAGAGTACGCAGGATGCCAGTTCTCCAGCAGGTGTATTAGGCTTCTCCAAATCGAAAAACATGGCCACAGTCTGGGATTTCAGCAGAAAACCCTTCATGACACAGGTTGACAAAGTAACAACATGGTCAACTGCAGAATTCCTCATTCTAAATCCACACTGTGCACTCGTCAGTAAATTGTGAGACTCTAGCCACAATACCAGCCTGGCATGAATCATATGTTCCATCACCTTGCAAATGTAACTGGCAAGAGAGATGGGGTGGTAGCTAGAAGGTAGGTTTTCGTCCTTACCGGGCTTAGGTATGGGTATGACAGTGGTTTCATACCAGCGTCCGGGAAATTTGCCCTCTGCCCAGATGCGGTTCTGTGAATTAAGCAGAAAGTGCTTGCCTGGAAGAGAAAGGAACTTCAACATTTGAATGTGGATGGGATCTGGCCCTGGGGCGTAGGATCAGGATAAACTGAGAGCATGATCTAGCTTCCTCATAGTAAAGGCGGCATTGTAGCATTCACGATTCTGAGAAGAGAAGGGTATCGCCCAAGTCGCCTCCGCACATTTCCACTAGAGGAAGACAGGGTGATAGTGGCAATAGCTCGACACTCCCGCAAAACGGTGGCCCTTGGTATTGGAGATGGCAACAGGGTCCACGATAATACCGTCTGCTACTGTCAGGACAGAAAATGGGGAATGGATCTCTGTCCCAGAGAGCCATCGGAGGTTGGCCCACATGACAGAGGAAGGGGTGGAACTGCTTAAAGAACTACCGAATGAAATCCAGCTAGCTCTTTTGCTATCCTGAAGAATACAACACTTTGCACGCATCTGTTCATAATGCAAGCAGTTTGCCATCGTAAGAGGATGGTTAAAAACAATGAGAGCATGTCTCCGCATGGGAACTGCGTCGTGGCATGCCTCAGTCCACTAAGGAACCAGGACACAGTGTGGTAAAGAGGAAGTGTAATGAATTGAGCATTCGGCTGCGTTAAGGATAACGTTTGTACGATATTTCACCTGGTCATCACAACTATGGGAAATCTTGTTAGTCGAAGGTTGCACGGGAGGAATAAAGCCATCAGTCAGCCTCAGTAAGTTGCCATTTGGCTGTGCACGCAGGTGGGCTAGGTGTCAGCAAACAGCTAGCACATGGGAAATGGTCCACAAAAGGGGATGACGTGCATTAAAGTTATCGAGTAGCAAAAATGGGGGAGGTAGCTGACCAATAAGCTGAAGGAAGTCTGCCCTTGTGACATCGAATGACAGACGGACATAAATGGTACAGAAGGGAAACATCAGGAGGGGATGGAAAAAGGCAAACTGCAACAGCTTGAAAATGGGTAGTCAGGAGACAGGTTGACTATGAATGTCATCCCATATGAGCAGCATGACACCCCTATGCGATAGAATAACGACCTAGGGGGAAGGTCAAAATGAATCGATAAGTAATGTGAAAGCTCAAAGTGGTCCTGAGGGCGCAATTTTGTTTCCTGAAGGCAGAGTACACAGGGATGCTGCGATGCTAAAAGCAGCCATAAATCCCCTTTATGGGACCGAAGGCCGTGGACGTACCATTGGAGGACAGTTAAGCTGAGGAAGAGACGTACCGGCGTGAACTCGGCAGCTGCCAAGTGACAGGGTGTAGAGTCACCACTACAGGGCACAGAAGTAGGAGGATCCTGCTCCATGGGGTCCACAGAAGCATCGGCTTGCTTGTTCAGTCTGTCCTTGGAGTCCAAAGCTGAAAAACGGTTGGTAGTGCGCACCAGTGATATGGAGGCCGGCCAGAGTAATGTACCACGTGGCGAGACCATCATAGAGGATCTTTGAGTTGGTGATGGAGAAGGCAGTTTGCCTTTGGTGGACTTCTTCGAGCCTTTCCGGTTAGAGGAAGACTCTGGTGTCATTTGGCTGGACAGTTGGAGGAAGTCGACATGGGAGTACTATTTCTGTCCTACTGGTTGTGTAGCTGGTGCTTTTGACTCTTGAGGAGGCAGTTTGCCTGTGCCTTGCACAGCTGGACAGATGGGGGGAGGATGGCAATGCTACCTTGACACTGGGCGATTCCACAACCTCGGAGCTGAATTTGAGGTCGCATGTTAGTGTGGCCACATCCTGCATGGAGTGAAGGGTAACAACAACAGAACTATAGGTGCCAGGTGAGGGAACAGAGGGTTTCCAACTAGCCATTAACTTGCAAGGGACCGGGTAAGGCACTCTTTCCTTTACCCAGATCTCTTGGACAGCCCGCTCATGAAGATGCATGAGACAATCCCTAGAGGAGGCGGCATGGCCGCCATTGCAGTTGGTACAGCAGGGGGAAGGAGGCAGACAATCGCCCTCGTGTGCATCACTAACACAAGTTACACATTTGGCTGGGTGTCAACAAGACATTCTAGTGTGGTTGAAATGATGACACTGGTAGCAGCGCATCGGGTTCGAAATGTACGGCCAGACTGTGATAATTTCAGAGCCTTATTTGATCTTTAACGGCATCAGCACTCTATCAAAGGAGAGGAAAAGAGTGCGGGTGGGCACTGAGGAGGAATCTACCTTTCTCATTACACGATGGATGGCAATGACACCCTGATCACAGAGGTAAGATTGGATTTTGGCATCGGTTAGACCGACCAGCAGCACGGTGTAATTTACACCACGGGAAGAATTCAAAGTTCTATGGGCCTCGACATGAACAGGGTAGCTGTGGAGAAGCGAGGCAGCAAGCAGTTGCTGCGCTTGAGAATCGGAAGTAGTCTCCAAAAGCAAAGTGCCATTCTGTAAACGAGAACAGGATTTCACAGAGCCGGCAACTGCATCAACACCTTTCTGAATAATAAACGAATTTACTGTGGCGAAGGACTGACCATCTTCAATACATGAAACCACGAGGAATCGCAGTGCAGCAGGAAGGGTCTTTGAATCATTAGCCTCATTACATTTACGTTTCCTAGATGTTGATTGTAAGATGATTGACTGGTGAAAAAAATCCCCCGCAATTGCCAGCATCTGCAATGGTGCACTCCTAACTGGGGGCTCCCTTCACAAGGGGGGCGCACCTGCCTTAGGTGATTGTTCACACATCCTGAACACCTGACAGAGAGAGCAATAGCCAATTTGGGAAGGTTGCAGCTCAGGCAATCACCCCTCCCTGGGCCTGGCCTGTACCAGAGGGTATGTGCGAACCCTACCTATTGAGCTGGGGCTGGGAATTACACGTTACCCAGTCACCCAGTCACCTGTTACACATCATATGCGGGGGCCAACCTTCAGGAGCGCAAAGGAGGAAGAAGAAAAAGAGGAACCTCAAATTCCGAAGCGGAGGACAAGTGGAGAAAAGAAACAAAGAAAGGAAAAGGGTGTGAAAAAACAAAGGTGAGACTGTTCATACGTCAGCGACAGACAACATTCCCAATAACAACCCTGACATGTTCCCAAGGGAGGGGAAAAAGAATAGCAAGAGAATAGACATGCAGCATAGAAGGGAAAAAATGCTGCAAAGGCTGGGGCCCAATGGTAGCCAAGCACAAACCTTTGAGTTTGAAGGAGCTTTTGAGCATTTGAAGGAATTTTTGGCTATTGGTTGTGTCCTCTCCTATCCAGACAAAAACAACTGTTTTTGTCCTGTTGTGCCAGCAATTGTGCTCTAGGCCGCAACCTGATTTTTTAAGTGGGCAGAACATCTTATACCTCAAGGCAATTTAACAACGATGGGAGGAAAAAAATACACCACCAAGAAATAAGATATGTCATGTTTAACCACTGGTATCCCATATTTCTGCTGCTAGTGACAATAGTAAGTGTTTTAAAAAATGAGTGATCGTATCAAATTAAATCCATCCATCCAACATACACAGTGGATATTCTGCCTTAGTGAATTTGATTATAAAGTTGTGCACTAGCTCAGGAAAACACAATCAGCAATGGGTCGAGTTGCAAGGTGCACAATGCAATAACTGAACCTTCAGTTCTGAAACACTGCACAAAGAGAACCACTGCTCAGAATGATGTCAAATTTTAACAGCATGTTATTGACATGGGATGAAACATTGTGGACCGAAAACTTGAACGGAAATTTGATTGACTGATGGCACTATAATCATCTTAATGTAAATGGGGATGGGTACAAATGACAGATTAATCTCAATGCAATGGCTATGGCTTGAGCTGCACATTACACCATGTACACGATTGAATGAGTTCGGCAGTCAGCAGTTACGACACTGTTAGTTAGGCAACCCCATCCACCATGGGAACGTTATATCACATTGGAGTGGAGAAATTGGTTTTTAATTGTCCTGAGGACAAAAACCACACAAAAAGGAAAACAATATCGGTTTTTAATTGTCACGAGACTGGCACAAGACATGTTCAGTATGCTGTTCACTGTTTCCTGCCACAAGTAAAAATTGAGAAACAGCACGTTCAGAATTTGTTATGCAATGTGTGCCTTCAATTCAGCTACATACTAAATGGAGCACTGAACAAAACAATTTTCAGATAATCCCACAGTCAGAAGTCACACAGATGAAGATCAGTTGATCTGAGCACGCAGGCTGTAGGGAAATGATGGCTGACAATTCTAGCCTTTCCGAAATGCCTCTGCAGCAACCACTTCACTGGCTGTGCAATGTGCTGAGGAGCATCATCTTGCATATAAATGATCCTACCCCAAACATCCATGCTGCTGAAGGGTTGGAATGACAGCATGCAGAAGACCCTCATAGCATTTACCAGTGATGATACAGGTAACAGAACCCGCAGAACTCATCTTCTTGGGAAGGGGGGGAGGGGGACGGACAGATCTATTATAAATGATGCATTCAACCCCCATCACACAGTCACCTTCGCAGAATGATGGGGTACCAGTTGATATGTGTGAGGATCTTCCGTAGCTCTCATTCTGTAATTATGCATTTTGACACGTCCTTTGAGATGGAAATGGTCTTTGTTTGTTCACAGAATGTTCCATATCCATTCATTGTCCACTTATATGCCGGCTAGAAATTCCCAGGTGAATTTCTGTCTTCCTTGCAGGTCAGCATGAAGCAGCTCCTGAACAACGGTGATTTTGTATGAATAGCAATGCAGGATGTTTCTTAGCTTTTATGCATCAAGCTTGCAGGCATGTCCAATGTTAGGGCAATTCCCCGTTCATTGCTTGTTTGTACATCACCACTTAACCCCTCCTGCATTGCTGTGGCCACACCTTCGATAGATGTCTCACGAACTGCTTTCCTCCCTCTGTCACACTGCACTTCAACAGAAACTGTATTTTTCGAATTTTGTAATCATTTTCTCCATCCCCTTAGCAGACATTGGACCAATGCCTTTTTTAATTCCCTTGAGTGTCGAGAACTTCCGAAGGGCTACTGGCACACAGTCGCAGTCCTAAAAGAGCTTTACCAGCGGCATTCAATACTTCATGGAGACAGTAACATTGGGTATCTCAAACTCAAACTGAGGAACAGCCTTGTACCCCACGTCTGTTAGTGTGCACATTCTGATGTTTACAGCACCATCTATTGGTCAATTACACCCCCCCCCCCCATTCAAATTTGACATCATTCTGTGCAGTGGTTATCTCTCTACAACATTTTGAAACAAACTATGATTATGGGTATGCTGAAGAATGTGTGTACTTCTCCGCTGAGGAATGACATGTGGAGCACAGCACTGACCCAAACATCAACAATTTGCTACCCTAGCACAGTTCTGTGCTGACTGGAATTCTGTATATACTGACACATCACAGCCACACTATTGTCTCCACTACCAAAATTTCACACTGATCAATGTGTAAAGCTGACAAATTCATTGTGCCAATGGGCAAAACAAAGAAATTCATGAAAAGTGACAGTGTCAAGTTATCAAAAACGACAGCACAATGTGGAACTTTAGCTTCCAATTAGAACCACCACTACGCATGTGGGAAGTCCGGTTATTTAGAAGGACACCAGTAGCACTACTCCACAACCAACGCCTAACAAAGAAGGGTGGAGATTGGGAGGAAAGAAATAGTGAAAAGAATGAAGCCGCAGGACAAGTAAATTTTTCCTGGATCTATATGTAACCATAATCTATGCATAAATGTCATGGGTTAAGCCACCATAATTTACAGACATGGTTGTGATAGCTCACTTCCTTTCAGAATCTCGCCTATCAAAAAATTGTTTTTTTCCTATCGCTCTACATTCCTCTTATGGACCTGATTATGTGTCCTCTATTGCCAGTTAGTTGCCATGCAGTACCATCTGATGAGAAGAAAGGAAAAAAAGTATTACAGAGATTATATCAGATCTGGATTTCTCCTATTTTTCTTCTTGTGTCTAGAAAGTAAGCTAATTAATGTAAATAAGCGAAATCTTTCCCAAGGCCTAACATCAATATACCTGTTGGAATGATTGCAATAATTCTCCACCACACTGATTTTTTCTGAAGAATGGAGGAAAGAAGTGACTGTCCAGTAGCTTCTTGTATCAGGGATGACCCAATAAGTACGCAAATGTAAAAGCAGAGCTTCACATCAGCATTGTGCCAACACTGGCAGTTAACACAGGACTGTGGTAGCATCAACAAAACAAAATAACTAAGCAATGCTAGCTACCCAGTGAAATGACTACAGCCTGGTTCACCAAAAAACCCATCAGACCTGTGAAAGCCACTGCTTTGACTCCAGTGCTATTATGCCACTGCCACCAATGTAAGAGTAGAATGTATAACTATTTGACTCTAAACCAGCACAGACTTAACTCCACCAACTTTTTCGGAGTGAATGTATCAATTGTCTTCAAGTGAAGTCATCCTGATTCTTGGTTGCTTGTGAGCTCTGTCCACCAGCATCTACCTCCTTTACATTACTGTTGCACTCTGGTAATGCCACTGGAGAACAGCCTACGGCAACCATTTGGCTGCTGGATATAGCTGAGAGACTGTCAGGACATCACACCTGAATCAGCTATACAGGTTGGTCCATAGTGACCGGGCCAAATATCTCACGAAATAAGCATCAAATGAAAAAACTACAAGGAACGAAACTTGTTTAGCTTGAAGAGGGAAATCAGATGGCGCTATGGTTGGCCCACTAGATGGCGCTGCCATAGGTCAAACTGATATCAACAGCGTTTTTTTTTTTAAATAGGAGCCCCCATTTTGTTATTACATATTTGTGTAGTATGTAAAGAAATATGAATGTATTAGTTGGACCACTTTTTTCACTTTGTGATAGATGGCACTGTAATAGTAACAAACGTATAAGTACGTAGTATCACGTAACATTCCGCCAGTGCGGACTGTGTTTGATTCGTGATACATTACAGGTGTGAAAATGGACCATTTACCAATTGCAGAAAAGGTAGATATCATGTTGATGTACGGCTATTCTGATCAAAATGACCAACTGGTGTGTGCTTTGTATACTGCTCAGTATCCTGGACGACACCATCCAAGTGTCTGGACTGTTTGCCGGATAGTTACATTATTTAAGGAAACAGGAAGTGAAACTTCCTGGCAGATTAAAACTGTGTGCCGGACCGAGACTCGAACTCGGGACCTTTGCCTTTCGCGGGCAAGTGCTCTACCAACTGAGCTACCCAAGCACGACTCACGACCTGTCCTCACAGCTTTACTTCTGCAAGTACCTCGCTCCTACCTTCCAAACTTTACATAAGCTCTCCTGCGAACCTTGCAGAACTAACACTCCTGAAAGAAAGGATATTGCGGAGACACGGCTTAGCCACAGCCTGGGGGATGTTTCTAGAATGAAAGCTGTGAGGACGGGTCATGAGTCGTGCTTGGGTAGCTCAGTTGTTAGAGCACTTGCCCGCGAAAGGCAAAGGTCCCAAGTTCGAGTCTCGATCCGACACACAGTTTTAATCTGCCAGCAAGTTTCATATCAGCGCACACTCCGCTGTAGAGTGAAAATTTCATTCTAGAAACAGGAAGTGTTCAGCCACATGCGAAACGTCAACCACGACCTGCAACAAATGATGATGACCAAGTAGGTGTTTTAGCTGCTGTCGCGGCCAGTCCCCAAGTAAGTAGCAGACAAATTGCGCAAGAATCGGGAATCTCAAAAACGTCGGTGTTGAGAATGCTACATCAACATCGACTGCACCCGTACCATATTTCTATGCACCAGGAATTGCATAGTGACAACTTTGAACATTGTGTACAGTTCTGCCACTGGGCACAATAGAAATTACGGAACGATGACAGATTACTTGCACGCCCTCTATTTAGCGATGAAGCGTCATTCACCAACAGTGGTAACGTAAACCGGCATAATATGCACTATTCGGCAACAGAAAATCTACGATGGCTGCGACAAGTGGAACATCAGCGACTTTGGTGGGTTAATGTATGGTGCGGCATTATGGGAAGAAGGATAATTGGCCCCCATTTTATCGATGGCAATCTAAATGGTGCAATGTTTGCCGATTCCCTATGTAATCTTCTACCGATGTTACTACAAAATGTTTCACTGCATGACAGCATGGCGGTGTACTTCCAACATGATTGATGTCTGGCACATAGCTCGTGTGTGGTTGAAGCGGTATTGAATAGCATATTTGATGACAGGTGGATTGGTCGTCTAAGCACAATACCATGGCCTGCACGTACACCGGATTTCTTTCTGTGAGGAAAGTTGAAGGATATTTGCTATTGTGATACACCGACAGCACCTGACAACATGCGTCAGTGCATTGTCAGTGCATGTGCAAACAATACGTAAGGCAATCTGTCTAACAAGCCTTCATCATGCTTCGACATTCCACATGATGTATCGTTACATCACTCTGGTCTCATGTCAGCCTATGCCTCCCACCTGTTGGTGTTGATGCCAAAACTTTCCATATCTCAATTACAGGAGTCCTTGAACTTCAATACAGGATGTCCTACGAGTATTTTTTTGGCTGTATAAATCTCTTCAAGCATCACCTCATGTGGTAATCTCTCAGGATCCATACGATAGATGTGTCCCAGTCAGTGGAGTCGTCTCTGCTTCAAGATAGCTGAAATGCTGTTGCAGCTAGTTTTAGATAGTAGTTCTTTGTTGGTCATTCGCCTTCCACATTACTCCGAGGATGGATCTCGGGCACCGAATTAAGGGGATGTTCTTGTTAAGTGCAGCTGGGGGTACGCAAGTTGGTGGATGTGCTCTGTGTTACATACACACTATGCAAGTTGCAATACACTGTCACACAAGCTGAGACACCAAAATTCAATTCTCAATACTTATTTAGTTGTACGATGTTCGTTTCTAAACAGAAGCTCAAAATGTGGATCAACATCTTCTTTATGTCTAACAATTATGGTAATGATAGGACCATAAGAACGTCTCACCATGAGAAGATGCCACCTGAAGAGTGGTAGTTCACAAGTCTCCATACATAGCCTGGATATTAGGCTTGTTCAGTAAGCACCGATCGCCTGCCTAATGTCCTAATTAGACAAGATGCAACATTTTTTGATATGTTTACCTTACAGATCTATGCACAATACAACTGTACTCAAGTCGGGGTAAAACAAATGCCTAATAAAACTGTGGGAGTAGACACACTATGGATCTGCAGGGTCATCTTCAGGACGTTAAGCACTTTCTGGAATGTGACTTTCAAGCACTTCAGATACATTGCCCCAGTAAAATTATCATTAAAATATAAACCCATAAAATGTAACAGAGTTGTTAAAATTAAAATAGGTAAAATTCCTGTAGAGCTCAAGTACATTAAAAGGGTAATGTGAATGTCAACATCTTACTTGCTGGATGAGGTTAAATGTGCTATGGAGCTGCGATTGGACACGGAACAGAAAATAGAGAAATTGTTCTTGAATAGGGAGCATTGGACTGCACTTTTTACTGGGGACATAATGCAGTTGATGGTGGTAGCAAGTAGTTTGCTGCTGAGTACACTTTCAGGGAGAGCTTCATTCTCTTAAAGATCTGATTATGTGTCTCTGATCTATTATGTAAATAATTCTGTAACTGTAGAAGGATAGAGTGCTACTCACTGTAAAGATGACAAGCACAACAAAAAGACACACTAAGCATACAGCCACAGCCTTCATCAGAAAAGAAACACACACACACACACACACACACACACACACACACAAACTGCTATCTTTGGTTGCTCAGGCCCAAGTGTGGGGAAGATATTGAGAACACTTTGTGTGTATCAAGTTCTGCAAGAAGGAAGAAGGACAAATAGCGAGATGAATTCTTAATTAAGTCTGTGAGAACTTTCATGTGCATGTATTTGTGAGGGACTACATAGACACAGCACACTATTATTACATATGGTCGATAAACTGACAACTACAGCTTGTTATATAAGCAGAGAGGTTTTGCCTGTACTTTGATTTGCAGCTTCTCTGTGTGAGTCCTCTAACCATTCAAATTCCACTGAAGTGTGGATACAAGTTTTCAGAGAAGTTTCTCCTTCCCTCCTTCCTTTATCACAATGTTAACAGAGAAAACCTGTGATGTTTAAACTGTTTTGTAAATATCAGCTTTACTTCCATACCTTCATCTTTATAAGAAACTGTTTGATTTTTTCTAATGAAATGGCTTTTGATCTATTTTCTTCGGGTTTCGTTTAACTCTGGCGACAACCTTCCCCTGCTCTACTTAATTTCTACTGTAAATTTCCCAACTAGGGTATACAAATGTTGTAAGACTGCCATTGATAATATATTTATAGACAATTCTAGGCAACTAAGCCACATTACGAAACCAGTAGTAAATGGGCTATCTGATCATGACATGCAACACGTAACATTAAATTTTGAAAATTGTCAGGGTAAAACATCTATCAGAACTGAGTACAGAAGACCAATAAAACAGCCAAAACTGAGAAATTTAGGAGACTGCTCAAAGAAATTAATTGGATGGATGTTTACAGCCTTCAAGAAACAAATGAAAAATACAAAACATTCATTAATAAATTTAGCACCTTATTTGAAAATTGTTTTCCCCTGAAAGTAACTCAAATTAAGCAGAAGTCTAATAAGAAACCATGGATCACATAATGGATAAAGATATCATGCGAAACAAAAAGGAAACTATCCCATAAGTAAGGACACCTTTGATACTAGCATTATAGCTGATTACAAAAAATACTGCAAAATACTGAAGAAGGTTATTCAGAAATCTAAACACCTGCATTATGAGAAGAAGATAAATACATCCAGCAATAAAATAAAAACAATATGGGACATAGTTAAGTCAGAGACAGGTAGGACCAGAAATGAGGAGGAACAAATAGCACTAAAAATAAATGTAACCCTGGTAACAAACACATGTTGTGTTGCAAGCCATTTAAACAAATATTTTGTCTCTGTTACTGATAGCATGGGGTTGTCAGGTTCAGTAAATAACGCAATGGATTTATCCAAGACTAGTGCACACAAGCAATCTCAGTAAAATGGAATTGACACTTACTTCACGCAAAGAAATAGAATCCATCATAAAGTCCTTGAAATCAAAGCATTCTCGTGGTTATGATAACATATCATCAAAGTTAAAAACAAAGAGTGTTCATGTGAGCTTAGTCCTATTTTAAGTCATTTGTGTAATCAATCACTTGTCACAGGAACAGACTGGCTTAAATATGCTGAAGTTATACCTCTACACAAGAAAGGGGACAAAGAAATGCCGTCAAATTACTGACCAATCTCCTTTTGCCAGCTTTTTCAAAAATCTTTCAAAAGGTTATGTTCAAGTGTCTACTTAAGCACCTTAGTGAAAATAACACTGTCAAAGTCACAGTTTGAGTTCCTTAATGGTCATGATATTGAGAAAGCTATTTACACTTACAGCAAAAATGTCCTTAATTCATTGGACAACAAATTAGAGGCAACTGGAATATTCTGTGACCTGTCAACAGCTTTTGACTGTGTGAATCACAGCATTCTTTTAAGTGAATTAAAATATTATGGCACCACTGGTAGAGCTGCAAAGTGGTTTCAGTCCTATCTTACTAATAGAAAACAAAGGGTGTCATTACGTAACACTTCAGCAGTAGTTAATCAGACATCATCCGACTGGGAAGAAATTACATTGTTCCCCAAGGTTCCATATTAGGTCCACTACTGTTTCTTGTGTATATTAATGATCTGTCATCTGTTACATTACCAGATGCCAAGTTTGTCTTATTTGCAGATGATACAAACATTGCAATAAATAGTAAATCAAATATAAATTTAGAAAGGGCAGCTAATCAATTTTTTACTGACATTAATAAGTGGTTCATAGCCAATTCACTATCATTAAACTTTGAAAAGACCCACTATATGCTGTTCAGAACTTCCAAGAGATTTTCTTCTGGTGTGTCTATTAAATATGATGACATGAAAATAGGAGAAGTTGAGAGTGTAAAATTCTTGGGATTACAACTTGATAATAAATTCAGTTGGGAGCAACATACTAATGAAATGCTAAAGCGCCCAAACAAGTCTGTGTTTGCAATGCAAAAGATGTCAGACATAGGGGATATAAATATTTTAAAAAAATGGCATATTTTGCTTATTTTCACTCCATTATGTCATATGGTATCTTATTTTGGGGTAACTCCACAAACAGAGAAAAAATTTTTAGTGTACAGAAGCATACAATAAGAGTAATGAGTAGTGTAAATCCAAGAACATCATGTCGAAACCTAGTCAAAGAATTGGGCATATTAACCACAGCTTCTCAGTATATTTATTCCTTAATGAAGTTTGTTGTAAATAATAGATCTCTTTTTCCAACTAACTGCTTAGTACACAGTACCAATACTAGGAATAAGAACAATATACATAAAGATTTAAAATCATTTACTCTTGCCCAGAAAGGAGTCCAGTATTCAGCAACACATATTTTCAATAAGTTACCAGCAACTATTAAGAGTTTAGTTTCAGACATAATTTAAAAGAATTTTTGGTGGCCAACTCCTATTCCATCCACTAGTTTCTCAAAAAGTGCAGTAGACCATTTTAATGAAAATTTATTATACTTTAATTTTTGACAATACATGGTTGTAACAACCAAGTAACTACCTACTGTGTGGATGATGGATGGATGGAAAGCAGACTTAAGACTTAAATCTGTAAATAGTGGAAGTTTAATTTTAAATCTTGTACATAATCTGACTGTTCTTAACTGAGGATAACTGAAATGAATAATTTACTTTCATTTTTGACAATACTTGGTTGTAATAGCCAAGAAACTAGCAAATGTCTGAATGATGGATTTAATGAAAGCAGATGTGAGTATTAAACCTGTAAATATTAGAAGTTTAATTTTAATTCATGTACATAATTTCACTGTTCATTGACTGAGGATCATCAAAATTAATGAAACTCAAGTTTTTCTAATTACATTTTTGTAATGTGTTTAACAAATGCAGTCTTACATATGGATTTGAATGGGCTGGTGGTGGGACCACCATTACGTGGTTTGAAGCACTTGTCCTTGGGGCTAGTTTAACAAGTTATTGGCAATTGATGTACTACACCATGTGGCTACATAGCCGTAAAGGTTTTGTTTCAGCAGTAAATATCCACTTTGTTACTTCAATTTCATAAATTTCCTCCTCTTCATTGAACTTTGAGCACTCGTGGCTCTAGACATGAGCAGTTAATACACCTTAGTGGAGACAAGCATGTCTTCTTCTTCTTTTTTTATGGGCAGCTGGAACAAATTTCCAGCCACATCCATACTCAGTAGGTAATGGCGTGTGATGGAGTATACTTCTGGAATCACTATCTTTTCTCCTTTCCCTGGTCCAGTCATAAAGGGTGAACGAGAAGAACAATTGTCGATAAACCTGTGTATGTTATTAACTTTCTCCAATTTTCACATCTAGGTCATTTTGTGAGATGTGGTAGGAAGTAATATGTTACCCAACTTTTCTTTGACAGTACGTTGAAGGTAGTTGTGAACAGGATGTGCCTAATTTAGTAGTAACTGGTGGCAGCTGAACCATAGACGTGCAAATCTAGTCTCTGCCAGGGCACATATGAAAGTTGCCAATCAGATCACACAATTGTGCACCAATTGTGTAGCTGTCATGCTAATTGGACCCATACTCCCATAATAAAGTCAGGGCTTTATAAAGATGCAATACGGTGGAGAAATCCACATGCTGGTAGGCATGACTCAAGCAGCTGAGACTGAAGTTTTAACTGGCACTCATCTTTTAACTGGGAAATATGTGGTACCCACAGCAACTAGGCACCAAATAATTTCTTGAAAAAATGAGATGATGTTACTGAACTGAACTGTCCTTTATGAAGATGCAGTCCAGATGTGGATTGAAAGTTCCATGTCGGTAAAAATGAACGTATTTTGCCAGTGGAAAACTGATAGCCATAGGTGAAGAACTATGGCAGATACACAGGTCATCAGTACATAGGACCAGTGCGAGAACAGCCCCCACAGCTTCTTCGAGGAAACTTATCACTATCAGAAAAAGGTTCATACACTTGGCACAGATCCCCACGGACTCATAAGTCTCCTGTGTGCAAATAGTATTGCAAGATTGGCTGACTAACATGAAACAAAAGAATAATGAAAAGATCCTGGATTAAAAATCAACATGGGGTCTCTGAAAGCCAACTCAGATTGTGGTAAGGATATGGTAATACTACAAGGAATTATGAACTTTCTTAGGCAAAGAAGACAGGAATGATGTATTGGTGACAGCAAAAGCTGTCTTTATAGTGTACTCCAGACAAATGGTTTGTTGTAAAACAGCCTTCCAGAAACCCGCACTAAGATTTGGGCACATACATTTGAGAAGTGCCTTAAACTGTTGGTTGGTTGGTTGGTTTGTGGGGATTAAAGGGACCAGACTGCGACGGTCATTGGTCCCTTTTTCCAAAAAACTAAAATCACCCACAGAGAATAAAAAACAAAAAACAGAAAAGACGGCCGACGATACAGGACAAGAAAGACTCAGACAGAGATCAGACAAAACAAATTAAAATCGCACAGAGTGTGACGGTGGTTGGCCGACCATAGAGGAAAAAAAGGAAAAGCCAGCCACCGAGAAACATATTAAAAACTCAGTCTAAAATTGTAGGCCAAAGGCCAGAATCAACACAAAAAAACAGGAACACTCAGATTAAATGATAAAAAACCCCTGCCCAAATAAAACCCAAAACTAAGTCCACCATGGTAGAATCATCTATTAAAAGGGCAGGGAGTGTGCCAGGCAGCGCAAACGTCTTCCTGAGCACACTTAAAAGTGGACAGTTCAACAAAATGTGGAGCACCATAAAAGCCGACCTGCATCGACAGAAGCGGGGCCACATGCGGCAGTATAAAGGTGTGTGTCAAGCAGCTGTGGCCAATGCGGAACCAGCAAAGGACGACTGAGTCTCTGCGAGTGGCTCGCACGGATGACGGCACGGAGTTTGTTAGGGGTGATCAGACCGTGCCATTCAGCGTCCCATAGCGTGAAAACGTTATGGCGTAAGACTGCTCGCAAATCAGTCTCCGGGAGGCCAATGTCCAGGGTTGGTTTATTGGTGGCCTGTTTGGCCAGGCGGTCCAACATGTTCATTGCCCGGGACACCAACATGACCGGGGTGTCCACACAAAGACCACAGAGCGGCCGCAACGGGCAAGAGTATGCAGGGTCTCCTGGATAGCCGTCACCAGACGAGAGCGAGAGGATAGCTCGTAAACCAGCTCAGGGAGTCGCTACAGATAACAAAGGACTCACCTGAGCAGGAGTGGATATATTCTAGGGCACGAAAGATGGCGACCAGCTCAGCACTGAAGACACTGCAGCCAGCCGGCAAGGATCGCTGTTCGTAGTGGTCCCCTAGAGTTCGAGCATAACCGACCTGACCAGCAACCATCAAACCATCAGTGTATACAACGCCAGAGTCCTGATACGTGGCTAGGATGGAATAAAAGCAGCGGCGGAAGGCCTCCTGAAGGACTGAGTCCTTCAGGCCCTGTGCCAATTCGAGCCGAAGGCAAGAGCGAGGAACACACCACGAGGGTGTATGCAAAGGGGCCTGGAAAAGAAGTGGAACAGGGAAAACCCCAAGCCCGGAGAGAAGCTCTTTGACGCGGACCACAATCGTACAACCCGACCGGGGCCGACGTTCTGGCAGATGGACGACCGATTGCGGGAATAGAAGACGATAATTTGGATGCCCAGGCAAGCTACAAACATAGGCAACATAAGCGGCCAGTAAATGTTGGCACCGTAAACGCAGTGGAGGGACACCTGCCTCCACAAGTATGCCTGCCTCGACAATGGACTGGCTCCCGTGCTGGATGTTAGGTAACATGTGGTCCATGGTCGCCGTCAGTGCAGAAAGAGGCACTGCACAGTGCAAGGTGGAAAGTGCACACAGGAACGTATCCATGCCAAAGAGATGGAGAGCGGGCAGGACTGCAATGCAACGACGAATAAGCTGGCAAAAGGTCTGATCGCAAGATAGACACAATGCACCAAGTAAGGCGCCCTTCCCCAATCGGCTCACTCTTCGGAAGAATTTTGAGATATGGAGGTCAAACCTGATGGGGGACCATCACATAAGGCCAAAACTTTTGAGACTCCTTTTAGTCGCCTCTTATGACAGACGGGAATACCGGGGCCTATTCTTACCCCCGAACCCACAGGGGGGCCTTAAACTGTTGTGGGCGGGAACTGCACGATATTCAGTTCCAATACTTGCTCAATAATGGCGCATTTGAACAACTTTGGTTGCAACTGAACAACTTTAGTTTTTTCCATTTTTTAAAAGCATTAAATTACATCTTGTTATGTTAAAGGCCAGCTCCGCTCTTTATTACCATATTTTAACTCTTTCTGATAACTTCTTTAAGGGATTGTTCTCACACACTTTGACATTAGGGTGTGATTCATTGTCTTGGAACTTCCTGGTATTCTATTTCGCATGTTCACTTCTGATCATAGAACTAGGTACATTTAAGTTACTGCGTAGATTTCTGTATAGGTTGGCTAAATAGGAAAGCACCGAGAGCTTCAGTTGAAAAAGCTTTCCCTGATGCACACTCAAAGTATTCCATAGTCTTAAGACTATGTTTTTGTACCTAATATCCAATGATGCAAGAACAAATGATAAAAATCTACATTATGGAAAAAAGTTATAGCTTTCCAAGAGATACTTCAATAACGATAGTCTATGAATCTCAAGCAGAAACAGTGTAAATGCTTATAACAGGCACTACACACCTTGCTGCAATGCACCCAAGCTTCACACCACCACTAATATACTTTACTCTTATGTATGTATAAAGACTATCCACTAAATCAATCTTGAGCATCATTGCAGACAAAAAAATTACTGTTGATGAAATGCTGACAAGGCAGGAAACAAATCTGACACACCCTAGAATACATCCAGGTGTAACTGCTCTGTGCAGCTTGATGATAAGTCACAGTTAACAATGTTCTGTACAGAAGCGCTCGTACAAAGTCTCTCAGTCATCTCAGTGGACACAAGCTGTCCGAGATGAAACTATTGCATTTTCTTTGAAAGCTGAATTCTGGTATATTTTTTAATGTTAGTTGCAGGTAAGGTATAGAAACCTTTACAGATGGTTAAAAGGTATTCCATATTTTAAGAGGTGGTAGTATGGGCCAAAGCAAAACAACAATGTCCAGTAAACATGTGCTCCAAAATGATTGCCTTAAGAGCTATGAGCACTCTTTCACCTTTGCTACTGTGGAACATCTCTTCTGCTGCTAGCTCTTCACAGCTATGAACAACCTACAGAACGCGGTAAACAAATGAGCACAAATTCCTGTGTTACTATTGATACACCATGTTAGTGTTGTTATTGTAAACTGTATTTACAGTTTTGGGAACGTGTCGCACATACATTAGTTCCAATGGAAATAGTTTGTATGTTCATTAGATTGTGAACCCTACGACTTATCTTACAAGGTAGATTAAGGAAAGGCAAACGTACTTTTCCAGCATTTGTAGACTTAGAGAAAACTTTTTACAATGTTAACTGAAATACCCTCTTTCAAATACTGCAGGTGACAGGGGTAAAATACAGTGAGCAAAAGGCTATTTACAATTTGTACAGAAACCAGATGGCAGTTATAAGAACCAAGGGGCACAAAAGGGAATCAGTGGTTGCGAAGGGAGTGAGACAGAGTTGTAGCCTATCCCCAATGTCATTCAATCTGTATATTGAGCAAGTAGTGAAGGAAACAAAAGAAGAACTCTGAGTAGGAATTAAAATCCATACAGAAGAAATAAAAACTGAGGTTTGCCGATGCCACTGTAATTCTGACAGAGACAACAAAAGACCTGGAAGAGTGGTTTAACGGAATGGACAGTGTCTTGAAGGCAGAATATAAGATGAACATCAACAAAAACAAAACAAGGATAATGGAATGTAGTCGCATTAAAGCAGATGATGCTGAGGGAATTAGATTAGGAAATGACACACTTCAAGTTGTAAATGAGGTTTGCTATCTGGGGAGCAAAATAACTGATGATGGTCAAAGTAGTGAGGGTATACAACAGACTGGCAATGGCAAGGAAAGCGTTTCTGAAGAAGAGAAATTTGTTAACATCAAGTATAGATTTAAGTGTCAGGAAGTCGCTTCTGAAAGTATTTGTATGGAGTGTAGCCATGTATGGAAGTGAAACATGGACGATAAATAGTTTAGAAAAGAAGAGAATAGAAGCTTTCGAAATGTGGTGCTACAAAAGAACGCTGAAGACTACATTCCACAGGTAAATCACATAACTAAAGAGGTCGTATGGAAAAGAATGGGAGAGAAGAGGAATTTGTGGCACAACTAGACTAGAAGAAGGGATCAGTTGGTAGGACACATTCTGAGGCATCAAGGGATCACCAATTTAGTATTGGAGGGAAGCATGGAGGGTAAAAATTGTAGATGGAGGTCAAGGGATGAATACACTAAGCAGATTCAGATGGATGTGGTAAAGATTCAATTTTCACAAGAAAGATACAGTTCACAAACAAGGCTGCTTTACACAAGATGCATTTGTGAATTTTCATTACCAACAAGTGTGGGTTGATGTAAATCCACAGGCAGTTGAAGAAGCAAGACGTCAGCACCAATATCAAATTACTGTATGGGCAAGAATAACTGACAAAAAACACACACACACACACACACACACACACACACACACACACACACACACACACACACAAAACCACGCAAAACGACGAAAAAAAAAAAAATGACATCACCAAACTCCCCATATACCACTAAACACAGTATCATCTGGAATCGGACACTTCCCTTGACCTATATAGCTCAACAGCAGCTCCCGATCCCATAAATTAGGACCTAACACTTCCCTTGACCTATATAGCTCAAAAACATCTCCCGATACCAATACCAGCATTCACAGCCACACATTTGAATCGAACACTTCCCTTGACCTGTTATCCTTACATCTCCACATACAGCCGTCCCTGGTCCGAGACTCTGGAACTTTAAGTAGGCCTCATTTCTTCACGACATACTGAACACTTCATGACTTCATCCAAAAATCTGAATAGTTGAAGACATTTTATTAGAGACAACGCACTGTCCCCCATCGTAGCGGACAACCAAAACTGTTGACCCTGTCAGTCATATCCATACCTACCAAAGACATAAAAAAAACAATTTACCAAAATTCACACACGATGCCACACTCGCAAAATACTCAAAATCACCACCTAACAAACCACCAGAGAGCACCACCGATCGCATTAAAACGACACCTACAAACACGCCACTCTCACAAACTAAAGTCCGCGCCGTCGTGACGTCACACACCACAACAGCCTTACGTCACAGGTCAAAGCCAACAGGTGGGATCGGACGCTTCAGTCAACCCCAAAGAACTTGCCTGTCCTGCTACAGGAGGTACCATTTCAACAATGGCTGGAGATGTGGTTCATGCATGATGGAGTGACAGCCCATTTTCTCCAAAAAGTCCGAGAACATCCCACACAGACATTTAATGAGCAATGGATTGTTCCGTGAGATCCAGTATGTTGGCCAGCCCATTAACTTTTTGTTGTGGGGACACTAAATCTTTCCTGTGTGCAAGCCCGATGGGTCAATGGAAGCATCAGATTCCACTTATCTGCTTTTACCCATGACGTAATGGTGGTGTTGTGTATGATGTCATTACAGCGGTTGGTTGATGTCTTGTTGATGTATTTGAATGTGCCCTCCGGTGGTGGAAGTGGATGCCCTGAGTTTGATGTGTAGTACTGTGATCATTTGAGTTTTGGTTATTGTCGTGATAATGTGGTTCTGAGTTTAGGTCGTTGGCGCAGTAAAGTGGATTGTGGAAGTGTTTTCAGCAAGTTATTAAGTGCTTTTTTTATGTACTTTGTGTTTTTGTTAGGTCTGAGGTGCACATTTGTGGCAACATCATGAGGTGGACAAGAGTTCCAGTGACTCGGACCAGGAAATGTCTATGTGGCATTGTCGGCAGTATGAGTGTGTGTGTGTGTGTGTGTGTGTGTGTGTGTGTGTGTGTGTGTGTGTTTTGGACAACCTAGGTGATTTTGCCTTTTGTTGGTTAGTAATTTTTGTTTTGGTTTTAATCTACAGTTAACACAATGTTGTCTGTGTTTTATATTTATGGTACGTCAGTTTAATCGAGGTAGTGAATATTATTTATAGCTCTCGTTGAGCTATATGGGTCAAGGGAAATGTCCAATTCCACATTTCTGGGTTATAGGTGTTCGATTCCTGTGGTTTTGTTGGTGTAGTGGAAGGTTCTCATTTAAATTTTTGTTAATATCATTTGTTTTTGGATGGTGCGGTGTTTTTTTTTTTTTTTTTTTTTTTTTATTTAGTTTGTCCCAGCCCTAAGTCCCCTATTCTCCCCAGTTGTCCTGTTACTTTCATTTTATTTTTGGAGTGAGCCATTATTGCGTCGTTTTTATTCTTGTTTGTGTTTGTTGGCATGTGTCTGTAGTGACATCATTGTTGTTATTTTGTACACACTGGAAATAGCCGTTCCTGACATATCTACATCTACATTTATACTGCGCAAGCCACCCAACAGTGTGTGGCAGAGGGCACTTTACATGCCACTGTCATTACCTCCCTTTCCTGTTCCAGTTGCGTATGGTTCGCGGGAAGAATGACAGTCTGAAAGCCTCCGTGCGTGCTCTAATCTCTCTAATTTTACATTCGTGATCTCCACTGGAGGTATAAGTAGGGGGAAGCAATATATTCGATACCTCATCCAGAAACCCACCCTCTCGAAACCTGGACAGCAAGCTACACCGCGATGCAGAGCGCCTCTTTTGCAGAGTCTGCCACTTGAGTTTGTTAAAGATCTCCGTAACGCTATCACGGTTACCAAATAACCCTGGGACGAAACGCGCCGCTCTTCTTTGGATCTTCTCTATCTCCTCTGTCAACCCAACCTGGTACGGATCCCACACTGATGAAAAATACTCAAGTATAGGTTAAACGAGTGTTTTGTAAGCCACCTCCTTTGTTGATGGACTACATTTTCTAAGGACTCTACCAAAGAATCTCAACCTGGTACCCACCTTACCAACAACGAATTTTATATGATCATTCCACTTCAAATCGTTCCGCACGCATACTCCCAGATATTTTACAGAAGTAACTGCTACCAGTGTTTGTTTCGCTATCATATAATCATACAATAAAGGATCCTTCTTTCCATGTATTCGCAACACATCACATTTGTCTATGTTAAGGGTCAGTTGCCACTCCCTGCACCAAGTGCCTGTCCGCTGCAGATCTTCCTGCATTTCGCTACAATTTTCTAATGCTGCAATTCTCTGTATACTACAGCATCATCCGCGAAAAGCCGCATGGAACTTCTGACACTATCTACTAGGTCATTTATATATATTGTGAAAAGCAATGGTCCCATAACACTCCCCTGTGGCACGTGAGAGGTTACTTTAATGTCTGTAGATGTCTCTCCATTGATAACAACATGCTGTGTTCCGACTGCTAAAAACTCTTCAATCCAGCCACACAGCTGGTCTGATATTCCGTAGGCTCTTACTTTGTTTATCAGGTGGCAGTGCGGAACTGTATCGAACGCGTTCCGGAAGTCAAGAAAAATAGCATCTACCTGGGAGCCTGTATCTAATATTTTCTGGGTCTCACGAACAAATAAAGCGAGTTGGGTCTCACACGATTGCTGTTTCTGGAATCCATGTTGATTCCTACAGAGTAGATTCTGGGTTTCCAAAAACGACACGATACTTGAGCAAAAAACATGTTCTAAAATTCTACAACAAAGCGATATCAGAGATATAGGTCTATAGTTTTGCGCATCTGCTCGACGACCCTTCTTGAAGACTGGGACTACCTGTGCTCTTTTCCAATCATTTGGAACCTTCCGTTCCTCTAGAGACTTGCGGTACACGGCTGTTAGAAGGGGGGGGGGCAAATTCTTTCGCGTACTCTGTGTAGAATCGAACTGGTATCCCGTCAGGTCCAGTGGACTTTCCTCTGTTGAGTGATTCCAGTTGCTTTTCTATTCCTTGGACACTTATTTCGATGTCAGCCATTTTTTCGTTTGTGTGAGGATTTAGAGAAGGAACTGCAGTGTGGTCTTCTCCTGTGAAACAGCTTTGGAAAAAGGTGCTTAGTATTTCAGCTTTACGCGTGTAATCCTCTGTTTCAATGCCATCATCATGCCAGAGTGTCTGGATATGCTGTTTCGAGCCACTTACTGATTTAACGTAAGACCAGAACTTCCTAGGATTTTCTGTCAAGTCGGTACATAGAATTTTACTTTCGAATTCACTGAACGCTTCATGCATAGCCCTCCTTACGCTAACTTTGACATCGTTTAGCTTCTGTTTGTCTGAGAGGTTTTGGCTGTATTTAAATTTGCAGTGAAGCTCTCTTTGCTTTCGCAGTAGTTTCCTAACTTTGTTGTTGTACCACGGTGGGTTTTTCCTGTCCCTCACAGTTTTACTCGGCACGTACCTGTCTAAAACGCATTTTACGATTGCCTTGAATTTAATCCATAAACACTCAACATTGTCAGTGTCGGAACAGAAATTTTCGTTTTGATCTGTTAGGTAGTCTGAAATCTGTCTTCTATTTCTCTTGCTAAACAGATAAACCTTCCTCCATTTTTTTTATATTCCTATTAACTTACATATTCAGGGATGCTGCAACGGCCTTATGATCACTGATTCCCTGTTCTGCGCTTACAGAGTCGAAAAGTTCGGGTATGTTTGTTATCAGTATATCCAAAATGTTATCTCCACGAGTCGGTTCTCTGTTTAATTGCTCGAGGTAATTTTCGGATAGTGCACTCAGTATACTGTCACTCGATGCTCTGTCCCTACCACCCCTCCTAAACATCCGAGTGTCCCAATCTATATCTGGTAAATTGAAATCTCCACCTAAGACTATAATATGCTGAGAAAATTGATGTGCAATGTATTCCAAATTTTCTCTCAGTTGTTCTGCCACTAATGCTGCTGAGTCGGGAGGTCGGTAAAAGGAGCCAACTATTAACCTAGCTCGGTTGTTGAGTGTAACCTCCACCCATAATAATTCAGAGGAACTATCCACTTCTACTTCACTACAGGATAAACTACTACTAACAGCGACGAACACTCCAACACTGGTTGCATGCAATCCATCCTTTTTAAACACTGTCTGTACCTTTGTAAAATTTCCGGCACAATTTACCTCTGGCTTCAGCCAGCTATCTGTACCTATAACGACTTCAGCTTCGGTGCTTTCTATCAGCGCTTGAAATTCCGGTACTTTACCAATGCAGCTTCGACAGTTTACAATTACAATACCGATTGCTGCTTGATCCCCACATGTCCTGACGTTGCTCCACACCCGTTGAGGCTGTTGCCCTTTCTGTACTTGCCCAAGGCCCTCTAACCTAAAAAACCGCCCAGCCCACACCACACAACCCCTGCTACCCGTGTAGCTGCTTGTTGCGTGTAGTGGACTCCTGACCTATCCAGCGGAACCCGAAACTCCACCACCCTATGGCGCAAGTCGAGGAATCTGCAGCCCACATGGTCGCAGAACCGTCTCAGCCTCTGATTCAGACCCTCCACTCGGCTCTGTACCAAAGGTCTGCAGTCAGTCCTGTTGACGATGCTGCAGATGGTGAGCTCTGCTTTCATCCCGCTAGCGAGACTGGCAGTCTTCACCAAATCAGATAGCCGCCGGAAGCCAGAGAGGATTTCCTCTGATCCATAGACACACACATCATTGGTGCCGACGTGAGCGACCACCTGCAGATGGGTGCACCCTGTACCCTTCATGGCATCCGGAAGGATCCTTTCCACATCTGGAATGACTCCCCCCGGTATACACACGGAGTGCACATTGGTTTTCTTCCCCTCTCTTGCTGCCATATCCCTAAGGGGCCCCATTACGCGCCTGACGTTGAAGCTCCCAACTACCAGTAACTCTCAAAATACTATAATACGCCCGAAATTTATGAATTAAACATAGCAAGTACCAAAAGCACGCAAAGAAATTAAGAATTAAACAATGTAACAAATGAGTGAGCTAGGAGTATACGACTTGCTGCTGCTGCTGCAGCTGCTTATCCAACGGCGGCAGGGAGCACATGGATGCAATCTGACACTTCTGTAATGCCAGCCCAATTAATGATATACAAGCACTGCAGGGACGCGTCATCACTGCCTAGCAGCAAATCCATGGCCAACTTTGAGTTTTTTTGAGAATGTAAAATTCCCTAAAAGGTAGGACAGAAGTATGCCCTACTAGGGATGGACACCACACTGAATACACCTTCAGCAATGGCTCACAAGAGCAGGTCGTAATAGCAAGTAGATAACACTTGAAGCTTTGCTGTTTCCCAGTAACATTATCATTTGTTTACTGCATTCTGCAGGTGCTCCCTAATAGCGGAGAGCTTGTGGTAGAAGAGGTGTTCAAAAGTAGTGGAAATTGGTAACGGCTCACAGCTCTTGATGTATGCATTTCAGAGCCCATGTTTACTGGACATTTTTTTCCACGTTTCAGTTCATAATACCACCTCCAAAAGCATGCATATCTATAAACCACTGTTTGATACATTTTTGTTCCACAGACAAGCAGAAACTTTTATATAAATTAATCCTGTTCACTCTGGTCCCTATCAGCTGCCTTTGTACGTGTAATTGTAGTTACATACCGGGGAGATGATCTACAAAACACAAATCCAAACTAAATCAGTGCGTCCTCTGTTACCCTGAGTAAATAAAAAACCCACAGAACTGTAGGAGAATAGTAACCTGTTCCAGGTTATTTTGAAGGGATCGTATGAAACAAATAGAGCCTTGATGGCTCTTCTTTTTCCAACAGATCAAATATGACAGTCCCTTAAAAATTTAAAAAGTACTTAACATATAACACAAATGCTTTAAAAATCCTTCATAAATTTCTGAAGGTGAAAATCTGGTATCTTTATACTCTACAATAATTTTCTAGACTAAGTAAGAACAAGGAGCTGTAGAATAAAGGAAAGTCGGTCAAGATACCTAGTGAAGCTTCCAATAAACGACGATTATCGAAAAAGCCACTGTGCTGCAGATCTTTAACAGTTTGAGTTACCACAAAAAAGATCATAAATAAACCAAAACTAAGGGCAGCCCATCTAAAAACAGAAAAAAAATTCCCTAACAACGTCACTTCAACTAAATACATAAAGGAAGCAGGTAGGCATAATAGAGGACGGTGTAAATGTCATAATTCCATTCTGTGTTTCACAAGAAAATCACATTTCGCAGTATCCTGACGGTCTCTTAATGACCTCGTAGTCGATGGGACGTTAAATACCGATCTCCTCCTTCGCAGAATCATGATAGCCAGTCCAAAAACACAGTATGTCAAACCTAACCCAACTATCGCCTGTAATGGATTTAGCTATGAAAAGGAGTATGAACTCTTCTAGAGCCAAGATGTCAGTGAATGTTAAGTTACACAATTCTTGAAACTGATTAATCGTAAAATGGACTGAACTCACACATTCACCCTTTTCATCAAATCACAAATGAGCAAGACTATTTAGAAAATTCATAATATAACATCGCTAATGCTGAAAAAGACTACAGAGTTCCTTCGACGAAGGAATACTCTTTTGTCAACAAGAACGAAATCACTTATACAATATTTTCTACTGCTACGTACAGACAACACCGGTGTTTTTAGAATTCTCCAACTACATTCAAACAGACAAACATTTCACAACATCCACACTATAGCAGTGACCTTTCTTGGGGTCTTACCCTTTTCGTGGTCAAGTGACACAACATATTTACGATTATAAACTGATTAAACAAGTCATAAATTAAAACGATTAAATCCCGCTATTAAAGCGGAGGCTCAACAAAGCATTTAAATCCAAAGATATGCAACAATAGTGTGACATGTAGTACATTAAACTCTGGAACATAATGATCGATTATAACTTCAGTTTGCTCGTGAAGAGAAAAACTTCTGATTTCGCGGTTTATTTATCGTCATCCATTCCTCTTCTCATCTTCGCTATGCTCACTGCCCGAGTGGTGTCACTAGTATTTGGCAAAAATGCTGTTAGCTGTATTACGCCTTTTGTTGAAAATCGTGCTTTTCTTAATTTTCATTAATTTAATTACTCATTTACTACTAATACTCGTTGGTACACACTTTAACCTGCAAATACTATCTGCAGACGAAGAAAACATTTTGGACTGGTGGTATAATTAGCTTTTTGTTGTAACCGCATTGTTATGACAGGTCGCGTTTATTTCCGAATTTTGGTGTGCGCTCTGTGAAATAGTTGCGAGAGGAACGTTATATGAAAATATATAGACGATTCATCTACAGTGCTTTGCAAAATGGGCACTGTTCGAGGAGCATGTGATGCACCTTACAAGAACAATGGTTGTTTCGAATGGTTACAGATGTGTACTGAATGTGTACGGCCCTAATGACCTCGATGTCGACGGGACGTCAGACCCAATGTTCCTTCCAATCGAATGCGTCTTTACTTTAGAGAGATATTTTTCGTTTTTGTTATTATTGCCTAGAAGACTGTGAAAAGCACCAAGAAACCATGCACCTACTGGCCGGAAAAATAGTTTCGAAACGATCTGGGACTGAACCCAGGCGACCGTCGCCTCCCCAAATCTGTCGCACAGTCCAAAGGCACGGCTATCTACTGCCACAGCAATAGGTTGGTGGTGATGGTAGACGTAAGTGAAACAGAAAAACTTACGTTTTCAGTGATTTCCCTAAATCACTCCAGGTAAATGCCAGGCTGAGTCCCTTGAAAAAGCACAGCTAATTTCCTTCCCCATCCTTGACATAGTCCTCTCTGTGCTCCGTTTCTAATGATCTCAATGTCGACAGGACTTTGAAACCTAATATTCCTCCTTTCCTCCCTTTTAACCAGTATGCAAGCGACATGTCACGATTAGTGTATAATGTTGTATTTAAAACTTGCTACTGGTCGCAGCTTTCGCGTTTAATGTGCTACACATTCAACAGAATACAATTTCAGTGGACCAGCCACAAAGATTTTAAAGAGTCACGACTTGTTATTGTTGTTACCAAGTTGTAGAGGCATTCTAAATTTGCTTTATCGCGAAACGTGACAACTAAGGAACAGACTATCCGAAAATAACAAAATATACATTTCCAGTTTAATTCATTGCAAAAGGCTCCCAGCACAATAATATAAACTAGGAGCAGAGTCCGTCAGTAGACCGTTATAAGGAAACCAGCTCTCATAAAGCAGACAGTCAGTATAAGCAGCGCAATACCCAAACACATCAGTGAGCAATCGAGGAAAGGCGATGCATTCCTCTGTGCAATCGCAGTGCCTGTGGCATCATCGTATCAGTACTTGAAGACCAGCAATAGCTCTGTATCAGGGTAAATGCGGTGCTTCACACCACCGCGACCGAAGGTAAACAAAATTTCGTTCTTACATGGCAACCTACTGCAGCTAAAATTCACTGAATGTTCTTCAATTTGCCTTAGACGTTTCTTCTTGCATTAGATGTACCGATAATATGAAACTGTTAAATGATAACTCAAAATGACATAAGACATGAACACATTTCTGTGGCAACTTCACCCCCCCCCCCCCCCCCGTTTTATTTATTTATTTATTTTTTTTTTTTTTTTTTTTTTTTTTTTTTTTTGAGTCGTCAGTCTTCTGGCTGGTTTGATGCGGCCCTCCACGAATTCCTCTTTTCACAAGAGCACTTGCGACCTACTTGCTCACTTATTTGCTGGATGTATTCCAGTCTCCGTCTTCCTCCACAGCTATTTCCTTCCATCAATAGGTCCCTGTAGTACTACGGCAGTTAGTCCCTGATGTCTTAACAGCTGTCCTGTCATGCTATCCCTTCTTGTTGTCAATGTCTTCCACGTATTCCTTTCCTCGCTGGCTGCTTACCTTTCAGTCTACCTAGTTTTCAACATTCTTCTGCAGCATCGCATCTCAAATGCTTCCATTACCTTCTGTTCCTGTCTCCCACAGACCATGTTTCACTATCATACTATGCTGTGCTCCAAACGTACATTCTCAGAAATTTCTTCCTCATATTAAGGCTTATGTTTGATACTAGTAGATTCCTCTTGCCCAGGTATGTCCTTTTTGCCAGTGCCAGTCTGATTTTTATGTCCTCCTTGCTCCGTCCATCGTGCGATATTTGACGCCTTGGTACCAGAACATCTTACCAGCATCTACTTCGTGATTAACAGTTTTGATGTTAAGTTTCTCTTTGTTCTCATTTCCAGTACTTCTCATTATCTTCGCCTTTATTCGATTTACTGCCTGTGGAATTTCGGGAGCAGTTCTCAAGCGAATGGCAGGAAGTGGTTCCTTCATCTTTGGAATCAAATCAAAGTCACAAGGATTGAAGTCCGGGGAGTATGGTGGATGGTACAGTACTTCCCAGTCCCATCGACTGAGCAGAGTAGCCACAGCTTGCGCTCTATGCGCCCGCGCATTGTCGTGTAAAATAATGGGTGGGTTGCGCAGAATGTGTCGCCGTTTCTTCGGCAAAGCTAGTCGCAGGTGATGCTCCAAAAACGAACAGTAATACTGCGCATTAACGGTCTGCCTTGGAGGAACGTAATGCGTTAGGATATCACCATCACAGTCGTACACGAGAATCACCATAACGTTAGACCGCTCCAGTCGCACCATCAACTGAACAGGCTCTGCTAACGGTATACTACGCCTTCCGCATCGGTGGCAACGGGTTTTGCACAACGCTGGTGATTACTTTGAAGGACAGTAACAGGTGCAAACATGTAACTCTTTTGTATCAGTTCTGAATAAGTAGTTGGCACTATTTCAGTTCCAAGCCCTTTTATCAATCCATATTCTCTACTCATTAGACTGTTCATTCCATTCGACAGACCATGTAATTCTTCTTTACTTCCACTGAGGGTAGCAATGCCATCAGCGAATCTTATCATTGATATCCTTTCATCTTGAATTTTAATTCCGCTCTTGAACGTTTCTTTTAATTTCATCATTGCTTATTCGATGTATAGATTGTATACATAATTGTGCACATATATAATTGTATACATATAATTGTATACATATATAATTGTACATAATGTATATTACTCGCATTTCTCTATAGATTACCCCTGTCTTTCTCAGAATTTCGAGCATCTAGCATCATTTTACATTGTCGAACACTTTTTGTAGATCGACAGATCCTCTGAATGTGTCTTGATTTTTCTTCAATCTTGATTCCATTATCAACTGGAACGTCAGAACTGCCTCTCCGGTGGTCTAAAGCCAAACTGATCGTCGTCTAACAGATCTTCAGTTTTCTTTTCGTTTCTTCTGTATATTATTATTGTCAGAATCTTGGAGGCATGAGCTGTGGTAATTCTCGCACTTGACGGCTCATTTAATCTTCCAAATTCTAAGCACAAACGAGAACAGTCGTTTTGTTGCCACTTCCCTCAATTATTTTAGAAATTCGTGTGGAATGTTAAGTATCCCTTCTGCCTTACTTGATCTTAAGTCTTTCAAACCTCTTTTAAATTCTGATTCTAATACTAGATCACCTATCTCTTCTATATCGTCTCCTGTTTCTTCTTCTACCACATCATCAGACAAGTCTTCCCTTCGTAGAGGCCTTCAGTGTACTCTTCCCACCTATCCGCTCTCTCATCTGCATTTAACAGTGGAATTCCCGTTGCACTCTTAATATTACCACCCTTGCTTTTAATTTCACCGAAGGTTGTTCTGACTTTTCTATATGCTGAGTCTGTCCTTCTGACAATTACTGCTTTTTCGATTTTTTTGTCTTTTTCATGCCTTAGCTCTCCTGCTCTTCCTATTTATTACATTCCTAATAGGCTTGTGTTTCTGTATTTTTGAATTTCCCTCGATATTGTTATACATCCTTTATTCATAGATCAGCTGAAGCATTTCTTCTGTTACCCATGGTTTCCCCACAGTTATCGTCCTTGTACCTACGTTTTTCTTTCCAACTTCTGTGGTTGCCCTTTTCAGAGATGTCCGTTCCTGTTCAACTGAACTGCCTGCTGAGCTGTTCATCATTGCAGCATCTGTAGCCTCAAAGAACTTCAAGCTTATATCTTCATTCCTTAATGTTTCAGTATTCCACATCTTTGCACATTGATACTTTCTCTCAAACTTCACCAACTCCTCATCACTACTAAATTGTGATCTGAGTCTATATCTGCTCCAGAGTACGCTTTCCAGTCCAGTATCTGATTTCGGAATCTCTGCCTGACCGTAATGTAATCTAACTGAAATCATCCTGTATCTTGTTGCCTTTTCCAAGTACTTCCTCTTGTGTGGTTGTTGAATTATAGTATTCGCTATTACTAACTGAAGTTTATTGCAGAATTCAATTAGTCTTCTTCCTTTCTCATTCCTACTACCAAAAACACATTATCCTGCAACCATTTTTGCTACTCCTTACCCTAGAAGTGCATTCCTGTAGCCCATCACACACTTCACTTGTAAAAATATAGTTATCTTCATTTCAGATGGTGGAAATGCAATGTAGACTCACACTAGAATGAACAGTGCGAGGTATCAACATCTTGCTTTGGAGTATTTCGCATCATGACTGGTCTGTATAGGTATACACTTTTAGTTCTAATTTCTCCTCTAAATTACTCCTTTGTTAACGGATCTGCCTTTCAGATACAGATAAATTTTCACTCACGGGATGGAATATCGTGAGAAACATGTCCATGTTAAAAATTTAGATTTGTAACTGTTTCATAGAATCGGTGTTGGTGGCTCTAGCTACATGTTTCCATATTTATCTATTTAATGGGATAGAGGACTCCATGCACTGTATTTACACAGTTCTTTGGTTAAGGCTGTGAACGTAAGTGAACACTGAATTATGCAGTCCCAACACATCTCACTCAGCGGATTCTGCACAAGGAGCTTCTCACTCACTGTATTTTCACTAACAACGATGGGTACGAATTTTCCCTCAACGATTCGACCCACATTCAGCATACGTAAACTTCATGACTGAGACTTCAAATTCGCAAAAGGATAAGTGGTAATTTTGAGCCTCTGTCGAGAAAATCGCATTTGAAGAGTGATGGTGTAGCTCTTACCAAGACCACCTACAATTAATCAGACCCCAAGGCAGATATCGATACTTGACAATATGATGACAATCGTGGGGGAAAACAAACCAGCGTGCTTGTGTGTGTAACATTGCATACGTGGCATTCAAGAGATTATTTGCTAAAGCAATTATTACTACCTATTATTTATGCTATATGCTGTGAATGTTGTCACAAGTGTTGTGCTAGTGTTTATTTTCTAGATTTTCTAGTAAGTTCGTCATAATTTAAAGCGCAAACTGTTCGTAGGTGTTGTGTACCAGGATGTAAATTCAATTATGGCAAAACATACGATCAAAGAAATAGGATTGAGGAACAAATGGATTAAACAAATTCATAAAGATAATTTAGAAGTGAACGATGAAACTGTGGTATGCATTAAGCATTTTGAACTTAAGTTTGTGGTTAGGGAACACATTTTTCCTGCGGAAAATAGTTAACCCATGCATGTGCCACAAAAAATACCAAAACTATCAAATGATGCAATTCCAACTATTTTTGTTAATCAACCTTCTTATCACACAGTACCAGTTCCTAGGGAAAGGAAGAACCCTGAAGAACGTGTTCAACAGCTACTGGAACGTGACGGATATAGTTTCAGTAATTGGTACGAAAATGACAATATACCTGTTTTTCAGCATTTTAAAAGCGAAGTTCATAAAATGAATGTTTACCCATTAACACTTTTAGTAAAGGATGACTACGTGTTTTTCATTAAATTAAAGGATGAGTCAGTCAGTGATGTGCCATTAGTTTCAGTGTGCTTCAAGATATAAAGTTCCTTGGAAGTAAAAGTGTTTCACAAAAATGTGTGTTTGCCTAAAGAAACCTTGAAATTGATATTACAGTTGGGGGAGCAAGAGGACTTGAGATTTGACAAATGGACGAAATTCTACTCTGGTGAGTCACATAAATGGTTTCACAGATAGCTGTATTGGTACCATTGACAAGGTTATAATTTTAGTCAATGTTCTCAAACAAGCACTGAAAGATGGTAGTGATTTTGATGATGATATAGCCCCTAAAATAGAATGTTTTGGAGCAATTATAACTTGCAATAACAAAGAAAAATAGATGTTCTCCTGAGTTTGTGTCGTGGGTAGCAACAGTTTAATTTTCATTTCCTGGTGCCTACCATCACTTGAGAAAAACAAATGATTTAACATTACCTCACCCTGCCTATTTAAGGCAGTTTCTATGGTCAATGGGTCTAAATAAACCTTCTATTGGTCCATCACAGAGTGCTTTTTTGAGGGAAAAATAAATTTCTTCAGAAAAATGACAACGTAATTTCAGTGATGCTAGATGAAGTTTATGTTAACTCAAAATTTTCTTATAAGGCAGGAAAAATACTTGGTGCTACAGAGAATACTTCAGATAATAGAAGAGCAGATGCAATGCAGGCTTCCATGGCATCATCTTTACATTCTGATTATAAAGAAGTAATAATAGCTCTCTTTCCTGTAAAAATGTTAACTCTGATACACTACTGAAAATGACAATTGATGTATTAAAGATAATGCTCGAGCTTGGATATGTTGTAATGTGTCTGGTAACAGATAACTATAGCACTGATAGGAAAATGTATCAGATTATGCATGATGGCATTTTATGGCCATGTATTACAAATCCAATTGCTCCATCCAAATCTCTCTTTCTTCTGTTTGACAGTGTGCACTTGCAGTGTGTATCAGAAATTGCTGGTTGAATGGAAACAATGAATCTTTCATAATGCCAAATATTGAGGAAATACTTGCTTTCATTAATGCCTTTCTGCACAGTGATGAAGGGAATGCTGCATGCGAATATGTCAGTGAAGCAAAATTTTCAGATTTGAGGAACCTGTTTCATTCTGAGAAAAATAAACGGTTGAAACTTCCCCCAAAACTAGTGAGAAAGACAGTATATACAACTTCTATTGACAGACAGAATGTTTCCATTGCTCTCAGCGGTTTTGATTGTAAAAATGTGTCAGCACTAGAATTTTTGAAAAGTCTGAGGATTAAGATTTCTGATGGCACTGTCGAGTTTTTAAAATTAATCATTAAATGGTTGACAGTTTCTAATGTGCAGCATCCCACAAACGGCAAATACACGTCACTGGACCCACTGACTTCAAATTTATGTTTCTTGAAAATTAGAAAACATATCTAGATATCTGGCATGCACTGCATACAGATGGAAAACTAACCAATGAAACGTATACTGCTTTCTCTCACACACGTGTAACAACAGTTCAGTTATGCAGATATATTTTTAACACATGCAACTGGTCCTACATTCTTACAGCAAAATTACATGCTGATGCTTTAGAAGCAATATTTGGAGCTTATAGTGGGCTAAGTGGCTGCACATATAATGTTTCACTCGAGCAAACCTTGGAATCTGAGAGAAAACTCAAAGAAATAAGTCTACTAAAGCTCAGATCTACTAAACATGGTGAATTTACTTTAAATGATTTTGCAGCAAAAGTAAATTACAGCATAAAACACCAAACACATGAAAATTTAGATGAATTAGAACCAGCTCTAGAGGAACTAGCAAACGTTCCCATGATGGATGAAGATTTGAAAGTCTTGGTTTGTATTGCTAGCTACACTAGCAAAACAGTACTTGAAAAGCTGAGAAAAGGTGTAAAATGATCAGATTGTGAAGAAGTGTTACAGTTAGAGAAGAAATTTTGTTGCAGTGTGAAACCAAAGAACCCCTTTCCTATTTCAACCAACTGAATAGTGGGGTATTAAAATGTCCTTCTTCCAGTATGATTTCCTTGTCATGTAGTATATATAAACTTTTTCAAGCGAATCAGAATTTCTCAAACTTGAAAATCAAAGAGATGCAGTACTTGCCTTAGAAACTGAATTGTGTGAAAATGCCATTATAACCTCAACGATGTGTGCAAATGTGGCATTCCTTTAAACCCAGTAATCAAGAAAATTATTGAAGTGCTTTCCAATATTTTTATTAACAATTATACAAAACTCTTGAATACAAAGTGTGTTTCAAAGGGAATTGCTCGAACACTAGTAAAACACAAAAGAGGAACTTATGAAGTCATTGCAGCAAAAATAACAAAATGCAAAGAGGCCAAGCTGAGCAGCAAATAAATCCAACAGGCACTCAAAATCAAACCCCTTCTACCATATTACATAATGACAGTGATTAGAATTAAGTGCATGTTGTTTAATACAATTTTGAGCTTTAGCTGCGCCCTTCACTTATTATTGCTATGTAGCTTCTATTTTGCAAATTATCATTAGTGTCCAAATATGCAACTTGCATATGTTGTGTAGTAGTTTGTTTGGATTTTATTTTGAGTTGCTTCTCCAAATTTTACTTCATCATAGTACTTATTGCATAATTTGTGACTTTAATACAACTTTTTATTTGAGTTTGAATATAGAAAAATACATAACAATACGACATTTCGTACACAATTTAGAACCTACTTTCCATTTATGATGTTTGTAATAACTAAATCTCTGAAATATTTGGCCTAAGACTGCCACCATCTTTATTTTTGTGTTGTCGTCTGATTTATTGTAGGTGGTCTTGCTCTTACACACTCTGTATACGCTTCTCGCCCTGGGACAGTAGAGGCTCAGTTGCAAGTGTTCTGCTCATGCAAGAGAAATCGAGGTTCTGAGTTCACATACAGGGAGATTCTTTCAGAATACACTCATGTCAGCTAGTAAATTACATATCCTATTGTATTTGACATTTATAAATTCACACATTATCTTCCCTGAAACCTCTGTTTAAGGAAATCCTTTGTGCAGAAATATCATCTGTCAATGGAACATGTTTATACTATGATTCACAGTATTTATGTTCCACTGTCTCGGTGGCAATAAGGATCTGATCAGACCAACTGTACGTAAACAGATTTTCAAAGGAAGAACACAACTTCATCTAGTGTTTGAAAAGTATATTTTGGTTAACAGTCCAATATTTCTCATAGTGATAATGTGAGTCATCAGATGAAAGTGCTGAGAGGATTGTTCACATTTTTACATTTATATTCCCTCAAAAAGTCGTATGAACCTGTTGAATGGACAGTTCAAATATTTAGATAATATATAACCTTGGTTATTGGACTCATGGCTTACGTATTTCAGAATAGCAAATGCACGGAATTTAAATTTTACACTTGCAAAAATGAGTGCACATTAAAAGATAAACCTACTGGGAGATGGCCTTGATCCTAGGACCTCGTTTTACATATGAGAGTATTTACGTCTGAGCCACCAATCACCACATGTAACCTGAACTTATCATGTGTTACGAACATCATCGACAATATCACAATACGATTTTCTAGAGACTGGTCCAAAATAGTATTTATGTTTCTTCCTGTTTCAAGTCTAGGCCACGAATTATCTAACAGGTGAGAGAACTTCCATTCCCTCTCCTGTAATAAAAAGGGATATAGCTTAACATTACCGATTTTCTAACTTCTGTAAGAACATATTATTCATCAAAGACATAAACGTAATTTTTTTCACACAGTTTAATTGCCACTACAGAGAACGAAGTCGAAATTTCCAATCTTTGGCAGGTAACTTTACTTTTCACAATTCACTCAACATCTTTCTTTCCCTCTTCACAATATCAAACTAATGCCTGCTTCTTGGAATAGATATCCGAGTTCAATATAAGACAGTAGTAGCAGTATGAACCTGTTGAATGGACAGTTCAAATATTTAGATAATATATTACCTTGGTTATTGGACTCATGGCTTACATATTTCAGAATAGCAAATGCACGGAATTTAAATTTTACACTTGCGAAAATGAGTGCACATTAAAAGATAAACCTACTGGGAGATGGCCTTGATCCTAGGACCTCGTTTTACACATGAGAGTATTTACGTCTGCGCCACCAATCACCACATGTAACCTGAACTTATCATGTGTTACGAACATCATCGACAATATCACAATACGATTTTCTAGAGACTGGTCCAAAATAGTATTTATGTTTCTTCCTGTTTCAAGTCTAGGCCACGAACTATCTAACAGGTGAGAGAACTTCCATTCCCTATCCTGTAATAAAAAGGGATATAGCTTAACATTACCGATTTTCTAACTTCTGTAAGAACATATTATTCATCAAAGACATAAACGTAATTTTTTCACACAGTTTAATTGCCACTACAGAGAACGAAGTCGAAATTTCCAATCTTTGGCAGGTAGCTTTACTTTTCACAATTCACTCAACATCTTTCTTTCCCTCTTCACAATATCAAACTAATGCCTGCTTCTTGGAATAGATATCCGAGTTCAATATAAGACAGTAGTAGCAGAGCAAAGCTGAAACTGGGATCATCTGATTTGTTGCCTTATTTATTCAAGGTGACAGCAGTAGATGTGGCAACATCATACTGATGATATCACCAGATGACATCATGTAGTTTCCCTCCTCCCTTCCCCAACCTCCTCCCAGCCCCCTCCCTACCCTCTCTCTACCACTTCCCTTCCCCACCTAGGAATTTGTGGAAAAAGTTCAGCCTGTACTGAGATGTTGGTGTGGAAAAATCTCTTTAGTTCATTGTTTTTTGGGATTTGCAGGTGTTATTTTGTTGGAAGAATTTTCCATTACTGCCAGAAATTGGTGGGAAACACTCAGGAAGGTGGAAATATTACTCTATGGGATCAAACAACAACTAAATGCTCTAATTACACTGCTACTGATCATCACTCTAGATCAGTTAAAAAGTCATAAACATATACATGTAGAGCTACAGAGATCCAATACATACTCCAAAAAAAGAACGGCTCAAAGCTTCATCTACAGATCAACTTAAGATTCATGAAATACTCCAGAAAACAGCGAATCAGCGCCATCAAAAACCTTGTCTGAACTTCACCTACAGATCATAAACAAGCATTGTAGGTACCCAAATGGAGTTTGAAGATCTCACATATTTCTCTGCCTTGTGATGACTGGGTGTTGTATGATGTCCTTAGGTTAGTTAAGTTTAAGTAGTTCTAGGTTGTACGGGACTGATGACCACAGATGTTAAGTCTCATAGTGCTCAGAGCCATTTGAAAGATCACACATAACACGTGCACCTTCTGTGAGCATCAAATGCACTTTGTCCAACACTGTTCTAATTTGTTAATCGCTTCTGAATAATAGGAATTGTCCAAGTCTGCAAAATAGCTATTAGTTGCTGCTATCACCTCCCTGTTTGAATAAAATCTTTGGCCCACCAGCCATTTCTGCATATTGGGGAACAAACAGTAGTCCGAGGGAGCCAAGTCTGGAGAATAGGGGGGGGGGGGGGGGAGATGTGAAACGAGTTGGAATCGTATTTCCAATAATAACAACTGCTAAGGTGTATGCTGGTGCATTGTCGTGAAGTAAAAGGACTTTTTTTGCGGTCCAATCGCTGGCGTTTCTCTTGCACCTCGGTTTTCAAACGATCCAATATCGATGAATAATATGCACTTGTAATAGTTTTACCCTTTTCCAGATAGTAGATGAGGATTACCCCTTCCAAATTTTAAATACAGTCGCCAGACCCTTTCCAGCCGAAAGAATGGTCTTCGCCTTTTTGGTGGTAACCCGTTATTTAGATTGCCGTTTGGTCTCAAGAGTATCGTAATGTATCCATGCTTCATCCACAGTGGCGAAACGACACTTAAAGTCATGCAGATTCTTCCTGAACAGCTGCAAACCATCCTTGCAACACTTCACGCGATTCCATTTTTGGTCAAGCGTGAGCAATCGCGGAACCCATTTAGCGGATAGCTTTCTCATGTCCAAATGTTTATGAAAAATATTGTTGTGTTGGCAGAAGAGCCAACACCGTGTTACTCGTGGAGGCCGAAATGCACGCGTTTTAGCTCGCGCAGGCTGGCGTGAGGAGGGAAGGACTGTACTGACGTGAGGTCTGGAACATGCCAAGGAATTAGAATTTAGAAAGCGGACGTAATTAGTTTGATACTTAATTTTAATCCATTAATGATGGAACATGATTCACAATATTATCTGTTCAGAATACATTCGAAGGAACTGAATATGGCGCCTTGCTAGGTCGTAGCAAATGAGGTAGCTGAAGGCTATGCTAAACTGTCGTCTCTGCAAATGAGAGAGTAAGTAGACAGTGAACCATCGCTAACAAAGTCGGTTGTACAAGTGGGGAGAGTACTACGGACTCTCTCTAGACTTGACCTGCCGTGTGGTGGCGCTCAGTCTGCAATCACTGATAGTGGCGACACGCGGGTCCGACGCGTACTAACGGACCGCGGCCGATTTAAAGGCTACCACCTAGCAAGTGTGTTGTCTGGCGGTGACACCACAAGTATTATGTACCCATTCATTCGAGATGCCCACAGCACTAGCAATGTCACGTATCTTAACTCTTCTGCCATCCATCACCATATAATGAATTTTATCCATGATTTCTGGAATCGGTGGCGCAGTGGTTAGCAGACTGGACTCGCATTCGGAAGGACGACAGTTCAATCCCGCGTCCGGCCATCCTGATTTAGGTTTTCTGTGATTTCCCTAAATCGCTCCAGGAAAATGCTGGGACGGTTCCTTTGAAAGGGCGCGGCGGACTTCCTTCCCCATCCTTCCCTAATCTGATGAGACCTATGACCTCGCTGTTTGGTCTTTTCCCCCAAACAACCCAACCCAACCCAATTTCTGGAATCGTAACCTCCACAGGGCGTCCATAACGTTCAGCATCATTTGTGCCCATATGGCCACTCCAAAAATTTTGAAACCACTTATAAACTGTTATAATCGAAGGTGCAGAGTCACCATAATGTTTATCAAGCTTCTCTTTAGAATCCTGACGCGTTTTGCCTTTCATAAAGTAATGTTTAATCAGCACACAAAATTCTTTTTCGTCCATTTTTTGACGATCACTCGACTTCCTTGATTCACACGAATGCCAAACACTAAGAAATAGACCAATATGGCTGAAACATGGTGTGCGTTCTTTCCAAAGATGCTAGTAACTAAACATGACCTCGATATGCGTCGGTGGTGCCATCTCTCAGACTTTGCACAGACTTTTCAAACGTCCCTCGTATGTCATCCTGGTTCTGAAATGTATATTTCCAAAACTGTAATTTTTAATGTATCATCAACGACATACAGCGAAGTAGAATTTCCCAATCATTATTATATAGTTATTCACACAACTGTGTCAGGTATTTGATAAATGTTTAAGTGTAAATATAATTTGTCCTAAATAATGAAATCACATCGACACATATTAATCCTTTGAGCAGTTTGGCTGCATGATATGTTAACCCGATTGTGCAATAATTTTCCCACCTGTCTGCCCTTGCTATCTTAAGAATTCTGTGGTTGATATTTTTCCGAAAGTCTGATGGTATGCTGCCAGTCTCATAGATTATTCGCATCAACATGTATAATTGTTTGGTCTCCTTTCCCCCGTAATGATTTTAGAAATTCGTTAGGAATGTTATCTATTCCTTCAGCTTTATTTGTATCTCAAGTCTTCCCTAGATCGTTGAAATTATTTCCATAATGCTGGAGCCCCTTATCGTCTCCTGTTTCTTTTTCTATCATGTCATCAGACAAATCCACCCCTCATAGAGGTCTTTACTGTGCTCTTTCCTCCTATTCGCTCTTTCCTATGCATTTAGTAGTGGGGTTCCCATTGCACCCTTAATGTTACCACCCTTGCTTTTTAATTCTGTTGAAGGATTTTTTGACTTTTGTATAAGCTGAGTTAGTCCTTCCAACAATCATTTCTTTTTCGATTTCTTCGCGTTTTTTTTCCGGCATCCATATCGACTTGGCTACTCTGCACTTCCTATTTATTTTCTTTCTAAAATATTTATATAGACATATTACCGTTTTCGTTAACATTTTTATACTTTCGCGATCTGTTCGTCGATCAATTGAGGTACAGCTGCTAATTTTCTCAATAGAGCCACTTTGCGGGATGTATGTGTGACGGAGTAATATGTTTTCTCACAGCAATTAGAGGAGGCAGTAAAGAGATCACCTTTCAGCCTCCCTTTTGTCAGAGTATTGCTTATCCTCCATATTCGCATGAATCCTCGAGTCTTCAATAGAAAACGATATATACCCCCCAACAAAGTCACAGACGCCTGCTGTTTCTTTCGAAATCCCATCACGTTGCGACAGCACTGTTCCATTAGTCAGAAGGCTGTCTAGCCATTACACCTCACTGACCATGTAGAGAGCTATCACAACGAGAAAAAATAACACACTAATGTTCAGAGAGAAATTCACCACGATGTGTGGATGTCTGCATCTAGATATTTTTTGCGATTGGTAATGCTTCTAGTGATTTGTAGTCAGTGACATAGTAGAACAGTAGCATGTGTCTTCGGCTATTTTATATTCAACTTTTAAGTACATTGAACTCCAATGGCCGCCAAATTCAGAATCCTCTGGAAATCACTATAGCTTACCAGTGTTGCAGCCCTGCTATAGACAGAAGCCTACATTTAAATACGTATTCTGCAAACCACTGCACAGTGTGGGCTATTTCGTATCACATGCGCAGTGATTGAGTGAAAATGAATCTTTGTATGCCTCTATATATACCTTTATCTGCTCATAATTGCAACGCCAGATATAGGTTTTTTGATGGCCAAGGAAGCCTCACTGCTGCATCTTTAGTATACAAATACTGTGCAAAGAAAATCTCATCCATTTGCAATTCATCGATATTGAATGATTGTCTACAAAGATTCCCCTGTATGTGTCCTTGTCTCCTTTATCATATTCCAGTAATCCCTCTGGTAGATATACAATGACATAATGCTATCAAAGCCTTCGTTGACAGCACAGTGTTTCATGAGAAATATCACCAGTTTTTCAATTGGAAAATACCTACAAAATATAATTCTAAGAGTGTCACAGTGTATGGTACCCACTGAATCGTTTACATTGCTGCAACAGCCTCACACCTCTATGCACAATTCAGAACTACTACAAGTAGAGAAAGATTTGGGTTTAATAATAACATTGCTTATTTATTTCCCCTCCCTTTGGGAGTGGATCGACCATCATAGCGTATTCTGTCTAGAAAGAGTATATTCGCATGGTTGTATGCATATGCACAGTGCAGTTATTTATTTAGAAGCAAACCCATTACCTACATGCTTATCTGACTATTGTACATCGGGAGCTAATTAACAAACAAGTGCATGTCAGACCAAATCAGTGTCGATGGTTCCTCCAGCGACAGCAGTCATCTCAGTGCCTCTTACACCCTGGTCTGAATCAAATGGTTCAAATGGCTCTGAGCACTATGGGACTTAACATCTATGGTCATCAGTCCCCTAGAACTTAGAACTACTTAAACCTAACTAACCTAAGGACATCACACAACACCCAGTAATCACAAGGCTCAATCTGAATCGTACTGCCACAGTCTCTAGATGAGATGCCGACGTGAATTGCGGCCACTTTCCTTCTACACTGTCACTTCTTAGTTGAGGAATACACTCCATTAAAAATCCATGCAAATAAATTTGAGTCTGGCATATGTTTCTGCTTTGGTTCACTGACCTGTCAGGTCTTAGTGTTTGGGTTGATTCCCCTATGATTCCAGCGAAAGAATCTGACCCCAACAAACGCATTTTTCTTTAGCTCATTCCGGATGCTTACTGCTAGACGTTTGACTGCAGTTAACAATTCCAATGGCCGTGTATGGAATTTATAATCCTAATAATGTGCAATAGATTTAGTTATGTTCAGTTCAACTACCAGCACCCATGTAAGTGTTCCTGCCTGCTTGCAGACAACTGCATCACCTGTGAACATCCTACATATAAACAAATACGCCCCTAGCCACTGTACATTGCGTTGTGGAGAATATTTCGTACCAGTATTATAGATTACCCTTCCAGTTCAATCTGACGCATTGATCAAATAAAAAAAGATTGTCGTGATGCTTCCATACATATCCT